>NC_087309.1:116355515-116955515 GCF_015220805.1 Pogoniulus pusillus | reverse complement strand
CCATTCCTCTACGATTAGTTGACAAGCAATTTGTTCATAATTTTTAAGCACTGTTGGTTCAGCACCACAAAGAAACTGAAATCAATGTATTTTAAAAAGCTTTCAATACTACAGTATCTTCAGTTCAGATCAGATGCTTTACCCTGTAGAGTGCAATGAATTTCAGTAATCAGTCTCTTCAGTCAGTTTCACAGTGGTTCAGGAGGGGTCACACACAGGAAAAGGCCTAACTGACACTGTTCAATCTGGTTCACTCTCAAGTTCACCAAACAATACTGCTACAGAATCCACGTTGTTACAGACAGCCAGTTTAGTTATTTAGCCACGTATCAGGTTCCTCTGTGATTCTATCTTCAGGAAACAGGAAGTTTTGCTGTTCACACTGCTCATATACACCCTTTGTCAACAGCTGACAGCTTAACCTGGATGGCAAGCAGCTCAAACCCACATCCCAGCCCAAATCCAGTCAATGCAACTATTTTGCCAGTTGGGAACTATGACATCTCCTGGACTGTTACCAGAAACCAATGATACATCAATGGACAAGGCTCTCGCAGAAGCACAATGCATACAGGCTTTGTGTCCCCCACACACGGCAGTTAAGTGTGAATTTCAGAAGGAACAGAAGTAGTTCCAGACCTAGTTGACTATTATCTCGTGAAAGCTTTGCTTTTCAGATGGAAGTAACACTTCTAAAAGTACACAACTTCAGTGATCAGCTAAAAGGGGTCTCGTGAAATTAAATATGCCATAACATCAGTATTCAAAAGCCTGACTGTAAGACCACCTCAGTTGTGCTAAGGTAACAGAGTCACGGTAAGATAGAAAATTGCCTATATACCTGTTTCATTGAAAGGAACATGTCACTTTTTTTTCCTTAATAAAAGTACAGATTCATAAAGCGATGGCAACAGACCACCGAAGAGAGGAGGCATATAAATGGGATGCAAAAATACACCCAATACATTAGAAGTGATACCTATTTAGAAACAGCTTGAGAGATACTTCTCAGCTACATAACCTGGAGCTGCTTCATACTAGAAGAGTAACTACAGAAAGGTAGACCTTTTTCCCCCTCTTTTCACCCACGTAATCAAGTTGCACTTGTGTCTTAGTAGGTCATAATTCCTGCCAGGCCGGTTTAACCCTTGCTCTCCTCCTCCTGTTGTGCCAGGGTCCGGGAGTGAAGTCAGATGAGCAAACAGTAAGGGTCTGGCCCCAGCAAAGCCTTGCGGGCAAGGAGGCTTAGCGCCAGGTGTGAGGTGCCCTCACCGCCCTGCATGGTCAAAGGAGGCATAAAGCTTTGAATTCATCGGCCAGAACAGTGCTGCTAGTGCCTGTTGGCCAGTTTGATTTCCAAAAGGAAGTATTTAAAGGAGGATGATCTGGAAACTGCCTTTCTGCATTCATCACGGAGCCTTCCTGCCTCTCCTCATTTGCAGCTCGTTAAAGGCGGCCACGTCTATGCAGCTCACACCTGCCAGCTCAGCAGCATCTCTTCCCTCTGCCTGGAGTATTCTCTGTTTAACCTTGGGATCATTATCACAAGTTTGGAAGTGTCTTTGATACAGGAGACTTACTCAGGGACCAAAAGTGTCGTGAGTACATCTGCTGGAGTAAATGCCAAGACTCTAAGCATAGTTAGAATTTTTCTTTCCTGTTTTCTCATTACTGTTTTCCAAGTTCTGATTGTTTAAACTGTGTAACTGTGCAATTGCTTCCTGTCCACGGCAAATCCAAAGAATCTCAGGGACCTATCCCAAAATTTTCATCGTGATAATAACAATTAATATTACTACAGAAATGAATATTCATAACTCATAACTGTTATTAATTCCCAAGTATCTAGACATTATGGGCTCAGTGCAGTAGGAAACAATAGGAAAAGGTTTGCATTATTAAACAGAGGTTTAAAAAATACTGTATTACTAGCTTCCCATCAGTAGTGTTCCTCTAAATTTATAGGTGATATGAACCAAATTTTTTAAAGAATAACAAAATCCTGACAAGGAAATGCCAAAACCACAAAGTTTTCAGCCAATTAAAGTTACACTGTCTGTATGACATAATGGTAGATTAGAACACATTAGGAGAATCAAATCTAGAGATACTATGCTACAGACATGAACAATAAAGACTGTAACTAGGAGATGGTAACTAAATAATTCATATCAGAACTTTGAAGCTTCAAATTCTGAAGTCTATGCACAATAATAATTTAAGATAAATTTATCGAGTTTATGATTCTACTGAAATTAACATTTCACATTTTTATTGGCATGGTAGGTTAGGAACTTTCTCCCTCCCTCCCCACCTATTGAAATTTACCAGACTAGCTCAGATGGCTTGGAAACAAGAGGAAGCTACATTTACAGCAAAGCAAAATTTACAAGCATATATACACAATATATTTGCAAGTATTTACAATGATACACAGATTAGACATAACAAAGAAATCCAAACTCCCTCCCGGGCAAATGAAACTGCCCAGAAAGGCTCAAAGCTACCCTCTCTTTCTCCTTCATCTTTCCCAGATAGACAAACAAAAGAACTAGCAAAGCTTATGCTGTTATGTGTTAGCCAAGATTACAGGAGAGACATTAGAACAGAGTGAAGAGGAAACAAATAGATCCAGCATCACAAATCATAGTGAGACAAACTGTTGATGTTTTAGCTTTTTAATCCCTCTCAGCAACCAATGAATGATACAGGCTTCATCATTATTTTCTTTTCACAACCAATGATCTAATTTCTCTCATTAAAATATCCCAATTATCCTCAAGCCAGTACAACTGGTTACCTTGAAAACTCAGATGCACAGTTACAACATTCACACACTTGATTTAAGCAAGCTACTGTCAGCTTACACACCAATTTTCACAATGCTAGTGATGTTAGTGAACTGAATGAGATTATAAGCAAGTATAACATTAGAAATCTAGGAAGACCAAGCTCATTTTTATAAGAAAAAATACCAAACATAGATATTAAAATGACCTTTTTAACAACAAATCAAAGAGAAGGGCAACAAGGCTGGTGAAGGGCCTGGAACACAAACCCTATGAGGAGAGGCTGAGGGAGCTGGGGGTGTGCAGCCTGCAGCAGAGGAGGCTCAGGGCAGAGCTCATTGCTGTCTACAACTACCTGAAGGGAGGCTGTAGCCAGGAGGGGGTTGGTCTCTTCTGCCAGGCAAGCAGCAACAGAACAAGGGGACACAGTCTCAAGTTGCCCCAGGGAAGTATAGGCTGAGTGTTAGGAGGAAGTTGTTGGCAGAGAGAGTGATTGGCATTGGAATGGGCTGCCCAGGGAGGTGGTGGAGTCACCATCCCTGGAGGTGTTCAAGAAAGGACTGGACGAGGCACTTAGTGCCATGGTCTAGCTGACTGGCTAGGGCTGAGTGCTAGGTTGGACTGGATGATGTTGGAGGTCTCTTCCATCCTGGTTGATTCTATGATTCTATGAAATAGTGTATACTTAAGCCTTGTTTCAAAAGTACTTCCAAGCAAGAAGTTATTTGTAAGAAAAAACAGGGATCTAGGTAGCAATAATCAATATCCTCATGTAATCTTTCTGCTCTCCTTCTTCCTCACACTGTTTTCATCCTTGTTCTATTTCCCACAATTCTGACCACACAGTCTTTAGAACATAAAACGTGTTTTAAATGACTGTGTACTATCTTCACAGTATCAGGCAAGTAAAAATTGGAAAATAGCTACCAATGTTATCTTCTTAGAAGCTTGGGACAAGTTCAGGGAATAGCAGCAAAAGGCTGCTAGGATAATACTGATTTTAAAATGAAAAACCTCAGCATGTCTATCTACCTAATGTACAACTAAGAGGGAAAAGAAAAGAGTAAATGTCTAAAATGCTAAGTATAAAAAGAAGAAAAAAATAACATACTATGCAGAGAGGTAAATGGAACAGTGGCTGCAAACAAAAGGCATGTGAGGGGATGGCAGGGTATGTGGACACCAACAACTAACCTTGGTAAGGAAAGCAAAAGCATTAACACTATCCTCAAACGACAAAGAGTATACATTATGTGGTAGTTTAAGGCTTAATGGAATGTTCTAGTATGAGAAAATGGTACAGAACCTGAATGTGCAGGACACTGGTTGTGAAAGAAAAACAAAGATAAAGTCTGTATCCTATTATTATATTATACCTTTGCTAAAAGGTATAAGAAGCCAATGTAGAAACAATTCTTCTCTCTTTGCTTTTGGGCACTGGACCTGTTCACTGCTCCTTTGCTTCTCTGTCTAATCTCCTCCACTAACTTTGAGTGACCAGACAACATGTGAGCTTCTCTAGTTTTCTATCTGGGGAGAGAGAGAGGGTGATGTTGCTATTGATTTTATTTGTATTAGCTGACTTAATGTATGTTTAAGTTATTTCAGGTAGAATACTGAATGTTCATGGGAACAGCAGGGTGTTAGTTTCAGTGGAATGCTCTAGAACTACACGTAAAGAAGTAAGCTCTCTTAATATCACAAGAAGCTGGAGTTAAGAGAAAGCAGTACCCTGTTATCATCTTGAATTTTAAAGAAAATTCATTGTTTGTATTTTCTGATTTTAGGCCTTGTAGTCTTGATTTCAGCTGAAACACAGTTAATTTTTTCCCTAGCAGCTGGTATAGTGCAGTGTTTTGAATTTACAATGAGAATAACATGGCTACCACAGTAACATTTCAGTATAAACACTGCTTAGCAGTAACTAAGTCAAGACATTCAGCTTTTCACCCTGCCCTCACAGGGCAGGGTGGGAGTGCATAAGAAGCTGTCATGGAACACAGCAAAGACAGGTGATCAAAACAAGCCAAAAGGGCTTCTATCACATGGTGTCAAACACAGTATATAAACTAATGGGCCCAGGGGAGTGGCTGGGCATCAGCTGTATTGTGCATCATTCACTTTATATACTGGTTTATTATTTTCCCTTCCTTTTTCTGTCCTATTAAACTGCCTTTATGTCAAACATTGAGTTTTACTTTTCTTTTTTTTTTATTCTGAGTACCATCTCACTATGGGAAGAAGAGAGACAGTAGCTCTGTGGAGCTTAGTTGCCAGATGGGGGTTCAACCACCTACACTTGATTGACTGGTCCATGGTCTAGCTGATGGGAAAGGGCTAGGTGATAGGTTGGGCTGGATGAGCTTGGAGGTCTCTTCCAACCTGGCTGATTCTATGATTTATAAAACCTAAGGTTTTGCTCAGAGTGTTAACTGAGCCAGCTGTAATTATGTTTAATTAGCATTTTCTGCTGCTGCTCTCAAACACAATCTGTTAAGGATACAATGATGTAAAATGCATACAGTATATAGAGTGTTTACTTTATGCAGATGAATTAGTGGTAGGTGAGACACTTCTATAGCTTCAAAACTGCTGTGTCCTCTTTCAAATAGACATAACAGTAGGTTATCTTTTCATCTATTTTAACTTTTTTTTTTTTTGAGTGAAAGTTTAAAGAAATTAAATGGCACAAAATCTACTAGGTAGTGCAAGCACACACATTGTTAAAACAATCTCAGACACTAAACAGATGAATTACCTTGGTTGTGATGTCAGCTTTATAACTGTCTTGCGTGGCAAAGAATCTTGTGAAGATTGAATATCATCCTACAAGAGAACATCCTCGAATTTAGTTTTGAATACACTTAATGTGCAATACATTAGACTTGTTTATTATGTGAAGTTAATGAAGTCCAAAACTAGATCAGCTATTCCACAAACAAAAGCCTATTTTGGCACACATGTTAGGGGACTTAGTATGCTTCTAGGCAATACATACTTCAGAAGCAAACTGGTACTTCCACAGACCGGTGGTATTAATCCAGTGCCATAAAGAACAGCAACAATGAAAGTTTAGTAAAATGTACCACACAATATCCTCCAATATAATTCAGAGCAGAAGTGAAAACATCTTTGCATGAATGATTTCAAAATATCCTTACTTTTTGAAGGTGCACCTTAATTTTGTTGTTGTTTTCGTATAGGAGAAAAAACACTGTATTTGTGGCTCACGTAGCACACATCCAAAGGCACATATATGTCATATGCACATACATATTGGTATCAATATCAAAGTCATCAAATGAATAAACAAACAGTTTAACTCTTTTTTTAAATGTGACTGGAAAAGTAATTCAAGATATGACACGTGGCTCATCTAAGCCAGCAACATATACCATTTTAGGCAACCATCAACAGAACAAGGGGACACAGTCTCAAGTTCTGCTGGGGGAGGTCTAGGCTGGATGTTAGGAGGAAGTTGTTGGCAGAGAGAGTGATTGGCATTGGAATGGGCTGCCCAGGGAGGTGGTGGAGTCACTGTCCCTGGAGGTGTTCAAGCCAAGCCTGGATGAGGCACTTAGTGCCATGGTCTGGTTGATTGGATAGGGCTGGGTGCTGGGTTGGCCTGGATGATCTTTGAGGTCTCTTCCAACCTGGCTGATTCTATGAGGTAATCATGTGATAAAGACTGTCTTAATTATGCTGTGTTTATGCACAAACAAATTGTAGCACCTCATTTTCTTTGTAAGTGTAGGGGCTTAGGTAGACCTCCTAATAATACGTAGTTATCAGAGCAGAGAGCTTCTGTTCAGAAAGTGAAGCAACTAAGAACGAAAGCAAAGAGTACTCTTCACTGTAAAATGGGTTTCAAAATTATATGTGGGGATCTGCTGCTGGTAGATTCCTGTTTTGAATAGAATCATAGAATCAACCAGGTTGGAAGAGACCTCCAAGATCATCCAGTCCAACCTATCACCCAGCCCTAACCAGTCAACTAGACCATGGCACTAAGTGCCTCAGCCAGTCTTTTCTTGAAGACCCCCAGGGACGGTGCCTCCACCACCTCCCTGGGCAGCCCATTCCAATGGGAAATCACTCTCTCTGTGAAGAACTTCTTCCTAATATCCAGCCTAGACCTACCCTGGCACAACTTGAGACTGTGTCCCCTTGTTCTATTGCTGGGTGCCTGGCAGAAGAGGCCAACCCCACCTGGCTACAATGCCCCTTCAGGTAGTTGTAGACAGTAATAAGATCACCCCTGAGCCTCCTCTTCTCCAGGCTGCACACCTCCAGCTCTCTCAGCCTCTCCTCATAGGATTTGTGCTCCAGGCCCCTCACCAGCTTTGTTGCCCTTCTCTGGACATATTCCAGCACCTCAACATCTTTCTTGAATTGAGGGGCCCAGAACTGGACACAGTACTCAAGATGTGGCCTGACCAGTGCTGAGTACAGGGGAAGAATAACCTCCCTTGTCCTACTGGCCACAAAAAAGCACAGGGTCTTGTCTAGATCTAGTCCTCCAAATCTGTCTTAAGCTTATGCGCAGGATGGAAATGTTCTGCTTCCTACATCTGCTAAGTAACGAGCAAAGACAAATTATGGCACTATGCATTGTTACATATACGCCTGTTTGTATGTCACTGAAGTGACAACAAACTTACGCCCACAAGAAAATTACAGTATCTGTTTTTATTATGTGATTCACTAAGTGGAACAAAATAAGCCCATTCACTAGATGTGTGGGAGGGTTCTGCATTAATTCTGACTTTTCTCAGGCCACTCAAGCTGTACTGAAAAGACAGTTCCCATTTTGGTTTTGAAGAAACAACAAGAAGGACAGCTTACCATCTTCAGGAATGGAGTTGATGCGTCGTAACTGTAAGCACCCTTATCCTTTAGGATAAGAATATGAACACAGTCAACTATCACTTTCTTCAAATTCATTATTGAATGAAAAAGCCTGTTAAAAAAATTAAAGTTAGTTTTCAGGGGGTTTAAATTCAATGTGATAAAATCAAGATCTAGAAAGATTAAAGAACTCCAAAGTACGAGTTAGCAAAAGTGATCTTTAATATCAATATAGCATGAAATTAGTAACAGCAAGTTACAGTGGTAGACCAGACTGCAAGATGCAGAAATATTCTAACTTTCATTATATTCCTAAATTACATAGCAAATACTTTTTCAAAACGTTAATCTTAGGAAAGTTTGTGGGGGTTTATGTTTCATTTCCAGTATCTATAGTGGATAAAGGCCTAAAACACTGGTGTCAAAGTCAAGATTGCCTTTAAACAGAATTAATTAAGAAACACCAAAACTGAAATTACCATTACTTCCACTGCTTCAACTGGCACAAGGTTTACAAATTCCTAAATAGAAAACAGTCTTTTACTCTCTCAGAATCAAGAGTGTCACATATGCTTATGCCTTGGCTATATCTATGCTTTAGTAGATAAAATAACCTAAGGAATTCAAAAACACTTGTCATGTATGCAAGTAGTCTAAACCATTAAATATGTCTAAAGTACTCTTTCTTGAACAATTGTCTATCACCTATCTCAATTCATCATATTTATTAGTTTAACATTCCAGTATGCAACAGTTTTCTGAACAAATGCATACCTACATATACAGACACACAATTATTACAGGTGACTCTTCAAAAACTACAAAAGGTAGCCAACAGAATAATCTGCCAACACAGAGGAAGCAACTACCCACTAAATATAAAAGCCATAAACAAGAAAACAGAAATTAAGTAGATAAGCAACATGAAAAACATGTCTTTCATAGAAGAAAGAAACGTTACAGAGAGTGCTTAAATTAGCATGTCTCTTGACATGCTCAGCACATATCACAGTATCACAGTATCATCAGGGTTGGAAGAGACCTCACAGATCATCAAGTCCAACCCTTTACCACAGAGCTCAAGGCCAGACCATGGCACCAAGTGCCACGTCCAGTCCTGCCTTGAACAGCCCCAGGGACGGCGACTCCACCACCTCCCCAGGCATCCCATTCCATATAACATGTCCTGCATAATAATTACTGCAGAAAGCCTTGTTATTAAAGAACTCTCAGTGCTATGCCTACCTAATTACTTTTGAAACCTCAGAAATTTTGTTTGGACATCAAATTCTTACATTTGAAGATTAAAAAACACTTCATCATTCAAATGTACAGGTAATTAATTCCTCATCTCTCTTAGAGCACTACTACACTTTCAGTCTCACAGTATCACCAGGGTTGGAAGAGACCTCACAGATCATCAAGTCCAACCCTTTACCACAGAGCTCAAGGCCAGACCATGGCACCAAGTGCCACGTCCAATCCTGCCCTGAACAGCTCCAGGGACGGCGACTCCACCACCTCCCCGGGCAGCCCATTCCAGTGCCCAATGACTCTCTCAGGGAAGAACTTTCTCCTCACCTCAAGCCTAAATTTCCCCTGGTGCAGCTTGAGGCTGTGTCCTCTCGTTCTGGTGCTGGCCACCCGAGAGAAGAGAGCAACCTCCTCCTGGCCACAACCACCCCTCAGGTAGTTGTAGACAGCAATAAGGTCTCCCCTGAGCCTCCTCTTCTCCAGGCTAACCAATCCCAGCTCCCTCAGCCTCTCCTCGTAGGGCTGTGCTCAAGGCCTCTCCCCAGCCTCGTCGCCCTTCTCTGGACACGCTCAAGCATCTCAATGTCCCTCCTAAACTGGGGGGCCCAGAACTGAACACAGTACCCAAGGCGTGGTCTAACCAGTGGTAGGTATAGCAAATCTGAAAATACCTCTGAAATAGATGCCTGTGCTAAAAAAAAAAAAAAAAAAAAAAAAAAAAAACCAAACACCAAAAACCAAAAAACAAACAAACAAAAAAACCCCAAACAACCCAACAAACAAAAAAACAGAAAGAAGAAAGGAGAAACAAAGATTTACATTTATATATTTATAGTTACCTAGTGCCGTAATCCACAACTACCCAATCTTTAGATGTTCCTGTAATAGCATCATGATGCTGGAAAAGTCCAAGGTTCCTCCTAGCTTCTGTCAGCAATTTATAGTTACTCACTGATGGGAATACACTCAGTATTTCATATTTTCTAGACTCTGCCAAAGCCAAGGAGTAGAGGATTTCAGCTGACCTGGAATTGCAGAGAAGAATCAAATATTTATACCGGTTTAAAAAGCAACACACATTTTACCTGAAAAATGCACTGATGTTTCACATCTTTCCTCATGTCTAGTTCCATGAGTTCCTTAAACCTTAATCCTGTACTTCTTAGCCTGTTTCTGACTTCAAAGAGTTTAAAAAAAATTTACAAATCACTGTTGTATTTCATCTTTGCACCTTGTAAGCTTCCTACAAAGCATATATGAGGGAAAACAGAGCTTTAAAATATGGTAGCACAAAGCAACTTACCATGTTCACAAATGTGTGAGGTAGACACTTCTGATTTAAAAAAACAGAGAAGAGTCTCCTTTCAAAAAATCAACTTCTTAGAGTGATCTTGCAGAAATACATTAATCTATACACTCTATGTAATGCCTCTTCTGCCATTTATATTTTAAGCAAACTGCATTGTCCTAAGACTTAAGACAGTTGTAGTAGTCTAGCACAAGGTCTAACCTGCCTGCTCCCCCAACACAAAAGTGAGGGGAAAGGTAACACACAAAACTCAGGGTTGAGATAGAGAGATAAGAATTTAATATAAGATACCATAAACACAATGCATAATTATTTTAGATAATAATCTAATTAATCTAATAATAAAATTCATTATTACTTTAGCTAAGCCTATTTGCAGAAGTGCAGTGAAACACAGTGGAAAACAACAGCATAAAGCAGAAAACCAAAACTGGCTACCCAACTCCCACCTGTTCCACCACCATGTCTGCAGAAAAGAGACAACACCCAAGAACCTGGAATGAAGAAACAGCAATTGGAACAGAAGCCTGCCATGCTGCAACCTGAACTTCAAGCCCCATAACACTTTGTTTCAGTTAGCACTTTCACGTTTGAAGCTGGCATTGACTGCAGCATGATTAACAGCAGCAGATTCAACACAATTCATGACAGCAGTTTATGCACTTCCTCACTGCTGACTGACCCTGTGCTAGTTTGAAACTAGCTAGAGTATTTTGGTGAGAAGGATTAGATGCTAGGCTGTGAAAAGGAAACAATGGTGATGTCTGCTGCACCCATAGGCTTGCTGAGATGTATAAAAACAAGAACATATAGATTACAGAGTTGCTCTCTCTGGCTCTGACTGCCTCCCTTCTCTCTCTAACCTGCTGTCTAACTAATTCCTCTGCTTCCTACCCCCACTGGACAATTCTCCAAACTCACCTTGAATGTAAGTCAGACTGGAATAAGGTAGAGGGGTGGAAAGAAGGTAGGAGGGTGGTTGAAAGCCCCTCCCAGGGACTCTGGTTTCTAGGAGGGCTGTTGTGTTTCTGTATTACCTTTTAACTTGTTGATTTCTGTCTACAGCTGTATATATATACTGTAAATATCTGCTTGTATATTGTGCTAAGCTGCACATATAAAGCTTCAATCTAATTTCCAGCTCAGCTGAGTCTAGTCTGGATGATTTCATAAGGGGGGGGGAGCAGGCAGGCAACACCCAAACTATCAGACACAAATGGCAAAGACTGTCTTTAAAAACCCTTAGTCTGAAAGAGAAAGCAGAGCTTGTGTCCCCTACTTCTTATGCAGAGTCCTAGCACTAAAGTATTACCATCAAATTCTCACTGCTTTATAAGAATCAAAACTTACTTTACAAAAAAAACCTACTCTGACAGTCATTATGAATATCTAACCAAAAAAGACACCTGTAGAAATTATAGGAAACTGTTAACATGTTTTTCCTACTTTCTTGTCCTAGATTGTTATCTCTCTGTTTTCAAAAGCCTGAAATGTGTCAGATTCCTTCTCAAACGTTATTTGAGGTTAATTAAGATTTCTCAAGGCTTTGAAGATAGCAAGAACATGCACATACACAAAAACATATATATTAATGTCAGAACAAGCAAAAAAAAAAAAAAAAAAGCAAAGTAAGATGTTTCCAGACCTTCACTTTAAACCTGTTTTGCCTGTAAGGTGGCACCTGAAACTGTTGCCTTTCAGAAAAATCACTCGTTCTATTTCACAGACCCTTTCAGTACATCAGTCTCTTAGATGCATGCACAGTTCTCCTTCCAATCTCAGTATTAGTCTAAACATTTGAATAGTTCAGTGCCAAAAATGGAAGGCACTCAGAGGTGAAACACTAGACAACACTTCAGCTTATCAGCATATATTTATCTCTCCCTAGTATCTTCCCATAAAAGCTGCATAAAGCCTTGTTTTTTCTCACCTCTATTTGGAGCTACTGCAGATTATGTAGTTACCGTACTTTGTTATAACTTGTCACTGTATCTCTGCTAGATGTGACACTACAAATAGACCAAAACTTGCTTCACTAATTACCTTTAGACCCCCTTTATATGTAACATAAATAAATAGCAAGCATTTTTTCCAAGAAGTTCTACACACTCATGTATTTTTCTACCCTGTCACAGTTAGAAATATCACTGCAGATTTTGCCTCGCTTCTGAATTACTCAAAAAAAATTATGGCAGATCTGCAAAAAAAAGATTTTCCCTGATTACTTCTGTTAAGAGTGAAATCACAAAATGCATTCCTAACTTGTCAGCATGTGCTGTTCTTTTCATCTTTCCATTGGTAAATTAAGATTCTGGTCACTGATTTCATCACTCATCAGACTACTTTACCATCTCCCAGGAGTTAAAAATTAACTGTGTCTCAAATCAGCATTCATGCCAACCTCCATTACAAAATCCTTAAGCATCTATGAACTTCCCTTTAATGCAGAAAGCCAGTTTGGGTTTTTTTTTCAGTAACAGGTCTTGCTGAAGACTGCAAAGAATAAGGCAGCAGCCTTCACAGAGGAAAGCACATTCCAGAGCACAGCAAGCAGCAACAAGCAGCAGCTCCCCTCGCTTTGACAGGTCAGGTCCATTGGTGGTTGTCATCCTCTTTGAAAGAGCTCAACCTGGAAGAAGGTCATATGCTCAGCACTAGCCAGGGTGGACAAACTGAGCACCCACGGAAATATGCAGTCAACCAGGTGACAGGCTGCAGGGAGACTAAAAGCCTTTTTACTGGCAGTGAGTTGCAGTTAGGATGACTGCTGTGCGCACCATGAGCGGCTGGATGATTTCTTCTGCCAGGTGGCAGAGTTCCAAGACAAAGTTGAAAGTCTGAGGAGCAACAGGGAGGCTGAACAGTAGATAAATGGTGGAGCCAGGCTCTACGCTCCTTGAAATCAATACGGGAGCACCTGTCAGAGGGTACCCAGAATCAAAGGTCCTCTGCATCCTGCCCCTGTCAGGCCAAAGAGAAAAGCCTAAATGAAAAGAGGCAAGTTTGTGGTCAGAGTAGCAAGTACTTTCTTCTTGCCCACTTTGCCCCTACAGCTACCACTGAGAAACAGGTATGAAGCTCTGATTGAGAAAGATTAGCCAAATAAAGATGTGGACAACAGGCAGCCTACACACCAAAGGTATGCTCACTGTCACAAAGGCCTGCCTCCCACATCATAAAAACATCCACAAAGAGGGAAGTAAGCATTATAGTCAGAGGTGATTCATTTCTGAGGGGAACAGATGGTCCAATTTGCCAGCCAGATGGTCCTCACAGGGAAGTATGCCGTCTCACTGGAGTCTGGAACATCACCAGGACAGAGGCTTAAACTAGATTTGAAGGAAGAAGGGCATGTAAGTGGCTTGTAAGGCCCCTGAGTCTAGTAGCCCTGCACTTGTGAGAGTGTACTAGCATGTTTGAGAGTCAGAAGGCATACCACTGCTCAGGGGCAAAACCAATGCACTCAACTTCCTCTATGGAATGCTCACAGACCAGTGCACACATCATGGGCAACAATCATGAGGAGTTGGAAGATCTGTGTTTGGTCACAGGGCCATGATCTCAGTGCAGTTACTGAGACAAGGAGGGATAGCTTCCATAACTGGAATGTTGTCATAGACAGCTATGTACTTTTTAAGGAAGGAGAGGCCAGCAATGAAGGGTAGTGGAGCTGCTCTTTATGTGCAAGAGCAACTGGAATGCAGTGAGCTCCTCTCAGGGGTAGAAGAACATATCGAAAGCTTATGGGCCCACTGTTGAATGAGGCAAGTGCCCTGGTGACAGAGGATGCAGAGATGGCAGCACTTTTGAATGCCTTCTTTGCTCCAGGCTTTATGGCTAAGACCAGGTCCCAGGAATCCCAGACCCTAGAAGTAAAAGACAAAGTCTGGAGAATGAAGACTCACCAGTGGCCAGTGAGGACCACTTTAGCATCTGCACAAACTGAACATACACAAATCCAATGGCCCTGATAGGATATGCCCATGAGTGCTGAAGAAGCTGGTTGATCTTGTTACTTTACTGCTCTACATAAATATTAGACTGGTCATAGAGAATGGGAGATGTGTCTGCAGACTGGAGGAAAGCCAATGGCACTCCAGTCCTCAAAAAGGGCAAGAGAAACACTAGGAGACCACATATCAGTCAAACATCACCTTCATTGCTAGAAGGTGGTGGAGCAGCTCCTTCTGGAGGTCATCTCTAAGCAAGTGGAAGAAAAGATTAACAGTAGTTGTCAGTATGGATTCACAAAGGGGAAATCATGCAGCCCAATCTGACAGCCTTCTATGATGGTGTGATTAGCTGGGCAGATAGATGAGGAGGGGAGAGGAGTGGATGCTGTGTACCTTGACTTCAGCAAGAGTTTTGACACTGTCTCCCATAACATCTGTGTTGCTAAACAAAGGAAGTGTATTTTAGCGAGATAACAGTGAGATGGATTGAAAACAGGCTAAACAATAGAGTTCAGAGGGTTGTGACCAACAGACAGAGTTCACTTGTAGCTAGTGGTGTTCCCCCACAGTTCAGTACCAGGTCTAGTCTCATTCAATGTAATGAACAACCTGAAGGGACAGAATGCACCCTCAGTGAGTGTGATGATAACACGAAACTGGGAGGAGTGGCTGACAGACCAGAACTCATCCGAGAAAATCTGGACAGACTGGAGAGCTGGGAAAAGGGGAACCTGACAACAAGGTAAGTCTTGCACCTGGGCACTAAAAGAGCCACGTAGCAGCACAGGTTAGGGTTGACCTGCTGGAAAGCAATCCCATGGACAGGGACCTTGGAGACTTGGTGGACAACAAGTTATCTGTGGGACAACAATGTGCCCTTGTGTCCAGGGTAGCCAATAGTATTCTGAAGTGCATTAAGCAAAGTGTGGCCAGCCGACTGAGGGAGGTTCTCCTGCCTCTCTGCTTTGCCCTAGTGAAATCTTGAGTATTGTGTCCAGTTCTAAGGTCCCCAGTTCAAGAGGGACAGGGAAATTACTAGAGAGAGTCCAACAAAGAGCTACAAGGATGATTACAAGAACAGAACAACTCTCTTATGAGGAAAGGCTGGGGCTGTTTAGACAGGAGAAGACTGAGAGGGAAGGGACCAGTCTCTTTACAGTGGTGCCCTATGAGAGGACATGTGACAAAGGATACAAATTCAAACACAGAAAGTTCCACCTCAACAGGAACAGGCTGTCAAGAGAAGGTGTGCAATCTCCTTCTCTAGATGCTTTCAAAACCTGTCTGGATGCACTGCTGTATGCCCTACCTCTAGGTGATCCTGTTTTGGCAGAGGGACTTGATCTTCAGAGTTCCCTTCTAATCCCTATCATTCTACAACTCTGTGAAATGGTCAGCCATGATAGCAGGCCCTTAGGCTGAAAACCTTTTCATGGATATTAATCATCAGTGAAGCTTTCTTAATCCTTATACTGCTGGAACTTCAAAGCACTCATCCTTCACAAAGAACACACATGTATACAGCATGAATAACAGCATCAGATATTCAACTTAACCCATGACATTCTCCTGTTCATGGTTCATTTCCCTTGCATAACATATCTATCTACCTAACTCTATCTATCGTGTACACACATAGGTTAGCTCACAAAAAAGTATGGAAAATTTAATCACAAGGTTGGCTAAGAGCTGTTGTTTTATTATTATTACTACTTATTACCTATGGCTTACTGAAAAAGACAAAATCCTTAATTCTGTTTTTCTCACTGCTAATACACCACCTTTGAAGATTGCCCAGGTTTCTGAAAGCAAAACTGTCAAAAACTCTGATACTAATCTGACAAGAACACATCTATGCATTTTGTCCTTACATGTTATTCACAGAGGATTCAATGAAGGATGAGAAACCTCCCACGTTTTATAAACGTGCTTGGTTTTAATTCATAAGACTGAAGAATTAGCTTCCTTCCAGGCTTCTTCATGTAAGTGTAGCAATTTTTCACAGGTTAAAGGCTCCTGGAGTTCTTATATGAAGGCATCTTTTAACAATGTAAAGTTGTAAACACTACAAATAAACCTGAGAGCAGTTCATACGAAGCTTTTTGCAAAGCAAAAAAAAGACAAAAAAATGACAAAAGAGTAAACACTCAAACATTTTGAGAAAATAGACTAAAAAATACTTCAATCCATGGTACATTTTAATAAACAGTAAAGGATTTATGGAAAAGTATAAAAAACAGTTAAGTAGGGAACTCAGTTTACAAGGACATCAATTGTCTTCTTTTATATACATCTTTATCTTTTCTAGTAACAGTATTAAACAAGGCGGTTTGCCCTAAAAATCAAAGATTCTTATGATTAACCAGCTAAAGAGAACAGAGCTATTAGTGTTTATAATGGCAATACAGTAAGAAAAAAGTAAAATCTAAAAGAATCATAAATGTTAAGATAATTGTATATTTTATTCTTTAAAGACACAACCATTTTTCAGCAGAGCAATACTTTACAATTTGAGATTACTTGGCATGCTATAATCCTGACTACATCTCAACTGCCTCCAACAATTCTCCTTTAATTTGTTCCCTTGTATTTCTCTCTATAAGCATTCAAAGTTTAGCCACAACAACTGATCTGACAACTACTCAAACATGACACATAAATAGAAGTGTACTACCTGCTATTTTTCGTGGAATTAGGACTTGCTGATAATCTGAACAATATTGTAGAACAACTTTGTTCAGATGGAAAAATTACCATTGCATTTCTGTGAATTTACTGAAGTAAGAGATACACCAACTAATTGTTCTAGCAAGAACTACATTTGGGGGCCATTGAGTGTATCCTTATTGAAAGTAAATTTAAACTGTGCATTTCAACAATCACTTTTCTATCTGTGCAATACATTCATCGTCTCCCATGTGCCAAAATACATGTTATGAACTTGGCAGTGTTTACCTTAAGTAGGATTCCAGAACTCTATCCAGTCGTTTATAGAAGGGTCGTGATGTAAAGTATCCACTCCAGTAATGATGATCTCTGTCTGCATAGGTGAAGAAGTCTCCACTTAGAACAGGGAAAAATGAATTGCTGTGCTTTTCACCCAAATTGCTTTCTTTACGCAGAGCTTCAAAGTAATCTGATAAAGTTCCAAACTGGGCCTGGATGAAAATTAAAATTACTGTAACACTGTTCCATTTTCTTTATTTAGACATAAGAGGATGAATATGGTTAGTCCTATATACATTTTTTAAAAATGCCAGTGTTCCAGCAAAATTATAGTAGAAACACTACTCTAAGGAGCTTTTGAATTTCCTTATGCACTCCTCAGAAAAGGTCTTCCAAAAGCATTTCAACTCGACTTCAAGTCAGCACAAAAAAAGACATGGGACATGTTGAAGGAGATAGAGGGTCATAAAAATCATGAGATGAAATACTTCTCCTATAAGGACAGGCTGAGAGAGTTGAGGTTATTCACTGGAGAGACTGTGGCTCTAGGGAGGTCCTTACTGCAGCCTTTTGTACTTAAAGGAGACTTAGAAGAAAGATGGGAACACGTTTTTAGTAGGGTTTGTAGCAATAGGAGATGGCTTAGTGGTTTTAAACTGAAAGAGAGTAGATTCTAACCAGATTTAAAGAAAAAAAAAATGAGTGATGATGGCAAAAGACTGGAACAGTTTGCTCAGAGTTTGTATGTGTCTCATTCCTGGAAATACTCAAGGTCAGGTTAGGCAGGACCTTAAACAATCCAACCTCGTTACATGTGTCCCTGCTCACTGCAGAGGAATTGGCCTAAATTAACATCAGCAACAGTGCTCTCATATGATATTCAAGAAAAAACAAGGCTATGAACCCCAATTCCTGATTCCTGTGCCAAAAAAGAGTGAAAAGGTATCTGAAAACAGGGAATGTCTATAGCACAGCTTGCACGTTAGAGTGTATGGACGTATAAAATAACATTAACACGTGTAAAATAACACTAACAATAACATAACAAAGGATATAAGGCAGTATCTCACCAATTGTGTGAGTATATTCACTTCTTTAGTAACTAGGCCAATCTCTTACATTTTATTGTATGCAAAAGCATCTGCCAGCAATGGTTGCCTCTTAGGATTGTTTGTTTTGGGACATAAAACCCAGAGCACCCAAGCGAACTTCTAATAAGCAAGTAATTCTCTTAATTGCTTTAAATAACAAAACCTGTGAGCCTTAAGTAATAATGCCTGAAGGCTGTGAAAATAAATTAGCACTACAAAAACAATTACACATAATAGCTGTTCTCTAGCATCATCTAGTTTAGGTATTATTTATGGTTTTCAAGCAGCCACTACGAACAGCAAAGTTTTTATTTTGGAGGAAGAGCAGGTGGTAAAGGTAAAAAAGCTTAATGTGCCAAGGCAAACCAATCTGCTGTTAAGTAATATATAAAGCTCCACAGAATCCCAAGATACTGAGAAACACTGTTTTCTCCACAAGCCAGAGAAAGTACTTTATTTACCTTAACATGCCACTCAGGATGGGAATTCATATAATCAAACAGCTTCTGATAATTCTGGTACTGCTGATCCCATTCTGAGCTCTCAACATAGCGAAAATCATCCCCTAGTGGAGCCAACAGAACTTTAGTACGGAAAAGCTTTGACTTCTTTCTGTATTGATCTAAAATCATCCAAGCCCTTCAGGGAAAAGACAAAACAAAACAAAACAAACCCACAACAATTTAGAAAACAGATTCTGAGATATCAAGCTGTACACCATGATGACCCTAAGCAAGACATACAAACCCCTGCTACCTTATTTCGCAATAAAAAAGCTGTATTCAAATCCCCCCTTTGGGACACCACATTCAACCTACTACTGTGCAAACACCATGCTAATTAAATCCTCCAAGAAACTGATCAATCTCCATCTCAAACAGGAGGGTCGTCTGCATCAATTTGCTTCTGTGCCAAAACTAACCTTCAGTTTAAATTATGCTTAACTGCTTTATATTTAGGTAACAATCCTAATTCTTGTCTAGCCCTTATTTACAATAATAAGCAAGCTATTCTTATCCACTCTGGTAATTCTCTTGGATATTTTGCTTCATGTAATCAAGTCCTTGGCAGGAAAACTGCACATAAATTCATCTTTGAGGAGCTCCAGCCTTGGGGGTAAAAAACCAGTATCAAGAGTATTTTTCACCTTTATTTGGGAAGAAAAAAAACAAATAATGTGGCTGGTTTTGCCCCTTCCTATGCCAAAGTACAAGGGGCAGCTGTGTGAGCACTTGTGTGGGGCTCAGCCAGCTAAGACTAAAACTACAACACAAGATATAATTTTTCAACAGCATAATTATTTTTTTAAGTTATTCCCTTGCAGAATATGTGAAAATTTGAACCTGTGTTGAATGTTTCCAGCATGAATGGCTTCTGGTGGAACTCTCCACGGACAGCTTACTCTTCCTCCAGGAAGACGTTTGAAATCAAACTGGCAGCAGATTTTTGGATCGGGACCACAAGTATGAGGAACATCATAGCTATAGAAAGGCATCATGTGACAAAGGATATCTGTACTGGATCCCAAATCTGGAATTAAATACATAGATAACACACTTATAAAATGAGGTCTCAGATTTGGCAGAACTAAATCATACCCATATTTTTAATCCATGAAATGTATCAAAAACATCAGATCATAATAACTCCTTGCTTTAAACACCCATACCTGGAGTCTATCTTTCACAGAATCAACCAGGTGACAAGAGACCTCAAAGATCATCCAGTCCAACCTAGCACCCAGCCCTGTCCAATCAACCAGACCATGGCACTAAGTGCCTCATACAGGCTTTGCTTCAACACCTCCAGGAACGGTGACTCCACCACCTCCCTGGGCAGCCCATTCCAATGGCAAATCACTCTCTCTGGGAAGAACTTCCTCCCCACCTCCCTGGGCAGCCCATTCCAATGGCAAATCACTCTCTCTGTGAAGAACTTCCTCCCCACCTCCCTGGGCAGCCCATTCCAATGGCAAATCACTCTCTCTGTGAAGAACTTCCTCCTTACACATAAAGAAGCTGAAATCACAGGCACAACCAACACTGGAAAGTTCCAATCAAGCACCAGCTGATTAGGAAATACAGGAACAAAATGTTAGGGACTTTTTTATCTATATAAGTCTCTTTACTTCCAGAATTGCAGTGGTGAACAAATAGTTTATATTTTGAGTGTACTGAATCCCCCCAAAAAACCCAAACTAAAAAGAAAAAAAAATGCAAACTCAAACCTCAAGCACCCTCTGTCATGACATCATGAGCACAACATAGGAATTCTTGCTTTTGCATGACTTCAACACATTGACAGTGCAATGCTATGGCTTGCAGATAGATTCTGTGTTAGTACACAGCTTTTCTCTGTCATGACATCATGAGCACAACATAGGAATTAAATTGCTTTTGCATGACTTCAACACATTGACAGTGCAATGCTATGGCTTGTAGATAGATTCTGTGTTAGTACACAGCTTTACTCTGTCATGACATCATGAGGACAACATAGGAATTCTTGCTTTTGCATGACTTCAACACACTGACAGTGCAATGCTATGACTTGTAGATAGATTCTGTGTTAGTACACAGCTTTACTCTGTCATGACATCATGAAGACAACATAGGAATTCTTGCTTTTGCATGACTTCAACACATTGACAGTGCAATGCTATGTCTTGCAGATAGATTCTGTGTTAGTACACAGCTTTACTCTGTCATGACATCATGAAGACAACATAGGAATTCTTGCTTTTGCATGACTTCAACACATTGACAGTGCAATGCTATGACTTGTAGATAGATTCTGTGTTAGTACACAGCTTTACTCTGTCATGACATCATGAAGACAACATAGGAATTCTTGCTTTTGCATGACTTCAACACATTGACAGTGCAATGCTATGTCTTGCAGATAGATTCTGTGCTAGCACACAGTTTTACATAGAATTCTATGCACTTCTGAGATTATATTTACAACACAGACTTTTTCACCTCATTAATCCATTCCCTAAAGTTTAACCCACCAGAAGCAGAGACATTCATGCATTTTGTCAAGCCTCAGAAGATCTTTCCAAATACAACTGCAAAGAGACTCTAAAGAATCTTAAGTTCTCATAGAACTGAAGAGAATTTAAGTTTCCTCATCTGGTAAAATCCGTAAATGCTAATTACCTATTTCCATCACTAATGCTTAAATTAATATTAGGCTGAAAAAAGCAGATGAATGCTGTAGATGTGCCAAAGAACCTGGCTCCAAAGTCTGTCAAAAGTACATATGAAAATACTCCTCAAAACCTTAACAGCCTATGTCTTTACAGCTCCTAACCAGAGTTTTTGTTTAAAAGCTTCTCTCAGAGTACTATCCACTTATTACTAAAAAAGTACTATTTTCATAGAATCAACCAGATTGGAAGAGAGCTTCAGGATCATCCAGTCCAACCTAGCACCCAGCCCTAGCCAGTCAACCAGACCATGGCACTAAGTGCCTCATCCAGGCTTTGCTTGAACACCTCCAGGCACAGCCACTCCACCACCTCCCTGGGCAGTCCATTCCAACGCCAATCACTCTCTCTGACAACAACTTCCTCCTAACATCCAGCCTAGACCTCCTCTGGCACAGCTGAAGGCTGTGTCCCCTGCTTCTGTCCCTGGCTGCCTGGCAGCAGAGCCCAACCCCACCTGGCTACAGCCTCCTTGCAGGCAGCTGCAGGCAGCAATCAGCTCTGCCCTGAGCCTCCTCTGCTGCAGGCTGCACACCCCCAGCTCCCTCAGCCTCTCCTCACAGGGCTGTGCTCCAGGCCCCTTCCCAGCTTTGTTGCCTTTCTCTGGACACCTTCCAGCACCTCAACATCTTTCTGCAATGGAGGAGCCCAGAACAGGACATAGCACTCAAGGTGTGGCCTGAGCAGTGCTGAGTACAGGGGAAGAATAACCTCCCTTACCACATCTGCTTATTTTGCCAGATGATTCTACAGTGGTCTTTGATATGTGTCCTGTACTGGAGAGCCTGCATTTGAAGCCCAAACACTAGACCATACATGTGATTTATGTGTGCATCTATTTAGAGAAAAGGCCTGTCAATTAAGTAATCTGCACACTGATTAGCATAGGCCAATGTTCAGAGAAAAACTATGTTTTATGTGTAAGTCTATGCCACATTCTCTCAGTGGTAAATCTTCCCTTGTGTCAAGCTTACTTGTGCAGCAGATCACTTTCTCTGAATACCTGCCTTCCCACCATTTCCAGTCACAAACACAAAGGAACTAAAGAACTCAAAAGTCACCACCACCATCGAACAGTGAACACTAAATATCCTGTATGGATAAAGAATGACATACCAGCTTGTTTTAAAACCAGGAAGACCAAAACCTCAACTATGTACATTCTCTATCAGCACTTAAACTGTGTGAAGTACAAAGCAAAACAATATAGAAAAGTGCATTCATTTACATACACAGTTTGCTATATAGAGTTGCTACATTACAGAACAAAACTTTTACACTCCATATTGTATAAATGGCATCAGAAAAGTAATTTTATCCTAAAAATTAGGTCTTCAGTGAGAATTTAATTGCAAATTGAAATGGTGAAATGTTTTTAACCTATTTTACTAACTGAAGACAACCTACAGATTTCAATTCCACAGGAAACTACTGTAAGTAATCTGTCTCACCAGATGAGTAAAACTGCTTGCCTCAGTTTTTTCCTTAAAGCATTAACACAACAGGTGTCTCCATCTTCAAATATTCACTTTTTTTTCCTCTCTCAGAGAAAAACATTCTTTCTCCTCAACTTTATTTCCACATAGTAGGAAAAAGAAAACAGAGTTGAGAAAAGAAGAAAGAAATTTTCTTTATACATACTTGTAAAGAACATGGGAGAAAGGAAATATGCTGAAACTGAAATCACAAATATAAGTGAAGAAATGGGAAGATGAGGTGAACAATGGCAATAATACTTTTTTTTAATTTCACTATTTTTCTAACTGTTCACAATCCCTTTTGTTAAAAAAAACCCAAACAGATCCCTGAAACTTAGGATAGACTTAAACAGAACTCTAAAATTCTCAAGTCTAGACTAACTTCGTGAACAATTTGTTCTCTGAAGTCCTCTCCATCATTTACCGGTTTAAATGAACAAGTAATTTGATATAAAGAAGGAACACATACCCCAGTTCTGTCTCCAAAAGAATTCTAGTGTCTTCTGCATGGCAAAGTGTTTTTTAACAGAGTAATGAACTCTCTGTATAAGCATATTGGAGAATCCTGTGCGTTTCAGAAGATAGGCTACTGTCGGTGAATGGCCAAAAGGATCAACTGCCCAACCAGATTTTGGTTTCACTCCTGTTTACAAAATAGTAAAACAAGAAGGAAAATTTTTCACTCAAAGAAAGCTATACCAATATAATTCACAGAGAGAAAAGCTTCAGATAGCTATACCAATATAATTCAGAGAGAGAAAAGCTTCAGATAAAAGTTTAAGGAAGATAAATTAAAATATGTAACTGAGTATTAAGCTTCCTGCAGAACACACCCTGAAATTAAGAAGTTAGAATCTAACTGAAAATGTAAACAAAAAAACCTCCAAACCAACTCAAACACCTTTCACACAAGGCCTTCTAACTGCATAAACCCCCTGAGATTACTACTCTACATTGTTACACTATTTCATAGAATCATAGAATCAACCAGGTTGGAAGAGACCTCCAAGATCATCCAGTCCAACCTAGCACCCAGCTCTATCCAGTCAACTAGACCATGGCACCAAGTGTCTCATCCAGGCTTTTCTTGAACACCTTAACATGTAATCATAAAGTGAAAAACAAGATGTACTTAAAGTACTTTACACATCTCACAACTGGAAAGGAAAGCTGAAAGAAAACTGTCAGATGGAAGTGGACTGCTCTTGTAGCCTGCTGAATTTTCAACTGTGATTTAAATAATATTAACATCTGGTGAGTTTGGAACCAACTTTTCAATTATTTGGTTGGAAAATCATCAGAATTACACTGAGTAACACTATCATTTCACTGAAATTCATGCCATTGAATGAAGAAGCTAACTCTTGTTTAACTGATTCTTCAGTGTTGGTCCTTACTATCTTATCAAAAACATATCAGGGAATGCATTTTTATTAGGCCTTCCCTCTTAGTCATATCCAACTATGTTTGTGGAAACCAAAATCAAAGAAAACCACAGTGAAGCAGCCTTTCAAAATAACCTTGGTTAATTGGGTGAAATAATATTATTATTGAAGTCATCATACAAGTATTTTCCACATAAAATGGCTTACCTCTACTTATGGAACATTATCTTGTTATAGACCTAAACAGAAAGAAAAAAAAAACAACACACCACCAAACCACAACAACCTTCCAAAGCTCCCAAAATAGTTCAGGCAATGTTACTACAGTCAGTAATTTCTCAGATTTTCTAAAGCAAATATGTTGGTCTGTTTTAGTATTTTTTGGTTTAATATGAACAGCATTATAATGGGCTTAGGTTCTATAAATATTCATATTTACTTTTATTTTGAAAGCCTTACATACAGCTTTCAATACGCAGACTCCCATAAGGACACTAAATACAAACACTGTGGAAGAGATCCAAACTCCTGAAAAGAATTCCTGAGTCATTTTAAGCCCTATTTCACTCTTTTCAAAACACAGAAATGACAATTGGAAACTCTGATACCAGAAAGCAGATGTACCATACAGCATGATCTAGTATTACATTTTACTGTATTGTAATAAACTAGCACACTACACACATCTTTAACTGATCAAGATAAACTTGAGGGCAAGAGGCCAAAATGGCAATGCTCAAGCCATTACACCCACCTGGGGAATAAGATGGGCCAGTCAGAGCAATAATAAAAGTTCCTCAGGTGCCTGCTATGAAGAGAATCAGAAAGCCTTCCTCCTACCTGAAGGTGAAAACTGCACGCTTGGCTCCCTGTCTGAATTCACACAACATGGACAATAAACAAGAGGACATAAATGTCCATGTGCAGCTGAAGAATTTGATCCAATTACAAATGTAGAGACATGGTGGGACAGCTCACCTGACTGGAATACTGCTGTGGATAACAAATGTCCGTGTGCAATTGAAAGACTTGATCCAATTACAATCACAGGGACATGGTGGGATAGTTCACATGACTGGAATGCTGTTGTGGATGGCTGTGTATTTCTTAGGAAAGACAGACCAAGAAGGTGAGGTGGTGGGACTGCTCTTTATGTGAGAGCAACTACAATGTATTGCACTGTGTTCAGGACCAGGAGTGAGTTGAGAGTTTGTAGGTAAGAATTAAGGGGCAGGGTAATACAGGAGGCAGTTGTAACCATCTATTGCAGGCCATTTGATCAGGATAATGAAGCTAAGGACACCTTCTAAGGACAGCTGAAAGTAGCCTAATAATCACAAGCCCTGGTTCTAATGGGTGACCTTCAGTTACCCTGACAGTAGAAACTCTACACAGCCAAGAGGTTCCCACAGTGCACTGACAACTTCTTGGCAGACGTGGTGGAGGATCCAACAAGAAGAAGAGTACAGACCCTGTACTAACAAACATGAAGGAACTAGTTGACCACTGTGAAAGCTGGGGGCAGCTTTGGCTGTAATGGCTGTGAGATGGTGGAGTTCAGTATCTTGTGCAGTTGGCCCAAAACAACAAGCAGGATCACAACCCTGGATTTTAGAAGGGCTGACTTTGGCCTCTTCAAAGAAAGGGCTTGCAGCACTAGAAGAGAGAGGAGCACCAATAGAGTTGGTTAATACCCAAGCAGCATTTCCTCCATCCTCAAGAACAGAGCATCCCAAAGAGTAAGAAATCAAGTAAGTGAGCCAGGACACCTGCCTTTTTGAGCAGGAAGTGACTGAATAAACTCAAGTGGAAGAAGGAAGTTTATATGGAAGAAGGGGCTGACCACATGAGGGAAATACAAAAATTGGAAGGAGAGGCTAATACACCAGAAGGCTGTGCTGCCATTCAGTGAGACCTAGACAGGCTGGAGACAAATCTAGCTAAACTCAGCAAGGGCAGGTGTAGAGTGCTGCATCTGGGGAAGAACACCACCATGTACCATTACAGGCTGGGGACTGACCTGTGAGAGACCAGCTCTGGGGAAAAAAAGCCTGGTGCACAACAGTTTGACCGCGAGACAACAATGTACTCTCACGGCCATGAAGGGCAATGGCATCCTTGGATGCATTAAAGAAGAGTATGACCAGCAGGTCGAGGGATGTTCTTTTCTCCTACTCTGCCCTGGTGAGGCCTCATCTGGAATACTGAATCAATTGCTGGGCTTGAGAGATCAAGAAGGACAAGGAACTACTGGAGAGAGTTCAGCAGACAGCCACCAAGATGATGAGAGTACTTGGAACATCTGCCTTAGGAAGAAAGGCTGAGAGACTTGAGGCTGTTTAGCCTGAAGAACAGGACACTGAGGAGTAATCTCATTAATACTTATTTCAGTAGTAGGATGAGGGGAGATAGACACACACTGGAATATTCTTCACTTTGAGGGTGGCAGAGCACTGGGCACAAGCTGCCCAGAGGAGTTGTGGAGTGTCTATTTCTAGAGGCATTCAAAACCCAGTGTGGTAAAGGTCCTGAATGATTGACTCTCAGGTGATCCTGCCCTAGCAAGGAGGTCATACTAAACGACCTTCAAGGTCTCTACCAACCCCTACCATTCTGTGGTTATAATGGCAATTGCTTAAATACACCTAAATCCAGGAACTTCTACCTGCAACAGTAACTGCAAAAACTAGACTCAGTTCTTTACCTTCCAGGAAATGGTTTGATTGAATGTTTCAGGAAAGCAGAGTAAAGAGAAACTTTCAAGTAACTTCAAAAGATTTAATCACATTTTCTAATTGACTTCCTGCATTAACACAGTTAAAATTCACATCAAACTACATACCAAGGTTCCTTTCTAGCCACTGATGTCCTTCTATCAGTTGATCAATCACAGCAAAATAATGAGAAGATGCTTCATCAGGCATGACCCATCCTCCTGTTACTATTTCAAACTGTCCATCTTTTATTAACCTGAAAAACATGTGCACTGTGTTTAGAATGCTGCTATAATACTTCTTTTTTATTAGAAAGGGTATTTCCTGCATAGATCAGGAAAAACATATGCGCCGCAGTATCAAATTGAGTGAGACACCTACACACACTTCAAGCACTTCCCATTTTTGATCTATCATTCTTTTTATTGTTTTAGAGCTGAAAGAGCTTCAAAGTTTATTATACCTATAAAGGCTTCAGGCCACTTCACTCATTAAAACACCTTCCTGAAAACAGATCACAGGATGATCCAGTCTGTCTATTATGTCAGTGACTCTATGTTGCGGAGTCCTTGGGCCACAATTCTGTCCAAATGAGGGCTTTGCAACCCTCCACCACACTCTAACAGTCATGTTTCCAGCATTAGGAGTGCTCCATAAATAACTAATTCGATTTCAGCACTTAATATTGTACATTGGCAAATAAATGTTCAAAGAATTCAAAGAAACACAACAAGCTTATCAAAAATTAGTCACATTATAGACAAGATCCATAAAAGCAATGGAAAACATAGATCAAAAATAACATCCAGTACAAAAATAATCTCTCTTCTGCAACTCTTACAGCATTTTATGCACTACCTGATTCCCTGAAAGAACATAGTTCTCTAGTAACTATCATTTACTGTTTTATGTTTCAATAAACAATCACTATGTTATAATATTCATGCCTTGTACACACATTCTTAAATAGACAGAATTCTACGCTATTCTCAAGACTCCCAGCACAACATAACCCTTGGAGCTGTGAGGCTCTTACAGCCTTAATACATACTACAACCCATGCATCTTGAAGCAGAGTACGAGCAGCTGGTGAAAAATCACTGAGCTGATCCAAGAACTGTAGGATCCTGACTTAAGGCAATGGAAAAACAAACAAGCAAAACCCAAAACCTCCCAACTAGGTCCTGAATTCAAGTTTATCCAAGCAGCATGCTATCTCAATGTCTAAGCAAACTTGACTTTTGTGTTACACTTCAGCTTTTGATTTCTAAGAAAGAAATGTGACCAAAGTTGGCCATTTAAGCAGCAGCATATTTGTTAAAAAAAACCCACAAACACCACATTTAAAAGCAAAAGAACCTCATGTCATAACTGTTAAATCTGAAGAAAAAATACCATATACATATAGTTAATATGAAAGATTACTTTTACTCTACTGTCAGTATCTGAAATGTGATTTTTCAAATAAAGTTTATAATCACAACTCCTTTGCAATTCATTCAATGACCTCTTCATGGACAAACAAAAATTTTTAGTCCATTTTTTCAGCAACTCAGTAAATTTGGCTTCACTTCTCTTAGTGGAGTTTTATTTTGCAACGGAAAAAATAGGTCCCAAAACAAACAACAAAAACAAACCAACCAAGCCTAAGTAATTAGAATTTGAGTAGTCAATCCTTCTAGCACCTCAGCACTGCAAAAAAGTGAAATCTCAAGTTCAGAGGGCAGCCAAATACAAATTCTCAGACAATGCCACAGGTTAAGGAATAATTCAGCGTTCAAACCTTTTAACAGCATCCTTTTTCTGGCTGTCTATTCCATCCCACCATTTTGAAAAGTAAGAAATCTCAGACCATATAAACTTCCTTCTGTTGTCTTCTTGCAGTTTCACAACCATATTGTTTAAGATATGCTGTGTCTGATCTCTGAAGTAATCGTCGAAAGTCTTTAGCCAACCTAAGAAAAGAAAATATGAAATTTAAAGTTACTTGCAATACTCTTAAAGATCTATCTTCTTCTGACTCCTTACAAGTATTTTCTTCACGTGATGTGGAGAGCTATAAGCACTAAACCCTCCAGCAATTTCTTTTTACCAAGTTTAGATGCTTCACTTTTCTAAATTTATAAATATACGGAGTAGTAGATTTCCTGCTTTGATCAAAATAACACAGAATAAAAACATTTACAGTTGTTTGTTTAATTTAAGCACAAATTAAGCAGCTGATAAGGAAAAATGTATCTGCAAACTCATCTTCCTAGGTAATTCCCACCAGGTTTTCTCACCTCTCCCATCAGCAGAACTGTAACATCCTCTAACAGGTATCTTTCCAGCCTAAGGCAACACACTCTTCCAAAGCTCCTTAATCCTTCCTAATGTCTTTGCTCTTCTGTCACATCATAAAGGACCTCATCATCCCACTTTAGGCAAAATCACTGCACAAAAATCCCTACAAATGACATTTCACATGTACAGCTTAAGGAGAAAAGGTGAGGTACTTATGGTATACCCCAGACCTTGAGGGTAAAGAAATAAAACAGAGGAGCAAATAAAACAGCAGTACACTTTGCAGTACATGTTCAGACTCATTTCATGAGTAAAGAGTTTGTTAGCAATAACTGAGAACAGAAATACATTACAGCTGCATCACTCACTAGATTATGTACCAGTGAAGTGTAAAGGAAAAGACAATTTAACCACATATTCAGACCTCACAATGCACCCTTTCATAAAATTCTTTAAAACCTTGCATGAGAAAGTGCACACATCTTCCCAGAACCTGGAAGGGGTATGTTCTTCCTGTAACTCAAAATAAGTAGATCATAGGATGTGAGGGGTTGGAAGGGACCCAAAGAGATCACCCAGTCCGCAGCAGAACAATCCTATACAACACAGATCACAGAGGAACACATCCAGACAGGCCTTAAAAGGCTCCAGAGAAGGAGACTCCACAACCTCCCTGGGCAGCCTGTGCCAGTGCTCTGTGACCCTTACAGTAAAGAAGTTCCCCCTTGTGTTGAGACAGAACCTCATTTGCTGCAACTTACACCCATTGCTCCTTGTCCTATCCCAGGGAGCAGTGAGCAGAGCCTGTCCCCCCCTCCTGGCAGCCCTCAGATACTTATAAACATTTATCAAATCCCCTCTAAGTCTTCTTTATGATACACGGTATTCCTACTCTTCTTACTAGCTCTTGTCATAGAATCATAGAATCAACCAGGTTGGAAGATACCTCCAAGCTCATCCAACCCAACCTAGCACCCAGCCCTGTCCAGACCATGGCGCTAAGTGCCTCATCCAGGCTTTTCCTGAACACCTCCAGGGACAGCAACTCCACCATCTCCCTGGGCAGCCCATTCCAATGTCATATATGATCATCTTCATTCAAGCACTTCCAGAAGGAACTCGACAATTTTACTTAAGAAAGTAACTAAAAGTAAGTACTGAAGAATGCAAGTGATGCTACAAATTGGTCCTATAGCATGCATCCAAATTTTTAAGATTTTATGGAAGTCCCCTACTATCTCCCTATCCAACTACAGATACATTAAGAAGGGTAGGAGAGCCCTGCAGAAGGGGCTGGACAGGCTGCATAGGTGGGCAGAGACCAATGGGATGAGATTTAACAAGGACAAGTGCAGGGTTCTGCACTTTGGCCACAACAACCCCAAGCAGCACTACAGGCTGGGGACTGAGTGGCTGGAAAGCAGCCAGGAGAAAAGGGACCTGGGGGTACTGATAAGATAGCAGCTGAAGATGAGCCAGCAGTGTGCCCAGGTGGCCAAGAGAGCCAATGGCATCCTGGCCTGCATCAGGAACAGTGTGGCCAGTAGGACGAGGGAAGTTCTTCTGCCCCTGTGCTCAGCACTGGTCAGGCCACACCTTGAGTGCTGTGTCCAGTTCTGGGCCCCTCAATTCAAGAGAGGTGTGGAGGTGCTGGAAGGTGTCCAGAGAAGATCAAAGCTGGTGAGAAGCCTGGAACACAAACCTGATAAGGAGAGGCTGAGGGTGCTGGGGGTGTGCAGCCTGCAGCAGAGGAGGCTCAGGGGGGACCTCATTGCTGTCTACAGCTACCTGCAGGGACACTGTAGCCAGGTGGGGTTGGTCTCTTCTCCCAGGCAACCAGCAATAGAGCAAGGGGACACAGTCTCAAGTTGTGCCAGGGGAGGTCTAGGCTGGATGTTAGGAGGAAGTTGTTGGCAGAGAGAGTGATTGGCATTGGAATGGGCTGCCCAGAGAGGTGGTGGAGGCAATGACCCTTGAGGTCTTCAAGAAAAGACTGGATGAGGCACTCAGTGCCATGGTCTAGCTGAGTGGATAGGGCTGGGTGCTAGGTTGGACTGGATGAGCTTGGAGATCTCTTCCAACCTGGTTGATTCTATGATTCTAAGAAAAATACATGAGCTACCTAGTTTCCAATTCTATTCCTAAATCTCATCTTCCTGTAGAAAAGAAACTAGGTGCCCACCTAATTATTCCATGTATACTTTACAGTCTTTACACAGTCTTTACTGTTTTTTTTATAAAACACTGCATACATTTGCTATTTATAAAGAAGAAAACAGTGGTAGCTATGATCTTCTTCTTCCTCTTAAAACACAACATGAACATATCAGGCAGTGTACAGTCTGAAAGGCTTGTATGTTTTCAGATGTCATTCAACTAGCACTTTTCTGTCTCAGCTTTATCCTATCCCTGTTCTTGTATTTTGGAGGGTCAGATAACAATCCAAAATCATCTGTGTTACAAACAGACCAGGAAAACTAAGAATTCACCTAAAAACTGCGTGCATATTTGGTCAACAGAAAAAGAACACCATCAGCTTTTTAGGGTTAACTTCACATGGCTATACAGATTTTCTTCTGAGACACTGAGATTATCTTAAATAATAAAAAGGGGTTAACCTCAGTGCTGGTAGAGTTACCAAATGTCATAGATAAGGATGCCATCCAGAGGGATCTTGACAGGCTAGAGAAGTGGGCACAAGCCAGCCTTATGAATTTCAACAAGACCAAGTGCAAGGTCCTGCATCTAGATCGAGGCAATCCCAAGCACAAATACAGGCTGGGCAGTGAGTGGCTGAAGAGCAGTCCTGAGGAGAGGGACTTGCGGGTGCTGGTGGATGAGAAGCTCAACATGAGCCAGCAGTGTGCTCCTGCAGCCCAGAAAGCCAACCAGATCCTGGGATGAATCAAGAGAAGCATGGCCAGCAGGTTGAGGGAAGTGATCCTCTCACTCTGCTCCACACTGGTGAGGCCCTGTCTGGAGTACTGCATCTAGTTCTGGAGACCCTATTACAACAGGGGTATGGATTTCACAGTATCACAGTACCATCAGGGTTGGAAGAGACCTCACAGATCATCAAGTCCAACCCTTTACCACAGAGCTCAAGGCCAGACCATGGCACCAAGTGCCACGTCCAATCCTGCCTTGAACAGCTCCAGGGACGGCGACTCCACCACCTCCCCGGGCAGCCCATTCCAGTGCCCAATGACTCTCTCAGGGAAGAACTTTCTCCTCACCTCCAGCCTAAATCTCCCCTGGTGCAGCCTGAGGCTGTGTCCTCTCGTTCTGGCGCTGGCCACCTGAGAGAAGAGAGCAACCTCCTCCTGGCCACAACCTCCCCTCAGGTAGTTGTAGACAGTTGTAGCTTTGCTGGAGTGTGTCCAGAGCAGGGCCATGAGGATGCTCAGAGGGCTGCAGCAGCTCTGCTATGAGGACAGACAGAAGGAGTTGGGGCTGTGCAGTCTGGAGAGGAAAAGGTTTCAAAATGACATTTTTGTTGCCTTTCAGTATCTTAAGGGGGCCTACAAGGAGGCTGGGGAGAGACTTTTTAGGATGTCAGGAAGTGATAGGACTTGGAGAAATGGAATAAAGGTAGAAATGGATTGATTCAGACTTGATGTTAGGAAGATCTTCACCACGAGGGTGATGACCCTGGAATGGGTTGCCCAGGGAGGTGGTTGAAGTCTCATCCCTGGATGTGTTTAAGGCCAGGCTGGATGAGACTCTAGATAGCCTGACCTAGTGTGAGGTGTCCTGCTCATGGCAAGGGAGTCAGAACTAGATGATCCTTGTGGTCCCTTCCAACCCAGGCTGGTTCTATGAATGAAGTGCTAATAAGTAGTATTTAGACCTGTACGCACACACATTTTCAGACACATTTTTGCTTAGGTACAACCTGAAGGTGGGAAGTTGGAGAGGAGCAAAAACTGTATTAGTTTCTCATACTTCCCACTTAAGTGTTTTTTGTACTATGTCTACAACAAGCAGATACATTGATAAAGTACTCCATCTGTATTACAAAGCACACAGGTTTTCATTCTTAAATAATCTAAGTGAGGACATATTACTAGAATCAGAGCAGTAAATGCTACAGATGTCTTTCAACCCCTGAGAAAGGTTCTTCTCTGCTGAGTTCAGGTGCCTAATCCACTTCAGGCAGTCAAATGAAACTGCTGTTGATGCACGAGAGCTGACACGAGGGCTTTGCCAGTACAACAGGTTATACCACTGCTCATTAGTCTGCTCCAGAATGAAATGCTACCCTGTGGTGGAGGGCAAACAAACCCAAACCCATCCCATGCCCCAAATCCTCTTGTTCCCTCTCCCTTTAGAGCTGGGGTTTTCAGAGGAAAACAGACGAAGGCCAAGCATCTGCATGTCTATTTAAACAGGGTCTTGCCTGGGCACGTTTGGAGAGGTCTTCCTCTGCTGTTAACAACAAGCATGTACCTCACCTATGCCTTGCCTTATGCTTGTTTGAGCAAACTTGGTGCTATAAGTTAAATTACCTTGTTTTGCTCTATGTCATTGGCAAACACTGTGCTTCAGCAAATATTATATACTGGTTGTTTTGGTGAACAACTCTCCTTCTTTACCCAGAGAGCACAAGAGTCCATTGCACCATAGCCCTTGCAGCAAAAGCTGCCGAACTTGCCACAGGCTCTGCACATCGAAATGAAACTGCTCCTCTGAGCCCAGAGCGCCAATGAAGTGTGATGGTTTGGGCTCTTACACGCCCCACCCCACACTTTGAATTTGCCCCAGCTAACTCAGACGGACCCTGGGAATATAGATGAAGCAATTTATTTACAGCTAGCAGAATTTACAAGCAGCTATTTACAATATATACAGTTATATACAATTATATACAGAAATATACAAAAGGATAAACAATACAAAAGCACAACTCCTCTCCCAGAAACCTGAGTCCCCAGGAGGGGCTTTCAAACCACCCCAACACCTCCCCTTGCCCTCTCAACCTTACCCCAATCCTGAGAAAGGAATAAAGGTGCAGCCAAGAGGGTAAGAAGCAGGGTAAGGAAGCAGTGATGTTAGAAAGATGTGTCTCGGTCTAAGGCAAAAGCGAGAAACAAAAATGGAGAAAGTTTACTACTTCTTCCCAGAGCTCTCAGCGTGACTGTGAGAGAAGGAGACACCATGTTTTTCATTCCACTGCCTGTTATCAAGTTCTTTTACCAAAACATCCCAGCCTGCTTCTAACTAGCACATGAAGTCACCCGGTGAACCAAAAAACTGAACGTTCTTCTGTGGCTTGAGATAAATCTTCACTGAGTGAGTCACCCCAAAACAGACACGCTACCAAGGTGCTCAAAATCTTCATCTGCCAGTAACTAAGAGACAGTTGTGCCTGCCACTAATCAGAAGCGTGAAGGGCAGCCATTCCCATACCCGATTTTCCAGTAATGGGGGGATGAAGGGAATTCTGAAGGGAGAAGCATGAAGACCTCAGATTTGTAGCTCTTAGTTGAATCTACACAAAAGCAGTTAACCCAGATTTAGCAACACAGTCGCTAGTGCATGTAAGTCACCCCCCAAAATAGAACTTAGACACTAATACCAGCCCCTTTCCTACGGCTTCTGTTTGAACACAGTTTCATTGCCTTTGGGCTACAGATTCTTGCTAGGATAACTGGTTAAATGAAAAGTTAAAGACAAAGTAGCCCCAGATGAGAAAACAAAATGTAATGATCATGTAAGGCTTCTGCAGCAAATAAGAGTACTACCTTCACTGAGTCCATATTTCTTACGTACATTGTTACATTATAGGTTGATTATTCCTTAAGCTGTTTTGCCAGAAGCTATTTTCTTTGCTCCATGCCTTTCCTCTGTGGGGATGGAAAAACGTAACTATTAGCCACATGAGATATTCCAGATCTCTGTTAAAGATGGATTTTGCTTCCTTCAAATGCTTATTAATATGCAATATGGTACTGCAGACATTTCCACAGAAAGGTCCTTACCAAAAGCAGTATCGAGTCAGGCAATTTCTATGACAACTGTCTTTGTAAAAAGAAAATAACAACCAGCCTCACATGATCATCTGTATTAATGGAACAGTTTGTCTACCAGACTTGTATTTCAGCTAAACTGCTTTACATCAAGTAAGAAGGCTGAACAAGCTAGGGGACATTCAGGCTGTACACGAGGAGATGCAGATTGCTTGATTTTAGTTGCTGATGACGAGAGGACAGATATAATGCTATAATGTACTGGTTACATAAAGAACATAGGTAATAATAAGAAAGTCTTCAGGAGCCAAAATTAGACAGCAGTAAGAAAGCATACCACCAAAGGTGAATGGCAGCATTGTCAAGACTTCAGGCAAGTCTTATTCCATGGATATAATCTATGCAGGAAGAAAGTTGCATAAAAAAAAGATACAAGACAGCTTTTATAACTTCACACAGTTCTTCAAACCTCATTATTGAAGGGACAGCCACACAGAGTACTTCTTTCAGAGTGCTGGAATAACTATCTGACTACAGATTTAATGAGTGACTCTCTCCAAATCAGATATCTGAATCCTAGCAAAAAATCTATCTCTGAAGCTCCATTTCATTACAGCCCACACATCCTTATGCGCCAGAGCACCACAGGAAAGAGCGCAACAGAATCATGTTATACTTCATTGAGCAGACCTCTCAAGCACACCAACAGACATCATTCAGATATGTAATTAAGGAACAGACTAGTATCACAAACACACTCACTGGGTAATTATAAGATCTCTTTTGGCAAAGAGGAAATTCCATTAACAGTAACAGGTAAACGTGCTGCTGAGGATACCTCTGTCTGGTGGGAGAGCTGCATCTATTCTTTGTCTGTCTGGTAAATCTGGTGATTTGAATTTTTTAGAGATGGAGGAAGGCTCTTGGCTGGGATTTTTTTGTTGTTATGGGATGTTTTCAGATTTGTTTTTTTCTTTCACTAGTGTGGTTGGGTTTTATTTGGGATTTCTGGGTTTGTTTTTTTTTTTTTGTTGGTGGTGGTGTTTAGCTTGTGGTTTGTTTGGGGACTTTGCTTGGGGGTTTTGGGGTTTGCAGTTTTTGCTTATTTGGTTTTTTTGTGGTGATAGCATGTGGGTTATTCTGGTTTTTTTGGGTTGTTTTTTTTTCCTCTGTTTGGTTGAGGTTCTTATAGACAGAGCAAGAACTTAAACCTGACAGAAGAATGCAATACATAGGGAGGGTTTATGGATCCAGAGAAAACCCCTGTTACCCTCTGACCTTCCCAAAGGTATAAAATTTCAGGTGTCCTGGTAAACACATAGTGAAGCTCAAGACACTCATTGCTGGGAAAGCCTAGTAATTTGCCACCCCGATTTGGAAGCTACTAAGAGATGTGTCTGCCTAACAATTACACTATTTTTGGGACTCAACATACAAGAAATACAGTTATTCAGTCTGCCAGCCCCAAAAGAGAATAAACTAAAAATCTGGAGGCTCTGATCAAGCCTCCTCCAGCGTAATCTCATATTCATTGCCTTTGCTGTTGGTCTGTTGAACCAAAAGCAGACTGCATGTCTAGCTTAGCTGAGATGATACTATCTACTAAAATAGTAGTGATGTGAAAAAGAAGTCCAGTAACTTCAGTACTCAAACTGGAATATGAGTGCTCAGTGAGCCATTTTTGGTGAGCAGAACTGTTGCTACAGGATGACCCAAACACTACATAAAGGCATGCAAAGGCAACATTTGTCAGACAAAAGATGACGGTTGTGATTATCTACCACCAGCGATTATACGAAGAATGATGAGAATATAGATGTAAAGAAGTAAATAGAAGGCTAGAGTTTAGAAAGGTAAAGTTTAGTTTCAAAGGGTCATTCCAGAATGGCACAGAAACTAGTTAATTCCTCGTGAAGTCTGGATGAGACACACCAGGCACCACACAGGTGGATACTTGAACAATATAATTCACTGTGTGTTTTACAATCATCTCAAAATAAAGTGACAACTCAATTTTATTGTACAGTTAATATCCACTTGAGCATAAGAAGTGAAATTACATGGGTTTTGCTTTAGATCCAGACTTTATATTATCCCACTGTAGATTTGGGGCTGAGGTGTGCACAAAACAGTAAAGAAAGTGTTACAAAGACCTCATACTTGCTATTGTCGCATCTTCCGAGAAGCACGTGTCTCTAGCACAGGCTGAGTTAATTATCTGCTACAGTTAAACTCAAAGTAAGAACAGATCATACTTAAATTGACTGTGTTACAGCAGGATGAACACAGAAAATCTGTATTACCTTCCAATAGCAACACTGAAGCTCTAATCCAGTTAATAAGTCCCTGTACAACTTCTACCCTACCAGTTTTCACTTGAAGTCGATGGCACCTGAATTGTACATCTGCTTAACTATCCTGATAGACTTAAATCTACCATATTAAGAAGTGTACTTAAAAAAAAAAATCCAAATTTTAACAGAAATGGCAACATATATTTTAATTCAAAAGCCTCCAGATACCAGAAATCAATAAAATTAAATATTTACCTGGGTCATTGTGTGAATGAGGTACGACAAACACTTGTAATGGTTCATTGTCCCACTCATTTTCATTGTATGTAATATCAAATCCTTGCTTCCACACACCACCATCTGGGTTATCAAAAGGAAGAATGTCATAGACATCCAACATCTAAAAGAGTAAAAATGAAGATTACATGAAGGCACAAGAACAGTTCTGCTATTAAAAGCCAAAGCTGCTTTCGCCAAAAATGAATCAGCTTGCTCATTACACAGGGAGAGATGAAGTGTCAAATGAATATAACACTGAAAAATGAGAGCAAGTTTCCAGTCACTCTAGGACACCGAAAGACACAGCTGGCAGGAAGGGAAGCAGTTGGCAAGCCCTGTTCTGAAGAAACTGAAATTGATTAAAGGGAAGGAATAAGATATTTAAGTCACAAAAATTATTGCAGCTTACAATGGCATTGAGGACTATTACACAGAATAGCAAAAAACACTAAACTGTGAAATACAGAAGTTTCAGATGACCAACTAAACAACCAGTAAGAAGGGATGACAACACGAGAGAGACTGGGGTAGAAGTCAGACTTAAAGGGAACCAAAAGAAACTATCATGGGAAAATGTTCAGAACTGTTACAACTGCTATAACAAAGGCTCTTATATATTTACAGTTGCCCATTACTCTCACTACACAAGAGAGGACATAGATCACTTTCCAGTGCCAGACTTTCATTGGGATTATAGTTTCAAAAACTTAAACTTCAGTTGAGTTGCAACTCCATGTTAAAATATTTGCACACCTTACAGACTTCATTCAACAAACATTTTAATTCCATAAAAACAACTTACTAAGTGAACACTGCCAAGTGTTAAAATTTTCAATATATAAAGCTGGTTCCTGTCCTGCTAGAAATCTGTAGAAAAATAGAGTCATCTGAAACAAACATCTGACTGAAGTTAAGGCCTTGTGATGCCTTGGCTGGCTGCCAAATTCCCGCACCCAGCTGCGCACACTCTCTTCTCAAAATGACAAAGGGAGAAACAAATTAAAAGCTCAGGGGTGAAGAAAGATTCAGGGACATCTCTTACCAGCTATCATCACGGAGAAAACAGACACAACTTGGAGAACATTAAATTAATTTATTGCCAATTAAAATAGAACTGGATCGTGAAAAACAGACAGAACTAAAACACCTTCTCGCTACATCTCTTCTAGTCCAGTTCAACTTCACATCTTCACTCCCAAGTCCTCTATACCCCTAACCCACATAGTGTGGGGGCTGTAGAGTTTACAGTCTGAATGGTTTCCCTCCATCACTTCCTTCTCACAGTATCACAGTATCATCAGGGTTGGAAGAGACCTCACAGATCAAGTCCAACCCTTTACCACAGAGCTCAAGGCCAGACCATGGCACCAAGTGCCACGTCCAATCCTGCCTTGAACAGCCCCAGGGACGGCGACTCCACCACCTCCCCGGGCAGCCCATTCCAGTGTCCAATGACTCTCTCAGGGAAGAACTTTCTCCTCACCTCCAGCCTAAATCTCCCCTGGCACAGCCTGAGGCTGTGTCCTCTCATTCTGGTGCTGGCCACCTGAGAGAAGAGAGCAACCTCCTCCTGGCCACAACCACCCCTCAGGTAGTTGTAGACAGCAATAAGGTCTCCCCTGAGCCTCCTCTTCTCCAGGCTAACCAATCCCAGCTCCCTCAGCCTCTCCTCGTAGGGCTGTGCTCAAGGCCTCTCCCCAGCCTCGTCACCCTTCTCTGGACACGCTCAAGCATCTCAATGTCCCTCCTAAACTGAGGGGCCCAGAACTGAACACAGCACTCAAGGTGTGGTCTAAGCAGTGCAGAGTACAGGGGCAGAATGACCTCCCTGCTCCTGCTGGCCACACCATTCCTGATGCAGGCCAGGATGCCACTGGCTCTCTTGGCCACCTGGGCACACTGCTGGCTCATGTTCAGGTGGGTATCAATCAGCACCCCCAGATCCCTCTCTGTCTGGATGCTCTCAGCCACTCCGAGCCCAGCCTGTATCTCTCCATGGGGTTGATGTGGCCAAAGTGCAGCACCAGCACTTGGAGCTATTGAATGCCATCCCCTTGGACTCTGCCCATCTGTCCAGGTGGTCAAGGTCCCGCTGCAGAGCCCTTCTGTCTTCCAACTCAGTCACATCTGCCCCTAGCTTGGTGTCATCTGCACACTTGCTGATGACTGACTCCATGCCCTCATCCAGATCATCTATGAAGATGTTAAAGAGGATGGGGCCCAGCACAGATCCCTGAGGGACACCACTAGTGACAGCTGCCAGCTGGATGTGGTGCCATTCACCACCACTCTCTGGGTCCGGCCCTCCAGCCAGTTCCTAACCCAGCACAGAGTGTCATACTTTTTCCCTGCTCCAGCATGGGGTTTCTTCCACAAGCTGCAGTCCTTCATGATCTGCTTCAGTATGGGATCTTCTCCACTAGCTACAATCCTTCAGGAATTCCTCCACTGCAGATGCTCCATGGGCCACAGTTCCCTCTGAAAGTATCCTGTGGAATAAAGGTCCTCCGCAGACTGCAAGGAAATAACACTCTCTCCCCACAGTGGTTTCCACAACCTGCTCCAGTGTCTGAAGCAGATTTTCCCCTGCCTTCTTCAGAGACCTTGGTGTCACGGGGTTGTTTCTATCACCTTTTTTTTGGTTGTTGTTCCTCATACCTTACTGCCATACAGCTGCTCCCCCCTTTCTAAAACATATTCTCTCAGAATTGCCATCACCCTCACTGATAAAGGGCTCAGCTGCATTCTACAGCAGGTCTGGTTTGGACCTAGCTATATCCTCACATATACCATTCTTGGTGCCTACTGCTGCCAAAACCTCAACACCTGTGTCCAGTATATTCCACCATCACCTCTGAGAAACACTTGTTTAAAGAGCAGTTAATAAAACACACATTCATCACACATTCTTACAGAATCATAGAATCAACCAGGTTGGAAGAGACCTCCAAGATCATCCAGTCCAACCTAGCACCCAGCCCTATCCAGTCAACCAGACCATGGCACTAAGTGCCTCAGCCAGGCTTTGCTTGAACTCCTTCAGGTACTGCAACTCCACCACCTCCCTGGGCAGCCCATTCCAATACCAATCACTCTCTCTGTGAAGAACTTCCTCCTAACATCCAGCCTGTAGTTTACAGGAAAAAAAGCACCCCAGACCAATACAAAAAAGATGTTAACACTGAAAAAGTGGAATTTTTGCACAGATTATAAAATTCAACCCCTTGTCCTTTCATCTCAAAGCAATGAAAGATTCCACAGTTATTTCACTCCAGCAACATCCAGTCTACTCCCACTCACAATTACAGTCCTTATCTCTTATTTCTCAAGATTCAGGCTGAGTGCTAAAAAGGACAGCAGCAAGATGTTAGCTGGGCTGGCATCTGGCCATCATCCAGGGCTAATTCACTTTTAGCTTAGGATATAAAAAGATGTGACATTATACAAACCGCTGCAATTCCAGAACTAACAGAACCACAGTTTGGCCAACAAGGTCCATACACTATCACAGAACCACAGTATCATCAGGGTTGGAAGAGACCTCACAGATCATCAAGTCCAACCCTTTACCACAGAGCTCAAGGCCAGACCATGGCACCAAGTGCCACGTCCAATCCTGCCTTGAACAGCTCCAGGGACGGCAACTCCACCACCTCCCCGGGCAGCCCATTCCAGTGTCCAATGACTCTCTCAGGGAAGAACTTTCTCCTCACCTCAAGCCTTAATCTCCCCTGGCACAGCCTGAGGCTGTGTCCTTTTGTTCTGGTGCTGGGCACCTGAGAGAAGAGAGCAACCTCCTCCTGGCCACAACCACCCCTCAGGTAGTTGTAGACAGCAATAAGGTCACCCCTGAGCCTCCTCTTCTCCAGGCTAACCAATCCCAGCTCCCTCAGCCTCTCCTCGTAGGGCTGTGCTCAAGGCCTCTCCCCAGCCTCGTCGCCCTTCTCTGGACATGCTCAAGCATCTCAATGTCCCTTTTAAACTGGGGAGCCCAGAACTGAACACAATACTCAAGGTGTGGTCTAACCAGTGCAGAGTACAGGGGCAGAATGACCTCCCTGCTCCTGCTGGCCACACCATTCCTGATGCAGGCCAGGATGCCACTGGCTCTCTTGGCCACCTGGGCACACTGCTGGCTCATGTTCAGGTGGGTATCAATCAGTACCCCCAGATCCCTCTCTGTCTGGCTGCTCTCCAGCCACTCTGATCCCAGCCTGTATCTCTCCATGGGGTTGTTGTAGCCAAAGTGCAGCACCAGCACTTGGAGCTATTGAATGCCATCCCCTTGGACTCTGCCCATCTGTCCAGGTGGTCAAGGTCCCGCTGCAGAGCCCTTCTGCCTTCCAACTCAGTCACATCTGCCCCTAGCTTGGTGTCATCTGCACACTTGCTGATGACTGACTCCATGCCCTCATCCAGATCATCTATGAAGATGTTAAAGAGGATGGGGCCCAGCACTGATCCCTGAGGGACACCACTAGTGACAGCTGCCAGCTGGATGTGGTGCCATTCACCACCACTCTCTGGGTCCGGCCCTCCAGCCAGTTCCTAACCAAGCACAGAGTGTTGCCATCCAAGCCATGGGCTGACAGCCAGCAGTTTGCTGTGGGGGACAGTGTCAAAGGCCTTGCTGAAGTCCAGATAGACCACATCCACAGGCTCCCCACATCCACCAAGCGGCTCACCTGATCTACTATATACTAGATACAGCAAGTATGAGTATCCTCTCATCATGTCACTGCTCCACTGGGATTGTTTTCACCTTCAGACAATGCTGCATAATGGAAAATACAAAATGGCAAGTATCAGGGCTGTATGTCCAGCTTGAAGGAACCAAATAAGAGTTACGCTGAAGTTTGCCTAACACCACGTTTTCTTGCTTTTCAAAAATGTCATTTGGGACCCTAAGATCAGGGCATAAAAAGCAAGATCACATCACTGGACTTCAGGAGAGCAGACTTTGACCTTTTTGCGTGGCAGAGTCCAAGAGGGCAAGACCCTGGCAGAAAAAGGGATCCAAGAAAGCTAGTTAACACCCAAAGATCACCTCATCCTGGCTCAAAAGCATTACATCTCAACAAGTAGTAAATAAGGCAAAAATACCAGGAGGCCAGCATGGATGAAGGAACTCCTGACAAAACTCAAAACAGAAAAAGAAAGCCTAGAGTATAGAAGCAGAGAAAGGTAATGTGGGAAGAATACAGAAACACTAAGTATCCAGTGATGAAGTTCAGAAAGCTCAAGCTCAAATGGAAAGGGATCCTGACAGCAACATCAGAGGCAAGAACAAGGGCTTCTGTAAGGAGACAGGGACCAATGGAAGGCTAAGCTTGCTGCTGAATGAGACAGTGGCCCTGACAACACAGGACAGGGAAAAAATGCTGGGGTGCAGAGTATCTTCTTTGCCTTGGTCTTTACTAGCAAGACTGAACTGAATGAAAGCCAGGCCCCACAGGCCAGAGGAAAAGTATGGAACAAGGAAGATGTGCCCTTAGTGGGAAAGGGCCAAGTCAGGGAATCTTAAATAAACCAGACACACACGAGCTCATGGGCTGTAGTCAGATGCACCCACAAGCACTGAAGGAGCTGTCTGATGTCACTGCAAGGCCATTCTCAAGAACCTCTGAATGATCATGATGATTACAAGAAATGCCCAAGGACTGAAGGAAATTAACATAAACTCTATCTTCAAGAGCAACAAGAAGGACGACCCAGGAAACTGCCAGCCTCACCTTCACCCCTGGGAAAGTGATGGAGCAGTTAATCCTGGAAACCATTTCCGGACACACAAAGGACATGGAATTAAACAAGTGTAGTTGGCATGAATTCACCAAAGACAAGTCATGCTTGACTACCTTAGAAAAATTCTGCCATGAAATGATGGCCTGGTAGATGAGAGGACTCAATTCTCAGTTTGTGCAAGGCTTTCAGCACTGCCTCCTGCACCACCCTCTTGGAGAAGCTGCTAGTGTATAGGACAGGCTAAGACCACAGTGAGATGGACCAAAACCCAGCTGAACAGTCAGCCCCGGGGGTGGTGCTTAGTGGCAAACATCTAGTTAGAGGGCAGTAACAAGTGGTATACTCCAGGGTCATTACTGAGTCCAATTACGTTTAATATCATCATTAACGATTTGAATGTTGAGGCAGAGTGCACGTTCAGTAAATCTGTAGATGACAGCACACTGGGAGGAGTAACTGATAGACCAGAGGGCCATCCCTATCCAAAGAGATCAACAGACAGGGGAAATGGGCTGACAGGAACCTCACCAAGTTCAACAAGCAGTAGTGCAAAGTTCTGAAACCTGGAAAGGACCAACCCCAAGCACCATTACATGTTGCAGGTAGCACAGCTGGAAAAGAGCTTTCCAGAAAATGACCTGGGAGTCTCAATAGAAGCCAAACTGAACACGAGACAGCAATGTCATCACAGGCTGTATAAGGAGTGTTGCCAGCAGGTTGAGGAAGGTGATTTTCCCCCTCTATTCAGCCGTGGAAGGCCACATCTGGACTCCAGTTGTAAGTTCCTTGGTACAAGACAGACATGGACACACTGGCAACAGCACAACAAAGGGGCAGTTAAGTTGGTAAAGGAATTGGAGCAGGTCTCCTACGAGGAAAGACAGAGAGAGCTGGAATTTTTTATCTTACAGAAGGTTTGAAGAGATCTTATCAATGTGTAAAAACAAAAAGGAAGAATGCAGAGAAAGGGAACCCAGATTCTTTCCAGTTGTACCCAGTTAGACATGAGGCAATAGGCGCAAATTAGACAGAAGATTCCTCCTGAACATAAGGAAATACATTTTCAATGTGAACATGACTGAGCATATGCTACTCAGAGGATGTACAGGCTCTATCTATGGGGATACCCAAAGGCCATGTAGACATAGTCCTGGGCAATCTAGATGACGCTGCTTGAGCAGTGAGTTGGACCAGAGGACCTCCAGAGCTCCCTCTCAACCACAACCATTCAGTCATGCTACAGTTCAAACGCTAACTGGAAGCAGTTAGAAACAACCAAGAAAAAAATAGAACTCAAAAGCTTCCACTGGGATAATCTGAAGTCAGATGAGGCTAAAATCACCACACTTATGCCAAGACATCCAAAAGACAGATACGAACCCATTTTTATCTTTCATATTACACCATCCTCAGTATGATTTGAGCACAGAATTAATTGCATATTACATTTTCACTTGACAAGATTACATGACTACAACTGAAGAATAAAGTTCCAAGCAGCTAGTCAGAAAGAAACAAAGTTAGATGTAATTCTTGAGCATAATCTAAGTATAAAAATACTAATACAGTAAGCAAGGACTCTGTATAAACAGTAGGCATATAAAAGTTCAGAAAGGATGCTGCCTGTTTTCTGAACTACTCGTAATGTAGACAGACATATAACAAGTTCTTTGATTAAAACCTCTGAAAATGCAATTTGTCTTTTATTTTGTTTGATTAGAGAAAGAATAAGCCCAAACTGATGAAGTAACGCAAGTAGTGTTCTCCTCAATCTCTCTAGTAACAGAATGGGCTATCAAAGGAAGGAAAAAAAAACCTCCATGGGATTAAGACATAGCTTAGAGGTTGGAGCCAACAACAGAACTTTGGCAGTTTTGAACATGGGGAGTTTTTCTTGGCACCAGGTCTAGTGGTGACAGATGGAGTTCGTCTCTTCCATAAGGGAAAAAGAATCCTTGCACACGAGTTGGCTGGATTCGTTTGCAGGGCTTTAAACTACTTATAAAGGGGGATGGGGACATAGCTGGCCTTGCCACCAAGCAGCTCAACACTCGTGGAGCAGTGTGTTTGCATCTTAGATAAACAGAGGGCATACTCCTCTTCAAGGCTGAAAACCGTGTACTCAGCTCCACTGCTGAAATGTTTATACACCAAACAATGCAGCATGGGCAATAATCAGGAGAAGCTGGAGGCCACTGTGATACAAGGAAACAATGATGTGGCAGCTATCATGGAAATATGGTGGGATGACTCTCACAGCTGGAGTGCTGCAATTAATGGGTACCAACTTTTCAGAAAGAACACGGAAGGTAGAAGAGGTGACAGAGTGACCCTCTATGCTAGGGACACTTGTGAAACCATGCAAAATAATGAAGGTAATGACAGAGTTGAGTCCTTATGGGTAAGAATGAGGAGAGCCAGTGGCATCCTGGCCTGCATCAGGAATGGTGTGGTCAGCAGGAGCAGGGAGGTCATTCTGCCCCTGTACTCTGCACTGCTTAGACCACACCTTGAGTGCTGTGTTCAGTTCTGGGCCTCCCAGTTTAAAAGGGACGTTGAGATGCTTGAGCATGTCCAGAGAAGGGTGACGAGGCTGGGGAGAGGCCTTGAGCACAGCCCTACGAGGAGAGGCTGAGGGAGCTGGGATTGGTTAGCCTGGAGAAGAGGAGGCTCAGGGGAGACCTTATTGCTGTCTACAACTACCTGAGGGGAGGTTGTGGCCAGGAGGAGGTTGCTCTCTTCTCTCAGGTGCCCAGCGCCAGAACGAGAGGACACAGCCTCAAGCTGTGCCAGGGGAAATTTAGGCTGGAGGTGAGGAGAAAGTTCTTCCCTGAGAGAGTCATTGGACACTGGAATGGGCTGCCCGGGGAGGTGGTGGAGTCGCCGTCCCTGGAGCTGTTCAAGGCAAGGTTGGACGTGGCACTTGGTGCCATGGTCTGGCCTTGAGCTCTGTGGTAAAGGGTTGGACTTGATGATCTGTGAGGTCTCTTCCAACCCTGATGATACTGTGATACTGTGAGTAAGGCCAGCAAGAGAGATATCGTGGTAGGAATCTGTTCTAGATGACCCAACCAGGATGAAGAGGTAGATAAAATTTTTTCTAAGCAGTTGAGCGAGGTTTCACAATCACTTCCCCTTGTTCTCATGGGAGACTTCAACTTCTCTGGTATCTGCTGAAAATACAATACAGCATGGAAAGAACAGAGCCAGAGATCCCTGGAGTGTGGGGAGGATAACTTCCTGGCATGACTGCTGAGGAAGCCAACTAGGGAAGGTGAGCTCCTGGACCTGCCTCTTGGGAACAGGGAAGAACTTGTGGGGAAAGGACAGGCTGGTGACCATCTGGGGCTCAGTAATCATGAGATGATTGAGTTCTCTATCCTAGGGGGAACAAGGAGAGGAGTCAGTAAAACTGTCACCTTGAATTTCCAGAGGGCAAACTTTGGCCTGTTCAGGAGACTGATTGACAAAGTCCCTTGGGAGGCCACCTTGAAGGATACAGGAGTCCAGGAAGGCTGGACAAGAGGGAAGTCTTAAAGGCAGAGGTTGTTCCCATGTGCCATAAAACAAGTCAGCAGGGAAGGCATCCAGCCTGGCTGAACAGGGACCTTTGGCTGGACCTCAAGAACAAATGGAGAGTCTGTGGCCTTTGGAAGAGGGGACAGACCGCTCATGAGCACAATAAAGATGTAATGAACTATGCAGGGAGAACATTAGGAGAGCCAAAGCACAGATAGAGTTTTTTATTAGATGCAGAGGGAAATAGAGTGGCTAAGGATGAGGAAAAGGCAGAGGTGCTTAATGCCTACTTTGCTTCAGTATTTAGCACTGGAACCAGCAGCTCTCTGGACACCTAAACTCATTACCTAAGAGTCAGGAAGGGGAAGCAGAATGAGGCCATCACAATAAATAAGGAGGTGGTCAGTGATCTGCTATGCCACTTAGACCCACATCAGTCTATGGGGCCAGGTGGGCTACACCCAAGGGTGCTGAAGGAGATGGCAGATGTGCTCAGCAGGCTGCTCTCCATTATTTACCTGAAGTCCTGGTAACTAGGGAGGTTTCAGTGGACTGAAGGGTAGCAAATGTGACACCTATGTACAAGAAAGAAGGACACTACAGACTGTCAGTCTGATCTCAGTACCCGGGAAGGCCATGGAGCAGGGCATCTGGAGAGCTATTACAGGCCATAGAGAACCAGCAGGGGATCAGGCCCAGTCAGTATGGGTGTACGAAGGGCAGGACCTGCATGACAAATCTGATTTCTTTTTATGACAAGAGAACCTGTCTATTGGATGAGAGAAAGGCTGTGGCTATTGTCTACCTAGACTTCCAAAAAGCCTTTGATGACATTTCCCTCAATTCTCATGGACAGACTGACTGCTCATGGCTTGGACAAGCACAGCTCTGCTGGATAAAGCACTGCCTGGAAAAAAAGGCACAAAGGGTCGTGGTCAATGGACAAGTAGTGTCCCCACGGCTCAGAGTTGGGACCACTTCTGTTTAACATCGTTACTGATGAACTTGATGAAGATAGAGTGTGTCATCAGTAAGTTCACAGATGACACCAAGTTAGGTAGTACTTGATCATCATGAGGGTAGGGAGGCTCTCTAGAGGGACCTTGATAGATTGGATTGATGGGCAAACCTTAATGGGATGAGCTTCACAAGACCAATGCCAGGTCCTGCACTTGAGCCACAACCACCCCAAGCAGTGCTACAGGCTTGGGACACTGGCTGGAAAGCTGTCTGGCATAAAGGGACTTAAGGATTGTAACAGACAAACAACTCAATATGAACAAGCAGTATGCCCAGGTGGCAAAGAAAGCCAGTGGCATCCTGGCTTCTGTTAGAGATGTTGTGTCCAGCGGGAGCATGGAGGTGATTGTCCCCTTGTACTCTGCCCTGGTGAGGCCACACCTCAAACAGTGTGTTCAGGTTTGGGCACCTCAGTGCACAAAGGATGTGGAGGTACTGGAGGAAGTGCAGAGGAGGGCAATGAAGCTGGGGAAAAGCCTGGAGAAAACATCTTATGAGGAGCGACTGAGGGAGCTGGGACTGCTTGAAAAAGACAAAGCTAAGAGGAGACCTCATCACTGTGTACAGCTACTTGAAAGGATGCTTTGGGGAGGTTAGTGCTGGTCTTCTCAGAGGTAGTGATAGAAGAAGGAACAGCCTCAAGCTGTGACTGGGCAGGTTTAGACTGTACATCAGGAATTTTTTTTTCCTCAGAAAGAGTAGTCAGGCATTGGAAGGGGCTGAATAGGAGGGACAGGGTTGAGTCACCAACCCTGGATGTTTTTAAAAGTCATTTGGATGTGGTGCTTAGGAATATAGTTTAGGGAGAACTTTGTAGAGTGGGGATATTGGATGGACTTGCTGATCCTGAGGTTCTCCAACCGTAACTTTTCTTTGATTCTGTGAAGTCTCAATTTAACACGACATTTACCACAGTGAACAAATGACTATTGCACAGAGGAAATAAAAGCACTTAGTGTCTCTCCAGGTCACTCTTTGAAGGAGTGATTCATGATTCATTTCTAAATGGCATAACACTACTAATCACAATGTTAGTTGCTTCAGTGTTCGAAAGAGAGACAGACACCTCATCACATTAATTAAAAGACCTTCCAGCTCCACATAATGGCTCCTGAGAACTCTATCTTTTTTTAGCACAAATTCCAGATACTTCATGAATTAAAAAAGCATCATATTTAGTCTAAAATTCTTAATTTTGCTGAAGCTATTACCTAGCTTCATTTTCATGTTTTGGAAAATATATAGTAACCTTCTATTTAATTAGAATTATACAAGTTCTCAGTTCAGTGTTACTTCAACAGCCAGCTCTAATACAATTTTCAACCTAATTACAAAGGCAATTATAAAATTTCTTGATTCACAGCTCCTCCAGTACAGCTAAATAGTTTAGCTGTACTACCCAAGAATCTTTTGGGTCTCATGTGACTTATTTTGTCCAATTTATACAAAGAAAACATATGTGAGTAGCAAGTCCTGGTAGTATTTCTCACTGAACTATTATAAAGGTTTTGAATCCATATTTTAATGTATTCTCACAAAGGTTTCTCAATTCTGGGAGACTTCAACAGACTCAATTTATTCAGTGAAGCTTCTTTTACCTTCATGCTCTAAAGAGATTTGTTTTTTAACCCTGTCCCATCTATATTAGCTCTTCTTTCTAGTCTCTCATTTTATTTCCATGCATCCCATAAAGGACAAATACAGAAAAAGTCCAAACCCTTATAAGTCAACATTTATGAACAGCAGAAAATGAACACTTACAAACTGATTTTTAATTAGTGTATTTTACATTGTAAAAAACACAAAAAAACCCCACATAAAACTGTGGACATGTCAATAGACTACTCAAAATTTCACAACCTCTATAAAAAAATCTTGACAAATACAAGTTAACTGAGCTTGGTATCAAGCTAACATATACAGGAATTCAGATCATCACATTTTCTGCTCAAAATTAACAACTGACATTTACTGTAACTTACTTTTAATGCACCTAAAAAGTCACATCAATTAATGTGGTAACAGGTTGCACAAGGAATACCTTGAGGGTCAGACTCGATCTCCAGAGGTTCCTTGCAACACCTAGCATTCCTAATCCTCTGAACCTTTTCACAGTCTAGTAACTTGAAACATGCAGTCATAGGTATAAATCACAGAATGTTAGGGCATGGAAAAGACCTCTAGAGAACATCTAGCCCAAACCCTTTGCCAAAGCAGGATCAGCTAGGGCAGGCCATACAACGGGATTCATACATTCTACTTCATGAGATTCTCCTTCCTGCAGCTCCCCAGCCTGCCCAAGATATCACTGGATAGCAGCACAGCCTTTCAGTGTATCAGGCACCCCTCCCAATTTCATATCATCAGCCACCTTGCTCAGGGCACACTATGTTCCTCATCCTGGTAATTGATGAAGATGTTGAACAAAACTGGACCCAGTACTGACCCCTGGGGAAAACCACTGGCCACAGGTTTCCAGCTGGACTCTGTCAGGTCCATGTGCTTTACATATTAAGACTTCTACACAGGAAAAGTATCAGGAACATGAATAGTCAGAAACTGTCTTTTAAAATCTTGTTTTGTTTGTCAAAAACACATTAAGGTGGTGCCTGTCCCTGAAGACCTTTAAGGCATTATGAATAAATCAGAAGTTACAGTTATTCTAAGATATGTACTTACTCATTTTAAGTGCATTGTCTTTCTCCTGCAATAGAAATTCTTTCACTTCTAAAACGAGACAGCTGGACTTGAAAATTCCATCTTTCCCTTAGAATACTGGAATATTTATAGTACTCCCACAAGGCTCCCCAAAGAAATGCACAGATATCAACCTTCACACAGTATTCTCAGTACTCCTGAAACACTGCACTAAAACTGAATACATAAGAGTCTATGAACTCAAAAGCATCACTAGAATACAAAATAAACTCTACTTGAAGTGTCTGAGATTAAAAAAAATTAATTTTCTCTGTTCATGCCAACTACTTAACATAGTTGTGGCCGTTTGAGCTGATCCTTTAGCTCAGACATAAGGGAGAGATGCCGCCGCTTGACCCCTCCCCCATCTCCCTTAAGGTTATTGTATTTTTTTTAATTGTGGTTTTTTTTTTTCCCTTCCTTCCTTCTCTAGTTATTATTTCTCTTTACATTATTATACTTATACTATAAGAAAATACAATTTCATCTTTCCCTGACTGCAGAAGCAGCAGTAGCCAAAACAGCAGCCAGGGAAGACAGGCAAAGCTGCAGCAGCAGAAGCCAGCGGGAGAAGGGGGAGAACAAGCTGTGCTTCTAGACACTGAGCTCTTGATGCTCCAATGAAATTATATTAATTTATCTATTGTTGCCATTTATGTGGCCTATCCCTGGTATGTTCATCTCTCCCCTATGTCTGAGCTAAAGGATCAGCTCAAATGGCCACAATAGTGTACATCCTCCTTTCTGGTCAAGTGTCTACATAAACACAAAAGACTGCTGAAATACAGAAATGGCATTCAGAAATGGCATTCAAAAACCTAACACAGTACAAGAGATGTAAGAAAATTATTACTGCCTGTACATACTTTACTTCCCCATCAGGGCCTATCTACACATATATCTTGGAAATGTAAAGTCCATTCAAATCAAGACCGTCCACCACTTCTAGTTTCTCATCAGTTTTGGAACAACTTCAAGAAACTGGAATGAATTTTAGAATCTATTTCAAAGGACTGACACTACTGGACAATAATGTGAGTTAAGTTGCTGGGGTCTGTTTGGCTTTTTAGCACTGTTTTAATTTCTGAAGTGTTGGTTATTCATAATCACTGATTTCTAGACAGTTAAAAAGAATGTTTTGTAACACTGGTTAAACACAACAGTCAGATGAACAATTCTATTCTTAGATTGGAAGATTACTACCAAGCTTTTACTACTAATTACCTTTTAATTCACAAAACACCTAATGACAGCTAGCACTGCAGCAGAATAAGACAGAAAGGCAAACTGCTTACCTGTACATCTGAACCATGACTTCCACTTTTTGAAGCAAACAAACAATCCTCAGAATCAACTGCAAGCAAAACCGAAGCAGAAGGAAAGATCTCAGAGACAGATCCTTGACTGAAGTTTATAGCTTCTGGATTTTTTTGGCCATCCTTTACTGATTCACTCAGATTGATCACAGAATCTCGTATATTGGAAATAATCTCATTGTTTTCTGCCAAAAGGCGTTCTAAATGATCTATTTTCTCTTGCAATATTGAAAGCTGTCCCTGTTAAGAAAAAAAAGAAGGTAAATTATTGCTAAGAATGCATCTCAACAATTTTTATCAGTTTCACAACAGTACATAACACATAGGCAAATAAAATATGAACATCTGATATAAAGACAAACTAGTAAGAAATTAAACCAAAATACTAAACCTTCTTTCCAAAGAATACAGGAAAACAGCAAAATAAGAGGAAAGAGCAAAAGTTACATTTTCTGCTATGAACTTGTATTGGCAACACATGATTTCACCACTGATACAAATATATCCTTAAAAGGTCATACTGTTTCAAGGTACCAAATATTCCAACTTCCACCTTTTCCATGACTTTGGCAGATTTGCAAAAAATCAGATCTTTTTATCTTTTCATATCTTTATAGAAGTTCTTTGTAATTCTGCAGAAGATAAGCTGTAGTATTCCTAAGCTCTCAGTAATTTGTGCCACAATTTTCTGGACTGTGTAAAGTGCTCTGCCTTTTTTTTTTCTTAGTTTGATATATTCTGAAATCAGTAACAGGTTTTAAAATGCACAGAAACAGTTACTGCATACAAAAAAAAGACAAATCCACACTTTGACAATAGATCCACATTAAGCCAATTGAGATGCAAGTTCATCTTCCTAGAATCTAAACACTTCAGAGACGTCACAAAAAAAGAAACAGAAAATAAAAACAGTATTTGGTTTTAAACAAATACTGGAAACTAATAAAACAAATGAACTGAAAGTAACAGGAAATTAATATGCAGATGACAGAATATTGCAAAGAAGACTGTAGTCCCATGCCCTCTGGTGGCACAAAAGAAGCACTCAAATGGAAATCTTGCAAATGCTATATTAAAGATGCTGAGTACATGGTGTAAAATTAGTATTTTCTCTTTCAATGTCTCTACTCAGAAAACTCAAATAGCTGCATAGGAAATAACACCAACTGAGGCTTTACATGCTGCCCAATGTAGGCTCTCATGTTTTGATTCCAAAGATAAAACATAGCTGCCATCTATACAAATTATTACCTGCTTCACTGCACATGACAATAGATCAAAGTTACCAAGTGTGCAAGCAGCTAAAACACTGTTCACAAGCTATTCCACTACAAGCTAGATTCCCCTACACCTACAACTATATATTTTTAGAAAAATGTTATAAGTTTGAAGTCTTATTCATGTATGTTCTAGAAACATTTTACCTTTTCTTACAAATAAATCTATTCTGTATTGGTTAACAATAGCCTGTCAATTTGGCCACAGATTACACCTCCAATCTGCCATACATGATCTAGCCAGCTATAGTCTCTCCAGCATTAGCCAGCAGCAGACCCAGAGGAAAAGAAACACACCAAAAACACACAGCAAAAGCACCCCACCACATATCAAAGAATACTAGCATTAAACAAACCATCAAATGCTTGTTCAGACTGATCCTTCCACTGGCATACACTGCCAGCCTCTAGCAGTCAGATAAAAACTGCCATTTTGGAGATCATGTTGTATTTCCTACCTCTGGGACAGACCATTCATATAACTTCTTGCACTTCAAACCTTCGAATATCAACAATAATAAATGGTAAAGTGGTAGAACTTATGTGACAAAACACTTTTCTTTCTAAACTAAGTTCCCTGCTTCCTATATCATACATCTCCAACTAGAGCACAGAATCAACCTGGCTGGAAGAGACCACCAAGATCATCCAGACCAACCTAGCACCCAGCCCTATCCAGTCAACTAGACCATGGCACTAAGTGCCTCATCCAGGCTTTGCTTCAGCACCTCCAGGCACGGTGACTCCACCACCTCCCTGGGCAGCCCATCCCAATGGCAAATCACTCTCTCTGGGAAGAACTTCCTCCTAACATCCAGCCTAGACTTTCAGAGATGTGGCCTCATAAAAAATTGCCATCATCTTTCAACAGCAATAAAATTATTTGTTGTGATATACTTTAGTAACAATTTACGTCTACTACTTAAGACTCTCAACAACGAAGAGGAGGCTCAGGGGTGATCTTATTACTGTCTACAACTACCTGAAGGGGCATTGTAGCCAGGTGGGGGGTGGCCTCTTCTCCCAGGTAACCAGCAATAGAACAAGCGGACACAGTCTCAAGTTGTGCCGGGGTAGGTATAGGCTGGATGCTAGGAAGAAGTTCTTCACAGAGAGAGTGATTGGCATTGGAATAGGCTGCCCAGGGAGGTGGTGGAGGCACCGTCCCTGGGGGTCTTCAAGAAAAGACTGGATGAGGCACTTAGTGCCATGGTCTGGTTGATTGGATAGGGCAGGGTGATAGGTTGGACTGGATGATCTTGGAGGTCTCTCTCTTCCAACCTGGTTGATTCTGTGATTCTATGATATTTCTAGAAGTCTGTTGAAGTATGTTACTTTAACTGAGGAGATTGATACTATGTTATTTGGAAAAAGAAACCCTTAAAGACTTCCCATCATGGAACTTAACAGAGGACACTGATGAAGACAAACCTGACTTCTTCTCTGATGACTATGAGATGCACTACATCTGTCTTCTAAGTTATTTAAATAAGCCATGTACCAACTCAGCTTAAATGCAAAATGTTAACTAAAATGCTACAGTTAGGAATACATAACTATGACTACATGCATAGTTCTTACCCAGCTGACTCAAAGGAACACATGGGACTCCCTGGTAGGTTGGAGGCCATGGAGGTAGCAAGGAATGGTCAGATGGCAAGAGTGAAAACTAATGGATTAACTCCCTCACTGAAATGCTTATATGCCAATGCATGGAGCACAGATAAGCAGGAAGACTTGGAGATCTGTGTTAGGCTGCACGACTATAACTGCAGTCACTGAAATATGATGGGATAGCTCCCATGACTGGAATGTTGTCATGGGTGGCCATGTACTAATTAGAAAAGACAGACCAACAAGGCAAGGCGGTGGTGTTGCTCTCTGTGTGCAAGAACAACTGAAATGTACTGAATTCTATCCAGGATGGGAAGCAGAACAACTTGAAAGCTTGTGGGTAAGAATTAAGGGATGTAGAAAGGGTGGTGAAACTGTTGTGGGTCTCTACTGTGGATCACCAAATCAAGCAGAAGATGTTGATGAGGCTTTCTACACTCAACTGGAGGTGGCCTCTAGAACTCACTCCTTGGTACTCATGGGCAACTTCAATCACCCTGATATTTGCTGGGAAGCTCACACAGCCAGGCACAGCCAGTCCAAAAAAATCTTGTTGCAGATAGTGGAGGAACCAACAAGGACAGGTGCACTGCTGGACCTTGCATGAACTAATAAGGGAGGATTGGTTAGGGACATTAAGGTTGGGAACAGCCTTGGCAATGGTGATCATGCCATGGTGGAGTTTAGCATTGTAGAGGGTAGAAGCAAGGCAATAAGTAGGATTACAACCCTGGATTTCTGCAGGGCTAACTTTATACTCTTCAAAGACATACTTGCAGGAATCCCATGGGCTAAGACTCTAGAGGGTAAAGGAGCCCAAGAAAGTTGGTCAATTTTTAAATGCCACTTCCTTCAAGCCCAAGCTGGGTGTGTTCCCTTGAGTAAAAAGTCGGGTAGATGTGCTAAGAGACCTGCATGGATGAGCAAGGAGCTTTATGGAAGAAAGAAGCTTACAATTCATGGAGGAAGGGGCTTGTCACTTGGAAGAGATACAGAGAAATTGTCAGAGCATGGAGGAGGACAACAAGGCCAAAGCCCTCTTGGAAAGAAAGTAAAAGTGAATAGGAAAGGAACACATCAGTAGTAAAAGGATGTAGAGGGAAAGTGTCCTCTCTGCTACTAAAATACACTCCAACAGTATTTTGTTTTAAAATAAGTTGAATGTTTTTCATGGATTCAGTGAGAGAAGGGGTGGATTTTTTCAGTGTTTGTTTTTTTTTAATGTACACAGATATCCTGAGTTTGGCTAGGAACCATCCAGTGGGATATTCCGTACCATAAACATCATACCTACCATGTCCACTAACAAAGGGCAGGTGTTGGCCATTATAGGTGTAGGATGAGCACATCACATTTTATATTATTGAGGTTTATATATGACTTATTTACTTTTGTAAGCATTCCTGCCGTTCAATTTTTCTTTGTACTGTTCTACTAAACTCTCCTTACCTCAGCCCATGGGGTTTTACATTTTACTCTCAGTTTCTCTTTCTTATTATAGCTGGGGAAGAGCAGGGCAAGATTGGGAGGTGGGGGTGGTGGCAGCTGTGTGAGCTGCCACCTGAGGTTCAGCTGCAGCTGGACCTGAAACCACAACTGCAGCATCAATTTTACCTTAAAACAACTGTGTCTGACATGTTGTAGCCTAGATGTTTTGCACATACTGCTTAGCAAAACTGGGCTAGTTGCACAGCTCACAAATGTCACCTGATCGCTGTCTAACTTTTCAGCATTAAGTCTTCTCCAAAAAAAACAAGCCACTGCTGATCCAACACTTTGATCCCTGCCTAACGGCACAGAAAATTGCAGGTACGCTGCATCCAGATGTCATAGACCAAAGGAACATCATTAAATGTTGCTCTGTTAATCTACACACTCGTTTTAAGATAAGGAAATGCAATGAAAAGTTACATGAATCACCTGGGGTATACAACCAGTTAAAAAGTTAATAATGACTTCTTTTATTTCTGCCTTTACATATTAATAAGGCTGTATGAATGAAGTTCTAATTAAAAAGCAAGAAAGTTCAACCCTGCTGTCACTTCACAGCAAAAAAACACCAAAGCCTTTCTACAAGTAGTGCAAAGTACCAATAAATCCAGCAGTACCCAAAGTAGGTACTGTATTAGTAGAACAATAGCATCACATGCGCAGGGCACCTGTTCAGGATCACCATGGTCACACACACCTGGACTTGACCAACAAAATTTAACCACGTAAGGACAGCACAGATCAGCAAATTCTGCTCCAGTTTGGAACAAAAACTGTCCATACCTGCTAGCTGCACTGAGCAACCCAGGCACTACCACAAGAATCATCTACATAAACAGTTCCTTGTGCTTTAGCCAGTAGTGTAGTTTTCATGCCCTAAAAACTTCAGTTTGCTTTCTCACTGCCCTCTGCTTGTACTCCATTTCCTTCAGACATGAGTCCAACCTGTAGTAAATAGTCTCTCCAGAAGGAGCATGCTGCCACCCAATACAAGCAGGGAAGTTCACAAACACAATGACAGATCAAGGCACTTCATTCTGAAAACGTAGAGAACAGTTTCTTCCATGCACACACTGTACACTGCAGAAATTACATCAGCCACAACTTTATCTTTCCAGTGAACATTCATACTTTCATTAAACACAATTCCTCTCAACAGGCCAATAATGATAGTTTCATCATGAAAAAGTTCAAATAGTTTGAGTATATCAGGCCCACAGATGAGGAAATCTCATGGAAAAAAGTAGGCAGAAGAGAAATGCACATGAGAGACTTCAGAGGTTAGGGTCAGCTGAAACTTAGCTTTTGTAACCAGATAAACCAAATGCTTGGTTTAAAAACAGGCAAAGCCCATTCTCCTCACCCACATGAACAAGCAGGAAACCACAAAGGAGCTGGCAGTATCCCACTTAAGATTCTCTGTTGCACCACTAAGCTGTGATGAAAAAAGCTAAGTACCACAGATGAACTGGATTCTCCAGGGGATGTGGAACTGAAGTCAAGACCACTGCCTAAACAGATTCACTGCAGTAAATGGCAATAAAACTGGACTCAAAGTCTCATTTTCTGGCTGTACTGCATGGCCTACATCTTGATTTTCTGGACCAGTCTCATCAATTACTATTTCCAGGGTTTCACAAATCACATACAAACTTTGCTAAAATCTTGATAAAAGTCTCTGATAGATGCCTGCATATCAAGACAGTAGGACCAAAAAGCTTCCTCTATTCATTGTCAGAGCACAGTATAGAAAATAATATACTAAATGTAGAATCAAATGGTCACCTACTGTACAAAAAAAGTAAGTAGGCAGAAGTGAAAAATGTAATCCAATATGGCAGCAAAGCTTAATATTCACAGTGTCTGTACGCATTCATATTGCAAAGCAGAACACAGAACAAGGCCAAGCACAAAATGTTTCAGTCAAGAGAAAAAGTCAAGTTTTAAAGTCTTTATGAATCTGAGCAGTAGGCTTACATGCAACAATGATGATGAAAACTGCGTAAGTAACCTTGTTAATAATTTTCTGCCTTTAAAATACTATTCAAAACAAGTGCATGTCACAAAGACACTGGAAGTCTTCTGAACTGAATGAACTACAAAAGTCTGTTCTCTTAAAAACTGTGCAAGTTCTATTCAAAAGATGTCACAGCCTTACAAAGACTAAAAAGCTGACGTACTTGTGCATTCTGTTTTACTGGAGGCATAATTAACACAAGTTTTTAATGTACTGTTAAGCTAGACTTCAGTTTCATGTCATTTACGGAGATAAAAAATAAAGTATGCTGCTAGAGACTAATTTGACACCACCACCAGGGATGTGAAGACAAGCGAAAGGGAAAAGGAGATGAAGACAAACTCAGAAATATTCCCTACTTCAAGTCTATCACCTGAAAAATGTTCACTACCGGCTGATAGATTTCAAGGTCATTTCCTTTTTGCTTCCATCCTCTGCACTATACTGAATTTTTATTTCAATGGCTAGCAGTACAAAACTGAAGCATAGTTTACATGACATTAAGCACGGAAACATTTTAATAACATCTGGGTTTACTTTAACAAGCCAAAACTTAATAAAACCACATGTTCACAGAAAAGGTCAAGGGCAAAACAAGAAACTTTTTCCATTTAGTTTATACAGTGTAAGGTAGGCACTGACTCCGGGTAGCCAAACTGCTCATTTATAGATCTGTGTATATATATAGCTATAGCTATATTTTACACTTTAAGGAAAAATACCATTCTTGACACTTGGCATTCTGCACACTATTTAAGAACTGTAATTGAAGAAGGCTGTTAGCTTCTGCTTCACTACTGCTCAACCAGAACTTTACACTAAAACTGAAACAAAATGACAAATGACACCATGGGAAGTATAAAAACCTGCAATTGCGTTCACTAAGAAGACCCCTCCTCCTTTACAACATAATAGAAATCCAGGAGAAATCCTTGACTTTCATTACCTTACACCCAAGATCATTCCCATGACACTCAAAAGTTTTTACGTCATGAAATGAGTGTCATTAGTTGAGTTTTGCTTGTTTTGTAAATAACTCAATATGTTACAAGTCCAGGAAAATTATTACCCCTCCTGTGGATTTCTTAATTCAACAGCCAATGACCTCCAATATGAAACTCATTAAAAATACTACTAAAAGTCATGGCGCCCACAATTTTTCAGTGGTCAGAACTAGAAAAATTACAGCTTCAAAATTTTGTACAACCTTAATTGCCACTATTCACATTTAAAACAAATATTTGCTAAATAATTTCCTGAAATCATTCCACTTCTAATATTTCTGCATACACAACTCCAATTCCTTGTGTAACAGCACAGATCTGAAAGCTTCCAAATGAGCTCATAAAAATACACTGATGACTAAGAACAGCAACAAAACATGTATTTAGAGTCCATGAAAGACATTGATTTCAGCTATTTCACTGCAGCAAGGAACCTAGAAAAACAAGCTGGAAAAGGTGTCTGCAGTGTATCAGGAGCTATTTAGAAATGGGAAGCATACAGACTCAACTCCACTGGAGAGAGTTTGCACTGCACAGAACTGAAGCATGGTAACTATCAAGCGTGAGCACATAATACTGCGGTCACAGCCACCTACTACAGAATCAGGGTCGACCAAAGGTAGCACTTCCTCATAGCAGAGGTATTGCCTCAGTCTGAAGTTCAACTACTGATGTTACTGGCAAGCATTTGGTCCTAACTTCCTATTGTTACTACTCCACCATAGTTTGACCAGGTGATCCTACTATCAAATTACTGGCAAGCTTGAAGCAACACTTCCTATTGCAACAATTACTGCTTGTGCCCTCGGTACAGAAGTATTTCAGGCAATCATTAAACTTGGAAAGGATCTTTAATATCATTGAGTCCAATTGTTAACCTAGCACCATCTAGTTCACCACTAAACCATGTCACTATGCACCACATGTGTCTCAAATACCTCCAGGTATAGTGACTCAAGTGCTTCCCAGGGCAGCCCATGCAGATGCCTTAAAAGCATGAATCTGGCACTGCTTTAACAACAACCACCTCATCATTTAATGCTTTGCTGGAAGGACACTGGAAACAAAAGAAAAAGCCATCTGCTTTCAGAGAAACTGAATCGATCATCTCTGTTTCAGGCAATCCAACTAGTAAGCCCACAAAAGCAGTTAACACAGAGTAGATCAGATTTAGTTTCAAATAATGGTGGCCAAAGGCAGGAGGGGAGAACACTAAGGAAAAGAGTTCTTATACAAATAACTGTTTAGAAAAAAAAAAAAACAAGTAGTAAAAATCCAAGATTCTGTATGCCTATGCTTTGTCTTTAACAATTTTAAGAGAACAACTAAAGATCAAAAAAGTGCCATCGCAGTTATCAACCAGATTTCTGCCAGACTTGAATTTTTAAAACATACTTTCAAAAACAACCTCACACACAGTGGGGAGGTACCACTCATAAAAGCAAAAGTAAGCTGCAGAAAAGTGGTTAGATGTCCAAAGCATCATCTATCAGGTAGTGACAGAGGACACTGCATTGTGTTGTTGTTTTGCCTTGCTCAGGCATAAGTCACTGAAAATAAACCCTCATGTGAAGACTGCATGAAGGCTGTGTGTTTCTGAAGTAAGACACTCTTACAAACTAATGTTTAATGTGTGCCTTGCACAGTGAGGTGTGTAGCTAGCAACATTTAGAATAAAAAATAAAATTCTACAGATTTCTGTAAACAAATCTCTCTTAGTGACCTGTTCTAAGTCAAGGTAAAGTTAGTTGAGAAAACATACCATGTTAGGTTAATGACTTTTTTCTGTTTGAGTCCAAAATCTGTTAATATGGGCTTATCAGTATTGGGCATTCATCTGTATGCAATCACACAGGTTCTCCAAGATAAACTGCCTAAGGACTTACTTCACTTAAGATTAGACATGCATGCTGTTTTCATTTAGTAGTTATCAACATAAACCACAAATCATTTGCACATGAGATGGCACAGGACTAACAATCATTCTGAACTTGTCTCCATTAGAGAGCCACATAAGATTTCTCAGAGAATTCCATGTTGTAACAGACAAAAACAATACACTCTGCCATTTTTCCACTATATTCCAAAAGACTTACATAATGATCTGCACTGACAACTGGTAGAATAATAATTTTTAAATGTACCTTAGGCTATTAATCTACCTCAAGCTCATTTTTGCATAATGCTGTAACATCATCTGTAGCCTGAGACAGGGCACATATATCATACCTCAAGACATGTCTCAAGTCCTGTGACTAGAATGAGGGTAAGAAAGACAGAGCTTGTGATCTGGCCATTATAAGAATAACATACATCTGAGAACCAAGGAGTAGTCATAAAGATATATACAGACATTACAAAGGAAGGGTCAGTAAGTCTTTGATTTCCATGCATTACAGGTACCTCCTGTTAATTTTGGGAAGATGAACTCCAGTTCTACGGCAACATACAGGTTGTCTGATACAATGATTTAAATACGCTACCAATGACAAGGCTATAAATCACTTTAGCTCAAGCTTACCACTGTTGCTACAATGCCACTTAAGCATAAATAGGTGGGGATAACACTCACTGTAAAACAGACTACTGATGCCAGGTTTTGCAAAACCAACACCTGAAAACACATAATGTCTACAACTGCCTCTCAGACCTGAACACAGGCGCTGATTATTGCAGGAGTGAAAGGCATCTACAACTAGCTGGCTATAGAGCATGTAAAGGCATCTCCCTGTGGGTATTCACCCACTTTGGAAGATCTCACTCAAAAATTGTTTCTGCAAGACATTTCTTTTGATGTCCCTGAACAACTAGTGGACATCTCAAAGTGGAAAGCAAGCTCCAAAAGGGCAACTTTTGATTACAGTTGTAGATAATCCTGAAAGAAGACAGGTTCACAGGACTAATTCTGATGCAAATTATGCTGAGATCATGTGAAAAGAAGGCACAAAAAAAGTGTAATTTTAAGTGCAGCAGCAGCTACCCTAAACATTTGTTACTGGTATTAGGTATTATGCCACTTCAGGTAAATGTAGACAGTCACTGCCAGCTAAAAAATTGCAACTCAAATCCTGGCAGAAATGAAATAGTTTCAATTCCTTTCTAACAGGAAAAAAAAAGAAAAAAAAAATCTTTGTCCATCAGGAAGGAGAATGCTTCTGTAAACCTACAGACAAGACAACCTACTCCCACCACACCTTTTCACATATGAAAACGCCTTTAAGTTTTCACATCTGTGGCTATTTTCACTCACAGAACACGGTGTTCCGGTAACATGGCACAGACAACTTTTTGTTCACTGAGGTAGGAATAATGGTATTTCTTCCAAATATCTTTGGTGGCTTCAATTCCACTCTTCACCTTTTGCATTTACTTTAAATTGATGTCACTGGGCTCTGGAAGCATTTGCTAAGTGGCAGAAGTTTCCAAGTCGTAACAATGTGAAAAAAAAAAATTACTTTATGGGCAGCAAAAGGAAGTTACAAAATTGCACCAATTTCATCTGTAACTTTTTAAAGGTATAAAGCAGTAAGAAAGTGAAAGGCAACTTTCTCCAAAGGAAAGTCCAAAATAGTGATAAGCAGATAATCCTACAGTGAGAGTCAGCAGCCCCCCAAAAACTTTACGTACTGAAAAAGGCACAAGGAGTACCACTGAGACTGTGGTAGAAGACCGAGGGGGGCAGGACAAAAGGAGAAACGTTTGTCCGTAAATGACTTCACTACGTAGGAGGAGGAAGTGTAACAACAAATTAAGGTATTAAAACCTTGATCGCAAGAGAAAGGACCATGTTATGCTACAGACTAGTAACAACACTGTAGGACAAAGACAGGAATTTCAACTGCCAGACACTGACAGTGGAAGACAGAACAGTCTAATAATTTTTTGTTCTTATACAACTGTTTTAATCCAAAATCGAACATTAAAAAACACATACAAGATTTCCTGTTCTATACTTCACCTGCATTAAATTCAACTGGAGGTTTAAAACATACGAAGTGATTTCCTCATTTAAGACGCTGACCATGTGAGCAAAGCAGCACTTCCACTTAACTGTTAAGTGTCACACGTGGCATTACTCTCCTGCTGGAGTTCTGTCTTGAACAGACACAGCTGCTGTAGCCAGCCTTGTCTTGCTTTCTTCTCCTAAGCTTCTTTCCCATTCTCTTAGTTCCTGCAAAAACTAGTGGCTGACCTCTGAATTGTAGCCTGAAGGAATAAATGCAGAACAGATCTGAACTCTGTCAAAGTTTTCATCTTTACTCTTAACAAAATGGCAACAACTATTATTTTTCCATTAAAAAAAAATCAGTGATGCTATCAGAGAGATAATTAACTTCTTTAAATAAGGCGTTTGAGTCCTTCTTAAAAAAAAAAATCTACTAATTATTATTCTACTTTTTTAAAAATTATGCTTGTAATTATTTTTTGGGGGGAAAAAGTGCAACTTTATTTTCTACATTTTTTTACATCTACTACTATAAGAAAATGAAATAGAACACGCAGTAGGACTCTGCCATTCTGCAGGGCATACCACGTGCTCTCTGAAATACTTTTTTTTGTCACGGTCAAACATTTTTTTTATTAGAACACTACCACAATACACAGCTTTGAAATGTCTCACCCACGGAGACAGCAAGGAAAAGCGAGGAACTAAAGACTGCTTCGTTTAACCTTGTAGTGCGGTTAGGTATCAGCCAGCTGTCTCCTAAGCAAAGCACGGCGAAAGAAAAAAATAAACCGAACCAACAAAAAACGCTACCAACCAGCCTTAACACAGCCAGCATTTCTCTAAACGTACCCGTGATGCCAGAGGTCTACCATCCAGTTCGGTCTCCCGTATTAGCTCCTACCCGTCCTCTGCGCTGGTTTACACCAGTGAGAGTACGCCATTGTATCGACTGCCCTTTCTGCAGCTTGCCCCGGATCCCAAGGAGGGCGACTTGGGGGAGGTGAAGCCGCAGCGCAGCCCTTGGGCCGCCGGTCTGGGGGGAGCCCACCGTCAGCCGTCCCTGCCAGCGGCCCTCTCGCCCAGTGGGTGGGCTACGCCCGCCCGCCCTCTGCACCTCCGCACTGGTAGCAGCGCCGCCCAGAGGTGGCACTGCTCAGCTGTCGTCCCAGTCGGTCTGAAGGGGGCGAACCGCCCTGCCACCCTCTCAGCACTCAGATACCCCAGCAGAGAGAGGGCCCAGCGGCAGCACCGCTGCCCGCTCCTCAAGCGCCTTCCCGGCATCCCGGGCGCTAGCCGCCCGCGGCGCCCCGCCTGCTACCCACTCACCTTGGGGAAGGTGCCCTCCCGCCGGGGGCTCTTCGGGTGGTCGAAGTGGCCGCGGTCCAGCATCAGGTACAGGGAGAAGATCACTACGCAGAAGACCGCACTGCCGAATACTGTGAACTGACGACTCAGCTTCATATCTGCGGCCGCCTGTCCGGCCCCACCGCCGCCCGAGCTCCTGGGCCCTCCTCGCCTCCCTGAGCTCGGAATGTGAAGTTCTCTCGCTGCGACGGGCGGCGGGGACACCAAGCGCCTCGGCCCTCGGCGTGGGGCAGACCCAAGTCTTCGGAGAAGTGCGAGAACTTGTCCCCCACTCTCAGCACACTGCGCCGGGGCGGAGAGCTCGCCGAGAGCCCACCGCCGCGAGAGCCGAGAGTTTCCGGGAGCAGATCAGGTTCCCGGGCAGGCTAGCGTCGAGCAGGGAAGTGGCGGCAGCAGTGCTGCGGGGCCGACCGGCAGCCGCTGCTCTCCCTTTCTTCTCCTTCGGCCACCGCGCTGGCCGTTGCGCTCCTCCTCGTTGCCGGCAAGCGCCGACGGAGTCTGACACCTCCTCCTCCTTCGCCGCCCGTCGGCCAGAGCGCTGCCGGCAACGTCGTGCCGGGGGCCGCTCGGCGCCGAAAGAGCGCCCAGCCCTCAGCCAGCGCCGCTCACGGCCGCCGGAGCGCCTCGCTCCGCCCCCGCGCGCCCGGCCGGGAGGGAGGCGCCGCGTGCCTGTCACGGGCATGGCACCGCCCCCAGCGGCCCGCGCCGCCGCAGCAGCGCCCGGGAGCGGCGCGCGACCTTCCGGCGCTGGACGGCGGGGCCAGCCGCGGCCGCCGCCCTGTCCTCGCCTCCGCCAGTCGGCCGTAAGAAGGCGGATGGTGCAGCTTGCCCTCACCCCTCCCTGTTTAGCCACGGCGGGGTCGGCTCCGCGCTGTCTCACGTCGGGCGATGGGGGCACGCCGGCGTTCGCTTAGACTCCCCGCGCTCGCTGCCGCCCCGGCGGCCAATGGTTTGTGGCAGCCTTCACCGTAGTGGAGAGTCTCGACGGAGAAGCGAAAAAACGGTCTTAACCCTCCGCCGTTCTTCCTGGGCCTCGCCTTGCCTTTGCTGTCGGTGAGAGTGGGGTGTTGGGCGGACCTCTGGCACACAACGAGCCCCGGTATCCATACATTGCTTGGAGACCCGCCGCGCTTCCTCCTGCCAGTCCTCTTCCTCTGCTGACAGCGCTAGATGTATTCGAGGGCCACTGTCATTCTCATGCCACACTTTTCTACAGCTAAATAGCAAGCTTCATGAAAGCCTTGGCATGTGCCCACAGGAATGGGTCACAGGTGGGTCAAGGGCTTACCATTCGGGCTGCCTGTCTCTAGCTCCTCATTTTCACAGATGTAAATCTGCTTGCCTTTGAAAACGCTCTGACCTTATTTACTTGGCATGCGTTGACTGCCACTGAGAACTAGGTAGATCTTTTACCACTGTATTGGTGCTTGTTCTGTAAGAACTGTCAGTGGGACACACCCTGACTACCCGACGAGAGGATGGCTGTGTTAGGGAAAGTAACACACAACTGAGAAAAAGGGTTTAATATAGATGAGAGAACCTAAAGTACAATTAGCTTAGCCTGCCAGCAGAAAAAGCACAGCATAAAGCAAACTACGCAACTCCCATTCATCTGGCTGCCATTCCCATGGGAAAAAGTGCCTAGAAACCCAGGACCCAAAAGCAGCAACCAGAAAGGGAGCTCTCATGTTAGCATCTGAACTTCACGCCCTGCAATACTATGCTCGAGCAAGCACTTTGATTTTGAAGCTGGCATGACAGCAGCATGGAATTGAGTATCAGCAGCAGATTCAAGCCATGACATTCTCTACCCCTTACTGTATATCATCTGCATCATGCCCTGCAGCAATTACAGTCAACCAATATACATCATATATCCTTCACTGCCCTCACTTAAAATCACTTTGCAGGTCACAGAAGACTGGAGCTCCAACATGTTCCAGTGCAGTCTGCATTGGTCTGTGACTGGTCCAAATGGTGGGGCTGTGTTTCCACCCCTGGGCAGTCCAGTCCAGTCCAGTGACTTCTTCCACTTCTCCAAGTTAAAGCAAACTACAGTTTGCATTCCAGTACTCAGCTTCCAACATATCCAAGAGTGAAGATCCTCCCCATCACATCAGAAGTACAAATGGGTTCCACACCTTCAGCTTACCATGCCATCAGTTCCATATAGTCCAACTGTAGCAGTTTAAGAGCTAACACTCTATTTTGATTCTAAATTATAAACAAGAGAGGAACTTTCTGGACATTCTTTTGAATATAGAGCAGGGCATTGGTTGTAAAAAGAATAATAATAAAGTCTGTATCATTCATTGGTTTGCTAAGAGTGATAAAGTGGCAATGTATAAACAATCTCCCACTCATTGTTCACTTTGCCTTCTGCCTTACACCTCCTTCACTGCTCCTCTGTGCATGACTGCATAATAAGCTTGACTGACCAGATGACACATGTGACATGAGTTAGGAACTTCCTCCCCCTCACTACTGAAATTTACCAGACTAGCTCAGATGGTTTGAAATTAAGATGAAACTATATTTGCAGAAAAGCAAAATTTACAAGTACTTACAAGATATTCACAAATACTCACAAGTATCTATAATTATATACAAATCAGAAATAATATGGAAATCCAAACTCCCTCCCAGACAAAGGAAACTGCCCAGAAGGGGCTCAAAGCTATCCACTCTTTTTCCCCCTCCCTGTCTTCCTTCCTATCCAGACAAACAAAAGTACCAGCAAAGCTTATGTTGTTATGTGTTAGCCAAGATGAGAGATACTAGAGTAGAGTTAAAATGAAATTAATAGACCCAGCAACACATGACAGACTGAGAAAGGTTATTTACATGTTGGCATCCCTCTCAATAAACCTATGAATGGTTTAGACTTCATTATTTTCACAACCAATGATGTAATTCTCTCATTAAAATACTCGAATTAGCCTCAAACCAGCACAATGAGAGATCTTGCTGGTTTTCTGTATGGGGAAAGAGAAGAAGGTGGTGTTGGCCCCTTCTAGACATTCTTTGTCCAAGGAGGAGGATTGGATTTCTATATTATTTCTGAATTGTAAATAATTGTATATAATTATAAATACATGCAAATATATATTTGTGTATATGCTTATACATTTAGCTTGCTGTAAAGTACAGCTTTATCTTATTTTCAAGACGTCTGAGCTGGTCTGATCAGTTTTATTTGGTGAGGGCAAATTTCCCAACCCACCCCACCAATAAAACCAGCTGTCTCTCTCCCCGATCTGTTTGGAAGCAGGGTCCCTCTCATTCTGACTGGAATCACTTACATCTTGTGAAGATGCTTTGGGAATCCCTTTAGAAGGATCGGAAGCAGTATCAGCTTGTGTGATCCTCTTTGGGTGACTTTCCACTTGTTGCAGAGGGGAAATTAATTGACGTGAGATGATACTTTCCAAAATTAACATTATCATAGAATCATAGAATCAACCAGGTTGGAAGAGACCCCCAAGATCATCCAGTCCAACCTAGCACCCAGCCCTATCCAGTCAACCAGACCATGGCACTAAGTGCCCCAGCCAGTCCCTTCTTGAAGACCCCCGGGGACGGTGCCTCCACCACCTCCCTGGGCAGCCCATCTCAATGGGAAATCACTCTCTCTGTGAAGAACTTCTTCCTAGCATCCAGCCTAGACCTACCCTGGCACAACTTCAGGCTGTGTCCCATTGTTCTATTGCTGGTTGCCTGGGAGAAGAGGCCACCCCCCACCTGGCTACAATGTCCCTTCAGGTAGTTGTAGACAATAATAAGATCACCCCTGAGCCTCCTCTTCTCCAGGCTGCACACCCCCAGCTCCCTCAGCCTCTCCTCATAGGATTTGTGCTCCAGGCCCCTCACCAGCTTTGTTGCCCTTCTCTGGACACCTTCCAGCACCTCAACATCCTTCTTGAATTGAGGGGCCCAGAGCTGGACACAGCACTCAAGGTGTGGCCTGACTAGTGCTGAGCACAGGGGCAGAGTAACCTCCCTTGTCCTACTGGCCACACTGCTCCTGATGCAGGCCAGGATGCCATTGGCTCTCTTGCCCACCTGGGCACACTGCTGGCTCATCTTCAGCTACTATCTATGAGTACCCCCAGGTCCCTTTCCTCCTGGCTGCTCTCCAGCCACTCAGTCCCCAGCCTGCAGTGCTGCTTGGGGTTGTTGTGGCCAAAGTGCAGAACCCTGCATTTGGCCTTGTTCAGTCACATCCCATTGGCCTCTGCCCACCCATCCAGCCTGTCCAGGTCCCGTTCATTAATGTTGCTATTCAGAACTCTCACCACCCCCTGACCACTAACTTTAATATTATTTCAGTTCTTACACAGTCATGGAAGCATTCTATGGATAATATCTAGATCTAGTAATAACCAGCAGAACATAGGAACATGAATTGAACTGGAAGAGAAGGTTCCCGTGGTCAAATGCTACTTGTGGTCAATGTGCTGCTTGCCCAGTAGCTGTTCCCAAGCTCTTTCTGCTCTATGGCAGCAGGCAGTAGAGAATTACAAAGAGGCATTTAAGCATTTACTCAGAGATTATTATTGTTACTCTTGCAGGGCTTAGCCACCAGCCCAGACAGTGCCCAAATGCTCTCAGGGGACTCTGTCTTGTTGGACATTTAGGCTTGAATCTTCCCAGCTTCTGGGGAAAGGATGTAGACAATCTCTGACCTTGTCTGCTGGCTTCTGCTGGACCATCTGTGTATATGTCCAGGGATTTTAGGCAGGACTTCAGACATCCTGCAGAGGCAGGATGTCACACGATGTAGTCTCAGCACGGTGTCATGCTGGCCACACAGGCCGATTGTGCACAGACATCCAGGGTCTGCTCCTGGTAACTGGTGGCAGTGGAGTTCACCAAGCAAGCAATAAGGCAGTGTGCAAGAGCAGCAGGGCTGGGCACAGCAGAGAGAGGAGGCACAGAGCAGGGAAGCAAAGCAGGGAAAGCAAAGCAGGTTGTTCACCTGCCTATCTCCTTTTATCGATGTGGGCTGAGATTGATTGCCCTTTGGACATAGATCAGGATGGCAGTTAGCCAAACCCTGCCATATTAGGCAAAGCCACAGGCTTGCTTTTCCCTAGTGCATGCACAGGCCTTGCACTAGGCAGGCACAAGCTAAGTGTGTGCACCTTACCACAGGACCCTGGGCAGGCCAGAGGCAGTGGCTCCAGGAGGACCTTTTGTGTCCATTACCCGCACTTGCCTCTCTGGTGGAGCAGAAAAAAATGCCTAGGCAAGGCAGGACATGTATGGCCTACCACAACACCACTGGAAACTGAGGCAGCATTCTTCAGGGGACAGCTCACTCACAGGTCACCTGTTCGTGCAGCTAGGATTGGAATGAGTTTTCTATCCCATTTCCTCATGCCCTGGCCATGGTCACACAAGTAAAACCACAGACCACTCCCTCCTACAAGGGGACACAGTCTCAAGTTGTGCCAGGGTAGGTCTAGGCTGGATGTTAGGAGGAAGTTGTTGGCAGAGAGAGTGATTGGCATTGGAATGGGCTGCCCAGGGAGGTGGTGGAGGCACCGTCCCTGGAGGTGTTGAAGCCAAGCCTGGATGAGGCACTTAGTGCCATGGTCTGGTTGACTGGATAGGGCTGGGTGCTAGGTTGGACTGGATGATCTTTGAGGTCTCTTCCAACCTGGTTGATTCTGTGATTCTATGATTCTAACATCCAGCCTAGACCTCTCCCATCACAACTTGAGACTGTGTCTCCTTGTTCTGTTGCTGTTTGCCTGGGAGAAGAGGCCACCCCACCCCCCCCGGCTACAATGTCCCTTCAGGTAGTTGTAGACAGCAATGAGCTCTGCCCTGAGCCTCCTCTGCTGCAGGCTGCACACCCCCAGCTCCCTCAGCCTCTCCTCACAGGGCTGTGCTCCAGGCCCCTCACCAGCTTTGTTGCCCTTCTCTGGACACCTTCCAGCACCTCAACATCTCTCTTGAATTGAGGATGAGCTGATTCCATGTGTGCTTCTTTTTCCAGGCTGGTTCTCTGCTGCAGCTGCCATGCCTGTTGGTCTGTCTGTAGGCTGAGAATTTCTCTTGTCCCTGTGCATTCTGAATAGAGATGAGATAGGTTTGGTAGGCATGGGCCAGGTCCCAACACTGCAATAATTTCTCTTGGAAACTTCCAGGACATCAGCAGATTTTCCCCAAACATTTTACCAGCTTGTCAGGATTTTGCGCTTGCCAGGGGTGAAATTCTTAAACACTGAAGGGATCCACTGCCCTAAGAATTTGCTCTTACATTCCATTTGTGTTTTTTTTTTAGTGGAGTTCAGATTCCTTTTGTGAGTCCAAAAAATGCAGCTTTGCTCTGATCAGGGAGAGCAACCCACGCAGTCTACCTGGACTTGTGCAAAGTATTTGATACTGTCCTGCATGACATCCTTGTCTCTAAACTGGGAGAGAGGCTGGAGAGATTGGGTGTCATTCAAAAAGAACTGGACTAGCTGAAGAAAATGATTTAGATTAAATTTCAGGAAGAAATTCTTTACTATGAGAGTGGTGAGGCACTGAAACAAGTTGCCCAGAGAAGCTGTGGATGCCTCCTTCCTGGAAATGTTGAAGGCTAAGTTGGATGGGCCTTTGAGCAAAGTGATGTAGTCAAAAATGTCCCTGCCTATGGCAGAATGGTTGGAACTAGATGATCTTTATAGTCTCTCCCAACTCATACCATTTTATGGTTCTATGATCTATACAAGATATCATTTCCAAATTTATTTTAATTAAGAAGGAAATGATATTTAAATTTGCAGTAAACTGACACTACAATTACAACAAATGGCCTCAGGATTTGGGGTACATATTATTAATCTTGACTCTAAAGCCTTTGTTCATCTTGTGCATAATTATTCCTCTTTTTTTTCCCCCACAGCATATTTAGTTGATTCATTGAGCCCAGCAATGGGGTGCTTAGAGGGAAAAAACAGGATGGTGAACAAACCAGTCCTCTGTAGAACTTCTGTTCTGCTTGTTAAAAAAAGGTCAGAGACTGTTTGATGAATGAGAGAGGAGTACTGCAGAGAGACAGTAGTGGCCAACTGGCTAAGAGAACAAGCCTTGCCACAGATAATCTCTGTTTTCCTCTCTGTTAGAGGATCTTCCAGTCATGACAAGTTACATGAACTGAAATGCCTGCTGTTGCAGCAGCTGCACTGCAAATAAGAGTTTATGCATGCAGCGTGCATGGGATTGCAAAATATTCTCTAGTTTACCAATGACATGTTGCAAAGAACAAAACAATAACATCCCAGAAGAAAATATCTTGCAGAACCAACCTTCCTTACATGCTGGTGTCTTTCTGTTGGGGCATGCTTTAGTTTATGTATGTGGCTGGGGTTTATTGGTTAAGTGATTGATAAGAAAGAGAATTTAAACAGCTGCTCAGAACAATAGAATAGATGGGGAGCTAGGGATGCTTCTAGGGATGCTGCCAGGAAGAGGGGGCTTCTGCTCAGGGACTTCTACTTCTGTTAACTATGTCATCTCTTAAAGGCTTCTGGGACTACTTCTGTTAAGGGCACTCTGAGACTCTGTAATGCTGGGGATTCTACAACACTGTAATAAAGGATTTCTGAGAGGACTCCTGCAGCTGGGTCGAGGCAGTCCCAAGCACAAATCCAGGCTGGGCAGTGAGTGGCTGCAGAGCAGCCCTGAGGAGAGGGACTTGGGGGTGCTGGTGGACAAGCTCAACAGGAGCCAGCAGTGTGCACTTGCAGCCTGGAAGGCCAACCAGAGCCTGGGCTGTCTCAGCAGCAGTGTGGCCAGCAGGCCAGGGAGGTGATTCTCCCCCTCTGCTTCACTCTGGTGAGACCCCACCTGGAGTCCTGAATCCAGTTCTGGAGTCCCTGTTACAAGAGGGATGTGGAGATGCTGGAGCACATCCAGAGCAGGGCCAGGAGGATGCTCAGAGGGCTGCAGCAGCTCTGCTGTGAGCACAGACTGAAAGAGTTGGGGCTGTGCAGGCTGCAGCAGAGGAGGCTCCCAGGTGACCTTCTTGTGGCCTTCCAGCATCTGAAGAGGGCCTACAAAAAAACTGGGGAGAGACTTTTTAGGCTGTCAGGGAGTGACAAGACTGGGGGGAATGGAGCAAAGCTGGAGGTGGGGAGATTGAGACTGGAGGTGAGGAGGAAGTTCTTCAGCATGGGAGTGGTGAGACCTTGGAATGGGTTGTCTAAGGAGATGGTTGAGGCCCCATGCCTGGAGGTGCTTAAGGCCAGGCTGGATGATGCTGTGGGCAGCCTGATCTAGGGTAGAATCATAGAATCATAGAATCAACCAGGCTGGAAGAGACCTCCAAGATCATCCAGTCCAACCATCACCCAGCCCTATCCAATCAGAATGTCCCTTACCCATGCAGGGGGGTTGGAACTAGATGATCCTTGTAGTCCCTTCCAACCCTGACTGATTATATGATTCTATGATTCTCTACACTGCATTTCTGGAATTCATCACCCAATGACCCTTGAATCAAGGGATATTATGACTACATCAGTGCTCCAAAATGAGGGTGTGATAGCCTGCAGAAAGCTGGTAAGAATTCTTTGCTTCCTGGGGTCCTTGTCTTAAGACATGTGATCTAAATTGCAGAAATAGGCAGAAATCACATTTGCAGCTGAGGCAAATGAAAGCAACGAGCTTAGACCTTTCCTCACAAGGACCTGCTTTTACACATGAAACTGTAATACTTTTAATAAACTGATTTATTGGAACATCATTAAACTGTGAGGCAATCTCTGTTTTACTGTCAGTTCACTGTTTCAGTTATGAGTCTGGAGTAATATGCGAGGTCACAGCTTACAGTTGCAGTAAAGCAATATTTTGAATAATAACTGTTTCTCTCTGAAATAAGTCCAAATAAATAATCCAGTGAGAAGTAGTATATCTGATCTTATACCTTAAAGTTGTGTCATAATGTATATTTTTTTCTTTGAGGAGAAACACAGAATGTTAGGTGTTGGAAGGGACCTCTACAAATCATTTAGTTCAACCTCCCTGCCAAAGTAGAATCACCAAAGGTAGGCCATTCAGCAGCACATCCAGGAGAGTTTTGAGAGTCTTCAGAGAATGTGTGCTAGTTTGAAGCAGGGTAGAATGTTTTGGTGAGAAGAATTAGATCATAGGCTGTGAAAGGAAAACAATGGTGATGTCTCCTTCCCTCAGAGTCTTGCTGAACAAGAAGAAAGTAAATATTAGATAACACTCTCTCCATTTTTTTGCTGCACTCTCAGGCTGGGCTTTGACTGAGCTACATCTCCCTAACCTCACCTTCCACTCACCTTTGCTTCTCAACCTCTTGGCTGAACCTCCATTCTTCCTTAGGGCTGGGGTAAGGTTGAGAGGGGCAGGGGGAAGGTGCAGGGGTGGTTGAGAGCCCCTCCTGGGGACTCAGGTGTCTGGGAGGGCTGTTGTGTTTCTGTATTACCATTTACCTTGTATATTTCTGTCTGTAACTGTATATACTGTAAATATCTGCTTGTCTATTGTGCTAGCTGTAAATAAATAGCTTCATTTATATTCCCAGAGCCGGCTGAGACTAGTTGGGTACCTTCTAAAGTGTGGGAGGGTGGGTAACACCCAAACCACCACAGAATGAGACCTCACAACCTCTCTGGGCAGCCTCTTCTAGTGTTCCATCACCCTCACCACTAAGAGATGTCACCTCATGTTAAGGTAGAACCTCCTGTGCTTTATCTTGTACCCATCCATTGCTACTTGTCCTATCACTGGGCACCACCAAAAAGAGACCTTCCTCTTGACACTCACCCCTGAGATATTTATAGACATTAACAAGTGTGGAGGGATTTCTTGCTAACAGGACATGAACTGATAAGAATGAGCAAACCCGTGCTGCAAAGTGTCCTTGAATGCCTCCCGGAGGCAGGAAACCAGGCGGTGGGTGGTACCCCCCACATGCAGCTGGGGGAGGCAGAGCCAGCCAGCCTCAGGGGGCTGACTCTACAGGTTGTTATTGTAAAGTTGACCTACCTGTATCAGACATGTAACCCTAAGCCAATCTCTACTTTCCACATGTACCAATCTTGAACTAAGTTAACTGTGCATGCCTCTTCCAAGTGAGCACATAAGTCACTCTAACACGGAAATAAATGGGAGAATGATTATCTAACCATATTGGTGGCCCAAAGGTTGTTCATTCCAGGGTGCAATGCCGGCAAATGAGATCCCCTCTCAGCCTTCTCAAGACTAAGCAGCCCCAGTTCTCCCAGTCTTCCTTCATAGGAGAGGTGTTCAAGTCCCTTAATCATCCTCATAGCTCTCCAGTAGGTCCCTTCTCTCTTGAACTGGAGAGTCCGAAACTGGATACAGTATTCTTGGTGTGGCCTCACTAGGGCAGAGTAAAGGCAGAGGAGAAGCTCCCTAGACCTGCTGAACACACTTTTCTTAATGCACCCCAGGATGCCCTTGGCCCTCTTGGCCACAGGAGCATGTTGCTGTCCCATGGATAACTTGCTGCCCACTAGGACACCAAGGTCTTTCCCCATGGAGCTGCTTTCCAGCAGGATGACCCCTAGTCTGTACTGTTGCCTGGTGTTATTCCTCCCCAGATGCAGAACTCTACACTTGTCCTTAGCGAACTTCATGAGATTCCCCTTCCTGCAGCTCCCCAGCCTGCCCAGATATCACTGGATGGCAGCACAGCTTTTCAGTGTATCAGCCACCCCTCCCAGTTTCACATCATCAGCCAACTTGCTCAGGGTACACTCTATGCCCTCATCTGGGTAATTGGTGAAGATGTGTGGAAGAATTCTCCTGCAGCAGGACATGAGCTGTAAACGTGAGAACTTGTGATGGGAGAACGTCCTTGAGCATTGCTGGCTCAGGAAGCTAGGCTGTGGACAAGTGAGCAACCCACGCACACCTGCAGGGGGCTGGACCTGCCGGCCCCTGGGGCGGACACAGCTACAGGGGGCTGAGCCTGCCAGCCCCCTGGGGTGGGAACCACAGGTTGTTTTGGCACAGGATAACCTATCTGCACCTTGCACATGGCTCTGGGCCAATCTGTACTGTCCACTTGTGCCAGCCCCAGGCTGATTGTATACACCTCCTCTGAGCACTATATAAGAGGCTTCGCTACCCTAATAAATTGTACTGATGCATAGAGGCTGCTGAGTTGAGTTGTCAGTACCCCGATCTCACCTCTGCCAGCCTCCTGGCTCCAACAAAGATGTTGAACAAAACTGGACCCAGTACTGATCCCTGGGGAAAACCACTGGCCACAGACTTCCAACTGGTCCCTCCACCTCACAATCCAGTTGTCCAACCCACTACTTGAGTTTACCTATGAGGATGTTATGGAAGATAGTATAAGAAGCCTTGCTGAAGTCAAGGTAGATGATAGCCACTGCTCTCCCTCCATCTATCCATTTGGTCATGCCTTCATAGAAGACTGATTAGTCAAACTAGATTTCCTCTTATTAAGACTGAGTCTTCCTTATTGCCCTTTCTGAAGACTGGAGTGGCATGGGCTTTTTCTCAACCCTTAGGCACCTCTCCTATTCTCCATGATCTTTCAAAAGTGATGACAAGTAGCTCAGCAGTGACAACAGCTGGTCCATGTTAGCTAGCTGTCAACCAGCACCACCAGATCCTTTTCTGCTGGGCAGCTTTCCAGCCACTCAACCCCAAGCCTTTAGCATTGCATGGGGCTGCTTTTACACAATTGCACAATCCAGCACTTGGACTTGTTAAACCTCATAAAGTGGACCTCATTTTATCAATCCAGCCTGTCCATAGAGTCTACCCATGTTTAAAGAGATCGACATTCCTGCACATTTTGGTGTCATTTGAGTGTGCTGAGGGAGCACTCCATTCTCTCATCCAGATCACTGATAAAGATGTCTATGTTAAACAGGACTAACCCCAGTACTGAACCCTGGTAAACACCACTCGTGTCTGGCCACCTACTAGATTTGTCTCTATTCACCACCAATCTTAGTGCCACAGCATCCAGCCACTTTTATACCCAGTTGTCATGGATTGAGTTGAGTCTACTGCTGTTACTCACACTGTGCTTCAGTCATGCCAGCTTCAAAAAGGAAACTGCTAACTGGAGTAAAGTATTGTGGGGATTGAATTTCAGGTTATATGTTAGAGGCTTCCTGTTCTGGTTGCTGCTTCTGGATTCTGAGTTCTTGAGTGTTGAGTATGTTCTGCAGGCATGGCAGCAGAATAGGTGGTGCTAGGTAGCTGCTGGTTTTGGTTTTCTGTTTTATGTTGTGTTTTTCCCCATGTATTTTGCTGTGCTTCCTCTGTGAACAGGCTAAACTGATGTAATCATGCATTGTAGTATTAGATTAATTAGATTGCTAGCTAAGGTACATATGCATTGTGATTATAGGATCATAGAATGGTTTAGGTTGGAATGGACCTCAAAGATCATCCACTTCCAACCCCTTGCCATAGGCAAGGACACCTCCCACTAGAATACGTTGCTCAAGGCCTCATCCAAACTGACCTTGAATACCTCCACGGGGGGAGCATCCACAACCTCTCTGGGCAACCTGTACCAGTGTCTCACCACCCTCACTGTAAAGAATCCTTTCCTAATATCTAGTTTGAATCTCCCCTCTTCCAGTTTAAACCAATTACCCCTCATACTCTTATTACAAGACCTTGTAAATAATCCCTCCCCAGCCTTCCTATAGCCCCCTTCAAATACTGGATGGCTACTCCAAGGTCTCTTTGAAACCTTCTCTTCTCCAGACTGAAGAGTCCCAACTCTTGTAGCCTGTGCTCATAGCAGAGGTGCTCCAGCCTTCTGCTCGTCTTCGTGGTATCCTCTGGACTTGCTCTAGCAGTTCAATGTCCTTCTTGTGTTGAGGGCTTGTCATGGAAGGTAATAGAGCCCTTTAGCAGGCCTCATTTCTGCACAGGGTGGTGGCTCACATGAAGCCAGCCATCGCAACACCAAAACAACATTCCTATCTGCTGTTCCAGCAGATACAGGGCCCCTGAGAATATTTCTACCCCAGGAGGGGTCAAAGGTAAACATTGGCTTAGTTTGGAGGCAGGGACCTTGGTTCCCATCGCCCGCTGGACACCTGTTGGGGGCTGATCCCTGGGTGGTCCTGCAGGTTGTTTATGGTAAGAATTATCCAATTGTATGAATTGATTATAACTTTGTACCAATCTGTAAAATCAACGTAAAACCGCCCGAACTGGCTGAGCACTACAAAAATGCTGCATTCGCCTGGATTGAGCACCTGCCTACCCTTTGCCTTCCTGCACCTCGAGACCCTCTCGCTCTCAACCCTGCTCTCCTTCTGAAGGACACCCTGCCCGCGCATCGCTCGGCAGCATTAATTTACGGCCAGCTCGGCACGAACTTGGCAACGCCCGATCCTCGTAAGCCTCGGACGCCAGAGCCCACCTCAGCCTGGACCTGCAGGAGGCTCGGACAGCGCCCTGAAATTCATCATACTCTAAGACCCTGCTGAACTGCATTTGGACAGTGAGTAACCGACAAACTTTTTAGTTAGAGACTCAATGATCTCTCAAGACTCAAATGAGCTCTCTTAAAATCACAGACTGTCTTCATTTTAGCCATTTTCTATTTCAATCTGCGACCGCGGATCAAGAACTCACATGGGGTAGTTATAAATAAGTTTGGGGAAGGGGATTTATAGTGTCTTAGTAATAAATCATTTCGTCTTTTTTATGCGTCAGCCTCGCATGTCTTTCCCCATAAATTCCCCTAAACTCCATTCCGCAACAGGGCTCCAGACCTGCACACAGTACTCCAAGTGGGGTTTGACAGGAGCAGAGTAAAGGGGGAGAATCCCCTCCCTTGCCCTGCTGGCCACACTGCTCTTGATTCTGTAAAACACTTTCTCCCTGGAAGAAAGTCCTGGTCATTTTTGGTGGTATGCAACAAGTCACCAACCATCTATTTCTGAGTTGCAGAGCAATCATTCTGATCCCAGTTGCTCTCCTGTAGCTCAAGGGGATGGACTCCCAGAATACATCTGGTCCTGTTACTAAAGACTGAGCCAAAGAAAGCATTAACTGTCTCAGTCTTTTCCTCATTCTTCATCATTCTGTTTCACAGTATCACAGTATCATCAGGGTTGGAAGAGACCTCACAGATCATCAAGTCCAACCCTTTATCACAGAGCTCAAGGCCAGACCATGGCACCAAGTGCCACGTCCAACCTTGCCTTGAACAGCTCCAGGGACGGCGACTCCACCACCTCCCTGGGCAGCCCATTCCAGTGTCCAATGACTCTCTCAGGGAAGAACTTTCTCCTCACCTCCAGCCTAAATCTCCCCTGGCGCAGCCTGAGGCTGTGTCCTCTTGTTCTGGTGCTGGCCACCTGAGAGAAGAGAGCAACCTCCTCCTGGCCACAACCTCCCCTCAGGTAGTTGCAGACAGCAATAAGGTCTGCCCTGAGCCTCCTCTTCTCCAGGCTAACCAATCCCAGCTCCCTCAGCCTCTCCTCGTAGGGCTGTGCTCAAGGCCTCTCCCCAGCCTCGTCGCCCTTCTCTGGACACGCTGAAGCATCTCAATGTCCCTCCTAAACTGGGGGCCCAGAACTGAACACAGTACTCAAGGTGTGGTCTGAGCAGTGCAGAGTACAGGGGCAGAATGACCTCCCTGCTCCTGCTGGCCACACCATTCCTGATGCAGGCCAGGATGCCACTGGCTCTCTTGGCCACCTGGGCACACTGCTGGCTCATGTTCAGGCGGGTATCAATCAGCACCCCCAGATCCCTCTCTGTCTGGCTGCTCTCCAGCCACTCCGACCCCAGCCTGTATCTCTCCATGGGGTTGTTGTAGCCAAAGTGCAGCACCCTGCACTTGGAGCTATTGAATGCCATCCCCTTGGACTCTGCCCATCTGTCCAGGTGGTCAAGGTCCTGCTGCAGAGCCCTTCTGCCCTCCCACCCAGCCACATCTGCCCCCAGCTTAGTGTCATCTGCACACTTGCTGATGACTGACTCGATGCCCTCATCCAGATCATCTATGAAGTTGTTAAAGAGGATGGGGCCCAGCACAGATCCCTGAGGGATCCCTGATTTCCTCCTGCTATGTGATGGTTTGGGTGTTCCCTGCCCCCCCACATTTTAGAAAATACCCAGACTAGTCTCAGCCGGCTCTGGGCGTGTAAATGAAGCTGTTTATCTACAGCTAGCACAATATACAAGCAGATATTTACAGTATATGCAGTTATAGACAGAAATAGACAAGGTAAAAGGTAATACAGAAACACAACTCCACTCCCAGAAACCTGAGTCCCCAGGAGGGGCTCTCAACCACCCCTGCACCTTCCCTCTGCCCCTCTCAACCTTACCCCAGTCCCAAGGAAGAATGGAGGTTCGGCCAAGAGATTAAGAAGCAGAGGTGGGTTAGGCCAAATGGAAGGTGAGGTTAGGAAGATGCAGCTCAGTCAACAGCTGTTGCGGAGGAGTTTGTCTGGGTTTTGGGGAAATGAAATAGGAGGCCAAATTTAAAGGAGTTTAAAAGATTTAATATCATATACACCAGGAATCCCCCCTCCCCAAACTTATTTACAGCTACCCCACACGAGTTCTTTGTATGTGGTTTCGAGATTACATTACAGAATGTCTATGCACGACAAATTGGGAATGTAGCAAAGGTTTGGAAGGATTTAGAAGAGAGTCTGTGGCTTGAAAGTGCCACTGGTAGGCTATTGAGAGATTATTCTGGCTTAGATCGAGGTTCTCAGTTACTCACTGGCCGGAGTCAGTTTGAAAGTCCCAAATATGGTGGGTTGGAGCAATTGAGGGGTTATTGGGGTGCGCTGTCTGAGCTTCCACGGGCACGGGCCAAGCTGGGTGTTGGTGTCTGGAGGCTGGCGGATTGGGGCACTGACGAGTCCATTCTATAGCTTCTGTGCATCAGTACGATCAGTGTGTGTGTGTATGTGTGTGTGCCTATTAGGGTAATGCAGTGTCTTATATAGTGCCCAGAGGAGGTGTACCCAGCCAGCCTGGGGCTGCCACAAGTGGACAATGCAGATTGGCTCAAAGTTATGTGTAAGGCACAGATAGGTTATTCCTTATCAAAACAACCTGTGGTTCCACCACAGGGGGCTGGCAGGGTCAGCCCTCAGCAGATGTGTGGGGGTTGCTCACAGTACCTTCCAACTCAAGGACTTTTTCCCATCACAAGATCTCATGTTTACAGCTCATGCCCCACTGCGGGAGAAATTCTCCCACAGCTGTGAACGGTGGCTGGGACGGCGGCTGGTGCCGTGGGCTTTTGACCCCACAATTGATGGTCCTTGGGCCACAATTCTGTCCAATGAGGGCTTGGCAACCCTCCACCACAACAGCCCAAGGCAGAGTGAGTGAAAATGGTGAGAGTGTTATCTAATGTTTTCATTTCTTCTTCCCAAACTCCTTAGCAAGACTTCTGAGTGAAGTAGACATCACCACTGTTTTCCTTTCACAGCCTACAATCTACTTCTTCTCACCAAAACATTCTAGCTAGCTTCAAACTAGCACATGCATCTAATAGAGAATGGAGGCTCTCCCTGGACCTTCTTTTGCTGCTAATGTATTTACAGAAAGATTTCTTGTTGTCTTTTACAGCAGTAGACAGATTATTTCTAGGTAGGCTTTGGACTTCCTAATTTTCTCCCTGCATAGCCTCACAACACCCTTGTAGTCATTGTGTGACCTGCCCCTTCTTCCAAAGGCTGTAAACTTCCCTTTGTCACCTGAGTTGCAGCCAGAGCATCCTGTTCAGCCAGGCCAATCTTCTTTGCTGCAGGCTCATCTTGCAGCACATGGGGACAGCCTCCCTCTTGGAGAGTGTCCAGCCCTTCTGGACTCCTTTGTCCTTCAGGATTACCTTCCAAGGGACGCTGTCAAGCAGTCTCCCAAACAAGTCGAAGTCTGCCCCTTGGCGTTCTAAGGTGGCAGTTCTACTGTCCCTCCTCCTTACTTCTCTAAGAATAGAGAATTCAATCTCTATGCCCTAAGTGACCTCCAGCCATCACACCCCCTAACAGTCCTTCTCTGTTAACAAAGAGCAGGTCCAGCAGGGCACCTTTCCTAGCAGGATCACCTGCCGAATGCATAGCGAAATTATCTTCAACATAATCTAGGAACTCCTCTGAGTGTTCTCTCTCTGTGATGTTGTTTCCAGCAGATGACTGGGAAGTTGAAGTCCCAAACAAGAGTAAGAGTGAGTGATCATGAGTCTTTCTCCAGCTGCTTATAGAATGTTTCTTCTGCCTCTCTGCCCTGAATGGGTAGCCCTACCACATTAAGAGAGCCAATGGCATCCTGGCCTGCATCAGGAACAGTGTGGCCAGTAGGACAAGGGAGGTTATTCTTCCCCTGTACTCAGCACTGGTCAGGCCACACCTTGAGTGCTGTGTCCAGTTCTGGGCCCCTCAATTCAAGAGAGATGTTGAGGTGCTGGAACATGTCCAGAGAAGGGCAACAAAGCTAGTGGGCCTGGAGCACAAATCCTATGAGGAGAGGTTGAGGGAGCTGGGCCTGTTTAGCCTGGAGAAGAGGAGGCTCAGGGGTGATCTTATTACTGTCTACAACTCCCTGAAGGGGCATTGTAGCCAGGTGGGGGGTGGCCTCTTCTCCCAGGCAACCAGCAATAGAACAAGGGGACACAGTCTCAAGTTGTGCCGGGGTAGGTACAGGCTGGATGTTAGGAAGAAGTTCTTCACAGAGAGAGTGATTTCCCATTGGAATGGGCTGCCCAGGGAGGTGGTGGAGGCACCGTCCCTGGGGGTGTTCAAGAAAAGACTGGATGGGGCACTTAGTGCCATGGTCTGGTTGACTGGATAGGGCTGGGTGATAGGTTGGACTGGATGATCTTGGAGGTCTCTTCCAACCTGCTTGATTCTATGATTCTATGATTATCAGCCATGCTGGCCTTCCTTCTGATCCTGACTCGTAGACACTCAACCACATCACCCCTATTATTCAGTTCCAAACACTTGTAACAGTCCCTAACACACAAGGCCACCCCATCACCTCTCCTTCCTTGTCTATCCCTTCTGAAAAGCTTGCAGCTGTAGATTGCAGCATTCCAGTTCTGTGAGACATCCCACCTTGTTTCTGTGATGCTACATGAGTTTTCCTGATGCAGTATGCCTTTCAGCTCGTCCTGTTCATTGCCCATGCTATGAGCACTAGTGCACTTAGGTGAGCTAGTGTTCCTAACACCTTTGTGTGGGTCGAAACTCTAACTCCCCCCTGACTGGTTCTCTGGTGTTTCCTTGGCTTCTAACACATCAGTAATCCTTGCATCATTGCTGCCCTATGTTATCTCCAGCCTTTAACTCCGCTAAGCCCATTGGAATGGGCTGCCCAGGGAGGTGGTGGAGGCACCGTCCCTGGGGGTCTTCAAGAAAAGACTGGATGAGGCACTTAGTGCCATGGTCTGGTTGATTGGCTAGGGCTGGGTGATAGGTTGGACTCGATGATCTTGGAGGTCTCTTCCAACCTGGTTGATTCTATGATTCTATGAGGTGGTAGAACAAGGGTCTTCACCACCACACCATCCTGCACACTCTGGCATGCTTCCCCCAAGCTTATGCCTAGCAGGCTCAGTTATATTCCCCTTTCCCTTACAATCTGCTTTAAAGATCTTTAAATGAACTCTGCTAATCCTTGCCCCAGGATCCTTTTCTGCTTTTGAGATAGGTGTACCCCATCTGTTGCCAGGAGGCCTGGTGTTGTATATATTAATCCATGATGGCAAAAGCCAAAGCCTGGTAATACCAGCCTTGGAGCCAAGAATTGATCTGTTAACTCCCTCATCAACTGCTGCAGCTAGAGGGTTGGAGAAGAATGGGATTTGTGCTCCTGACCTCTTAACCCTGAAGCATTTCTTAAATGTGGCCACATCATCAGTCCTCACCTGAAAAACCAAAAGTCTGAGAATAATCTGAAGGTGTCACCAGGGTCACATCCTTTTCTCAGGCCCCAGGGATGCAGCAAACCTTCCTATGAAGCAGTTCCAGACTGCATAATGGGCCCTCTGCATGCCTCAGGAGGCAATTTCCCATGACAATGACCTGTGATTTTCTTTACAGAATGGATATTGATGCATGATCTGAGCCACAGTGGCCCTTCTGCGTGAAACATCTTCACTGCTATTAGTTGGTTCCTCCCACAGGACTGGATCCACAGAGGATCATTCTGCCTTCTGTGCATACCATTTGGTGAGGGATTAGTTAATTTGTAGACATTTTGTTTACATATTCATTATGCTTCTTGGAAAAGGTCATATTTTGCTAATTAATCCCTCAAAAATAATTTACATGTTTTTTTACTGCCCCTTGCTCATGCTCCTTATCATCCTAGAGGGTCTTTCTCCTGGGACCTTCTTGAATTTTGTCCAAACTTTTGAATTCTTCTTTCCTTGTAGGGTCATTGGGTAGCTCATCACTTTGTTAGTAACTTGATTGTACCACCTGATTCCCACCAGTCTTGAAGAACTTTTTGTTAGCACAGAAAGGGGAGCTTCATTGATAAGGATGTGTTTAAGCAACTGACACGGCACCAGCTGCTCAAGCTAATTAGATTTTTAACTTTCTTTCAGCAATTATCCTCCTTGGACTTTGAAGAATTTCTTTCTTAGAGGAATTTCAGTTTTCTGTTTTTAATTGATAATAGGAGTATTTATCTTCCCAGAGGTTTCTGCATAGTTTTGTTAGACGTTGGGTGATCAGTGGAATGCCCTGGATACAACATAAGATACAGGCATTTCTCGGAGCCACAGCAGGTTTGGTAACCAAGAAGTAAGCAAATCCCACCAGGATTTATCTTTTTTTCTTCTCCTGTTATTGCAGTCCTTTCTTGGTAGATGGTGTTCATTATTGATGGATCTGAAAACCATCTTTCATGTATGTGTAACATTGGTTTCCAGCTACAGGACAAGTACCCCCCTTGGCTCACTAGTAAGTAATCTAAGGCCATGCTGTTTTGCAGGATGCCATGGGTTGAATCTGCAGATGGAGGTACCTGGGAACTACAGACCTGTCAGCCTGACCTCAGTGCCAGGGAAACTGATGGAGCAGGTTATCTTGGGGGTGATAAGAGCACACCTGAGGGATGGCAAAGGGCTCAGGTCCAGCCAGCATGGGTTTAGGAAGGGCAGATCCTGCCTCTCCAACCTGATCTCCTTCTATGATCAGGTGACTGCTTGGTGGATGTGGGGAGCCTGTGGATGTGGTCTGTCTGGACTTCAGCAAGGCCTTTGACACTGTCCCCCACAGCACACTGCTGGCTAAGCTGTCAGCCCATGGCTTGGATGGCAACATTCTGTGCTGGGTTAGGAACTGGCTGGAGGGCTGGACCCAGAGAGTGGTGGTGAATGGTGCCACATCCAGCTGGCAGCTGTCACTAGTGGTGTCCCTCAGGGATCAGTGCTGGGCCCCATCCTCTTTAACATCTTCATAGATGATCTGGATGAGAGCATGGAGTCATTTATCAGCAAGTGTGCAGATGACACTAAGCTGGGGGCAGATGTGGCTGGGTGGGAGGGCAGAAGGGCTCTGCAGTGGGACCTTGACCGCCTGGACAGATGGGCAGAGTCCCAGGGGATGGCATTCAATAGCTCCAAGTGCAGGGTGCTGCACTTTGGCCACAGCAACCCCATGCAGAGATACAGGCTAGGGTCGGAGTGGCTGGAGAGCAGCCAGACAGAGAGGGATCTGGGGGTGCTGATTGATACCCGCCTGAACATGAGCCAGCAGTGTGCCCAGGTGGCCAAGAGAGCCAGTGGCATCCTGGCCTGCATCAGGAATGGTGTGGTCAGCAGGAGCAGGGAGGTCATTCTGCCCCTGTACTCTGCACTGCTTAGACCACACCTTGAGTGCTGTGTTCAGTTCTGGGCCTCCCAGTTTAGGAGGGACATTGAGATGCTTGAGCGTGTCCAGAGAAGGGCAACGAGGCTGGGGAGAGGCCTTGAGCACAGCCCTACGAGGAGAGGCTGAGGGAGCTGGGATTGGTTAGCCTGGAGAAGAGGAGGCTCAGGGCAGACCTTATTGCTGTCTGCAGCTACCTGAGGGGTGGTTGTGGCCAGGAGGAGGTTGCTCTCTTCTCTCAGGTGGCCAGCACCAGAACGAGAGGACACAGCCTCAGGCTGTGCCAGGGGAGATTTAGGCTGGAGGTGAGGAGAAAGTCCTTCCCTGAGAGAGTCATTGGACACTGGAATGGGCTGCCCGGGGAGGTGGTGGAGTCGCCGTCCCTGGAGCTGTTCAAGGCAGGACTGGACGTGGCACTTGGTGCCATGGTCTGGCCTTGAGCTCTGTGGTAAAGGGTTGGACTTGATGATCTGTGAGGTCTCTTCCAACCTTGGTGATACTGTGAGACTGTGATATTAAATACCATGCTGCCATCATGCTGGCTTCAAAATGAGTGCTGACTGAAGCAAATTATCATGGAGCTTGAATTATAACGTGAGAGGCTTCCTGTTTCCAGTTACTGTTTCCAAGTCTGGGGTGTTGGTCTTTCCAGTGCACTCAGTGGGTGGGGGATTTGTTTCATCTCTGGCTTCTGTTGCTTCTTCTGCCTTTGCTGTGCTTTTCTGCAAAGTAATCTAAGGTAATTGTGCATCTTACCATCTCATTAAACAACTTATCTCAGCTCTGGCTTTTTTGTGTTACTTTCCTCCTGTTTGAGGCAGGGAGAGTACCATCCTAACCTGTGTTAGTTCAAATGAGGTGCTGTTCAATACTTTGACCATAGAATCATAGAATCAACCAGGTTGGAAGAGACCTCCAACATCATCCAGTCCAACCTATCACCCAGCCCTATCCAGTCAACCAGACCATGGCACTAAGTGCCTCATCCAGTCTTTTCTTGAACACCCCCAGGGACGGTGCCTCCACCACCTCCCTGGGCAGCCCATTCCAATGCCAATCACTCTTTCTGACAACAATTTCCTTCTAACATCCAGCCTAGACCTGCCCCGGCACAACTTGAGACTGTGTCCCCTTGTTCTGTTGCTGGTTGCCTGGCAGAAGAGACCAACCCCACCTGGCTACAGCCTCCCTTCAGGTAGTTGTAGACAGCAATGAGGTCTGCCCTGGGCCTCCTCTTCTCCAGGCTGCACACCTCCAGCTCCCTCAGCCTCTCCTCATAGGATTTGTGCTCCAGGCCCCTCACCAGCTCTGTTGCCCTTCTCTGGACACCTTCCAGCACCTCAACATCTCTCTTGAATTGAGGAGCCCAGAACTGGACACAGCACTCAAGGTGTGGCCTGAGCAGTGCTGAGCACAGGGGCAGAATAACCTCCCTTGTCCTACTGGCCACACTGTTCCTGATGCAGGCCAGGATGCCACTGGCTCTCTTGGCCACCTGGGCACACTGCTGCCTCATCTTCAGCTTACTATCTATCAGTACCCCCAGGTCCCTTTCCTCCTGGCTGCTCTCAGCCACTCTGTCCCCAGCCTGTAGCACTGCTTGGGGTTGTTGTGGCCAAAGTGCAGAATGCTACACTTGGCCTTGTTCAATCTCATCCCATTGGCCTCTGCCCACCCATCCAGCCTGGCCAGGTCCCTCTGCAGGGCTCTCCTACCTTCCAACAGCTCCACACCTGCTCCTAGCTTGGTGTCATCTGCAAACTTACTGATGCTGGACTCGGTCAACTCGTCCAGATCATCAATAAAGGTATTGAACAGGACTGGGCCCAGCACTGATCCCTGGGGCACACCACTAGTGACAGCTGCCAACTGGATGTGGCACCATTCACCACCACTCTCTGGGCTCTGCCATCCAGCCAGTTCTTGATCCAGGACAGAGTGAATTTTTCCAAACCATGAGCTGCCAGCTTGGCCAGGAGCTTGTTGTGGCAGACAGTGTCAAAGGCTTTGCTCAAGTCCAAGTAGACTACATCCACAGCCTGCCCCACATTCACCAGGCAGGTAACCTGATCATAAAAGGAGATCAGGTTGGTGAGGCAGGACCTGCCCTTCCTAAACCCATGCTGGCTGGGCCTGATCCCTTGGCCATCCTGTAGGTGCTTTGTGATGGCACCCAAATGACCTGTTCCATGCCCTTGCCTGGCACTGAGCTCAGGCTGACAGCTCTGTAGTTTTCTGGCTCCTCCTTACGACCCTTCTTGTGTATGGGTATCACTTTGGCAGCTTCCAGTCTCTGGGGACCTCTGCAGTGAGCCAGGACTGCTGATAAATGATGGAGAGTGGCTTGGCCAGCTCAGCTGCCAGCTCTCTCAGCACCCTATGATGGATCCCATAGCATTATCCAGTTGATCCACAAGGATATTTGACTTGCTTATATATGTTCATATTTCCCTGCAGGACACACTGGGCACATTATATATATTCATGATTAATTACTTAGCTACAGCAAGTGGTATTCATTACCCAGGTTGTATTCATGATTTTCTATGTCTCTGAATCAAATGCCATCATCTTGCACACAATTCAGTTGCACCTAACAGAAGAACATTCCTGGCAAATCCCACATCTCCAGTCATTATTTGTGACCAAATCCAACCACCAGTCATATTCACTGACTTTAGCTTTTAAGTCTTCATGCATATTATCATTACTGGCTCCATCAAATATTGTGTCTTCAACGGCATCAACGTACAATGAACACCTGTGTCGACTGGAGCCCTATCTTTCTGACTCTTCAAGGTACCAGGACATCTAATACATACATCATAGGCAATATAGAACAAACTGTGACTCTTTGAGAGAGTGATCTGCTGTTGGAATGGGCTGCCCAGGGAGGTGGTGCTGTCACCATCCCTGGAGGTGCTCAAGAAAAGCCTGGATGAGGCACGTAGTGCCATGGTGTGCCCAGGTGGCCAAGAGAGCCAATGGCATCCTGGCCTGCATCAGGAAAGTGTGGCCAGTAGGACAAGGGAGGTTATTCTGCCCCTGTACTCAGCACTGGTCAGGCCACACCTTGAGTGCTGTGTCCAGTTCTGGGCTCCTCAATTTAAGAGAGATGTTGAGGTGCTGGAAGGTGTCCAGAGAAGGGCAACAAAGCTGGTGAGGGGCCTGGAGCACAAACCTGATAAGGAGAGGCTGAGGGAGCTGGGGGTGCAGCCTGCAGAAGAGGAGGCTCAGGGGTGACCTCAGTAATGTCTACAACTCCCTGAAGGGAGGTTGTAGCCAGGTGGGGTTGGGCTCTACTGCCAGGAAAGCAGCAACAGAAGAGGACACAGTCTCAAGTTGTGCCAGGGGAGGTCTAGGCTGGATGTTAGGAGGAAGTTGTTGGCAGAGAGAGTGATTGGCATTGGAATGGGCTGCCCAGGGAGGTGGTGGAGTTGCCGTCCCTGGAGGTGTTGAAGCCAAGCCTGGATGAGGCACTTAGTGCCATGGTCTGGTTGACTGGATAGGGCTGGGGGGTAGGTTGGGCTGGATGATCTTGGAGGTCTCTTCCAACCTGGTTGATCCTGATTCTTTCTCCATTACAGTCCATTCCAAAACACATAATGTGACGAATGTCTATCTTTTTGTTAGCCTTATCTGTTGATCCTCTGCCTAATTCGCTCTCCACCAAGGTTCTTCTGCTGTTGTGGCAGGCTTATTTGAATGAAGTGTATCCACAAATAGACCCCTTCCACTTTGACATCTGTCTAGGTGGTCAGAAGGCCTTGAAATGGTACTCTCCACTTTTCTTTAAGTGGTATGTAGCCCCAGGTCTAGATGGATACCAAATCTCCTGGATGACAGAGATGTACTGGAATGTCTAAGGTGACTGAAGAAGCTAAACCAAGGAACCTGATGAGACTACCATCACCAAAGGTGTTACATATTCCCTCAAACCATATGACTGTCCCTTAAAAATACAGTTAGTTGATAGGGTCTTCTATACAGGATTTCATAGGGGCTCACTTTCTCTTTGGAATTTAGTCAAATTACTAATCTTCAAAAGTCAAAGGGAAGAGCCATCAGCTACTGAAATGAAGTTTCCTGTCAAATTTTACTAATTTCTCTCTTCAGGCTCTGATTCCTTGTTTCCACCCCACTAGATTGAGGTCTCTGTGGGGTATGTAGGTCCCACCTGATTCCCATTATTTTGAATATTTTTTTTCACAACATCTGCTATAAAAATGAGGTCCTCTTTATCCTGACATTCCCAATGGAGCTGCAAAACTGGGAATTATTTCTTTCAATGAGACTTTTGCTACTTTCCTAACTTTGTTAGTGTGAGAGTGACAGATTTCAGACCATCCTGAAAAAGTATCAATAATGATGTGTCAATATTCCCCTGGTATGAAGCTCATACCATAGTATGTTCAATATATTCATCAATGACCTGGATGAGGGCACAGAGAGCACTGTCAGCAAGTCTGCTGCTGACACCAAACTGGGTAGAGTGGCTGCCACAGCAGAAGGCTCTGCCGCCATTCTGTGAGACTTGGACAGGCTGGAAGGTTGGACAGGGAGAAATGGAATGGAATTCAACAAGGGCAAGTGTAGAGTCCTGCACCTGGGAAAGAACAACCCCAGGGATCAGGATAGGTTGGGGACTGACCTGTTGGAAGGCACTGAAGGGGCAAAGGAACTGGAGGTCCTAGTGGATGGGAGGTTGACCATGAGCCAGCAACGTGCTCTTATGGCCAGGAGGTCCAATGCCATTCTGGGGAGTATTAAAAGGGATGTGGTGAGTAGGTCAAGAGAGGTTCTCCTGCCCCTCTACTCTGCCCTGGTGAGACTGCATTTGGAGTACTGCATCCAGTTCTGGGGCCCCTAGTTCAAGAAGGACGTGTAAGTGCTGGAGAGAGTCCAGCACAGAGCCACAAAGATGATTAAGGGAATGGAACATCTCTCTTAGGAGGAGAGACTGAGGGAGCTGGGGCTGTGCTGCTTGGAGGAGGCTGAGAGGAGACCTCATCAGGGTTCATGAATATGTAAAGGGTGAGTGCCAGGAGGCTGGAGCCAGGCTCTGCTGGGTGATGCCCAACTACAGCACAAGGGGCAAGAGGTGGAAGTTGAGGCACAGGAAGTTTCATGTAAACATGAGGAGGATTTTGCTGCCTGTGAGGGTGACAGAAGACTGGGACAGGCTGCCCAGGGCGGGTTGTTGATTCTCCCTCTCTGGAGACGTTAAAGACCCTCCTGGACACGTTCCTGTGTGCTCTGTTATAGATGATCCTGCTCTGGCAAAGAGGTTGGACTGGATGATCTTTCGAGGTCACTTCCAGGCCCTGACATTCTGTGATTCTGAAACACTTTCTCTCTTGCCTTAAAGGGCAGGCATTCTTTGTTACAGCACTAGACACACAGGGAATTATTCCACCTACTGCGCTTACCATTGGGAAGGGGTCAGTCAATTTATACACATTTTGATTACATACTCATTACATCTCTTGAAAAAAGGCCACCCTTTGCTAATTAGTTCCCAGAAATAATTTACATGGTTTCCCTCCTTCTTACTATCCTGGAGGGACTTTCTGGTGATCCTTATGAGAGGAAGCTTGAATTCTGTTCGAACTTCTGAATTCTTCTTTCCTTCTATGGTCCTTGGTTAAGTCATCACTTTGTCAGAAACTTGATCAAATCACCTGGTTCCCACTGGTTTTGAAGAACTCGTTGTTAGTAGAGAAAGGAGAGTTTCTGTAAAGAAGAGCTCCTTGCTGTCTCTTTTCACTGCAATTCCCTTCTTCAATGCAGGCTTACCTGTACTGAGGCTAGATACTAACAAAGATAATAAACAAGACCAACCCCAAAACTGAGCCCTAGGAAAACACTGCTTCTGACTGGCCTTGAGCTGGATTTTATCCCATTCATCACCATTCCCTGTCCATCCGTTTTTTACCCAGGCCATGAGGAGAATACTCTGGGAATGCTTTAGTCAAGTCCAGGCAGACAACGTTGACAGCCTTTCCCTCATCCATTAATCAGGTCATCTGCTCATAGAAGATCAGGTTGGTCAAGCAGGACCTGCCTCTCCTGAGCATGTTTGCTGAAGCTGATTCTCCATCTGTCCTGCACATGCTCTGTGAGTTCACTCAATGTGAATTGCTCTGTAACCTTCGCCAGCACTGAGATCAGGCTGAAAGGTCTACAGTTCCCACAGTTTACCCTCTGTCCCTTCTTGCAGATGGTCATCACATGGGGAAGACTCCAGGCATTTGGGGCCTCCCTTTCTAACCAGAGCTGCTGATAAATTATGGAGAGTGGCTTGGCAAGCTCCTTCACTGGCTCCCTCAGTGGATCCCACTGCACCACGAGGACTTGTGAGTGTCCAGGTGGCATAGCAGGTGCTAACTGCTTCCTTCTGGATTGCAGAGGGTATATTCTGCTCTCTATCCCTGTGTTCCAGCTCAGTGGACTGAACACCATAAGAACAAATGGTCTGTTTATTAAAGACTGAGGCAAAGAAGGCACTGTGGGAGGAAAAGGTAGATAAAACTTTGTATGAAGGAAGAAAGGTGGAGGGTGACCTGGAAATACTGCAAAGGGCAAAGAGGGATCATGGAGAGGGAGTGAGACTGTGGTGATTGGAGATGTTTAGCATTTTAGATACACATATGAAAAGCTAATATTGTCTGATTATGGAGTCACTTGATCAAGTTAGAATCATTGCAGGCTTCATTCTCCCACTTTTTTTGTTTCTTTACCCTTTCCTGTTCATTCTCTTTCCCCTTCCCTCTCCCCTTCCTCTTCCTCTTTTCCTTTTTAAAACAATGCCACGCATTCCCAGCACGTTTATGCCTCACATTCCCAACATGTTGCGTTTTCCTCAGTGTCAGATCCATCACTTCTGTTTAAATACAAATGAAAAACCAGGGAGGAAATACTTAAGCAGTGCCTCACTGCCTACTATTAGTATCATGTACCAGTACCTTGTCAGTCTTTGCATTTATTGAAGGTATAAGGCTTCAGATGGCAAAAGTCAATCAATTTTCCAAGCAGTTAGGTCATTCTTCTCTAAAATATTAGTAACAAGTGAAGGGAAATAAGGCATTGCATTCATCTTCATTGAATTTCTTTCCTTGGTTTTGGTGTATAACCTCTAAATACTGTGTCTGATCATTTGATTGAGAGTCATGCAAAGATTAAGTAAATCATTAGTGTGCATTTAATTAGTGAGATACTTAAATGCTGATGGCTTTAGAATTGGCATTAGCACAGATCTTGAAACACTGTGTAACAGGGAAGCCATCAAGCAATTTCCTGAAGTTAATTGCTGCAGGGATTTCATTTTAATAAGGTGTTTGTGTATCTCTGGGGCTTTTTAAATTCCATTTTACAGAGAACTCACCTCCAGCTCCTGTTAGAGTGTGTAGGTTTAAATATATGCTTACAATTTCTGTCTTTATTTGACAATATATTATTTAGAAAGGGGGAAAAAAATGGTGTGGTACTTCTATGTTAAAATCAGAATTTTAAACTGTATCTATGCAGAAGGTTAAGGTAGAGGCTGACAGTTGATTACTTCTGTTGTCCTGATGGGCTAAGTAACTCAGTCATCACATTAATCTGTTTCACATTGCATTAAATTGCAAAGCCATAGAGTAAAATAGTGCTAAATTAATACCCATTAAGATCCACAACTCTCTTACATGGGAGGCTTTTTGTTTGTCTACAAATAGCAGTGCTGACAGGTCAAATTAGAACTAAATGATCCCACTCACCAAGTCCTGTCTGACACCCTTTTCCAACCTGGGGCTTTTTAGTTTGCAGAGGACAAGACTCAGAGGGTATCTAATAAATGTTGATAACTACCTGAGGGCCTGGGTGTCAGGAGTGGGAGGACAAACTCTTCTCTCTTGCTCCCTGTGATAGGACAAGGAACAATGGATGCACAAAGGAGCACATCACCTAAACAGAAGGGGGAACTTCTTTACTGTAAGGGTCACAGAGCCCTGGCACAGGCTGCCCAGAGAGGCTGTGGAGTCTCCTTCCCTGGAGACTTTCAAGGCCCACCTGGATGCATTCCTCTGTGATCTGAGCTAGACTGTCTGGCCCTGCTCTGGCAAGGGAGTTGGACTCGATGATCTCTTTGGGTCCCTTCCAACCCCTGACATTCTGTGACCCTGCAAAGGATTTTTCACCTGAGCACCACATTATTTTTTAACTAATGAACAGACAAACTAACTCTAACAACACCCCCTTTGTACTGGGAACCTTGACTTGAACAGTCCTGGCTTAATCCCAGAGAGCTGTCAAAACAGATTGATTCTAAGTGTCAGATAGCTTCACAACAAATGTTAATTTAATGAGCATGGCATTACAAAAATCAAAATATTGCCTCCAAAGATCTGAAAGTAAGCCACAACAGGCCACATGCCATTAAGTCTATCTGAATGTCTGCAAACCCACACAGAAGCTTACTGAAGTTATTACAGAACAATGTGATGTTATATAATGAGGAACATGGAGATCAAACTTCTAACTACCAAAATTAAAAGGCAATAAATTGTTGTTGGGCAAGCCTGTTCATTTGTGATGAATGTAGGCATCATAAAGTGTATCAATGCCTTCTTTCTTTTTCAGAATCCTGATGGTTGTCATTTCCTTTTTTGCTTGGGCACATCTTTAATTACAAAAGCTAGGATAAAAGTCACAAGATAAAATGAGCAGTGCATCTGCTATACATCTACCTATATGAACATGAGCCAGCAGTGTGCCCAGGTGGCCAAGAGAGCCAGTGGCATCCTGGCCTGCATCAGGAATGGTGTGGCCAGCAGGAGCAGGGAGGTCATTCTGCCCCTGTACTCTGCACTGCTTAGACCACACCTTGAGTGCTGTGTTCAGTTCTGGGCCCCCCAGTTTAGGAGGGACATTGAGATGCTTGAGCGTGTCCAGAGAAGGGCAACGAGGCTGGGGAGAGGCCTTGAGCACAGCCCTACGAGGAGAGGCTGAGGGAGCTGGGATTGGTTAGCCTGGAGAAGAGGAGGCTCAGGGGTGACCTTATTGCTGTCTGCAACTACCTGAGGGGTGGTTGTGGCCAGGAGGAGGTTGCTCTCTTCTCTCAGGTGGCCAGCACCAGAACAAGAGGACACAGCCTCAGGCTGTGCCAGGGGAGATTTAGGCTGGAGGTGAGGAGAAAGTTCTTCCCTGAGAGAGTCATTGGACACTGGAATGGGCTGCCCGGGGAGGTGGTGGAGTCGCCGTCCCTGGAGCTGTTCAAGGCAGGATTGGACGTGGCACTTGGTGCCATGGTCTGGCCTTGAGCTCTGTGGTAAAGGGTTGGACTTGATGATCTGTGAGGTCTCTTCCAACCTTGGTGATACTGTGATACTGTGATACTGTGATATTTTATTCTCAGAAGTTGCTTCTTTAAATATTCAGCACAAAATAAAGATGGAGCAAAGAGGGAGGAGCCCATATTGCATACAGTGCAGCACTGATGTTAGGAGTAAAGCACAGGCTGAGATAAGAGAAGAAAATCTTAACACTGTAGAAGAGAAATTTTGGGTGACTCCTGCAGTCTTTCAGTTCTCAAGACAAACAGTGACCAGAGCTATTATGTAATACCAGTGTTACATCTCCAAAAGGAGTGTAGCCAGGTTTCCTTACCTCCTGAGCATCCTAAATGTACTAAATGCCATCTCTAGAAAGCATAATGGGAATGCAATATTTAAAGAAAGAAAAGTTAAGTTAAGTTAAAAGTGAAGTTATTGAATGAAACTATAGTATCATCCTAATAATTTTCTTAATTATCCAGAACTGGGAAGTCACTGTAGGAGCTGTGAAATTTTAAGTGCAAAGTGAGTAAAGCAATAACTAACCAGTGGAGAAAAAAATCTGCCTTAGCAACATGAAAGTAAAGAGCAATGTTGCAGGCATTGGGCTGGATGTTAGGAGGAAATTCTTCACAGGGAGAGTGATTGGCATTGGAATGGGCTGCCCAGGGAGGTGGTGGAGTCACTGCCCCTGGAGGGGTTCAAGCAAAGCCTGGATGAGGCACTTAGTGCCATGGTCTGGTTGACTGGCTAGGGCTGGGTGCTAGGTTGGACTGGATGATCTTGGAGGTCTCTTCCAACCTGGCTGATTCTATGATTCTATGACATGTTGTAAGAAACCACACAGAAATATCAGTTTAGACTTTTGATTATCAAATATTTAATGAATATTTAAAAGTTAGCAGTAATGCAAATGTTAATTAGTGCAACAAGTGTTATACTATGTGAAAAAGGCATAGAATTAGTACTACTGGCTTCAAAAAGTCTGGTTTATCATTGTAAGGCTGGTGACAGAAATAACCCTAAGGAAACAAAGCTAACAGTGTTAGACTAGCCAAAAGGTTGGACAGTTATATCACCACCTGCCACAGCATGCTTTACAGGAGGGGAGTGCTTTATACAGTCCACAGCTGCTGCTCTAAGCTGTTTGAAGTTGAAGGAGGTAATGGTGGCCATAACACCACTTGGCTGGTTGAGCTCCCAGCAGAAGCCACTGCAGTAAATGTCTGTGTCCATTTATGCGTGTAGTTGAAAGCAGTGAACACCTGAACATCAGCGTTGGGGGAAGGGGGGAAGGTATGGGGGAGGTTGGGAAATAAGATTAGAATGTTGCTGTATACTGGAAACCAGAAGGAATTCCTCTTAGCTGGTCGAGTACCTTGCAGCTGCCTCCCACCAGCCTGTTTCTGCGGTTGGACTGGTTAGCTCCGCAGCCAGGTCTGTTAGCGAGGAGATAGCCTACTAAGGGCTACAGGGCATTGTGGATGGATTTCTTGCTAACAGAAGACATGAACTGGTAACCATGAGCAACCTGTGCTGCGGAGTGTCCTTGAGTCCATCTGTGGTGGAGGGCCACATGGGCCCAAATGGCCGTGTGTACAAGCCTATGCTTGCCTGGACATGTTTCCCCCCCCCCCCATCAAAAGGTGTTTTTCTATCTAAACCAGGGGAAAACAAATGAAGTGGACAAAGGGGGGACAATAAGCCTGGTGCCTTAGAGTCTGGCCTGCCCTGCTTGCAAGGTTGATGTAAACAGGTTGCGTAAGCTTAGCGTGTGGCCCACCTGTGCTCTCTCCATATTTGGGGGTACGGGACCTGTGGACTCTACCTTATTTGGCATGTTTTGGCCTGCTGCCAGACGCTCATTGGACAGTACTGTGGCCAAAGGACCATCAATCTCAGCCCACACCTCATAAATAGGGCAATTCAGTGCTCCTGCCACCCTCCTCCACCCACCGCTCCTGGCCTCTTCCACGCCTGGGGCCACCACCGCTGCATGGTTCCAGCCCATGGTACTTTGCACCAGCCCAGGGAACAACCGACCAAGGCACTCCCGGCCAGCTGCTGCTCCAGCTCGTCGTGCCCGTGGAGCCTCCTCAGACAGCACGCCCCAATAATACCCAAACTGAACTATTCAGGTCCACGAGGGCCAGCAACATGGCTTTGCTTGTGGCATGATGTGGTGATGAACCTTTGCCCTTGAACATCCAGTTAAGAACTGGCAGTCTAGGAGCTAAAAGCAATTGTGACTCAGTTCCAATCACTTCAGAAGCTGCTTTCACTCCCTCATAGGCTGCTAGAATCTCTTTCTCAGTTGCAGTGTAATTTGTCTCTGAACCTCTGTAACAACGTCCCCAGAGTTCTCATGCTCTACCGACTGAGCTAGCCTGGCAGATTGACTACATCACTTTACCTCGATCTCGTTCTGGCAAGCAGTATGTGCTGACGATGGTAGAAGCCAGCACTGGATGGTTGGAAACCTATCCAGTTCCACATGCTACTGCACGTAACACCATTGTTGGTTTGGAGAGACAGATCATGTGGAGACATGGAACTCCAGAGGGAATCGAGTCAGACAATGGCACTCATTTCAAGAACAACCTTGTGAAAAACTGGGCCAAAGAGCATGGTATTGAATGGATCTATCACATACCCTACTATGCACCAGCTGCAGGGAAGATTGAGCACTACAGTGGTTTGCTGAAAACCACCCTAAAAGCCATGGGGGGTGGAACTCTGAAAAACTGGGACAAACATCTAGCAGAAGCTACCTGGTTGGTAAATAGTAGAGGTTCACATTGCCACATATCTTTGGGGCCACCGAGACTGTGACTCCAGCCAGTGAGTAACTGAACAATCTCAATTTGAACAGCTTAGAAATTGCAGTGACTTTACCAGCGGCACTTCCACGCCACAAGACTCTCTCTATCCCAACCTTTCCAAACCCCTGCCACATTCCTGATTCCTGCTGTAAGTAGACATTCTGTAAAGTAATTTCACAACCGCTTACAAAGAGCTTGTGTGGGTTAGCTGTATATAAGTTTGGGGAAGGGGGGGAATTCTCTTTGTATATAATATTAAATTATTTAAACCCTTTTAAATTTGGCCTCATATTTAATCCCCTAAAACCCAAACAAAACCCCCTCACAACACCATCCCAGAGGCAGGAACTTAGACGGTGAAGCAAACCCCCCACATGCAGCTGCAGGAGGCAGGGTCTGCTGGCCTCAGGAGGCTGACCCTACAAGTTGTTTATGTAAGTTTAACCTATCTGTACCTCACACATAACCTTAAGCCTTCCACATGTACCAACCTTAACTAAGCTAGCTGTGCATGCCTCTTCCAAGTTGGCATGTAAGCCGCTGTATCACTGCAATAAAGGAGATACTGGAGAACAATTATCTAACCATATCATACCTTGACCGCCTGGACAGATGGGCAGAGTCCAAGGGGATGGCATTCAATAGCTCCAAGTGCAGGGTGCTGCACTTTGGCTACAACAATCCCATGGAGAGATACAGGCTGGGGTCGGAGTGGCTGGAGAGCAGCCAGACAGAGAGGGATCTGGGGGTGCTGATTGATACCCACCTGAACATGAGCCAGCAGTGTGCCCAGGTGGCCAAGAGAGCCAGTGGCATCCTGGCCTGCATCAGGAATGGTGTGGCCAGCAGGAGCAGGGAGGTCATTCTGCCCCTGTACTCTGCACTGCTTAGACCACACCTTGAGTGCTGTGTTCAGTTCTGGGCCCCCCAGTTTAGGAGGGACATTGAGATGCTTGAGCGTGTCCAGAGAAGGGCGACGAGGCTGGGGAGAGGCCTTGAGCACAGCCCTACGAGGAGAGGCTGAGGGAGCTGGGATTGGTTAACCTGGAGAAGAGGAGGCTCAGGGCAGACCTTATTGCTGTCTACAATTACCTGAGGGGTGGTTGTGGCCAGGAGGAGGTTGCTCTCTTCTCCCAGGTGGACAGCGCCAGAACAAGAGGACACAGCCTCAGGCTGTGCCAGGGGAGATTTAGGCTGGAGGTGAGGAGAAAGTTCTTCACTGAGAGAGTCATTGGACACTGGAATGGGCTGCCCGGGGAGGTGGTGGAGTCGCTGTCCCTGGGGCTGTTCAAGGCAGGACTGGACGTGGCACTTGGTGCCATGGTCTGGCCTTGAGCTCTGTGCTAAAGGGTTGGACTTGATGATCTGTGAGGTCTCTTCCAACCCTGATGATACTGTGATACTGTGATACTGTGATATTGGTGCTCAAATAGTTACTCTGGGGTGCAATGCCAGCAGGGCACCAATAACCCTGTCCAAAAATGTTGTAGGCTATTGAAGTGTTTAAAAAAGCAAACCAAGCAACCAACCAAACAAAACCAAACCAGAAAAAAGGTAGGGTTTACATGGTGTGACATGTTGTAACAAGCTTATGTGACCCTTGCAGTACACCACCTGTATTGCAGGAAGGCACAACACTTGGTTGCATTGTTCATGTACTTCATACTGCAATTTTAAAAGATAAATAAAGGGAAATATTAGCACTATTTATGTAGTTCTGGGGGATGCACAAAGGAAGAATTTTATTACACAGTGTCCTACATTTAGAGCACTTTTGGTTTGAAAGCAAAAAGGGAAAGGTAGGGGGGAAAAGGTTATTTTGTTGGCAAGAGAAAAACTGAATTTCCTACCATTTTGCTCCTTCTTCCATTCCTGCAACTTAATAAAGGACAAGCACCATTTTTCCACAGTTGTGACAGTTATTAGTGTTGGGGAGGGGAAATTAATTGACGTGAGATGATACTTTCCAAAACTAACATTGTTCATTAATGTTGCTATTCAGAACTCTCACCACCCCCTGACCACTAACTTTAATATTATTTCAGTTCTTACACAGTCATGGAAGCATTCTATGGATAATATCTAGATCTAGTAATAACCAGCAGAACATAGGAACATGAATTGAACTGGAAGAGAAGGTTCCCGTGGCCAAATGCCACTTGTGGTCAATGTGCTGCTTGCCCAGTAGCTGTTCCCAAGCTCTTTCTGCTCTATGGCAGCAGGCAGTAGAGAGTTACAAAGAGGCATTTAAGCATTTACTCACAGATTATTGTTATTATCCACCCACGGGGCTTAGCCACAGCCCAGACAGTGCCCAAATGCTCTCAGGGGACTCTGTCTTGTTGGACATTTAGGCTTGAATCTTCCTGGCTTCCGGGGACAGGATGCAGACAATCTCTGACCTTGTCTCCTGGCTTCTGCTGGACCATCTGTGTGTATGTCCAGGGATTCTAGGCAGGAGCTTCAGGTGCAGAGGCAGATGTGGTGCAGTCTCAGCACGGTGTCACACTGGCCACACAGGCTGATTGCTTGCAGGCATCCAGGGTCTGCCCCTGGTAACTGGCAGCAGTGGAGTTTAGCAGGCAGCAATAAGGCAGTGTGCAATGGCATAGAATCATAGAATCATAGAATCAACCAGGTTGGAAGAGACCTCCAAGATCATCCAGTCCAACCTAGCACCCAGCCCTACCCAGTCAACTAGACCATGGCCCTAAGTGCCTCCTCCAGTCTTTCCTTGAACACCAGCAGCAGGGCTGGGCACAGCAGAGAGAGCAGGCAAAGAGCAGGGAAGCAAAAGAGGGAAGCAAAAGCAGGTTGTTCACCTGCATATCTCCTTTTATCAATGTGGGCTGAAATTAATTGCCCTTTGGACAGAGTAGCCAATCAGAATGGCAGTTAGCCAAACCATACCATATTAGGCAAAGCCACAGGCTCGCTTTTCCCTAATTTGGGAACAGCACAGCCCTTGCACTAGGCAGGCACAAGCTAAGTGTGTGCACCTTACACCACAGGACCCTGGGCAGGCCAGACTCAGTGGCTCCAGGCTCTTCTGTGTCTTTTATTCATTTTGTAAGGTTGCAATATCTTTGTCCTAATTGCTTAGAATTTATAGAAGAGGACACAAAAGCCTTCTTATTTTTCCTCATTAAAAAAAAAATAAAGAAATATAAAGTGCTGTGATTTTAAAGAAAATATTGTTGTCTGACATTTAAAGATTTAGTAATCATAGTACCCTCCTCCACTGCAGCACAGAAGACTGGAAACAAGTCCTAAGAGATATCTTAGAATCATAGAATCAATCAGGTTGAAAGACACCTCCAAGATCATTCAGCTCAAGCTATCACTCAGCCCTATCCAATCAACTAGACACTAAGTGCCCCATGTGTACTGTAATCATCCAGAACTCCAGTGGTCCTCAGACAGTTAATTTTCAAATGGCATTAAACAGGAATCAGTAAGTAGTTATGATAACATCCTGACATTGTGTCTTGTTTTTTTGATGGTGGGTTTATATTTCTTCAGTCAATGGTTAGTTAGCTCCTTACCTCTTTCAACTGTTTCCTTCTGGTCTGTGGAAAAATATGTGAGTGGTGGAGGGAATTATCTCCCACTCTCCTCTCTGCTGGAGGCAACAGAGATAAGATTGACCTCTATAACATTTTCTTCATGGCATGCTATCTGCATCACAAGTAATCAAGTACTTGTCAAGATTACCAGGTCTGCGTGATGACCACATTGTCAGTGTCAGCAAGATACAAAACTCAGCTGCCTTTTTCTGTGGTGATCACAAGTAATAATGGTGTTTGAATTGTGTACAGAAATCCACACTATCAGTAGGGAAAAGAGTGGCTGGAGAGCAGCCAGGATGAAAGGGACCTGGGGGTACTGGCAGATAGTAGCTGAAGATGAGCCAGCAGTGTGCCCAGGTGGCCAAGAGAGCCAATGGCATCCTGGCCTGCATCAGGAACAGTGTGGCCAGTAGGACAAGGGAGGTTCTGCCCCTGTACTCAGCACTGCACAGGCCACACCTTGAGTGCTGTGTCCAGTTCTGGGCTCCTCAATTCAAGAGAGATGTTGAGGTGCTGGAAGGTGCCCAGAGATGGGCAGTAAAGCTGGTGAGGGGCCTGGAGCACAGCCCTGTGAGGAGAGGCTGAGGGAGCTGGGGGTGTGCAGCCTGCAGCAGAGGAGGCTCAGGGCAGAGCTCATTGCTGTCTACAGCTATCTGAAGGGAGGCTGTAGCCAGGTGGGGTTGGTCTCTTCTTCCAGGCAAGCAGCAACAGGACAAGGGGACACAGTCTCAAGTTGAGCTGGGGGAAGTATAAGCTGAATGTTAGGATGAAGTTGTTGGCAGAGAGAGTGATTGGCATTGGAATGGGCTGCCCAGGGAGGTGGTGGAGTCACCGTCCCTGGAGGTGTTCAAGCAAAGCCTGGATGAGGCACTTAGTGCCATGGTCTGGTTGACTGGATAGGGCTGGGTGCTAGGTTGGACTGGATGATCTTGGAGGTCTCTTCCAACCTGGTTGATTCTATGATTCTATGAATTCATTCTTTTGTTTCCAAGAACTGGGTTTAATTCTCATGGTCATGCTTATCACCATAGAGAGAAACAAGTAAAGTCAACAAATGCCACTCCATGGGAGTCGCATACTGTGGGTATGCATCTTTGCCTTTGTGATTACTAGAACTAAGATCTACTTTTCAGAAGGGAAGTCACTTCTGAGGAGTTCTTGTTGATTTTGTTTCATTACTTTGTTCATTTTATTGCTACAAGGTAATAAGCAGAAATTGCAAATCTGCTTAAGAGACAGAGAAAATGGAGAGGCAAAAGCTTTTCCTTTAGTTTAACATCTGAAGAGGAGCACATGAGCAAGCATATATATAGATCACATGCAATTTCTCTACCAAAACTATGTCTTGTAATGCTAATGGTCTTGAAGAGCCAGCTCACAGACTGTATTGGCAAAAAGAATTAGGATGCTGGAAAATTCTGGTTGGTGCAGTGATTTTAGTGGTTCGTGCCTGCTGCTGTGCTTTCAGGAAACCTAAAAAACCCTCTCTGCCCTTCAGATGAATTGATGGATGCCAACTGGATAAGAAGCATTTTAACTCTATGCCAATAGTGACAAAATGTACCTGTGATGGTTTGGGTGTTCCCCCTGCCCCCACACACTTTGGAAATCACCCAGACTAGACTCAGCAGCTCTGGGAATTGAATGAAGCTTATATTTACAGCTTAGCACAATATACAAGCAGATATTTACAGTATATGCAGTTACAGACAGAAATAGACAAGGTAAAAGGTAATACAGAAACACAGCAGCCCTCCCAGAAACCTGAGTCCCCAGGGGGGGCTCTCAACCACCCCTGTAGCTTCCCCCTGCCCCTCTCAACCTTAGCCCAGTCCCAAGGAAGAATGGAGGTTTGGCCAGGGGGTTAGGAAGCAAAGTGGATTAGTCAAAGAAACAGCAGAGAGGGGTGAGGTTAGAGATGCAGCTCAGACAGCTCCCCAGCAGAAGAAGTTGTGCCTTATCTATGTTTTGATTCTTGCTTTTATACATCTCAGCAAGCCTATGAGCAACGTAGACATCACCACTGTTTTCCTTTCACAGCCTGTAATCTAATTCTTCTCACCAAGACATTCTAGCCAGCTTCAAACTAGCACAGTACCTCTCACAAGTTGTACAACACTTACGAGCTCAAATGAGAATACTTTGGATGGGATTGGTTGTTTGAAATTGCAGACAACTAGCAAGAGAATGCACACATGCATGTAAAGTGTAGAGAAAATACTGGGGCTCTTATGGAGTCCAATGGACTGGGTCTGTGCTTTCATGTGCACCAAAAATGTGTGCATTATCAGCTGCCTATTGCTTTATATTTATATATATGTTACTATTTATAGTTGTTGTTATTATTATTATTAAATTATTTAATAGCTATTATTAATGTTATAATAGAATTATTATTCATATTAATATATATTATTATTCTTCATATATATCTATTCATAGTCTTGCAAACTAAACCTCCAATCTCTTTCCCATTGATGAAATTCTGTGGTGCCAAGGAAGTGGACATGTGGCTTGATGAAAGAAGATGATAATATAGTTTGCTAAATCATTACAATACAAAGCATAAACTTTTTTTTCTCCTATTGTTGGACTGGATGATCTTGGAGGTCTCTTCCAACCTGGTTGATTCTATGAGCATTTTCTATTAGATATAAATCACACAGCTAGTTGTTCACCTATTGCTGTGAGTATTTTGTAGTGCACAGAATTAGAATCATAGAATTATGGAAGCAACCAGGTTGGAAGAGACCTCCAAGATCATCCAGTCCAACCTAGCACCCAGCCCTATCCAGTCAATTAGACCATGGCACTAAGTGCCTCATCCAGTCTTCTCTTGAACACCTCCAGGGACAGCGACTCCACCACCTCCCTGGGCAGCCCATTCCAATGCCAATCATTCTCTCTGCCAACAACTTCCTCCTAACATCCAGCCTAGACCTCCCCCAGCACAACTTGAGACTGTGTCTCCTTTTTCTGTTGCTGGTTGTCTGGGAGAAGAGCCCAACCCCACCTGGCTACAGCCTCCCTTCAGGGAGTTGTAGACAGCAATAAGATCATCCCTGAGCCTCCTCTTCTGCAGGCTGCACACCCCCAGCTCCCTCAGCCTCTCCTCATAGGGTTTGTGTTCCAGGCCCCTCACCAGCTTTGTCACCCTTCTCTAGACTCGTTCCACCACCTCAACATCTCTCTTGAATTGAGGAGCCCAGAACTGGACACAGCACTCAAGGTGTGGCCTGACCAGTGCTGAGCACAGGGCAGAATAACCTCCCTTGTCCTGCTGGCCACACTGTTCCTGATGCAGGCCAGGATGCCATTGGCTCTCTTGCCCACCTGGACACACTGCTGGCTCATCTTCAGCTACTATCTATCAGTACCCCCAGGGCCCTTTCTTCCTGGCTGTCCCCAGCCTGTAGCACTGCTTGGGGTTGTTGTGGCCAAAGTGCAGAACCCTGCACTTGTCCATGTTCAATCTCATCCCATTGGCCTCTGCCCATCCATCCAGCCTGTCCAGGTCCCTCTGCAGAGCTCTCCTACCTTCCAACAGATCAACACCTGCTCCTAGCTTGGTGTCATCTGCAAACTTACCGATGCAGGACTCAATCCTGCAGTTTAACTTTGGTTTTAAATCAAGATCTGTACTAGAGTATATATGTCAGCATTAGATCTGTTTCTGTACTAGAGTATATATGTCAGCATTAGATCTGTTTCTCCACTTACATAAATGGCACACAAAAAGACAAACATTTGAGAACTGCTGCAGTTAGGAAGCCAGATGACATCAGCTTCTGGTTTTGCAGAACCATAAGCTGTCTGACACTACTACTTACTTAATAATGTACCAGTAGTCTTCAGGGGGGGAGCTGTGGCATTTGCTAAATCTTTTTTAAACTTAGAATGCAGGAGAACAGTGACTCTGGAATGATAATTAAGTAGTGGCTTTGAAGTTCTTATCACCCAGCAGGAAGAAAATCTCCTTTTATTATCATCATCACAGAAGAGTTTTTAGGGATACTGCCTCAAAAAATACTTTCAGATGGGAAAGTATAGCTTTATCCCAGAATTGATTTCACAAATAAGCTGAAGCACCAAATCTTTTGCTAGATGTTTCTTGACAGAGCAAGTCTCTTGCCATATTTTTAAAGTCATTCTGCTTTCTTTTAATGTATTTTATTTACACCAGTACTAATGCTAAGCCACTATGTCAACAAATATTTACGGCTTTCCATCTTCACATGATTTTAAAAGAGCAATACTTACAGTTTACTGAGTCATAGCTCCCAGGGGATGGGAAGTCAGGCCTTTGATGGTACAGGTGAAGTTTGCATAAGTAGTCACTAATACTAAAAGAACTAGTCTTAGCATTTTGCCAGTTCCTGAATTCACATCACCTGTCTTGTGCTGCAGCATTAGAGATCATGACGGTGCATGGTCAGTGCAGCAAGGCAGCCAGTGAAGGAAACCAGTAATTTGTTTTGAGCTAGCTGGGTCCCCAAATCCAGCTGTGTGTTTGATTGCACAAATACTGGTGCTGACATCAGCAAGAGAATGTAGACTCATATTAGGATCATAGAATCATAGAATCAAGCAGGTTGGAAGAGACCTCCAAGATCATCCAGCCCAACCTAGCACCCAGCCCAAGCCAGTCAACCAGACCATGGCACTAAGTGCCCCAGCCAGGCTTTTCCTAAACACCTCAAGGGACAGTGACTCCACCACCTCCCCAGGCAGCCCATTCCAATGGCAATCACTCTCTCTGACAACGACTTCCTCCTAACATCCAGCCTAGACCTCCCCCAGCACCACTTGAGACTGTATCCCCTTATTCTGTTGCTGGTTGCCTCGCAGAAGAGACCAACCCCCACCTGGCTACAGCCTCCCTTCAAGTGGTTGTAGACAGCAATGAGGTCTGCCCTGAGCCTCCTCTGGTATTTGTTTTCTGAATACATAAAAGAGGTTACACTGTGACATTAATCAATTACCCACTGTTCAGTTTCTATTTTCAATGTATTACAGTATTGAACTTCAGAAGAAATAATGTAGTAATCCTGCAAAATCAATGTACTTTTATTTTGCATGTCACACTTCATATTGCATGTGGAATTTTATTACTTCAGCAATGCTTCGTAAAAAGCAAAGTCACCTAAACCACTATTTTGTAGCTGAGACTAATACTCACTGCTATATTTCTCAAATGAATGTACAGATGTAATGAAATTAAAGCACTTGTTCATCACTTGTCCACCTAAATACCCATTCTGTAATACCTAAATACCCTGACATTAATTTAATGTAACGTTGTGGATAACTGAACTTGTGTCAGTAGTATTTAGGGACTGCCTCTACTGCTGTCTCAGCTGAACTTCTAATTATGTGCTTAATAGCAGCTGTACTCTGGGTCTGCTGCACATGTAATGGAAACACAATCAAATATTTAATATATTGATAATTAATATCCTGAGCAAAGAGCACATTTATAGCTAAAATACTCTGACTAATCAGAGCATATTGGCCACAACAACCCCATGCAGAGATACAGGCTGGGGTCGGAATGGCTGGAGAGCAGCCAGACAGAGAGGGATCTGGGGGTGCTGATTGATACCTGCCTGAACAGGAGCCAGCAGTGTGCCCAGGTGGCCAAGAGAGCCAGTGGCATCCTGGCCTGCATCAGGAATGGTGTGGCCAGCAGGAGCAGGGAGGTCATTCTGCCCCTGTACTCTGCTCTGGTTAGACCACACCTTGAGTGCTGTGTTCAGTTCTGGGCCCCCCAGTTTAGGAGGGACATTGAGATGCTTGAGCGTGTCCAGAGAAGGGCAACGAGGCTGGGGAGAGGCCTTGAGCACAGCCCTACGAGGAGAGGCTGAGGGAGCTGGGATTGGTTAGCCTGGAGAAGAGGAGGCTCAGGGGTGACCTCATTGCTGTCTGCAACTACCTGAGGGGAGGTTGTGGCCAGGAGGAGGTTGCTCTCTTCTCTCAGGTGGCCAGCACCAGAACGAGAGGACACAGCCTCAGGCTGTGCCAGGGAAGATTTAGGCTGGAGGTGAGGAGAAAGTTCTTCCCTGAGAGAGTCATTGGACACTGGAATGGGCTGCCCGGGGAGGTGGTGGAGTCGCCGTCCCTGGAGCTGTTCAAGGCAGGACTGGACGTGGCACTTGGTGCCATGGTCTGGCCTTGAGCTCTGTGGTAAAGGGTTGGACTTGATGATCTGTGAGGTCTCTTCCAACCCTGATGATACTGTGATACTGTGATACCCAAGGAACGTGACATAGTGGAGAATTAAGCACATAATGAAAATAGCAACAATCCTTCTGGGCACTAGAAGAAAAGGGCAACTAGAAAGAAGTGCATCCTTGGTGTACTTTATAGCCAAACCAACAAAATCTACAGGGCTGTGTGCAGGATCAGAGGACAAGATTGGCTGGTGATCCACTTTTAATGTAAAGAGAATATAAAATATAAATCAGTACTTGTCTTCCTTTGCAGTTTGTAACCTTTGACTTGAGAGAAAAAGTAAATGACAAACAATCCGAGGCTGGCAGCGACGTGGAATGCGCATCGTGAGCGTCGGGGTCTTTGATGTGTGTCCTGGAGTCCTGTACCCCTAAATTCCTCTCCTGCCCGGACTTCGGGGGGGAAGGGGAAAAGCCGCCTGGTTTCCCCCCCCCTCGCCTGCCCTGCAGCCGTGAAGGGGGCGGGGACTGCCCCGTGAGTTCCCGCGCTGGAGCCAGGCTGGGATTGGCCGTGCGCTTTCGCGCCTAAAGTGTGGTAACTCTGCCCTTTGTCTAGCGAAGGGTATAAATATTGGGGGTCTTCCCGCCTTTGGGTTTCCCGCTTTTGGATTTTGCCTGTGCCTGGACGAGTTCGCTCACTCTCCTGTGCCTGGACTGCGGAGAGACCAAAGGACTTGCCTTGGTGTTAGGCACACCTTTGTCTGCCTAACGACCCTTAACGACTCTTAACGACTCCTGTAGCCGCTGGAGGAGGAAGACCGACCGCACGAGCCAGCCTGAGTGAGTTATTTGGCTTAGCTTAATTTAGTAAGAAACCGCTATTAATTAATAGCTAAAGCCTTTTCCAAAAACTGACTTCCAAATATATATAGTCAGATTATTAATGGTATCCTCGTAGAATTCTCATGCAACTTAACCTGTTTATCAAACGAAATTAATCTTTGTATATATAGTTGTGGGGGCGGGTTTTGTAAAAATAAAAAATATCTATTTTTGATAAATTCTCGACTCGGCCACGAATTATTACTGCCCTCCGCAACATTATGGCGCAGCGAGCAGGGTAGTTCAATCATAGAATTTCTACAAGAAAAGGGATGCCTAATCACAGGGCTTGATTTAATTTGGGCTCAGAAAAATTGTAAAAATCCGGAGAAAATCCTGGAGAAATTAGCTGAGCGCTCAGACCCTGTGATTTCTGAGTCTCCAACGGAGCATTTCTCTGTTGTTCTGGGGTCAGTCGTGACCCAGACTCTGGCCGAATTTGAAAATTATGAAAAAAGAATTCAGGCCTTGGAAAAGGATTTATTAGCCGAAAAAGCTAAATGCCAAAGTATCTGGGAAAGCATGCTGGCGCAGACAAAGAGCCTGACCGCGGCACTGACTGCCCGGATGAAAGAAAGGCTTGTAACGCCTGCAGACACCACCTCTTCGGTCTCCGTGTCTGAATTTGAATGGAGTGATTCGCGGGAATCGGGGAGAGAGGCAGAGAATGCCCCGAGGGGCTCTTCGGGGGAGAGGAGTTCCCCGAAACCAGGCACAAAAGACTCTGCCAGAGACTCAGAGAATTCCTCTGCACATGCCTCTGCGCGGCAGAAAGCCTCAAAGCCACGCAGAAAGCGCAGGTCCCGACCGGACTCTCCCGTAGCTAGCGGAGAAGAGAGCTCCGGTGAGGAGGGCGCCGCGGTGCACAGGCACGTGTTGCCTGTGATAAGAACTGAGTCCGTGAAGGGCAGGAAAGGCGGTGCAGGGACCTCCGTGATCAAAAAGCAGTTCACAGATGCACAGCTCAGTGACTTACAAGTCAAATATGCGAGAGATCCTGGGGATTCAGTCGCTGACTATGTGTATCGAGTGTCCCGAGCCGGTGGGGACCGGGTCCTTCTAGACTCGCAGGAAGCTGCTGGAGACTGGGGGGACGATGTGTTCCTGACACGTGAACCCGAGGGGACACACAGCCTCACCGCTCGGATAGCTTACTGGGCAAGCAGTGTCCGTCCAGCCTACCGGGGGGAGCCGACGGAACTAAAGGTCACCAGCTCCTCTGAGCTCATCACTGCTCTCCGCAGACTTGCCTGTGTCCAGGCTATCTATGATAAGGGACATTATGATTGCCCATTTTATGCCCCTGTGGACCCGGAGAGACTGCACCCTATTATGAAGGGTTTGCCAGCAACTCTGCAAATCCAACTAATGAAGAATGTTGAAAAAATTGAACGTGTGCTTGGAGAAAATGCAGAGAACGATGGTGCTAAAGAGCACGTAATGACTTGGGCTGAACTGTTAACTGACTTGAATGCCCACGGGCTGCAGTTTGGGTTTGGGTCTCCTGAAGGAAAAGGGGCTGGGGAGAGACAGTCTCGTGCTTCTCCCCCAGAAAATCCCAGGACTCTGCGCAGGCAGGTCCGGCCAGTGCAGGACTGCCCCCCCAAGGGGACCGGTCCTTCAGGCTTCTCCCCGAGGGGAAGGGGCAGAGACCAACAGAGTGACTGGAGACCCAGAGGAAAGAACAGTTGGTATAGACAAGCCCTGACTTTAGGGGTACCAAAAACTGTTTTAAGGCAGCTGGCAGACTGGCAGCTGAAGGATCTAGTGCGGTGCCTTCAGAAATCGGCTGCAAAACCCAGAGGCAGCCGCGAGAAGCCCAGCGGTGGCTCCCAGAGCGGCTCGCCCAGAAGCGGCAGCCCCCCCGCTGGGAACTGCAGCTCGTCCCCAGACAGAAAGGTTAACCCTTTCTCGTCTCCCACACGGGAGACAAAACACTGAATTACCGTAATAGTGGCTCGGCAGCTTTTAATGGTCAGCAGTCACGGGGAGAGCTACAGAAGCCCCCAGAATAAAGACCTGCTGCCTAGGTGAGCCACGTGGTCACTGACCACCTGCCCCAGTACAAAAGGCCAACCTATAGGGGTAGTGCCAATGGCATGGGGTAAACCCAGAGGCTTATATGCCTGGGAAGCCCTAGATGCAAATGGAAAAGGCCACCGGATCAGTGCACGGTGGATCGTCCCCAATTATTAATTGTCAAGCCTGGCCTTTATAGGCCGAGGCAGATTTTGTCTCCTTACAGGTTAAGGTCGAGGCAGAGGACCAGTTCCTGACCACCTGACCAGCACCTGGGAAAAGGAGAACCAGCTACACGAGAGACGGAGTCATATCACCGGGGTGGCCAGTGGATGATGGCATCCGGACCCACGGACTGTGACCTCCAGCCATGGACTCAGAGCATCTAAGGCTCTGCCATGAACTTGGTTGCTCTACCAGGAACAGAGCAATCTTCAATTGACTGTGTAGCTTTATTTAATACTGTTTGGGCTATTGTTAAGCCTTGTTAAGTATTGTTAAATATTGTTGGGGCGATTAATGTATTGTTAATGTTGGAAAAGGCTAAGCCATATATATATATTAATAGGTTCCTAAATTGAAGGGGGATCACCTCTCACTCAAGTTCTAGACAAAGATGCTCATTACCACCGGGGTGGGATGTCCTGGAGTCCTGTACCCCTAAATTCCTCTCCTGCCCGGACTTCGGGGGGGAAGGGGAAAAGCCGCCTGGTTTCCCCCCCCCTCGCCTGCCCTGCAGCCGTGAAGGGGGCGGGGACTGCCCCGTGAGTTCCCGCGCTGGAGCCAGGCTGGGATTGGCCGTGCGCTTTCGCGCCTAAAGTGTGGTAACTCTGCCCTTTGTCTAGCGAAGGGTATAAATATTGGGGGTCTTCCCGCCTTTGGGTTTCCCGCTTTTGGATTTTGCCTGTGCCTGGACGAGTTCGCTCACTCTCCTGTGCCTGGACTGCGGAGAGACCAAAGGACTTGCCTTGGTGTTAGGCACACCTTTGTCTGCCTAACGACCCTTAACGACTCTTAACGACTCCTGTAGCCGCTGGAGGAGGAAGACCGACCGCACGAGCCAGCCTGAGTGAGTTATTTGGCTTAGCTTAATTTAGTAAGAAACCGCTATTAATTAATAGCTAAAGCCTTTTCCAAAAACTGACTTCCAAATATATATAGTCAGATTATTAATGGTATCCTCGTAGAATTCTCATGCAACTGAACCTGTTTATCAAACGAAATTAATCTTTGTATATATAGTTGTGGGGGCGGGTTTTGTAAAAATAAAAAATATCTATTTTTGATAAATTCTCGACTCGGCCACGAATTATTACTGCCCTCCGCAACAATGTGGTATTCATTTAAGCATCAATTATCATGAGGCCAACTGATGTCATTTACCTGGCCCTGAGCAAGGCCTTTGGCACTGTCCCACACCAAATCCTGGTCTCCCAGATGGTGAAACATGAGTTTGAGGGATCCACGCGAGATGGATAAAGAACTGGCTTGATGGCTGCACCCGAAGAGTGGCTGTCAATGGGTCTATGGCCAAGTGGGGGCAGTGACAAGTGGAGTCCCTCAGGGATCAGTCCTGGGACCAGTCTTGTTCAACAGCTTCGTTGGTGCCATGGACAGAGGCACTGAGTGTACCCTCAGCAAGTTTGCTGATGACACCAAGCTGTGTGGTGCAGCAGCCAGGCTGGAGAGCAGGGATCCACCCAGAGGGAGCTGCACAGGCTGCAGAGGTGGGCACAAGCCAAATTCAGGAGGTTCAACAAGAGCAAGGGCAAGGTCCTGCAGCTGGCTGGAGGCAATGCCAAGCACCAATCCAGGCTGGGCAGGGAGTGGCTGCAGAGCAGCCCTGAGGAGAGGGACTTGGGGGTGCTGCTGAAGGAGAAACTCAACAGGAGCCAGCAGTGTACACTTGCAGCCCAGAGAGCAAACCAGATCCTGGGCTGCCTCAGGAGAAGTGTGGCCAGCAGGTCGAGGGAGGTGATTCTCCCCCTCTGCTCTGCTCTGCTGACACCCCACCTGGAGTACTGCAACCAGTTCTGGAGCCTCCATTACAAGAGGAATGTGGAGATGCTGGAGCACATCCAGAGCAGGGCCAGGAGGATGCTGAGAGGCTGCAGCAGCTCTGCTGTGAGCACAGCCTGAAAGAGTTGGGGCTGTGCAGGCTGCAGCAGAGGAGGCTCCCAGGGGACCTTCTTGTGGCCTTCCAGGATGTGAAGGGGGCTACAAAAAAGCTGGGGAGGGACTTTTCAGGCTCTCAGAGAGTGACAGGACTGGGGAGAATGGAGCAAAGATGGAGGCGGAGAGAGTCAGCCTGGAGGTGAGGAGGAAGTTGTTGGTGATGAGAGTGGTGAGAGGCTGCAATGGGTTGCCCAGGGAGGTGGTTGAGGCCCCATGGCTGGAGGTGTTTGAGACCAGGCTGGGTGAAGCTGTGTGCAGCCTGCTCTAGGGTAGGGTGTCCCTGGGCATGGCAGGGGGCTTGGAACTGGCTGCTCCTTGTGGTCCCTTCCAACCCTGACTGACTCTGTGATTCAATATCAAAATAGTAAGTATTATTATTTACAGTCAATACACACAGATTGGGTTCTGCAGCTGGAGAGAGGGTCAGCTTTGTTGAATGTCTGTACAGGCAGTCAGAGTCATTTAACCAACAGCAGGAAGTTTAGAAATAGTGATCAGTTGAAAAGAGGCTCCTGTGGTGCAAGATGCTGCCTGCCCTCTAAGGGTAACTCTAAAGGAGCCTTTCAGCCGTTTGAAGTCAAACGGCAGGCACCAACTTTATAAACTCTAAGAGAAGGGGTCAACTTACTCAGGCTCACTGCCCTGAGTTCCAGTATTTGTAACTCAAGCAATGTGCAGCTGCTCCAAACAAAGGTAGCTCCCACCGTGTGGAGACTGCTCCCCGTGGTGGTGGCCGCGGGGGCGCTGCTGAGGCTTGTGCAGTTGAAGCAGGGCGCATCTCGGAGGCATCCACGGGCGCAGCAAGGCAAATCCTTGGTGAGAAGGTGAATCTTTCCGTGGCTCTCAGGATGCCACCAAATCAGCCAGACACTGGGGTGAGGCAGGATCCAGGTGTGAGGGCTGGAGCAGTCTGAAGAGGGCTGTGCACTGCGCTTGGCCACGTTCGCAATCGGCCAGGAGCGGTGGCTGATGTCGCAACCCAGTGCCATTGAATCATAGAATCATAGAATCATAGAATCACCAGGTTGGAAGAGGCCTCCAAGATCATCCAGCCCAACCTAGCACCCAGACCTAGCCAATCAACCAGACCATGGCACTAAGTGCCTCATCCAGGCTTTTCTTGAAGACCTCCAGGGATGGTGACTCCACCACCTCCCTGGGCAGCCCATTCCAATGCCAATCACTCTCTCTGCCAACAACTTCCTCCTAACATCCAGCCTAGACCTCCCTGCCACAACTTGAGACTGTGTCCCCTTGTTCTGTTGCTGCTTGCCTGGGAGAAGAGGCCAACCCCACCTGGCTACAGCCTCCCTTCAGGTAGTTGTAGACAGTAATAAGATCACCCCTGAGCCTGAGCTGCTGTTAAGCTGCGGCTGGGGTCGGCTGAGCTCAGCTAAGGCAAGCGGGCAGCTGCTACGTGGAGCTGGGCATGCAGACAGACCTGGCTTGGTTTCAGGAGATGGGCAGTGCCAGCATCTTCTGCTCATGGAAGAGGCAGGCTCTCAGCTACACGTTGTGTGAATGCACACAAGGCAGGTGCAGGTAGCAAGTAAAAACCAAGCTAGCAAGCAAGCAAGCAAGCTAACAAGCTGAGCTTCAGCATTTTGCCAAGGGAATGTTTATTCAACAGCAATAGATAAAACACCACAAACAGCCAATCCTGGGTTATTCATGCCAAAAATAGAAGATGCACATGTTCAGCACTGGCGGTACACCGGTAGAGATGAATTATGTTTACCAGAATACAAAGCAGGCTCAAAACCAAGCCCAAACATGGTGATGTTGTCTTGACTGACAGGTGCCATAGCTTTTCATAGAATCATAGAATCAAGCAGGTTGGAAGAGACCTCCAAGATCATCCAGTCCAACCTAGCACCCAGCCCTATCCAGTCAACCAGAACATGGCACTAAGTGCCTCATCCAGGCTTTTCCTAAACACCTCCAGGGACAGTGACTCCACCACCTCCCTGGGCAGCCCATTCCAATGCCAATCACTCTCTCTGACAACAACTTCCTCCTAACATCCAGCCTATACTTCCCCCAGCACAACTTGAGACTCTGTCCCCTTGTTCTGTTGCTAGTTGCATGGCAGAAGAGACCAACCCCACCTGGCTACAGCCTCCCTTCAGGTAGTTGTAGACAGCAATGAGGTCACCCCTGAGCCTCCTCTTCTGCAGGCTGCACACCCCCAGCTCCCTCAGCCTCTCCTCATAGGGTTTGTGTTCCAGGCCTTTCAGCAGCTTTGTTGCCCTTCTCTGGGCACCTTCCAGCACCTCAACAAAAATATTGCTTTTGGGGAGCAAGCTCAGGATCCAACTCCCACGCCCAAAAATCTGTGTAGTATAAAGTTCTCTCTTCAAGGCCTTTTGTATTCTTTCTGGCCTTGTCCCAGCGTGGGAAAAGGGGAGAGAGGGGAGGTAAGGTGGGTATGTGTGTGTGGTTTGGAACAGGTAGGGACATAAACACCACCGTGGTGTATAAGAACATATAAAAACATTTTCCTGTCTTCTCTTTGCTCTAGAGAGGAGTTCTCTGAGAATATCTGTAAATAAATACTATTTAAACAGATTAAAAAAATCCATTTGTGAGGTAGAGTTAAATACATATCAGATGGAGATCAAATACGTGCTCACACGTTCACCCAACTGTGAAATGGAAGGGGAAGCTGGAAAGGGATTTATGCTACATTGTCTAAAGCCTATGGTGCAGGCATTTCAGAGCTCTGATCTGAGTGCCTGATCATCACTGCACTAACAAAGCTGCTTCTCTGGGCTGCCTTTCTGGATAGTTTCATCTAATGAGGTGTGTGCCCTTTCAGCACATGGTGATGAGCAGACAACTCAGTTCAAAAGTGCATACCTGATGCAAACCGAGATTCTCATGCACGTATATCTACTGGGCCAGACTGAAGGGAGTAGGTACCAAATGGAGGGTGTGAGGAGCTCAACCTCTGTGTTTTCCAGAGCTGTTCTGGGAATTTCTATATCTCAAAATGTTGCCACCTAACCAGAGCCTATGCCTGGAACACAAACCCTATGAGTAGAGGCTGAGGGAGCTGGAGTTGAGCAGCCTGGAGAAGAGGAGGCTCAGGGCAGAGCTCATTGCTGTCTGCAACTCCCTGAAGGGAGGTGTAGCTGTCTGGGGGTTGGTCTCTTCTGCCAGGCAACCAGCAACAGAACAAGGGGACACAGTCTCAAGTTGTGCTGGAGGAGTTCTAGCCTGGATGTTAGGAGGAAGTTGTTGGCAGAGAGAGTGACTGGCATTGGAATGGGCTGCCCAGGGAGGTGGTGGGGTTGTCATTCCTGGAGGTGTTCAGAAAAACCTGGATAATGCACTTAGTGCCATGGTCTGGTTGATTGGACAGGGCTGGGTGCTAGGTTGGACTGGATGATCTTGGAGGCCTCTTCCAACCTGCTTGATTCTGTGATTCTATGATTTTATGAATGTCTTTACAAACAATACCTAAACAAAAAAAATCTATGACCTGGCTTACTCCATTCACATTCTTGTGTATTTTGCTGAATATACAGCATGTAACGGCATGCATGCAGTTGGACTGGATGGTCCTGGTGATTCTTTCCAACTGTAGCGATTGGATGTTGTGCTGAGGGATTTGGTTTAGTCATAGAATCATAGAATCAGTCAGGGTTGGAAGGCACCACAGGAACAGCCAGTCCCAGCCCCCCTGCCATGCCCAGGGACACCCTACCCTAGAGCAGGCTGCACACAGCCTCAGCCAGCCTGGCCTGAAACACCTCCAGCCATGGGGCCTCAACCACCTCCCTGGGCAACCCAGTCCAGGCTCTCACCACCCTCATGTCCAGAGAAGGGCAACAAAGCTGGTGAGGGGCCTGGAGCACAAATCCTATGAGGAGAGGCTGAGGGAGCTGTGCCTGTTTAGCCTGGAGAAGAGGAGGCTCAGAGGTGATCTTATTACTGTCTACAACTACCTGAAGGGAGGCTGTAGCCAGGTAGGGGGTGGCCTCTTCTCCCAGGTAACCAGCAATAGAACAAGGGGACACAGTCTCAAGTTGTGCCAGGGGAGGTATAGGCTGGATGTTAGGAAGAAGTTCCTCACAGAGAGAGTGATTGGCATTGGAATGGGCTGCCCAGGGAGGTGGTGGAGGCACCGTCCCTGGGGGTCTTCAAGCAAAGCCTGGATGAGGCACTTAGTGCCATGGTCTGGTTGATTGGATAGGGCTGGGTGCTAGGTTGGACTGGATGATCTTGGAGGTCTCTTCCAACCTGGTTGATTCTATGATTCTATGATTCTATGCTGAAAAACTTCCTCCTCACCTCCAGCCTCACTCTCCCCACCTCCAGCTTTCCTCCATTCCCCCCAGGCCTGTCACTCCCTGAGAGCCTAAAAAGTCCCTCCCCAGCTTTTCAGATACTGAAAGGCCACGATAAGGTCACCTCTGAGCCTCCTCTTCTCCAGCCTGCACAGCCCCAACTCTCTCAGTCTGTCCTCATAGGAGGGAGGGGGCAAAGAAAGGTATTTGGAGTATTCCAGAGCAGATCTATTAATAAAGACTGATCCCATTTTAAAAACTGAAATGTCTCTCAACTTGCTGTTGATGTACATAGTTCTGTTGTTCTGCATGCAGTTGACCAGACTTGAACTTTTCTTATCTGAGGAAGCCAGCACATAACTTGTTTTATTAAAGAGACTGCCAAGATTGCAGCAGTCTCAGACCTCAAGATTGCAGTTTTTATTTTATCATTTGATTTCAAAGTGTTTCTTTTAAGCATGTATTACTTTAAATTAACATAATGCTAGCCATTTAATCTACTTTCAGTGCTTTTATTACCAAACAGGATATTGGAAATTTAGAGGGGATTCACCAGAGGGTGAAGGAGGATTAATATAGGTATGCAGTAACTTTGATTTGAAGAGACACAACTTCTCTGCAAGGAAGGGAGGCATGGTAACAAGTAAGTCAGCAATCTTCCTTGCTCCTGCCTTCATTTCCTCGCATTAGAAGGAATCTCTGATACTCTCCACTGCTCTCTTGTCCAACAGCCTTTTCCATGCATTGGTGGTTAACCTTGTCCTGCCTTTTTCCACACTCTGCTGTCACGATGAGGAGACACTCCCAGTCTTTGTCAGCATAAGGATACCACAAATGTTGTAGTGTCCATTATTTAATTTTCTATCCAATCTCACCTGCCTTCCAGGACCAGTCATTAGTTATCTCTTCACTCTGAGCTTTCTGCATGTGTGATGGTTTGGGTGTTCCCCACCCCCACACACACTTTTGAATCCCCCCAAACTAGACTCAGCAGCTCTGGGAATTGAATGAAGCTTATATTTACAGCTTAGCACAATATACAAGCAGATAGTTACAGTATATGCAGTTATAGACAGAAATAGACAAGGTAAAAGGTAATACAGAAACACAACAGCCCTCCCAGAAACCTGAGTCCCCAGGAGGGGCTCCCAACCACCCTTCAACCTTTCCTCACACCCCTCTACCTTACCCAAGACTTTGGCTTATGCTCAAGGTAGCTTGGAGGGTCAGCCAGGGGGATTAGGAAGCAGATGGATTAGTCACACAGATGGCAGGTCAGGTTAGAGAGAGAAGCCCATTGGAATGGGCTGCCCAGGGAGGTGGTGGAGTTGCTGTCCCTGGAGGTGTTGAAGCAAAGCCTGGATGAGGCACTTAGTGCCATGGTCTGGTTGATTGGACAGGACTGGGTGCTAGGTTGGACTGGATGGTCTTGGACATCTCTTCCAACCTGGTCAATTCTATGATTCTATGATTCTATAAGTGCAGCCTACAAAGTCCAGAGAGCAACTCCCTTATCTGTGTTCGTGTTCTTGTTCTTATACATCTCAGCCGGCCTATGAGTGCAGTAGACATCACCACTGTTTCCTTCTCACAGCCTGTAATCTAATTCTTCTCACCAAAACATTCTAGCTATCTTCAAACTAGCACATGGACTCATAGGCTCCTTGAGATGTATGAAAACAACAACACAAACATAGTTAACAGAGTTGCTCTCTGGCTCTGGCTGCCTGCACTTTTCTCCCTAACCTGCTGTCTGTGTAACTAATCCTTCTGCTTCCTAAGCCCCCTGGCTGATTCTCCAAGCTCACCTTGAATGTAAGGCATAGTCTGGGATAAGGTAGAGGGGTGGAATGGAGTGGAGTCTGGGTGATTTCATAAGAGTGAGTGGGCCAGGTAACACCCAAACCATCACAAGTGGTCTTCACACAGACTATTTGCAATGACTGCATAACAGATCTAGCTCAGCCATGGACTGTAAAAAAAGAAAATGAGGAGAGGTTTCCCTTAAACTGAATATCCCAATTTTTCAATAAAAGCCATTCAGGAATTCGATCATTGTTAGGTAACTTTCTGTTCATTTCAGTATAACTTTTATCACAGTCTCACAGTATCATCAGGGTTGGAAGAGACCTCACAGATCATCAAGTCCAACCCTTTACCACAGAGCTCAAGGCCAGACCATGGCACCAAGTGCCACGTCCAGTCCTGCCTTGAACAGCTCCAGGGACAGCAACTCCACCACCTCCCCGGGCAGCCCATTCCAGTGTCCAATGACTCTCTCAGGGAAGAACTTTCTCCTCACCTCCAGCCTAAATTTCCCCTGGTGCAGCCTGAGGCTGTGTCCTCTCGTTCTGGTGCTGGCCACCTGAGAGAAGAGAGCAACCTCCTCCTGGCCACAACCTCCCCTCAGGTAGTTGCAGACAGCAATAAGGTCTCCCCTGAGCCTCCTCTTCTCCAGGCTAACCAATCCCAGCTCCCTCAGCCTCTCCTCGTAGGGCTGTGCTCAAGGCCTCTCCCCAGCCTCGTTGCCCTTCTCTGGACACGCTCAAGCATCTCAATGTCCCTCCTAAACTGGGGGGCCCAGAACTGAACACAGCACTCAAGGTGTGGTCTAAGCAGTGCAGAGTACAGGGGCAGAATGACCTCCCTGCTCCTGCTGGCCACACCATTCCTGATGCAGGCCAGGATGCCACTGGCTCTCTTGGCCACCTGGGCACACTGCTGGCTCATGTTCAGGTGGGTATCAATCAGCACCCCCAGATCCCTCTCTGTCTGGCTGCTCTCCAGCCACTCCGACCCCAGCCTGTATCTCTGCATGGGGTTGCTGTGGCCAAAGTGCAGCACCAGCACTTGGAGCTATTGAATGCCATCCCCTTGGACTCTGCCCATCTGTCCAGGCAGTCAAGGTCCCGCTGCAGAGCCCTTCTGCCTTCTAACTCAGTCACATCTGCCCCTAGCTTGGTGTCATCTGCACACTTGCTGATGCCTGACTCCATGCCCTCATCCAGATCATCTATGAAGATGTTAAAGAGGATGGGGCCCAGCACTGATCCCTGAGGGACACCACTAGTGACAGCTGCCAGCTGGATGTGGCACCATTCACCACCACTCTCTGGGTCCGGCCCTCCAGCCAGTTCCTAACCCAGCACAGAGTGTTGCCATCCAAGCCATGGGCTGACAGCTTAGCCAGCAGTTTGCTGTGGGGGACAGTGTCAAAGGCCTTGCTGAAGTCCAGACAGAGCACATCCACAGGCTCCCCACAGCCACCAAGCAGTCACCTGATCATAGAAGGAGATCAGGTTGGAGAGGCAGGATCTGCCCTTCCTAAACCCATCCTGAGTAATGTATTCACTTCTTTCTTTCCAGGGAAAGATCCACTGAAGCAATTATCATGTTTAACTCAAGAGGACAAAACTAATCAGGCTTTATCAAAAGGTTTCTTACTGTGCCTTCTAGAATGTTGCCAGACTGTTCTTTAGTATACCAAATATGCTAAGGAGTGTATTTCTGTTTGAACCCTATAATTTTCTAACCAGCTTTGAAGACTACACAGAGCCATATTTTTTGTTAATAACAGTTTTATTTTTAATGTAATCTATTTGTCAGAAAGGGAATTTTGCTAGCACTGCATATAAGAAGCAGAGAGTATGTTCCCTTCCAAGCAGCCCCACGATAGTAGCTGTGATGGTTTGGGTGTTACCCACCCCCCACACCTAAGAAAATCACCTAGACTAGACTCAGTTGATCTGGAAATTGTAGAATGAAGCTTTATATTCACAGCTTAGCACAAGATGCAAGCAGACATTTACAATATCTACAGCTACAGACAGAAATAGACAAGTTAAAGGTAATACAGAAACACAGCAGCCCTCCCAGAAACCTGAGCCCCCAGGAGGGGCTCTCAACCACCTTCCACCTGCTTCCCACCCCTCTACCTTAACCCAGACTTTGCCTTATGTTCAAGGTGAGTTTGGAGAATTGGCCAGAGGGGTTAGGGAGCAGAAGAATTAGTCACACAGATGGTTAGAGAGAGAAGTTCATGCAGCCCCAGAGCCCAAGAGCAAACTCCCTTATCTGTGTTTATGTTCTTGGTTTCATACATCTCAGCAAGCCTGTGAGTGCAGTAGACATCACCACTGTTTCCTTTTCACAGCCTAGCATCTAATTCCTCTCACCTAAATATCCCAACTAGGCTCAAACTAGCACAGTAGCTTCTGGCACTGAACTGATTCAGAGTACTTTAACAGTACAGAGGAACTTAACATAGGCTTACTGCAGTCACCTTTTGGACCTTGTTAGTTCCTGGCTGCTTGAGTATTGCAGCTGTTCTAGGAAGTTTTATTATGACACTTGCTCATAAGACAAAACTCTGGTGGTTGTGAATAGCCTGTTCATGTATATTCCACAGCCCCTCTGCTGAGGTGCTCCACACCCTCATGCCTGCTCTGTTTGGCCAAACATATTCCCTGAAAACCTTGTTGAGCTCTGAGTGTTTTTGTGCTTCCCTTCACACAGCAACAAAGTGGGGGTTAACAATGCCTGAAAATGCAGTCTGCAGCAGTTCTGGGAGATGTCTGCCTGCTTGGGAAACACTGAAAAGCTGCTACCCTTACAGAACAGCCAACATTCAAGCTACAGGAGTTTCTTCTAGGGCTCACTGAAAAGCTGCTACCCTTACAGAACAGCCAACATTCAAGCTAGAGGAGTTTCTTCTGGGGCTTTGCACAGTGATAACCAATGCCTCCACTTCAGGGGAGTAAACTTGCATATGGCCATATTGGATTCATGGACATGTATCCACCCAAAAAAAAAACCCTCAAAACATTTAATGTTTGGTTTGAAGGGCTAAGAAATATTCAATTGGTTGAGTGATAACTCTCTACAGCACTGAGAGTAAAGGTATGGGTGACAGTTTACTGTCATTCTGCATGTGTCTTCACTGTCTTTCCTGTACACTATGCAAGGGAAGACTAACACATCAAGGAGGTATGAAGAAGGCAAACCTATTATCATAGAATCATAGAATCAACCAGGTTGGAAGAGACCTCCAAGATCATCCAGTCCAACCTATCTCCCAGCCCTAGCCAAGCAACCAGACCATGGCACTAAGTGCCTCATCAAGGCTTGGCTTCAACACCTCCAGGGACAGTGTCTCCACCTCCCTGGGCAGCCCATTCCAATGCCAATCACTCTCTCTGCCAACAACTTCCTCCTAACATCCAGCCTAGACCTCCCCTGGCACAACTTGAGACTGTGTCTCCTTTTTCTGTTGCTGCTTGCCTGGGAGAAGAGACCAATCCCACCTGGCTACAGCTTCCCTTCAGGTAGTTGTAGACAGTAATAAGATCACCCCTGAGCCTCCTCTTCTGCAGGCTGCACACCCCCAGCTCCCTCAGCCTCTCCGAATAGGATTTGTGTTCCAGGCCCCTCACCAGCTTTGTTGCCCTTCTCTGGACACCTTCCAGCACCTCAACATCTCTCTTGAATTGAGGAGCCCAGAACTGGACACAGCACTCAAGGTGTGGCCTGACCAGTGCTGAGCACAGGGGCAGAATAACCTCCCTTTTCCTACTGGCCACACTGTTCCTGATGCAGGCCAGGATGCCATTGGCTCTCTTGGCCACCTGGGCACACTGCTGGCTCATCTTCAGCTACTATCTATCAGTACCCCCAGGGCCCTTTCCTCCTGGCTGCTTCCCAGCCACTCAGTCCCCAGCCTGCTTGGGGTTGTTGTGGCCAAAGTGCAGAACCCTGCACTGAGTATATCTACTGAGTATAACCAGGATAAAAGGAAAGGACACAAAGCCCTTTCATACCAGTGGTTGAAGTTTTGCAGGCTTGAGCCCAAAATGCATTTGTGCCCTAAGCTTATGACTTCTTTTCCCTCGCCATATATTCCTATTTGATACATTTCCCAGGCTGAAGAACAAGGTTCACTCTCCTTGATTCTTGCACCAGTAAGCAGCTTTTGAAAAACAGAGGTTTCCCCCCCCCCTATAATCTTGCACTGTAAGGACACATAGAAAGCTTTCCACTCTGCTACAGTTTGCACTTGTTTTCTGTTATAGGCCACAGCAATAATTTTGCACTGTAAGGACACACAGAAAGCTTTCCACTCTGCTACAGTTTGCACTTGTTTTCTGTTATAGGCCACAGCAATAATTTTGCACTGTAAGGACACACAGAAAGCTTTCCACTCTGCTACAGTTTGCACTTGTTTTCTGTTATAGGCCACAGCAATAATTTTGCACTGTAAGGACACACAGAAAGCTTTCCACTCTGCTACAGTTTGCACTTGTTTTCTGTTATAGGCCACAGCAATAATTTTGCACTGTAAGGACACACAGAAAGCTTTCCACTCTGCTACAGTTTGCACTTGTTTTCTGTTATAGGCCATAGCAAAACCATATCCAGGCTGTGGCTATTCGTTTATCAGTGTCTTTCACTCCAGGGCATTCACACTGACAAAAAGTGGATGAACGTTGCTAGGTATTGCACACCTCTCTTCACAGCAAAAAAATGCACTAGGAAGAGCTTTTATCTCTGTTCCCTGGCCTCCTATCCAATTCCCATCCTTAACAAAGCAATGAATGAGTCGTGAAGAGAGACACAAAGAATCACGAAATCACACAATAACTCAGTTTCAAAGGGAATTCAGGAGACCTCCTGTCCAGCCCTCGGACACAGCAGGGTCAGCTGTGAGGTCAGGCCACATTGCTCAGTGCTTTGTCCAACTGGGTCTTGAATATGAGCATGAGAGACTGCACAACCTCTCTGGGAAACCTGTGCCACTGCTTGACTGTCCTCGTGGGAACGAAGTCCAAAGTTTCCCCCCCCTTTGTTCAGCCCTAAGGTCCATTGCTGCTTCTGCTCTCATGGTTTCTTTTCAGTCTGCCATGCACTGTGGTGAGGGTCCTGGATCCACATTCTCAATGCTCTTTTCAGAGACATTGGCTGTTATTTGGTGTCCCCCAAGACCTGCTCTTCCTTTGGCTGGATATGCCCAGGTTCCCTACAGCTGATCAATTTTCTTTCTGGCATTTGAAGCACTGTAAGTGGATGCAGTACTTGTTGTCCTCAAGAGTGCTGAGTAGGGAGAGAAACTGACTTCTCTTCATCTACCTATTGGGCTCTTTTCAATGCAACTCAGTATGCCAATAGCCTGTACTTCTGCATGGAGCTCTTCCTTCCTAAGTGTGGGAATTTGCATTGAATTGTTCAGTTTCATGAGGTACCTGCTGGACCTCTTCTGCAGTCTCCATTCAACATTAGCTTTGTAGTCCTATCCATCTCCTCACCTCTCCAAATTACAGAGTATGACACTCATACAGCTGGGGAAACCAGATGTTTTAATTACTGAAGATAACAGTGCTTTAAAGAGAAGCTCATAACTCAGGTGCATGTCTATTTGATGAGGACTCTGAACTTCAGAACAGAGCATGGATCCTACAGAACTGGAGGCATTCTCCTGCTCCTCTACAGACAAGACATGGAACTCACTAAGTCATGACTTTATCAATATGCACACATTGCAGTTTGATCAGTAAGTAGGCCTTCTCCTCATCTGCCAGAAAGGATTTCTGCAAGCACCAAGCTGTGTGGTGCAGCAGCCAGGCTGGAGGGCAGGATCCATCCAGAGGGAGCTGCACAGGCTGCAGAGGTGGGCACAAGCCAAGCTCAGGAGGTGCAACAAGAGCAAGGGCAAGGTCCTGCAGCTGGGTCGAGGCAATGCCAAGCACCAATCCAAGCTGGGCAGGGCCAGGCTGGAGAGCAGCCCTGAGGAGAGGGACTTGGGGGTGCTGGTGGACAAGAAGCTCAGCAGGAGCCAGCAGTGTGCACTTGCAGCCCAGAGAGCCAAGCAGAGCCTGGGCTGCAGCAGCAGAAGTGTGGCCAGCAGGGCGAGGGAGGTGATTCTCCCCCTCTGCTCTGCTCTGCTGAGAGCCCACCTGGAGCACTGCATCCAGCTCTGGAGCCTCTATTACAAGAGGGCTGTGGAGATGCTGGAGCACATCCAGAGCAGGGCCAGGAGGATGCTGAGAGGCTGCAGCAGCTCTGCTGTGAGCACAGCCTGAAAGAGTTGGGGCTGTGCAGGCTGGAGCAGAGGAGGCTCCCAGGTGACCTTCTTGTGGCCTTCCAGGATGTGAAGGGGGCTACAAAAAAGCTGGGGAGGGACTTTTCAGGCTCTCAGGGAGTGACAGGCCTGGGGGGAATGGAGCAAAGCTGGAGGTGGGGAGAGTGAGGCTGGAGGTGAGGAGGAAGTTGTTGGTGATGAGAGTGGTGAGAGGCTGGAATGGGTTGCCCAGGGAGGTGGTTGAGGCCCCATGGCTGGAGGTGTTTGAGGCCAGGCTGGGTGAGGCTGTGGGCAGCCTGCTCTAGGGTAGGGTGTCCCTGGGCATGGCAGGGGGGTTGGGATTGGCTGCTCCTTGTGGTGCCTTCCAACCTTGACCAATTATGTGATTCTATGATTCTATTTATTATCAAGCACTTTGAACTACTGTAACCTTATAAAACCACTAGCTAGAATGTGACCTATTATTTGATGGTTCTTTACACAAAGCATCTCATATAAATCAGTGGAAGTATTAATGTAATTTAAAAAAAATAAAATCTAGTTCTGGAATGTTTTATAGCAGCAAAGTATTGCACACAGACTTTAAGGGCATAATGGAAATACTAAGGAAGTAATGAGAACTAAATTGCCATCATCCATTTCATAACACTTCAAGATTTTGAAGGACATTGAGGTGCTGGAGCAGGGGCAGAGAAGGGTGAGGAGGCTGAGGAGAGGTCTGGCAAACATGACCTATGAGGAGAGGTGAGGGAGCTGGGGGTGTTTAGTCTGGAGAAGAGGAGGCTGAGAGGGGGCCTTATTGCCCTCTACAGCTACCTAAAAGGAGGTTGTAGTGAGGCTGGAGCTGGTCTCTTCTGAATTACTAATGATATTTCAAGAGGAAATGGCCTCAAGTTGTGTCAGGGGAGGTATAGGTTTGATGTTAGGAGATAAGATGCTAAATTTTGGGGTGGGATGCTAAATTTTGGGGTAAGATGCTAAACTGGGGTAAGATAGAAAATGGAGATAAGATGCTAAATTTGGGGGTGACATATAAAATGGAGATAAGATGTAAATTGAAGCAGGATGCTAAATTTTGGGGTAAGATATAAAATGGAGAAAAGATGCTAAATTTTGGGGTAGGATGCTAAGTTTTGGGGTGAGATGCTAAATTGATGTAAGATGGCAGGGGGGTTGGAACTAGATGATCACAGAATCAACCAGGTTGGAAGAGACCTCCAAGATCATCCAGTCCAACCTAGCACCCAGCCCTATCCAGTCAACTAGACCGTGGCACCCCCAGGGATGGTGACTCCACCACCTCTCTGAGCAGCCAATCACTCTTTCTATGAAGAACTTCCTCCTAACATCCAGCCTAGACCTCCCCCCAGCATAACTTGAGGCTGTGTCTCCTTCTGTTGCTGGTTGTCTGGGAGAGGAGACCAACCTCACCTGGCTACAGCCTCCCTTCAGGTAGTTATAGACAGCAATGAGCTCTGCCCTGAGCCTCCTCTGCTGCAGGCTGCACACCCCCAGCTCCCTCAGCCTCTCCGAATAGGGTTTGTGCTCCAGGCCCCTCACCAGCTTTGTTGCCCTTCTCTGGACACCTTCCAGCACCTCAACATCTCTCTTGAATTGAGGAGCCCAGAACTGGACACAGCACTCAGGGTGTGGCCTGACCAGTGCTGAGTACAGGAGAAGAATAACCTCCTCCCTTCCATCCCTGACTGATTCTATGATTCTGTGATTCCTGACAGGTGATCAGGCACTGGCACAGGCTGCCCAGGGAGGTGGTGGAGTTGCCATCCCTGGAGGTGTTTAAAAGGAGAGTGGATGTGGTACTTAAGACTATGCTGTAGTGATGAAGGCTGCTGGGCTGAAGGTTGGACTGGATGATGCTGGTGGTCCTTTCCAACCATAGCAATTCATAGTGATTAGGTATTGTGCTGAGGGATTTGGTTTAGTCAAGGATTTGTCAGTGTGAAACTAATGATTGGACTCCATGAGCTTGAAGGCCTTTTCCAATCTAAGAAATTCTGTGATTCTGCTATTATTCTGGTGCAGAAGGCTTGATTCAGGATACTCTGTGAATCCATGTAACTCCAATTCAACAAAGTTAATCTCTTGAAACAGACAGGTTGGATTTCAGTATGGACATCGAGTACCTTCCAAGCATCCACATCATGTATTCCTTCCAAGCAGCCACATCATGTATCCATACCATTTCAATATGCATTTCAAGTAGCAGCAAGCCACAGTAGTTTCAGGGAAGTGTTTAAGGCCAGGCTGGATGAGGCTGTGGTCAGCCTGATCTAGGGGAGGGTGTCCTTGCCCATGGCAGTGGAGTTGGAACTAGAAGATCCTTGTGGTGCCTTCCAACCCTGATTCTGTGATTGTGTGATATGTCATTATGCAGCTACCTGTTTTCACTGTAATAGCAGCCCAGTATTATAGACTGCCTGCATGCATTAAATATTCCCATCTATGTGGCACAAAGCATTGATAGCCCTTATCAGACTCTGTTTGGGTTTGAAATGTTAAGTATGATCAAACTGCTGTGCTTTCTCTTTAACTCCAGTGAGGCTTTTGCCCAGAGTAATTTCAGTTCACTGTCATTTCTTCTAAGCAGACTCACTGAAAGAAATCTGCTCTTGCAGGATCAGAAATACCCCAAACCTGGGAGTTACAGCTTTTGTATGCTCCAGGTGATGAAGAGATCTTGGCCACAAGGGCATATTGCTGCCCCATGGATAACTTGTTGCCACCAGGACTCCCAGGTCCTTCTCCTTGGGGCTGCCTTCTAGCAGATCACCTCCTTACCTGTACTGGTGCAGTTTATTATTCCTTCCCAGGTGCAAGACCTCCCTACTCCAGGCTTTCTTTCCTTCATCAAGGGTCTGGAGTTCACAGGGGCTGATCTGAGGAGTAAAGACTGAAGCAAAGAAGGTATTTATCACCTCTGCCTTTTCTGCATCCTCAGCTATCAGGGCTGCCTTCTCATTCAGCAGTGGGCCCACACATGCCCTGTCCATCCTTTTCCTACTGATATATTTGAAGAAGCCTTTCTTATTCACTTCTACTTCCTTTGCCCGTTTTAGTTCCAAGAGGGATTTGGCCTTCCTTGTTTCCCTCCTACATGCCCTGACAACTGTCCTATAGTTCTCCCAAGTGACAAATCCCTCTTCCTTGGGCTATAAGCTTCTTTCTTCCATGAAATTATCTTCAGAAGCTCCATGCAGGTCTCTTGGCACATCTACCTGATTTTTTACTCAAGGGAACACACCCAGCTTGGGCTTGGAGGAAGTGGCATTTAAAAATTGACCAACTTTCTTGGGCTCCTTTACCTTCTAGAGTCTTAGCCCAAGTATGTCTTTGAAGAGTACAAAGTTAGCCCTGCAGAAATCCAGGGTTGTAATCCTACTTATTGCCTTGCTTCTACCCTCTATAATGCTAAACTCCACCATGGCATGATCACCATTGCCAAGGCTGTTCCCAATCTTAATGTCCCCAACCAATCCTCCCTTATTAGTTAATACAGGGTCCAGCAGTGCACCTGTCCTTGTTGGTTCCTCCACCACCTGCATCAAGAAGTTATGGATACATATACCTTGAGCTCTGTGGTAAAGGGTTGAACTTGATGATCTATGAGGTCTCTACCAACCTTGGTGATACTGTGATACTGTGATTCAACAGAGGTTTTTGGACTGGCTGTGCCTGGCTGTGTGAGCTTCCCAGCAAATATGATCAAAGTTGCCCATGAGTACCAAGGAGTGAGTTCTAGAGGCCACCTCCAGTTGAGTGTAGAAAGCCTCATCAACATCTTCTGCTTGATTTGGTGATCCACAGTAGAGACCCACAACAGTTTCACCACCCTTTCTACATCCCTTAATTCTTACCCACAAGCTTTCAAGTTGTTCTGCTTCCCATCCTGGATAGAATTCAGTACATTTCAGTTGTTCTTGCACACAGAGAGCAACACCACTGCCTTGCCTTGTTGGTCTGTCTTTTCTAATTAGTACATGGCCACCCATCACAACATTCCAGTCATGGGAGCTATCCCATCATATTTCAGTGACTGCAGTTATCTCATAGCCATGCAACCTAACACAGATCTCCAACTCCTTTGACTTATTCCCCATACTCCATGCATTGGTATGTAAGTATTTCATTGGGGTTGTGTTGGGTTTGGCTGAGCAGAAGTTAATTCTCATGTAATCTTTCTAGTGCTGTGTTTTGCAGTGCTGCAGATTAACACAACCCTGTTCTGGCTACTGCTAAACCAGAATACAGGCTCTGATTTTCCCTGCCTCAAGAGTATGCTAGGCAGTGGGCAAGATCTCAGGTGGCAACACAGCTGGGCCAACTGCCTCAAAGTGGCCAAAGGGATATTCCATGCCATGTGATGTCAGCTCAGATATAATAACAGTGTGAAAGAAGGAAGGGCAGGGATCATGTCCAGTCTGACTCTTCCCACCTCTGGCTTTGCTCCATTCCCCCTAGTCCTGTCACTCCCTGAGAGCCTAAAAAGTCCTTCCTCAGCTTTTTTTTGTAGGCCCTCTTCAGATATTGAAAGGCCGCAAGAAGGTCACCTGGGAGCCTCCTCTACTCCAGCCTGCACAGCCCCAACTCTTTCAGTCTGTCCTCATAGGACAGACAAATGGACACGTTGTCTAGAAAAGCATAAACAGAGCAAGGGGAAAAGGAATGATGTTCCCACCTTGAAAGAGCTCCTGCCTAGACAGAGCTCCCAACAGGACAGGGGTCTTGGTAGAGCTCCTGCCATGACTGAGTTTCCACTCTGGACTGTCCCTTGCTTTTGGATGGCTCCTACCTTTTACACAGCTCTTGGATTTTGCACCATTCCTGGTTTTGGGTGGTTCTCTCCACTTTTGCACCCTTCTATGCAAATTTGCAAGCTTGGCAAGTCCTGCTTTGGTTATACCTTCCCTGTCCATTTAAGAAGGGGAGTGATAGAGTGGATTTAGTGGGCATTTGGTCCCCAGCCAGGACCAAATGACCACATTCCTTGATGCCAAAACCTGGGAAACTGTAACATAGCTGCAGCTTTGCTTTAAGCCTGCTTTAGTTAAGCTTCTGCGCTGGTCATGAAGCCTGTCGGTAGAATTGCTTTGTTTTGGAAGCACTTCCTTTGTTTGGGAGCATGCCTAGGGGGATGATGGCTGTGTGTTTTGTTCTGATGTTGCTAGCCCTGCTCTTCTGTGGGAGCTATGCTGGGAGGGGTTATCACGTCCTTCTCCCTGCCTGTAATGAATATAGAGAGTTCATTACGCAGGCCCTCAAGGGTCTGATCCATCCTTACGAGAGCCCTTGTGGTGGAGGGCGCATAGGTCCAAATAGGCTTATTCATGCCTTGCCCTGCCTGGACATGTTTTCCTGCCCATAACCAGAGGTAAACACATAAAATGAGCACAAAGGGGCACAGTAGGCCTGGTGCCATGAAGTCTGGCCTGCCAAAGACCCCTGATTGTGTAAGGTGGTTGTGTAAGCCCCCACACGCCCAGCTCGTGCCTGCCTAGTGTAAGGCCTGTGTGATTCCCGTATTTGGGAGGCCCAGGCCTCTGGCTTTTGCCTGTTATGGTAAGGTTTGGCTGACTGCCAACCTGACTAGTCATGTTGGTAGCCAAGGGGCCATTACTCTCAGCCCACACTTAATAAATGGGGGTGCACAGGTAAACAAAGTGCTCAGGCTCCCCCGCATGGCTTGCTCCCTCGCTCTCAGTGTTATGCTTAAGCCTGCCTGATCTATTGTGCTAGTTTGAAGCAAGCTGGAATGTTTTGGTAAAAGAACTAGATAACAGGCAGTGAAATGAAAACATGGTTGTGTCAACTCCTCTCACAGTCACGCTGAGAACTCTGGGAAGAAGAAGTAAACATTCTCCATTTTGTCTTTCATTCTGCCTTTGCCTTCAGACCTGGTCACATCTCCTTAACCCCACTGCCACTAACCTTCCTTCTTAACCTCTTGGCTGCACCTCTCTTCTTCCTGGGAACTGGGGTAAGGTTGAGAGGGCCGGGGAAGGTGTTGGGGTGGTTTGAGAGCCCCTCCTGGGGACTCAGGTTTCTGGGAGGGGAGTTGTGCTTCTGTATTGTTTATCCTTTGTATATTCCTGTATATAACTGTATATACTGTAAATAGCTGCTTGTGTATTTGCTGCTGTAAATAAATAGCTTCTTTTATATTCCTGGAGTCCCTTCTGAGTTAGCTGGGGCAATTACAAAAGTGTGTGGGGGTGGGTAAGAGCCCAAACCATTACATCTATGGAGCTCAGCCTCCCATGCAGCCGTGCACCCTATTGCACCCCGCTGCCTTATCACTGCCTGGTAAGCGCCACTGCCGCCGAGTTACCAGGAGCAGACCCTGGAGTGTCTGCCGGCCTGCATGGCCAGCGTTACATTGTACTCCTTCTGCACCTGAGGCCCAGCCTAAGAATCCCTGGACAGAGCGTCCAGAAGAAGCCAGGAGGCAAGGGCAGAAATTGCATCCTTCCCCAGGAGAACAAGGTCAGAGACTGTCCTTTCCCCAGAAACCAGGAAGATTCTCCTTTCCCCTGAAGCCAGGATTCCAGTCTCAAAGTCCACAGGCAGAGTCCCCTGAAGATTGGACACTTGCATAGGCTGTGCCGTAGCCCCAGAGGGTGACAGATAATAAGAATTTGTGAGTGAATGCTTTAATGCCTCTGTAATTTCTATTGCCCCCTGCCATAAAGTGGAAAGAGCTTCAGCCCACCTGCTGGGCAAGCAGCATATTGACCCCAAGTGGTATTTGCCTTGGGGAAACTCCTCTCTCTGTTTATAGTTTGGATATTTGCTAGTTATGAATGTTGTGGTTTGATGTTAATCCTAGATGCCTTTCATGACAGTGTAGATCCATATCAATATTAAAATTCAGTGGTTGGGGGCTGTGAGAGTTCAGAACATGGAAGTTAATAAATATCTGTTTGTATAGAATATCATCTCCCACCAATTAATTTCTCCCCTCTGCCACAATTGGCGTAGGTGGCAGAATACCCTCTTTAATACTGCTAATCAGTATCACTATCATGCTGAGGGCTTTGTGGAATCTGATGCCACCACAGCATGAAAGGAGACAGCCTTTGGGGGAGGAAATGCTGAAATGTGCCCTGAGGTGGCCCCAGAAGAGGCAAGTAATGCTGCTGAACTGACTCTCTACCTGATAGAAGGCTGCCTCCCCTGCCTCAGGGAAAAGCAGCGACTCCATGCACCCTGCTGGGGCTTGGCCTGTGCTTGCAGAACCACAGCTCAGTACTTTTAAGAGGCCTGTGCCTGCAGGCACCCAAACATCACCTGAGGATGCCATGTTTCAGATGGAGACCCAAAGAGCAACCAGAATGATTGCAACTGTAGCCAAAGGGAAGAGGTAAACAAGGTCAGCGTGTCCCTACCATTGACTAGTAAGAGAAGAGGAAGGTCTTGCTTGAGGGGCTGGTCCATCAACTGGGAGATCAGGAAGCAGAGACTACCTGGTCCCAAAATTCAGCTGAACTAAGAGATACAGCCACCAGCCAGGAGAGTGGACTGCTGCTTGGCTGCTCCAGTGCTAGGGTAGCAGGTCTGACAGTCTGCTGTTTGAAGGGAGAGAAACCAAACAACTGGGACTCATTGCCAGAAACAGAGGGATTGGGAAAGGAATTGGAAAAGAAACAGGCATATGCAGTGTCTGGAGACAACTCCTGTTAAGTGTGAGGGCAAGGTACTCATTCAAGGAAGACCTTGTGAATTTTCCAGGGAAGTGGAACACCCTAGATGAAGGCATCCAGTGCCTGACAGAATCAGCGGTGTTGGAAGTTACCTTTGGTAACCTAGATGATCAGAGTGTCTCCACATGGGACATGTGGAGAGAGGTGGTCCAAGGTGCCCCAGCATCATCCTTGAACAACTCAGCAATGATGTATTATGTGGATGAGCCTTCAACTACTCACCCCAATGTCTTGAAGTCTTTCTTAACTGCCTTTGGTCCTCGCTCTGCAACTTCATCATTCCCAACCTGGATAACTAACAGAGGGTAATAATCAGAGGCTGCACCAGCAGAGAGCTTCCTTATTACATCTCTAATCCAGCCCCAGGGAGGCAATAGAATTCCATGTGGGATTGGTCTGGTCTGCAAATGGGCTCCTTTGTGCCCCTCAGAAGACCGTCACCTACTACAATTACCCTCCTTTTCTTCCTCACTGAAGAAGTCCTAAGGTGTGGGGGTGAGTGGCAAGCCCTGAGTGACTCACTGGATGAATTGTGGTCTCCACCTTCATTTCCTCTACCTCCAGAGCCTTGTACCTATGTAAACATATCTGAGTGGGGGGTGTCAGAAGGGAAGGGGGATGTCTGTGACACCAAGCAGGGTCCACCTTCCTTCATCTTCTTTTTTGTTACGCTGGCCTGATGGCAGGAGGACAGGTGTCTGAGGAGAGAGACTAAAAATGTTGCTGTCCAGAGAGAGATTTGTTCTTATATATTTCTGTGTTGTGGAATTAAGGCACAAGCAGGACCAAATATCAAAAGTGAGACTGTTTATTAAAGGATAAAGTTAATGGAACAGAGAAAAAGAGAGAAGGGCAGAGAGAGAGAAAAAATGAGAGAGGAGGAGAAAAGGGATTCTATTGCCATCAGGCAAAGAAGGGGAGAAAAGAAAGTCTCCAAAGTCCAAGTCCTTTTCAGTTTGTGTTGCCCAGGGATGTTTCCAGTGAGTTATGTCTTCAGTGGAGCTCTCTCAAGCAGGAATCCATGTCCAAGTGGAGTCCCTCAGGGATCAGTCCTGGAACCAGTCTTGTTCAACAGCTTTGTTGGTGCCATGGAGAGAGGCACTGAGTGTACACTCAGCAAGTTTGCTGATGACACCAAGCTGTGTGGTGCAGCAGCCAGGCTGGAGAGCAGGGATACCATCCAGAGGGAGCTGCACAGGCTGCAGAGGTGGGCACAAGCCAAGCTCAGGAGGTTCAACAAGAGCATGGGCAAGGTCCTGCAGCTGGGTCGAGGCAATGCCAAACACCAATCCAGGCTGCGCAGTGAGTGGCAGCAGAGAAGCCCTGAGGAGAGGGACTTGGGGGTGCTGGTGGACAAGAAGCTCAACAGGAGCCAGCAGTGTGCACTTGCAGCCCAGAGAGCCAAGCAGAGCCTGGGCTGCCTCAGGAGCAGTGTGGCCAGCAGGGCCAGGGCGGGGATTCTCCCCCTCTGCTCTGCTCTGGTGAGACCCCACCTGGAGTCCTGCATCCAGTTCTGGAGCCCCTGGGGCAAGAGGGATGTGGAGATGCCTGACCTTGTCCAAGGTGACCTTCTTGTGGCCTTCCAGGATCTGAAGGGAGCCTACTAAAAAGTTGGGGAGGGATTTTTTAGGCTATCAGAGAGTGACAGGACTAGGAGGAATTGAGCAAAGCTGGAGGTGAAGAGATTCAGGCTGAACGTGAGGAGGAAGTTGTTGGTGATGAGAGTGGTGAGAGGCTGGAATGGGTTGCCCAGGGAGGTGGTTGAGGCCCCATGGCTGGAGGTGTTTCAGGCCAGGCTGGCTGAGGCTGTGTGCAGCCTGCTCTAGGGTAGAGTGTCCCTGGGCATGGCAGGGGGGTTGGAACTGGCTGATCCTTATGGTCCCTTCCAACCCTGACTGATTCTGTGATTCTATGAATCCCTCAAGTCTTTCAATAGAGTTTTTTAGTCACAGTCTGAGGTATGTGTACCTCAGGGGTCCAGGTGTAGCCTTCCATGGAATCTTCCTGTATATCCTCATGCGCTTGCAGGGGTCTGGCATTGGGGAGGGTCTCCACCTGTGTCGTCTACCTGTCCATACACCAAATACACATCTGGGTCTAGTCAGGCCAGGTGATGAATTTGCTGCGTAGTCCAGAAGCATTTTACACACTTCTCCCTTTTTGAGGTAGCTGATGTGTAGAGAGGACCTTGTCTTTGTTGCAGAGCAGGAGCCCGGCACGGCTGTGGGCTTTTGTCCCTCACCCCTCCGCCCCTCGCTTCAATACACATCCCTGGGCATTCAGGCAAAACGCCTGGGCTGTGTTTACACACCTCCTGAGCAGCTGCTGTCTCCCGGGAAGCAAAGGTGATTTTACCTTTGTTGATTTACATATAGAAGAGAGACAAGATTTAGCCTCTCACAGCAGGGGACTCTCTTTCTTCATGTACCTCCCAATGTACCTGCCTCAGGGACTGTACAGGGTCCCCTCTGTCCTGGGTGCTATGTAGCAGGTGCTCCCATTTCCCTTCCAGGCAGAGCAGAGCCTGGCTCCACCAGACTGTTCTCCATTTCAGCCTCCCTAATGCTCCTAAGCTTTTCTTGTCATCTTGCATCATTTCAACTTCACCTTGCAGCTCTGCTGTGCAGCTGAGCAGATCCTCTGCCTGCTCACACCCCACACAGCCACCTGCTACCAGGAAGAGGCTGTAGCCTGTGACCTGCACCATCACATCCTTCTGTAGGAGCTCTGTCTGGGATCCCACCTCCATTTTGCAAGGTGTCAGGAACATGGTCTTCTTCTGCTGGGTGGAGACCACTGTACTTCCACCGAGATGGAGAATCTCTTTCTTTTCGTGCCTATATTTCCCCCAGCACCCAGCCCTTCTGGCCACTGCCGGTGCTTTTGTCAGACTGCTGTTGAGACTGCCGCACTCTGCAGCCTGACTCTGGGCACACTGCCTGCTGCACTGTGGTGAGACAGCCAGCTGCCCACCATTCGTGGTCTGAGCACTGCTTCCAGGCTTGCCTTGTTTAAATCTCCCAATGTTTCCCTACCCATGCCCCTCGCCACAGCACCCTCCTGAGCACATATGTGAGGGATGCTGACTACTGTCAGGTCTCTCCATTGATGGGTTTCCCCATCTCTGGGATTTCCCTGATCTCCTCTAAAAAATCCCTGCACAGCCAACAGAGCTCACCAGTCTGGTGATGCTGCCTTGCTGTTCTCAGTCGTTCATGGAAGAGTAGCCAGAGGCTGGTATTAAGATACAGCACAGAATAGGAACTCTCTCAATCTTCTCTTATCCAAGCTAAAAAGCCCCAAGTCCCTCATCCTTTCTTTGTAAGAGAGATATTCAAGTCTCCTAATCATCTTCTCATCAGTCCCTAGTGGTGTGCCCCAAGGATCAGTCCTGGGAATTAGTTCAGGACCTGCTGAGCCACCTGGACACCCACAAGTCCATGGGACCAGATGGGATCCATCCCAGGGTGCTGAGAGAGCTGGCAGCTGAGCTGGCCAAGCTGCTCTCCATCATTTTCCAGCAGTCCTGGCTCACTGGAGAGCTCCCAGGAGAATGGAAACTGCCAACGTGGTCCCCATCCACAAGAAGGGTCGGATGGAGGAACCTGGGAACTACAGACCTGTCAGCCTGACCTCAGTGCCAGGGAAACTGATGGAGCAGGTTATCTTGAGGGTGATAAGAGCACACCTGAGGGATGGCAAAGGGCTCAGGTCCAGCCAGCATGGGTTTAGGAAGGGCAGATCCTGCCTCTCCAACCTGATCTCCTTCTATGATCAGGTGACTGCTTGGTGGATGTGGGGAGGCCTGTGGATGTGGTCTGTCTGGACTTCAGCAAGGCCTTTGACACTGTCCCCCACAGCACACTGCTGGCTAAGCTGTCAGCCCATGGCTTGGATGGCAACACTGTGCTGGGCTAGGAACTGGCTGGAGGGCCGGACCCAGAGAGTGGTGGTGAATGGTGCCACACCCAGCTGGCAGCTGTCACTAGTGGTGTCCCTCAGGGATCAGTGCTGGGCCCCATCCTCTTTAACATCTTCATAGATGATCTGGATGAGGGCATGGAGTCAGTCATCAGCAAGTGTGCAGATGACACCAAGCTGGGGGCAGATGTGGCTGGGTTGGAGGGCAGAAGGGCTCTGCAGCAGGACCTTGACTGCCTGGACAGATGGGCAGAGTCCAATGGGATGGCATTCAATAGCTCCAAGTGCAGGGTGCTGCACTTTGGCCACAGCAACCCCATGCAGAGATACAGGCTGGGGTCAGAGTGGCTGGAGAGCAGCCAGACAGAGAGGGATCTGGGGGTGCTGATTGATACCCGCCTGAACATGAGCCAGCAGTGTGCCCAGGTGGCCAAGAGAGCCAGTGGCATCCTGGCCTGCATCAGGAATGGTGTGGCCAGCAGGAGCAGGGAGGTCATTCTGCCCCTGTACTCTGCACTGCTTAGACCACACCTTGAGTGCTGTGTTCAGTTCTGGGCCCCCCAGTTTAGGAGGGACATTGAGATGCTTGAGCGTGTCCAGAGAAGGGCGACGAGGCTGGGGAGAGGCCTTGAGCACAGCCCTACGAGGAGAGGCTGAGGGAGCTGGGATTGGTTAGCCTGGAGAAGAGGAGGCTCAGGGCAGACCTTATTGCTGTCTACAACTACCTGAGGGGTGGTTGTGGCCAGGAGGAGGTTGCTCTCTTCTCTCAGGTGGCCAGCTCCAGAACAAGAGGACACAGCCTCAGGCTGTGCCAGGGGAAATTGAGGCTGGAGGTGAGGAGAAAGTTCTTCCCTGAGAGAGTCATTGGACACTGGAATGGGCTGCCCGGGGAGGTGGTGGAGTCGCCGTCCCTGGAGCTGTTCAAGGCAGGACTGGATGTGGCACTTGGTGCCATGGTCTGGCCTTGAGCTCTGTGGTAAAGGGTTGGACTTGATGATCTATGAGGTCTCTTCCAACCTTGGTGATACTGTGATACTGTTCAATACCTTTACTGATGATCTGGTGTAGGGGATTCAGTCCATAATCAGTAAGTTTGCAGACAATACCAACCTAGGATCAGCTGTGGATCTGTTGGAGGGTAGGAGAGCCCCGCAGATGGACCTTGCCAGGCTGGATGGGTGGGCAGAGGCCCAACAAGGCCAACTGCAGAGTTCTGTGCTTTGGCCACTACCCCAAGCCGCACTACAGTCTGGGGACAGAGTGGCTGAGAGCAGCCAGGAAGAAAGGGACCTGGGGGTACTGGTAGAGAGCAGCTGAAGATGAGCCAAAAGCATGCCCAGGTGGCCAAGGCAGCTAATGGCATCCTGGCCTGGATCAGGAGCAGTGTGGCCAGTAGGACAAGGGAGGTTATTCTGCCCCTGTGCTCAGCACTGGTCAGGCCACACCTGGAGTGCTGTGTCCAGTTCTGGGCCCCTCAATTTAAGAGAGATGTTGAGGTGCTCGAAGGTGTCCAGAGAAGGGCAACAAGGCTGGTGAGGGGCCTGGAGCACAAACCCTATGAGGAGAGGCTGAGGGAGCTGGAGGTGTGCAGCCTGCAGAAGAGGAGGCTCAGGGCAGACCTCATTGTTCTCTACAACTACCTGAAGGGAGGCTGTAGCCAGGTGGGGGTGGCCTTTTCTCCCAGGCAACCAGGAATAGAACAAGGGGACACAGTCTCAAGTTGTGCCAGGGTAGGTCTAGGCTGGATGTTAGGAGGAAGTTGTTGCCAGAGAGAGTGACTGGCATAGGAATGGGCTGCCCAGGGAGGTGGTGGAGTCTCCGTCCCTGGAGCTGATCAAGAAAAGACTGCATAGGGCACTTAGTGCCATGGTCACAATAGGACTGAGTGATAGGTTGGACTGGATAGTCTTGGCGGTCCCTTCCAACCTGGTTGATTTTATGATTCCACCTCCTTTCCACCCCTCTACCTTATCCCAGACTTTGCCTTACGTTCAAGGTGAGCTTGGAGAATTGGCCAGAGGGGTTAGGAAGCAGAAAGATTAGTTAAACAGACAGCAGGTTAGGGGGAAAGGAGCAAGCAGCCAGAGCCAGAGAGCAACTTTATTATCTATGTTTATGTTCTTGTTTTTATGCACCCCAGCAAGCCTATGAGTGCAGCAGACATCACCATTGTTTCCTTTTCACAGCCCATCATCTAACTCTTTGTCACCAAAATATTCCAGCTGCCTTCAAACTAGCACACAGTGGTTTATCTTGTTTGCATGTCCAAATGTCTCCGAGTGTTGTGTTGGTCAATTTTCAGGAACATCTCTGCAAATACCCTAAGTTAGCTCTTGGCAATATTGATGACCTTACTTACATTTTTTTAAGCCTTTCCATCTCTGAGTCTAGATAGTGTCTGACTGACTGCCATTAGACACAGCAATAATTCTACAAACAAATAATATAGGTGTCCATCCGAGTACTGCAGGAAGAGTACTTAAAATTCAGCAAGGGTACTTCAATTTTGAAGTCTCTGTGGACTAGAAGGAGAAAAAAAATATTTCCCAGAGAGATTAAATCCCATATTACAGTAACTGATACTGTTGGGGGGGGAAAAAGCAAGCTATCAGACATGAAATCCACTCTTCAAGTATGAAAGTGAAACAGGTTTCTCTTCAGGCCAGGAACAATTGCTATGACTTTATGTGCTAGTTTAAACCCAGCTAGAACGTTTTGGTTGAGAAGGACTAGATTATAGGCTGTAAAAGGAAAACAATGGGGATGTCTACCTCACTCATAGGCTTGCTGAGATGTATTAAAATAAAAGTCAAAACATAGACAAGGGAGTCTCCACTTCTGCTGGGGAACTGGCTGAGCTGCATTTCTCTCTAGCCTCTCTGATGTTTCTCTGATTAATCCACTTTGTTTCCTAACCCCCTGGCCAAATCTCCATTCTTCCTTGCTACTGGGGTGAGGTTGAGAGGGGCAGGGGGAAGGTGAAGGGGCAGTTGGGACCTCCCTCCTGGGGACTCAGGTATCTTGGAGGGCTGCTGTGTTTCTGCATTACCTTTTACCATCTATAACTGTATATACTGTAAAGATCTGCTTGTATATTGTGCCAGCTGTAAATATAAGCTTCATTCAATTTCCAGAGCCGTCTGAGTCTAATCTGGGTGATTTCCAAAGTGTGGGGGGAGAGGGAACACCCAAACCGTCACACCTTAAATGAAATCATCAAAGGAGAGAGAGAGAGAAAAAAAAAGAGGAGCTAAAGAAAAAAAAAGAGCCTGTTTACATTAAAGAGCAAAGAAGCTTATTATTAACAGAGGAAAAGGTGTGTCAGCCATTAGCACCTGGAGACAAGGGGAAAGAGAGGTCTTTAGCAGTAGGGCCCTGAGGAGGGTGAGTAATTCACTCGTGATGGCATTTGGGAGAATTTTCAATTTAAAGAATTAAAACCAGGGGCTCCACTGGGCTGGCAATTTTCAGTCCAACAAAATTAGCATCTTTTATTTTGTAGGCTGCATTGACTCGGTTCACTGCACTGTTCAGTGGCCCAGAAAAAAAGTGTTTTCCAGAGCTACTTGTTCCTAACTTATGGGGAATAAAATACTTTCACTCATGAAGGAGATTACCTTCCACCACCACGTTCAGAGAGCTATTTATCTTGGGTAACAGGTAACTGTACCTTTGTTTACATCCATCTCTTTCTTTTCTCTACACTCATGGTTTCAGTTCAGATGGAAACTTTTCAACAACCAACCACACCATTTTCCCTTCACCACCACCACCAAAATCTGACCTATTCCTTATTCAGCAAATTGAGTTAAGAGGGCTGAAGCAGCTACCCAGACAGAGCTCGAGGGAAGATATGCATCCACACAAGCATCAGGCTGCAGACAGTGCTCAACTATGACACAGAGGCAGAAGTGCAGAACGGAGTTCACCTGCGGGAGATGTGCCCATGTAGAGGAGCTCATCTGCTGGGGTCAGAGTGGCTGGAGAGCAGCCAGACAGAGAGGGATCTGGGGTTGCTGACTGATATCCGCCTGAACATGAGCCAGCAGTGTGCCCAGGTGGCCAAGAGAGCCAGTGGCATCCTGGCCTGCATCAGGAATGGTGTGGCCAGCAGGAGCAGGGAGGTCATTCTGCCCCTGTACTCTGCACTGCTTAGACCACACCTTGAGTGCTGTGTTCAGTTCTGGGCCCCCCAGTTTAGGAGGGACACTGAGATGCTTGAGCGTGTCCAGAGAAGGGCAACGAGGCTGGGGAGAGGCCTTGAGCACAGCCCTACGAGGAGAGGCTGAGGGAGCTGGGATTGGTTAGCCTGGAGAAGAGGAGGCTCAGGGGTGACCTCATTGCTGTCTACAACTACCTGAAGGGTGGTTGTGGCCAGGAGGAGGTTGCTCTCTTCTCTCAGGTGGCCAGCACCAGAACAAGAGGACACAGCCTCAGGCTGCACCAGGGGAGATTTAGGCTGGAGGTGAGGAGAAAGTTCTTCCCTGAGAGAGTCATTGGACACTGGAATGGGCTGCCCAGGGAGGTGGTGGAGTCGCCGTCCCTGGAGCTGTTCAAGGCAGGATTGGACATGGCACTTGGTGCCATGGTCTGGCCTTGAGCTCTGTGGTAAAGGGTTGGACTTGATGATCTATGAGGTCTCTTCCAACCTTAGTGATACTGTGATACTGTAACCGAACATCAAGAGCAAGTGAGCAGGCTGAGAAGCATCAGGGAGTATGAGTCAGAGGCAGACCAGTGGAGTCACACCCTGCTTTCCCCAAAGCAGACTCAACCATCAGCTGGAGCTCACAATGAGGGGGAATGGAAACAGGTCTCTGCACAGCAAAGCAGGCAACTTCTGCTTCGGCCTTGTGCACACTCCCACTTGCTCTACATAACAGGCACAGGATTCTGGACAGTATCACAGTATCACAGTATCACAGTATCACCAGGGTTGGAAAAGACCTCACAGATCATCAGGTCCAACCCTTTACCACAGAGCTCAAGGCCAGACCATGGCACCAAGTGCCACGTCCAGTCCTGCCTTGAACAGCTCCAGGGACGGCGACTCCACCACCTCCCCGGGCAGCCCATTCCAGTGTCCAATGACTCTCTCAGTGAAGAACTTTCTCCTCACCTCCAGCCTAAATCTCCCCTGGTGCAGCCTGAGGCTGTGTCCTCTCGTTCTGGTGCTGGCCACCTGAGAGAAGACAGCAACCTCCTCCTGGCCACAACCACCCCTCAGGTAGTTGCAGACAGCAATAAGGTCACCCCTGAGCCTCCTCTTCTCCAGGCTAACCAATCCCAGCTCCCTCAGCCTCTCCTCGTAGGGCTGTGCTCAAGGCCTCTCACCAGCCTCGTCGCCCTTCTCTGGACACGCTCAAGCATCTCAATGTCCCTCCTAAACTGGGGGGCCCAGAACTGAACACAGTACTCAAGGTGTGGTCTAAGCAGTGCAGAGTACAGGGGCAGAATGACCTCCCTGCTCCTGCTGACCACATTGAAATGCTTCCAAGGAGCTAACAAAGGCAAGGCAGCCACTAAAAAACAGGTGTGAGGCTCTGGTTGGGAAAGACCAGTCAAATGAAGACACAGATGATGGGGAACTTACACCAGAGGCATGTCCACACTCAAAAAAGGCTACTGTTCCTGTAATAACATCACTCACATGGAAAAAAAGACAGGTCACAGTCATAGGTGGTCCCTTCTGAGTGGAACAGAGGGTCCAATATGTCAGGCAGACCCTTCTTAAAGGGAGGTACACCATCTTCCTGGAGCTAGGGTTAGAAATGTCGCTAGGAAACTTCCTAGCCTAGTGCAGTCCTTGGGCTACAACCCATTCTTGATCTTCCCTGTAGCAGGAGAGGAGATAAGGACTGCTAGCCCAAGAGCAATTAAAAGAGACTTAAGGGCCTTAGGACAAGCAGTGAGAGATTCTGGGGCACATGGCATCTTTCTTCTGTTCTTCCAGTCACATGAAATGACATTGCAATGAACAGTTGAATCCAGCCCATTAATACAAGGCTCCATGGCTGGTCTGACTGGCACAAATTCACATTTTTCAACAATGGTGTGGCCTACACAGTACCAGGGTTATTGACACCAAATATGAGACACCTTTCTCAACAGGGAAGAGGGTCTTCACCCAGAAGATTGCAGGGCTGGTCAACAGGGCTGTAAACTAGGAGTGAAGGGGGAGAGGGATAATAGCATCATGCTTTTATGGTTGATTAGATAGGGCTGGGTGATAGATTGAACTGGATGATTTTGGAGGTCTCTCCCAACCTGATTGATTCTATGATTCTATGATACACTGAGGCTGGCCTTGGAAGTCTCTTCCAGCCTGATTGATTCTATGATTCTATGATACACTGAGGCTGGTCTTGGAGGTCTTTTCCAACCTGTTTGATTCTATGATTCTATGATACACTGAGGCTGATCTTGGAGGTCTCTTCCAGCCTGCTTGGAGGTCTCTTCCAACATGGTTGATGCTTTGATTCTATGATACACTGAGGCTGGTCTTGGAAGTCTCTTCCAGCCTGGTTGATTCTATGATTCTATGATACACTGAGGCTGGTCTTGGAGGTCTTTTCCAACCTGTTTGATTCTATGATACACTGAGGCTGATCTTGGAGGTCTCTTCCAGCCTGCTTGGAGGTCTCTTCCAACATGGTTGATGCTATGATTCTATGATACACTGAGGCTAGTGGAATGGGGAACTAGTAACAGCCTTCAATCTGTAGCTCTGAAGGATCCTGGGGACACAGCAGTGCAGCCAAAGTCTCACAGAAACGAACCACGAACTCCAGAGGTAGTAGAAGCCAAGAGGGAAACAGAGAGCCTCCCACCTCTCTAGTATGGTGTGCACAGCTCACTCCCTGACTGCCTGTACACCAATGCATGTAGCACGGGGAACAAGCAGGAGGAGACAGAAATCCATGTGGGGTCAAGGGGTTATGGTCTTGTGGCAAGCACAGAGACAAAGTGGGACAGCTCACAGGACTGGAATATAGTCGTGGAAAGCTATTTCCTTTTCAGGAAAGACAGGTCAACAAGGCAAGGTGCTGAAGTTGCTCTTTACATGAGAGAACAACTAGAATGCCTTGTGTTCTGTCCAGGAGTGGAGAGGGGTGAGTTGAGAGTTTGTGGGTGTGAATTAAGGGCCAGGCCAACATGAGTGATGCTGTTATGGGCACCTGTACAGGCTACCTGATCACAATGACAAAGCTGATGAGGCCTTGTACAAGCAGATAGTGGCCGCCTCACAATCCCCAGTCCTGGTTCTCAGGGGGGGTTGTAACTACTCAGATATTTGCTGGAAGGCCTACTCAGACAGCCATCCACAGCTCAGGAGGTTCTTCCATTATGCTGATGGTAACTTCTTGATGCAAATGGTGGCCCAAACCAACTAGGAGAGAAGCACTGCTGATCTTGCATTCACTATCAAGGAAGGTTTGGTTGAAGCTGTGAAGGCTGAGGGCAGCCTGGGCTGCAGCATCCACGAGATGGTGGTGTACATGATCTTATGTGGAAGAAACAGAACACCAAGCAGGATCACAACCCTAAACATAAGCAGGGCCAAATTTGGCCATTTCAAGCAATCACTAGAGGAAATCTCATGAGGCAAGGAGCTAGATGGTAAAGGGGCCCAAGATAGTTGGATAACATTCAAGGACCATTCTACCAAGATCAGGATCAGAGCATATCAATGGCTAGGAAATCAAGAAAGGAAGCCAAGAGACCTTCATGGTCTACAGAACTGCTCGGCAAACTTAAGTGGAAGAGGAGAGTCTACAAATCACAGAAGGAGGGGCTGGCCACCTGGGAGGAGTATAAGACTATTGTCAGAATGTAGAGAGGAAATTAGGCAAGCTAAGGCCTCCTTGGAATTCTACCTTGCAAGGGGAGTCATGAACAGCAGAAAAGGCTTCTTCAAATACATTGCAGGAAAAACTAACACCAGAGGCAATGTAGTGCTGAGTGAGGTGGGTGCCTTGGTGACAGAGGATACAAAGAAGGTGGAGTTACTAAATGCCTTGTCTCCATCTATACTGCTGGAGACTGTCCTCAGGAGTCCTTAACCCCTGAGGCCCCAGAGGAAGATGTGACAAAGGAGGAGATTTCCTTGGTTGATGAGGAATGGGTTAGAGAACAGTTAAGTAATCTGAACATCCATAAATCAATGGGTCCTGATGGCACACAGCCATGGGTGCTGAGGGAGCTGATGGAGGTCATTGCCAGAAGGCATTGCTGAACGCCTTCTTTGACTCTGACTGTACAGCTGGAGACTGTGCTTAGGAGCCCCCGAGGCCTGAGGCCCTTGAGGAAGTCAGGATAAAGGAGGAGCCTCCCTTGATTGACAAGGACTGGGTTACGGACCAATTTGGCAACCTGGACATCCAACAATCCATGTGTCCTGATGGTCTGCAGGTGCCTCCAGAAGTCATTGCCAGGACATTCTCCATCATTTTTGGTAAGTCATGGGGAACAGGAGAGGTGCCTGAAGACTGGAGGAAAGCAAATGTCACTCCAGTTTTCAGGAAGTGCAAGAAGGATCACCCAGACAACTATACATTGGTCAGCCTCACCTCCATCCCTGGGAAGGTGATGGAACAACTTATCTTTGGCACTGTGTCAAGGCATATCAAGGACAAGAGGGTCATTAGGAGCAGCTGACATGGTTTTACAAGGGGAAGATCATGTATGACTAATCTGGTAGCCTTTTATGAGGACATAATGAAGTGGACAGATGGTGGCAGAGCAGTGGATGTGTTTTATCTTGATTTCAGTAAAGTATTGAACACTGCACAGGATCCTCACAACCAAACTGAGGGTGTGGTCTGGATGATTTGGTATTGACATAGATTATGAACAGGTTGAAGGGAAGAAGTCAGAGAGTTGTGGTCAATGCCACAGAGTCTAGTTGGAGGCATGTGTCTAGTGGTGTCCCTCAGGCACTGGTACTGGGAGCTGTGCTGATGAATATATTCATCAGTGACCTGGATAAGGAACAGAGAGCACTGTCAGAAAGCTTGCTGATGACACCAAACGGTGCAGTGGCTGACACACTGGAAAGTTGTGCTGCCATCCAGCAGGACTTGGGCAGGCTGGACACTTGGGCAGGGAGAAATCTAATGAAATTCAAGGGCAAATGTAGAGTCTTGCACCTTGGAAAGATTAACCCCATGTAGCAGTACATGTTAGGGACAGACCTACTGGAGAACAGCACAAAGGAGAGAGACCTGGGATGGAAGGTTGACCATGAGCCAACAATGTGCCCTAGTGGCCAAGGGCCAATGGTATCATAGAATCAACCTGGTTGGAAGAGACCTCCGAGATCATCCAGTACAACCTGGCACCCAGCCCTGTCCAATCAACCAGACCATGGCACTAAATACCTCGTTCAGTCTTTTCTTGAACACCTACAGGAACGGCAGCTCCACCACCTCCCTGGGCAGCCCATTCCAATGGCAAATCACTCCCTCTATGAAGAATTTCCTCCTAACATCCAGCCTAGACCTCCCCTAGCACAACTTGAAGCTCTGTCCCCTTCTTACGTTGCTGCTTGCCTGGGAGAAGGGACTGACCCCCACCTGGCTACAGCCTCCCTTCAAGTTGTTGTAGACAGCAATGAGGTCACCCCTGAGTCTCCTCCAGGCTGTGGTTAGATCAACAGAGGTTTTCTTCCTCCTCTACACTGCCCTGGCCACATCTGGAATACTGTGTCCAGTTCTGGGCCCCTCAGTTCAGGAAAGACTGCTTGAAAGAATCCAACACAGACTCGCAAAGACAATCAAGCAAGTGGAACATCTCCACTAGGAGGAAAGGCTGAGGGATTTGGGTTTATTTAGCTTGGAGGAGACTGAGAGTTGACCTCATTAATGTTTATAAATATGCAAAGAGCAATCATCAGGAGGACAAAGCCAGGTTCTTCTCAGATATGCCTAATGATAGGACATGGGGCAATAGGTACATACTGGAGCATAAAAGCTTCCACATGAAATTAAGGAAAAACTTTTTCACTGCAAAGGTGACACAACACTGGAAGGAGTTGCCCAGAGGGGCTGTGGAGTCTTCTTCTCTGAAGACATTCAAAACCTGTCTGGACATGTTCCTGTGTAACCTGCTGTAGGTGATCCTGTCCTGGCAGAGGAGTTGGACTAGATCTTTCAAGGTCTCTTTCAACCCCTAACGTTCTGTGATTCTGAGACTTTACTTTGTTCAGTGTCTCAGAATGAATGTACATCAGGTTGCTTATCTGCAGTCTCCTTAGTCACAGAATCACAGAATGTCAGGGGATGGAAGGGACCTTGAAAAATCATCTAGTCCAACCCTCTGCCAGAGCAGGATCACTCATACCAGATCACAGAGGAACACATCCAAGTGGGTCTTGACTATCTCCAGAGAGGGAGACATCATAACACCCTGGGCAGCATGCTATCATGCATATTAGCACCAGTATCACTGTGATGGTTTGGGTGCTCCCTGCCCCCCCCCCCCCACTTTGGAAATCACCCAGACTAGACCCACCCAGCTCTGGAAATATGAATGAAGCTATTTATTTACAGCTTAGCACAATGTACAAGCAGACTTTTACAGTATATGCAGTTATAGACAGAAATATACAAGGTAAAAGGTAATACAGAAACACAACTCCTCTCCCAGAAACCGGAGTCCCCAGGAGGGGCTTCCAAACACCCCTGCACCTTCCCCTTACCCCTCTCAACCTTGCTCCAGTCCCAAGGAAGAATGAAGGTTCAGCCAGGGCGTTAGGAAGCAAAGTGGATTAGTTCAAAATGGAGGGTGAGGTTAGAGAGTAAGATGCAGCTCAAGTGAGAGTGGTTATCTATGTTTTTATTTCTTGTTCCTATACATCTCAGCAAGCCTATGAGTGAAGCAGACATCACCCTTGTTTTCCTTTCACAGTCTGTAATCTAGTTCTTCTCACCAAAACATTCTAGCTAGCTTCAAACTAACACAATCATCATCACTTGTTCATGTATTTTGAATTCACTGCCTCTGACCCTGTTCACAAAGAAAGTGCCAAATTAAGTGGCAACTTTTAAACTCAGTTTGCATCATTTTTCATCAAAGTTGTAAAGTTTTCTAATTAGCATTTACTTTCTTCAGGGTGGGCATTAGGTATCACTCTTGATTTTTATTGTCCCCATTGCTTGAGTAACCATTTAAAGCAAGTTTTAATGACTCTTTGCAGGAGAGTAGGCAATAGAGTGAACAAATAAAACTTCCTTGGATAAGGAACTGTAGTAAGGTCTTTTGAAGTTAGAATGAACTCCTTCAAAACATTGTGTATGAGTCCTATTTCTGTAAAGGTCCTTCTTTGTGAAAGATTTAAACACATCTAAATCATTTTGGCTTCAGTACATGCTAAGTACATAGAATCACAATCAAGCAGGTTGGAAGAGACCTCCAAGATCATCCAGGCCAACCTAGCACCCAGCCCTAGCCAGTCAACTAGACCATGGTACTAAGTGCCTCATCCAGGCTTGTCTTGAACACCTCCAGGGTGCTACAGAGGGGGTACTCTGCTACCTACGCCTATTTGGCGGAGGGGAGAAATTAATTGGGGTGATATAAATTTTATATAAAAATACAGAATTATTAAATTCAATATTCTGAACTCTGCCACCCCCAACCACTGTACATTAATGTTCAGTACACGGTTATGAAAACAATTTAGGATAAAATATGTACAGGAATTTGTTAATTAACTAGCAAACATTCAAACTATAAACAGAGAGAGGAATTTTCTCCATGGCTTAATGCCACTTGGGTTCATATGCTATTTGCGCAGCAGAGTGGGCTGAAACTGATTCTGCTCTATGGCAGAGGCAACTTATATTACAGAGGTATTAAAGCTTTTACCCACAAGTCTTATTAATTATTAATCACCCTCTGGGGCTGTGTCTCAGCCTGTGCCTACTGTCCAATTCTCCAGGGTCTCTACTCATGGACTTGGGAGGCTGAAATCTTCCCAGCTTGAGGAGAAAGATGAACCTTCCCAGTTTGTGGGGAAATAGGTTTTCTCTAACCTTTTCTCCTGGCAAAGAGGTGATCTCTGCCTTTGATGCTGCTGGCTCCTTCTGGATGCTGTGTCCAGGGCTTCTCAGCTGGCAGGATTTGAGGAGAATATCGTGCTGTCTCTGGCACGGTTGTTCACGGTTTCGGGCCGTGTGTGCAGACAATTCAGAGTCTGCTTCCTGGTTATCTCAGCAGCAGTGGCTTTTACCAGGCAATGATAGGCAGCAGGCATGCAGTGTGCATGGCTGCTGGGAGTCTGAGCTCCGCAGGTAAATGCAGGCAATACAGGATCTGGTCCTGATAGCAATGGCATGCATCTGTGCACAGCTGGCTGGAGACTCCTTATATATACATTATAGGCAGGCTTAAATGAGCTCTGCAAGAAAGGTACGCAGGCAGGTGAGCTGTGAATGAGGGTCAGAGCATGAGGTCTGAGCCTCTGAGCATCAGACCTATGCAGTGGCATCCGAGCGCGGGGGTCTGAGTGGCTGAGTGCTGCAAGTGAGGGTCAGAGCACGTTGTTTACCTGTATACGTTGTTTACCTGTATACGTTGTTTACTTGTGCTGCAATGGGGTCCGAGCACGTTGTTTCCCTGTGCACCCCTATTTATTGACTGTGGGCCAAGATTAATGGCCTATTTGGCCACTAGAATGACCAATCAGGTTGGCAGTCAGCCAAACCTTAACAGAATAGGCAGAAGCTCTTGCCTGGACTCTCCCAAATATAGGGATCACATGGGTTTACCCCAGGGAGACACGAGCTGGGTGTGTGGGGGCTTACACAACCTGTTTACAACCAGGGGTCCTGGCAGAAAAACATGTCCAGTCAAGACAAGGCATAAATAAGCCTGTTTTTTGGGCCTACAGGCCCTCCATGACACAGGGACAGTGACTCCACCACTTCCCTGGGCAGCCCATTCCAATGCCAATCACTCTCTCTGGGAAGAACTTCCTCCTAACATCCAACCTATACATGTTTAAGTACTTTGTTGGTGGCTCACCACCATACTCTATACCTTACAGAATCTATCATTTAGAAGAGATGTGTTAAGTGAGAGAGATGATGGCGGAGGTGGGAGGGTATGAAAATAAATTATATTGGCACACATAACTGCTTTTATCCACATAGAAAGAAAAAAAGTTGAGAAATATGCTTTTGAAAGGAAATGCCAAGCTTCAAAAATGCATAGAAAACTTTGAAAATTGGTTTCTTATATTACCATGAGGAGATAACAGTGGTATAAATTGTACATCACAGATGTTTTTTCTCAACTATTCATTGTCCATATGGCAGACTTTCTTAACTGTATTTGTCTATATACAAAACCAATGCCTTTAGACATTCTGGGCTATCAAAACATGACAGAAAAATTCATGGCCCACTTTCTACGCTTTTGTCTCTATAAATCTGTCTTCTTGAGACAGGAAGTAATTTCAAATATAATATATTGATGGGCTGGCTTCACAAGTTAATTAGCAGTGTTCTTGATCACTGTAAATTAAACCTAAAGGCCAGGGCAAACCACTGAGCTTTAAGGGGAGTAATTTATATTATAGTATATGATATAGAAGCATAGAATCAGCCAGATTGGAAGAGACCTCCAAGATCATCCAGTTCAACCTATTACCCAGCCCTATTCAGTCAACCAGACCATGGCACTAAGTACCTCATCCAGGCTTTTCTTGAACACCTCCAGGGACAGTGACTCCATCACCTCCCTGGGCAGCCCATTCAATGCCAAACACTCTCTCTGGGAAGAACTTCCTCCTAACATCCAGCCTAGACCTCCCCTGGCACAACTTGAGACTGTGTCCCCTTGTTCTGTTACTGGTTGCCTGGCAGAAGAGCCCAATCCTTGCTGTGACAACTATAACTCATATGACCCATAACTCACATGAGTCTGCATTAGGAATATGGACAAACTGGCTCAGGCTGTTCCTTGTACAGTTCACATTTTGCAGTCCAATGCAATTCTTAGTTGACATATTTTCAATTATGTTCACTGAGAGAGGCAGAAGCTGATCTTCAGACTTTGAACAGGGTCATGATCATTTGGAACATGAGAAAAAGTGGCTACTAATGCTGAGGTAAGATTAAAAAGTGGGTAGATAGGTTTTTTGAGTCACTGAGGGGTCCGCAGTCAGTGGAGACCACGCAACACAACACTTTGCCTCAGTGTTGAGCCAGTTATTACTGACTTCTGCTACCTAATCACATTGTGCAGCTGCACAGAGTAATAGTGAAATTAATTTGAAGTTTACCCATGCAGTAACAATGCTTCCTGGAAAATGCATGCATATTGTTTCAGATCAAATATGTGAACAACTGGTCTGTCTCCAAATGGGCAAGCTTTACAGCAGCCAATACCAATTGTTTATACAAAGAGAGACTTAACCTCTGACAGAACATAACTTCTTCTTTCAAAGAAAAGGGCTATGCTGATACATTCTGTTGAACAAGATAAGAGAGGTTATGACTAAAGCAATACAGATTGATAAAAGTGACAGCACAATTCAGAAATGAATGTGGTTTTCTGGTAGAATTAAATAGTTTACAATAGACTCTAGAAAATGTAATTGAAAAATTCTGTAGGTGCTTACATTAAGGGCTTAACTCTTTGATAAACAGTATACCTACTCTAAATGGCAATTCATGATTCAAAGGTGCTCAAATTAGTAATTGTACAGTACTCATGATGTGAAAATTTATCCTACATTTCAGAAGACTTCAGAAGTAATGCATGTTGGTTTAAGAGAAACATAAAGATGTGGAAACTCTCATTACAGGTTACCTTGTGCTCTGGTTTGAAAGCATCTGTAAGTATGCATTGGTTACATACAAGCTGACTACTTTCTGGTTTTATTAAATATGCATACTCCTACAATGTTTATTCTAATTACTTCACAGCTAGTATTGCCACTGACAATAATAATATGAAATGGAGAAGTAGAGTTTCATTTGAGTACTTGAGTACTGTGTCCGGTGCTGGGCTCCTCAATTCAAATGAGATGTTGAGGTGCTGGAAAGTGTCCAGAGAAAGAAGACAAAGCTGGTGAGAGGCCTGGAGCACAGCCCTGTGAGGAAATGCTGAAGGAGCTGGGGGTGTGCAGCCTGCAGAAGAGGAGGCTCAGGGGTGACCTTATTGCTGTCTACAACTACCTGGAAGGGAGGCTGTAGCCAGGTGGGGTTGGTCTCTTCCCCCAGGCAGTCAGCAACATAAGAAGGGGACACAGTCTCAAGTTGTGCCAGAGGAGGTCTAGGCTGGATGTTAGGAGGAAGTTCTTGCCAGAGAGAGTGACTGGCATTGGAATGGGCTGCCCAGGGAGGTGGTGGAGTTGTCATTCCTGGAGGTGTTCAAGACCAGCCTGCATGAGGCACTTAGTGCCATGGTCTGGTTGACTGGCCAGGGCTGGGTGCTAGGTTGGACTAGATGATCTTGGTGGTCTCTTCCAACCTGGTTGATTCTGTGATTCTATTTAAGAGAATAATACTCTGTTTTCTGTAAGAGAACATTACGGCAATTTACCCAAAGGGATAGCATATCTAATTGATGCCATCACAATCTGAAGATCAATTAGCCTCTAACCTTAATTGTAGGTATTAGAACAACAAACAGCAGAAATGCTTTCTCTGAGAGTCTGAAGGCAGAACAATTAAAATTGCTCAAAAATTAATGTTATTATGAATAAAATCTGTTCTATTGCCTTGAACATGTCACATACAGTATTATTTTAAATAAGAAATTTGCCATACAAATAGCAAATCTGGGAAGGCTGCTCTTTGTCCTGTTCCTACTGTCAGCAGAATTTATTAAGGAGGAACTCAAAATAAATAGGTAATGAAAGCATTAGTTCAAATTATGTTATTTAAATAAAGAATAAAGTTAGCTCTCATGTATGGAGAAAGCAGAGGAGGATAAAAAGGAGGAGGAGGATAAAAAGGAGATTCAAGTCTAGGTGTTGGATATTGTCAATCCAATGTCTGGAAAACATGTAGAGCTTTATTCTCAAACTGAACTAGTTCACATGATTCATGGAATCACAGAATGGTTTAGGCTGGAAGGGACCTCAAAGATCATCCAGTTCCAACCCCCCGCCATAGGCAGGGACACCTCCCACTTGGAACAGGTTGCTGAAGGCCTCATCCAACCTGGCCTTAAACACCTACAGGGAGGAAGCAGCCACAACCTTCCAGGGCAACCTGTACCAGTGTCTCACCATCCTCACTGTAAAGGACCCTTTCCTAACATCTAGTTTGAATCTCTCCTCTGCCAGTTTAAACCAATTACCCCTTGTCCTGTCATTACAAGACCTTGTTAATAGTCCCTCCCCAGCCCTCCTGTAGGCCTCCTTCAGATACTGTAAGGCTACTATAAGGTCTCCTCAAAGCCTTCTCTTCTCCAGGCTGAAGAGTCCCAACTCTTGTAGTCTGTCCTCACAGCAGAGCTGCTCCAGCCCTCTGATCATCTTTGTGGCCTCCTCTAGACTCACTCTAACAGTTCTATGTCCTTCTTGTGTTGGGGTCTCCAGAATTGCACACAGTACTCCAAGTGGGGTCATCAATAAAGATGTTAAACAGAAGTGGTCCTAACACTGATGGTATGGATGATACATAGTTTACTGTGGAAACTACATGCATTTTCAATGCTAGGGAGAATTTTCTCAACTGCACAGGAACACAAAGATGTGAGGTAGACAAAGCAACTGTTCAGCTGGAAAAGTTCATTAAAAAAATATACTCTCAAGGCTCAGGAAAATAATTTGAAGAAATACACAACAGAGAAAGCTACAGACTTTGCTGAAGATGCAGATGCTGTAATTTGAGGCTAACACACTTCCCAAGAGTTTCAGACAGTGATTCTGACATTACAGAAGTTTTCAAGATGTTAACAAAATATAACATTTATAAGATATCTGAAATATTTTTAAAGTGGGTGTTTGGAAACCCTGACAATTCAATACACTTGATAACGACAGTGCAGTGAGTATAAACTATTTTGTTTCCAATGAAGATTTTGAATGATCAGCACCAAGAACATAAAAGCAGTTTTACAGACTTCAAAGGGAAAAAGAAGATACAGCTAGCCTGTACTACTTCACTTTCAGTTCTAGCACCTTGTGGGCACTGGAATGCAATTGTTTTAAAATTGTAGTTTTAAAATAAGTTCAGAAGAAACTTACAAGAGAAACTTGGAAACTTACCTTAAACAGAAAAGCCAAGCTGTAAAGTGCTGCGCCCAAAACTACTGCTCTGTGAAAAGCAAGTTCTGAAAAGCTGATTCTGGTCATGGCTTCCTTAAATTAGGCCTTGGTTTAGACACAGGAAACAACTCCTTCACTGAGTAGGTAGTAGAAAATCTGTTAATGGATGCATACAATTGTGTGATGTCATCCATGCAAGTAAATAAAATAATAAAACAAAACATGGTTTTGGAGCAGTCACTGAGATCTCGCAAACATTACTGAGGAACAGATTAAAGCCACGTTTCCAGTGGGTGTTCAGGTGCTTTTGTAAAATTAACATCATCTATAAACACAAGTAAGTGTTCAAGTGCCAGATGGTTAATGAAGGCCAGCCTGGCAACTTTCAAAATTTATAATAAGGAGTATGATAACGAGCCTGCATTATAAACTGAATAGCTGAGTGATATATAGTGCCTTGAAGTAGCAAAAAATTTGGAGTACTTGAGATTAGCAAAAAATGTTAAGTGATAGATGAGGTTGAGTGAAAGGTTCTTACGAGTTTGTTACAAATAGGTTTAATCAAATAAATTTAATCTCCATAAATATCCAGCAACTAGAATTAAACGGACATAAATTTAAACATTAAAGTAATTCCACTAATGTGTCCAGTAAGGAACAGCTTTTCCATCCCAGCACTTTACTTTTTCAATTGTCTTTGTTAGTGGCAACACAGACTCTTACTGCTTTTTTGATAACGGATTAATGTAATGATCTATTTGCATGTGTAGTTACAAGATCATAGCTTTGGGTTAGTCCTACACTTGAAATAAACCATTTTCACTTTGGCTTCTCTATGGTTATAGTCTTCAAAACAGAACAAGGCTGAATTCTCTGTTACTGACAGGAACCAGTCTGAATCACAGATCAGGTCTCAAATACTTAGGAAATGGGTGGGTCAAGTGTGACGTTAAGATGCAGTTATTGAGTCAGAAAAGCCAAGTCCTGTAGTTCTATCTGAAATAGGTTGATTTCTGAAAGTGGTTCTACTTCTTTCTTTCCCAGGTGGTCTCTGGTGGGAACACTATACTCTCCAGATGAGAAAATGCTGTTCCTCTTAATAGTCACAGAATTCCTTAGGCTACACCTAAATATGTGCTTTTATCTTTGAAGCAAATGCCTTCATCTTGACCCTTCTTTTCCCAGTAAATTCTGTACATTATTGTATGCCCTTTGTATTCACTTGCTCTGCAAAGCATGCCTTTCACTGCCCAGATTGTTTTCCTTTGGTTTCAAGCCATGTAGTTTCCCTGGATTCTTTCTGGTTGCTTTGTTGTTTCTCAGTACTTATACATAAGTCGTTTCATTTTGACTTTTCAGTCTGTTGTTCAGGCTTGGTATATATTTGAAGTGTATTTTATCACAAAATGTTCATAATTCTACTAAAGCTGCCATTTACAATATGAAATTATTTATTTTTACTCTAAATGTACCAAGGACATTTTGAATATTAGTACTACTAACTTAAGCGTGATTTGATGAGGAGAGGATGTTATTGTGTCAACATTATTAACAGACTTTGAGAGTATTTTTTCAGTATCATCCATGCACAAACAATTTAAATAGGACAAAGTGATGACTGTAAGATTTCTATGTAAGGCGAAGAAAAATACTAATCTTCTGTGGAGGGATAATGATTGGTTACATGTAAGACAAACCTCTGAGACAAATGTTCTAAAATCCTGGTAGTAACAATCTGCATGATTTCAGCAGCTGCCTAACAAACTGGTCATGTAAGAAGGCTAACATATTGCTGACTGAAAACCACTAAAAGTAACTTCAGACAGAAATCTTTATCATAAATACTGGTGGGCTGGCTTGGCTTTCCTCCTCTACTGTACATATGTCATTCTAATTATTTTTTGCTTTCTCTCATTCCTCTACTTTTAAACCTTCCTAGAACTAAATGATCCCTGAGGTCCCTTCCAACCTTGACAATTCTGTGATTCTGTGATTTCTCCTCTCCACATTCATTGTTATCAGACTCTTAATGTCGCATGTCTTTTATACCAGTCTGGTTTTACTAAAGGAGAAAATTAAACTGAATACATTCTACAAGCATGGATAACAAAGACAACATCTCAAACATTTTTTTTTTCAGAACAGGTGACTCAGAGTCACAATATTATGGACTATGTCCAGCACAATTTTTCTTCTAAGTTGTGTTCTAAATTGTCAGAATGTACCTGTGTGCTTTTCTGGTATGCATGCATTTTTCTATTTAAAAGGAAAGATAACTTGACACATTTAAATTCTAATATAGGAATATAACAGCTATTACTATAAAGCCTTTATCTACTACTTTTGGTATATGCAGTATATGATACGTGATAGGTCGGATTGGATGATCTTGGAGGTCAGCCTGGTTGATTCTATAATTCTATACTTTCTAAAATACAAAATTGTGAAGAAATACAACTTATCTCATGGAATAAAACATTAGCAGTCCTGCTGCTCTTATTATGCTTGGGAGTCCTGGTAATACTGAACTCTGTATAGACAGAGAGGAAAAAAGCTGCCTTTGTTTTGAAAAAAATGTAATATATTCATTTAATTCAGCTACACATATTTTGCTATAAAGCTACATTAAGTTAATATACTCAAGATGGTTTATAAATTAATAATGGACATGCTGAATGACTCTAGAAACAGCTTTTAAATGGAAAGAAAAAAAACAGTGGGACATACTGTCTCTAAATGATATCTGGTCTCTCAGTGGGATTTAGGCTCTCTTGAAATTGAAGCTTCACAATTATAAAAATGCATTTTATTAAATATTTCACAGTTATGAATCAAAATTGAGTTATTAGTGCTCTTCAGTGTCATTTGTACAACAAACTTCCTTCATTTGAGGGAAATCAGGAATTAGGCATTTCTTCTTTAATACCTTCCTGAATATTTTGACATTTACTTTTTTTACCTTCCAGGGATTTTTGCTTAGACTTGAATCTGTGAGAATGGGACAGGAGATCAGAACGACTACCTCTTAAAGACACTGTTACTTTTTGAAGAACATTACTTATTGTATATATAATGTAAAACACTTAAAATGAATTCTTAAGGACAGAAGAAATTAAAAAAAGATTCAGAATACAATGATGTTCTTTGTATTCTTTGTATTTCTTTGTATTTGAGATTTGTGACAGGGAAAAACAGGAAAAAGGTACTGTTTTCTGTCTTGCAATGATTAGATAAAAAGCAAGAAAAATTAGCAGCTCAGTGGGTATGCTGGCAAAAAGAAAGAAACACTCATCAAGCAGTAGTTTTTTCAGCTTTGACAGATTGCACACCTATACACACACACCCCCCCTCTTGGTAAGTTTTGCTATCCTGTAAAATCTAAGGAATTATCTTTATGGCACATTTTGATACAATAATGTCCCTATGGTCAGTTGATGTAATTTCAGTTTTTATACTGGCTAAGACTTAACTAAAGGCAGCAGTTCAAATGACGGTCAACAAGGTAAATATGGAAATGATAAGTGCATTTTCCTAAGTCTTTTCAGATTAAACTTGCTACCAGCATGAAATATAATGATGACTCCATGAATAATTCTTAATAATCTTTAGTATAAAACATAGACCAATATGGATAAACCCTAGAAAGAGTTTCTGTTTCCCTACTTGTTATTGTGGAGTTGGTTCGCGTAAGAGATTGCTTCCTTTACCAACTATTCATCCAAGTAAGACTCAGAGTAGACCTAGGAATTCTGTACTGCAGAGATTAAACACATTAATATTAAAAGTGTGTTATTTTATCCAAAACTTCTTGATGTGCCTTACATTCTTTGGAAGAGACAGTTACAGGAATGAAGGCTTGATATCCAAGGCAGGAATGACTAGACTGACCCAGACCAAGGCAGAATTATGGTTTTCAAATCAGATTGTTAAATGGCTCCAGTTTAATTCATAAATGTACATCTGCTGGGATTAAAACTGCCACAAGTGTTACACAGACCTCTAAGTCTGAGTTCACCAAAATACTAAGTTTCCTGCCTCCCATAACAGCATAAGTTCAACTGGCTGTAATTCTTGTTTGTGCAGTGGATATTTTTAGTTTTCAGATAACAACAGAACATCTACAGAATTAGTAATGGAAATAAATCCACTGTTGTAAGCACGGGAGAGGAGGAACAAGGAAAAAAAATAAAGTATCCATGGATCTATTAATTTTCTCCTAGCAACAGCCATGGGGCTTGTAAATTCAAGAGTTAATGCCAGAAAAGAAGAAACAGAAACTGATGGTTTATATAATGACCGTGCTTACAATATGTTTGCTTCCTATTTTCGGTTCTCTGTCACTTAAAACAATTTTGCTCTTTTTTAGAATACTGGGTACAATACAAACCAAAGACAGAACATACCCTTCCCCCTCTTTCTTTTTAAGCTCCATAAAACCTTTCAGATCCTGTAATGATGTAAGAAACAACACTATTTGTTCACTTAACTATATTGTCTAACACAGAGTTAACAGACCGTCTGTGACTCTGTCAATGAAAGACCAAAATGCTATACCTGTCCTTTCTCATTAGTACCAATCTTAAACCTATCATGGGAGCCTCAATGACATTTTACTTCCATTCTGGTTTGTTCTTCTCAGTGATGCATACCACATACTTGGGTTTTAACATCTGAAAAGTTAAAAACAGTTTTGTTACAGAGAAACACTGATAAGGTGAATTGTTTCAAAGCACTAATTAGTGTGAAAATAAAGAGTCTGTATAGTTGGGAAAAGAGATGGGTACAATGCAAAAGACATTATAATCCATCTTCAAATAACTCACTTAATCTATGCAATTTTGCAGTATGTTCAACAACCAGTAAATGAGGTCACAGTAAAGATATATGTTTCATACATGGCAGTGTTCGTCCAGATACTGTAAAGCTATCTTAATTTGTGACTCTTTTAGACGAAGAACAAAGCAGATTGGCTGCAACCATAGCTACTAGCTCCAATGTCAAATTTCTCTCTTAAATGTACCATGGAGGTGGCAGCAGCTGACAGGCAATCCAAGTGGAGAGGATAAGTGGATAACAGAAATTCAAGGAGACATATTCTACAACAACTGAGGAAAGCTAAAGGTGAAAAGAAATGCTACAGTCACTTGGGTGTGAATGTGAACACTGCCGTTAACATTACGCTGCTAGCACTGCAAATTCAGTATTGTTACTTTTGTCTTCCTGTTTCCCTGCCAGAGTAATTTTTGTTTCCCTGTTATTACTGGAAATGCAGACTACAGCAATATCAACAAAAAATCTGACTCACTTAGAAAAAAAAAAAAAAAAGGAAATGCAGCCAAGGATTTGCAGTTACTACCTCATATCTAAATGCACAGAAATTATACCATCCACCCAGGCAGCTCCTTTACACATGGTGACTCTGAGTGTACACAGTCCTTCCTAAGTCAGCATAAGTGCCTAGTGGGTCTACTGGGCCAGGTGTCAAAACACATAATTTGGAATAGATTTAACTTTGGTTGTTTTTTATAATGCTTTTTGATAGGATGACACCAATGGAGAGATCTGATTCTCCCATTGCTTTGGAAGGTAATTTGTATTTCTATAAGTCACCTTTGAGAGAACAAGTGAATCATTTTTTTTTTCTGCAACAGAAGTTAGACAAGAGAGCAGAGGAAAATTCCAGACAGAAGTCACAGTATGAAGCATAGAGCTAGGACAGAACAATTCAACTAGAGAGCACCTTTTTTTTTTTTTTTTTTTTCAAATTACATTCCTTGTTTAATGTGAGTTTAAAGCATTGCCATACTAATGGCTGGGGCACTGAAAAAAGTTGCTTGAGGTATGAGCTAGCACTAGCATGTTTATGTACTCATGTATAATTTACAATTTGTGCCACTTCTTCTAAAGTGCTTGCGATATACCCTCCAGAATATTTGTTTCTTTTGTGAAAGATTAAAACAAGATTCAGTGCAGTACTTTATAATTACAGAAAAAGTCGGCAGCACGACATGATGGAACTACAGGAAATGCTATTAGACCTCTGTGAACAGTTCCTGTTTATCCTCTTTCTGGACCGAAAACCTCCTTCTCCACCCCTCCACCCCCCATATCCCAGGTTGCATTATAACAAAGTCAAATATAATTTATGTATTTATGTGCATTAAAATCTGAAATGGTCCTTTTTTTCACTGGAACTGCAATGCTCTGACAGTACTGGTTAGACCACACCTTGAGTACTGTGTTCAGTTCTGGGCCCCCCAGTTTAGGAGGGACATTGAGATGCTTGTGCGTGTCCAGAGAAGGGTGACGAGGCTGGGGAGAGGCCTTGAGCACAGCCCTACGAGGAGAGGCTGAGGGAGCTGGGATTGGTTAGCCTGGAGAAGAGGAGGCTCAGGGGTGACCTTATTGCTGTCTACAACTACCTGAGGGGTGGTTGTGGCCAGGAGGAGGTTGCTCTCTTCTCTCAGGTGGCCAGCGCCAGAACAAGAGGACACAGCCTCAGGCTGTGCCAGGGGAAATTTAGGCTGGAGGTGAGGAGAAAGTTCTTCACTGAGAGAGTCATTGGACACTGGAATGGGCTGCCCAGGGAGGTGGTGGAGTCGCCGTCCCTGGAGCTGTTCAAGGCAAGGGTGGACGTGGCACTTGGTGCCATGGTCTAGCCTTGAGCTCTGCGGTAAAGGGTTGGACTTGATGATCTGTGAGGTCTCTTCCAACCCTGATGATACTGTGATACTGTGAAAAGAGAAGACAAGCCCTCCTGTGGCAAACAGCTTAAGGAGAAAAATTACAGTTCAAGAAAAAAAGAGAACCATTTAGTGTATCACATTCCACTTTAAACAGTCATCTTGAAAGGGAAGTTAAGCATACAATGTTTGGCTTTAACCATCTTGTTTCAGATACCCAAACCTGCTCATATAAAGCTAGTCAAGGCACCCTCATAACACATGCCAGCAAAAATATACCTAAGCTTTGTTTTCAAATACAGTAAGGTTAGAAAGTTGCTTTGTCTGTTGGCTCAATAAAAAACCCCACGTTTTGTGTGTTCTGTTTTGGAGGTTTTGTATGATGTGTGTTTTGGGGAGGGGCGTTTGGTTGTTTGGGGTTTTGTTTTTGTTGGTTGGTGAGGATTTTTTGCCCTTTTTTTTTTTTTAATTTTCAACACATTCAATTTGGTTGCATATCAAAAATATTTGAAAAAGTTGCTTCAAAACCTATCTACAAGCTGATGATTCTGACCACAGGGCTAAAGGAAAATAATATTGTTCGAGACACAATTTGCTCTCTGAGTTTCATTTCCATGTAATTCTGACATATGCTGATTAGATGATAGACTGATATGACAAACACACATAACTGAAAGTAACAAAGCAATCTCCCACCTAAGGGCACTGATTTTCCAGTGTTAAAGTCACAAGTCAAAACTTCAAGTATTACTACTATCCTTTCTCCCCTATCTTCTGAAGGCTCATTTATGCAAACCTTTGTCACATAGCTAAAATGATGACAGTATTACATGCATTTTATAGATTCATTTTGCTAGGTTTCACGTTAAAAAAAAAAACACCAAAGGAAAATAACTGTTTTGGAACTATTTTGAAAGGTTGTCTTGAAAAAAGTACGATGTCATCAAGCTCCTTTGCTTGATTAAACTAGACTTTCTCAGATAATTTTTCTTTTATTAGAAATAGGACCTATGAATCTTCATGTAATTAAGATTTACAGTAGATTGGAGACAAGGTGAACTTTGCATTTGTTTTCAGTTAAAAAAAAAAAGCATACTGTCCTATTTCTGGTAAATGTACCCATTTCACACATGTTCCTTAAAATTTTGTTGTAATTCTCTGTGAGAAATCAGTGAAAACAGTGTGGAGCCAAAAGGACATTACTGTTCATAGATACAAACACCAAACCAAGGTAATCCTTTCCACCAGCAAATGGTAGATAATGCTTTTTTCATCACTTCTTCCTCCTTAGTGCTTAGTGATAGGGCAAGCACAACTTACTGAAGAAACCAAATATGAAGTCCTGAAAAGAGTTCCATTAAAAATCTTTACAATACTAAAAGATGGAATGTTCACTTCGTAGAAATGATGCCAACAGCAACAGCGGTAAAAATTTATCATTTGTTATTGGTTTTGTGAATGGATAATCTAGTAATTCAAATGTTGTGCCACTATTCCTAAGTACAGCAATATTATTCAGAGGAAATTCACTGTCACCATATCAGTAGGAGGATATATGCATGATGAAAGGGATATAGATATAAGAAAATACTTCTTTATATTTTGAGAACCAAGGATTTGTTAGATGACATCTGTAGCAAAACACCTGCAAGAACTGCTGCTGGTGTGCTTTCTTCCAAAGGAAGCACTGTATATGGGATTAGGACACCCTGTAGCACAAAATATTGGAAAAAAATATTCTTGTAAAGTGGTTTTCCATTTTCCAAAAAGGCATTTTCATTTTGTTCCTCACTAAAACGTTCAGGAAATGTGGAAACAATTGCTATGTTAACCTAAGCAAACACTATCCCTAGTTGGGATATCTGGTGAAGAGAGTAACTGGACATTCTCAGGCCACCTTGTCTCTTTACAGCTCCTACCTATTTGGCCCTTACTAACAGCAGTAATTCACAAACTATACAGTATGACCTTTGGAATGGTGTTAGCACTGAGAACCGCAGCTGTTACCTGACCCCTGCTCCCAGTAGGAAGACCAGTCAGCTTTTGAAAGCTGTGGATGGAAGAACTTGGTCAGAGTCATCTGTCAACCACTTCAGTCAGCTATTCCTCAAACACAAAGTCTTGGCTCTTTTGATTAATTTGTTTTGCCTCCCTCTGTTTGAAGAAAACACTCCACACTGAATACAGCAATCAAAACCAATATAAGGTATATATTGCATAAATTAAATTGAAGTGTAATTTAGTGAATAAATTATTCTGTCATATAATTGAGGGAGTAAGAGTGGTTAGTAGCACTGACAGGGGAAAGGAGATAATGCATTGTGAAAAAGGAGGGAAGTTAGCAAGATACAGACAGCAGGAAATGTAGGGAGGAAACATCAACATTAATGGCTTGCACAGTCTGCAGAGGAAGCAGGTTGAAAAAGCAGAAAAAAGGAAAGAAAAAGAAGTGATGTCAGACAGATAAGTTGAGGGTTATATCCAAGAGGTAAAGAGGTGGCTCTGAAGTGGATTCTTAAAGGGCTGAGGAGTCATTTCAAGATAATCTGTTTCTATTCTTAGTTCAAGTGGTAAGATAGGTGCAGAGTTCTACAGATGAGAAAATGACAGAGATGTTACAAGGATGACAAAGGGAATTGGAAGGAATCTGAAGAAAAACAGCTCAGAATATTTCAGAGTATTCAAATAGAAGTATGTGCAGAGAGTGGGAAAAGAAGCCTAGATTGGGTTCCAGCACTCTATTGCTCTGTAAGAAGTTAGGCAGCAGTCACTTTGGAATCCTCTCTACTGCTGTAATACAGCATCTCATAATTTTTGGTGTTATTTCCAAATGAATCCAGCACTCCCACCAGCAGTACAAATCAAATAAATTTCACCAGCTACCCACACTACCAAGAAATAACAAGTGGGGCCTTTAACTGCAGGAATGACCACTGACCAGATCCAAATGTTATTTAACAACCTCTGGATGTAGTAACATCTTTCCAGTTCAAAATACATATTTTGAGCATTGAACTTAAAAGTTTTCTGCAGTAACACTAGTACTAATGACAGTACATTCCTAATCTATATAGTGGCCTTCACAGCTATGAACAGGTGTTTTCACTATGTGCTCACATCCTGCTAAGTAGCATGCTTTGTAGTATCCAGAAGTCAGTAAGGCAAAAAGCTGGAAACAGCACAAGTGCTCACTGGTATAAGGAAGAGTTAAAGTCCTACCAGCACACAAATGATTTCTAGCCTACTTTCACTTTTTAGAAGACTTCAGTTTTGATGTTGCTATCATAGAATCATAGAATCAACCAGGTTGGAAGAGGCCTCCAAGATCATCCAGCCCAACCTATCACCCAGCCCTAGCCAGTCATCTAGATTGTGTCTTTTCTTGAACACCTCCAGGGACGGTGCCTCCACCACCTCTCTGGGCAGCCCATTCCAATGCAAATCACTCTCTCTGACAACAACTTCCTCCTAACATCCAGCCTAGACCTGCCCTGGCACAACTTGAGACTGTCCCCCCTTGTTCTGTTGCTGGTTGCCTGGGAGAAGAGGCCAACCCCCACCTGGCTACAATGTCCCTTCAAGTAGTTGTAGACAGCAATGAGGTCACCCCTGAGCCTCCTCTTCTCTAGGCTAAACAACCCCATGGCACGTAGTCAACTAACTACAAACCAACCTTGCTCTGCATTATAAAAAAACACCAGACAAAATTTTTTTTTTTTATAAACTTCTCACCAGTCTTACTGAAAGAACACTTCTTCCTCTTGGAAACATGAGATAGTTCTTTCTAGCTTCCTAGTTTGCAGGATTCTGAGCATATTAACTTTTTGGGATGCAAGCCGTATGTCCATTGACCTTATGGACTGTTGCCTTACAGGGTAACCATGCGCCCAGCCCCCACATGAATGTCAGTGGTGGGTTATTGCAAAGGTCTGATGAGGTATGACATCATGCACTATTGTTACTTGCTAGCTCAGCAATACATATCACATGGCCACACAGCCAAACACTTAATGGATTTCCTTCTCCATTTTGCATTTTGGCTGTTGCAGAAATGACCCATACAATAGCCACTGAATTACCCAAACCCTTCACCCTTCAATAGCAGTACTGATATAAACTGCTTGTGTTAAAACTTTCTGTGGCACACTATGAGCCATCATCTGTATGTGTAATCCTCTTCATGCTGTGACATAGCAGGAGTTGGCTGTCTGATACAGTAACAAAGCTGGTGAGGGGCCTGGAGCACAAATCCTATGAGGAGAGGTTGAGGGAGCTGGGGGGCCTGTTTTGCCTGGAGAAGAGGAGGCTCAGGGGTGATCTTATTACTGTCTACAACTACCTGAAGGGGCATTGTAGCCAGGTGGGGGGTGGCCTCTTCTCCCAGGCAACCAGCAATAGAACAAGGGGACACAGTCTCAAGTTGTGCCAGGATAGGTATAGGCTGGATGTTAGGAAGAAGTTCTTCACAGAGAGAGTGATTGGCATTGGAATGGGCTGCCCAGGGAGGTGGTGGAGGCACCGTCCCTGGAGGTCTTCAAGAAAAGACTAGATGAGGCACTTAGTGCCATGGTCTGGTTAACTGGCTAGGGCTGGGTGCTAGGTTGGACTGGATGATCTTGGAGGTCTCTTCCAACCTGGTTGATTCTATGATTCTATGATTCTTATCTCTGGACACACACAAAAAAAAAAGGCACCTAAATCACTGTAGTGTCATGAATTTGCAGCATATTAAGCTCTTTATATCATAATGCTTTAGATACTGTCCATATGATGAAAAACATATTTCAGAAATCCTGCCCTTGAAGAAATTAAGGGTGGCAAATAATCCTATCAACAATAATACCACGGCACCGAGTGTTCAGAAGCTACAGCACAGCTGACAGAACCTCCCCATACCTTTTGTGGCTTTTCTACAGGTCTATAAACTGTCCACGGACATGATGCTGCTCCTCAAGGTCGCCACCAGTAACAGAAACTACAGCTTGTTTTTCCTGGCATTGTATCAGGATCAGCACTTCCAAAATCACAACAGGGATCATACTGTAGCAAAGGAAGACTTCACCGCTGTGGGAGCAAGTGATACAGTTCATAAATTAATGTCTCCTTGTGAACCAAGATTAGTTACTTTGGCTTATTTGTATACTTATGAACTCAAGGTCCCAGATCACAGTATCACAGTATCACCAAGGTTGGAAGAGACCTCACAGATCATCAAGTCCAACCCTTTACCACAGAGCTCAAGGCCAGACCATGGCACCAAGTGCCACGTCCAGTCCTGCCTTGAACAGCTCCAGGGACGGCGACTCCACCACCTCCCCGGGCAGCCCATTCCAGATCTTGCCCTCTTTCTCTTCATTCTTAACAAGCACTCCGCATGTACTAGAAAGCTTCCTTCAGTACACGCTGCTCCTACCCAGCGTGCTGCACCGAGGCTTTTCTACCCGCCGGCTGCGGGGGTGAGCTCCCTCAGGTGCCGCCAGGCCCCGCATATGCCCGGCTCGGTGAGCCTCAGGGCCCCGCGCATCAGTCGCCAGCTCCACTCTCCCAACAGGGCGTCTCCCGCAGCCCCTGACGCTAGGTTGCGCCTCAGGGCTTTCCGGCGAGGCAAAGCCTCTGCGGGCTCACTTAGCCGCGCTTGCCGGAGCGAGTATGAGATCCTTGTCCCGCTGCCTCGCTGCGGACGGCGGCACCCACACCCGCCCGCGCTCCTCTTGCTCGCAGCAGCGGCCTGGCGCCGCCTGCCGGCCGGACGGGGAGCACAAGGCGGCGGCGTGCGGCAGCGGCGGCGAGCGGGGAGCTTGCTCTCGCTCCTCCTGCCCGCTCCATTCGCCTTACGGCCCGCCTGGAGCTGCTGCCTGCAGTCCCAAGGAGGGTTTCTCCTTTCTTCACCCAACGCCCCTCGCCAGGTGAAACACATCCTTCCCGCACCTGTTTTGGTACAAATGACCGCGGACATACTTAAAAAGTTTTCCACAGTATACAGCTGCAGCAAGCACAAACGCACCGAAATAGTGAAAAACAGATTCAAAGCCGTGCAGAGTGACGTCACCGTGCTGGGGAAGGATCCCTTAACTTCAGCAGCTGAAGACAGAGGGGGAAAGAGCTTAGATCACTCTATCAAGGAACAAAATTCAGCCTTCTATTGACACAAACGCATACACCACCACAATTCTGTTCCTTTGGGTGGTGATTTCTGGACTGTTCCATGCAGGGGTTTGAAAGACATGCTTGCAGCAGCTCTCTAACTCATAGAAGGGTTTTTCAACATGTCATGAGCAAGTCTTCACCCAAACCATCTGCCAGAGTGCAGTGCAGTGCAATCACACTTCAGATCTCTCAGGTCTTATTATTTGGTGATGCTGAAAGCAGTGTTCCACTTCCATGACAGTTTGAGCTGAAATGCCAAGGTGTGGGCTGCAGATCCTGAGAAAAAGGCACACTGTCCATCATGACTGCTCAAGAAGAGTAATCTTGATCTTGTCTGAGTGGTAAAAATCCTTGTACTGCCTAAATGCAGAAAACACTTTTATGGAGGTTTTGAGGAACTTCCCCAAACCATGCCTCTTTCTCTCTGACTAGAATCACAGAATCAGTCAGGGTTGGAAGGCACCACAGGGAGCAGCCAGTCCCAACCCCCTGCCATGCCCAGGGACACCCTACCCTAGAGCAGGCTGCACACAGCCTCAGCCAGCCTGGCCTCAAACACCTCCAGCCATGGGGCCTCAACCACCTCCCTGGGCAACCCATTCCAGCCTCTCACCACTCTCATCACCAACAACTTCCTCCTCACCTCCAGCCTCACTCTCCCCACCTCCAGCTTTGCTCAATTCCTCCTAGTCCTGTCACTCCCTGACGGCCTGAAAAGTCCCTCCCCAGCTTTTTTGTAGGCCCCCTTCAGATCCTGGAAGGTCTCAAGAAGGTCACCTGGGAGCCTCCTCTGCTCCAGCCTGCACAGCCCCAACTGAAATTAATAATTCTAGAGCAACTGGTAACCCTTTGCAGTTCAGCTGGTTAGCTGGCCAGAACTGTAAACTCTTGAACGTAGTGGTCAAAACACTTTACTACAGGACAGCTGGACTCCTGAAGTGTCAGATGGAGTCAGGGACCAGTATAGTCCCCCTCTAATCCATGAGGAAGAAGTAAGGGACCTGTTGAGACACCTGGATCCTCGTATGTCCATGGGACCGGACAGGTTCCATCCTAGGGTGCTGAGAGAGCTGGCAGCTGAGCTGGCCAAGCCACTCTCCATCATTTATCAGCAGTCCTGGCTCACTGCAGAGGTCCCCAGAGACTGGAAGCTGCCAATGTGATACCCATTCACAAGAAGGGTCGTAAGGAGGAGCCAGAAAACTACAGAGCTGTGAGCCTGAGCTCAGTGCCAGGCAAGGTCATGGAACAGGTCATCTTGAGTGCCATCACAAAGCACCTACAGGACAGCCAAGGGATCAGGCCCAGCCAGCATGGGTTTAGGAAGGACAGGTCCTGCCTCACCAACCTGATCTCCTTTTATGATCAGGTTACCTGCCTGGTGAATGTGGGGCAGGCTGTGGATGGAGTCTTCCTGGACTTCAGCAAAGCCTTTGACACTGTCTGCCACAACAAGCTCCTTGCCAAGCTGGCAGCTCATGGCTTAGACAGATTAACTCTGATATGTGTCAAGAACTGGCTGGATGGCAGAGCTCAGAGAGTGGTGGTGAATGGTGCCACATCCAGTTGGCAGCTGTCACTAGTGGTGTTCCCCAAGGATCAGTGCTGGGCCCAGTCCTGTTCAATATCTTTATTGATGACCTGGATGAGGGGATTGAGTCCAGCATCAGTAAGTTTGCAGATGACACCAAGCTAGGAGCAGGTGTGGAGCTGTTGGAAGGTAGGAGAGCCCTGCAGAGGGACCTGGACAGGCTGGATGGGTGGGCAGAGGCCAATGGGATGAGATTGAACAAGGCCAAGTGCAGGGTTCTGCACTTTGGCCACAACAACCCCAAGCAGTGCTACAGGCTGGGGACTGAGTGGCTGAGAGCAGGCAGGCAGAGAGGGCCCTGGGGGTGCTGGTAGAGAGGAGCTGAAGATGAGGCAGCAGTGTGCCCAGGTGGCCAAGACAGCCAATGGCATCCTGGCCTGCATCAGGAACAGTGTGGACAGAAGGAAAAGGGAGGTTATTCTTCCCCTGTACTCAGCACTGGTCAGGCCACACCTTGAGTGCTGTGTCCAGTTCTGGGCTCTTCAATTCCAGAGAGATGTTGAGGTGCTGGAAGGTGCCCAGAGGAGGGCAGTGAAGCTGGGGAGGAGCCTGGAACACAAACCCTATGAGGAGAGGCTGAGGGAGCTGGGGGTGTGCAGCCTGCAGAAGAGGAGGCTCAGGGCAGAGCTCATTGCTGTCTACACCTCCCTGAAGGGAGGCTGTAGCCAGGTGGGGTTGGTCTCTTCTCCCAGACAACCAGCAACAGAACAAGGGGACACAGTCTGAAGTTGTGGCAGGGGAGGTCTAGGCTGGATGTTAGGAGGAAGTTGCTGGCAGAGAGAGTGATTGGCATTGGAATGGGCTGCCCAGGGAGGTGGTGGAGTCACTGTCCCTGGAGGTGTTCAAGCAAAGCCTGGATGAGGCACTTAGTGCCATGGTCTGGTTGACTGGCTAGGGCTGGGTGCTAGGTTGGACTGGATGATCTTGGAGGTCTCTTCCAACCTGGTTGATTCTATCATTGTATGATTCTACATACTTGAAAACCAATCCTAATCAGTCATTGTGACAGTATTTGTTCCTCTTGGTGTGCTCAAACGATTCAGTGTCATCACTTTACTGTCTTAAAATATCACACTGACACTTGAGAAGTGTGGTAGAGGAGATCAGTGCTGTCAGTTGAAAATTTTCCTCTGGAGCTTATTGTTGCACCATTCATGCCTAGTTTTAAAGTGTGTTGCATGCCTAGGATGTAGCAAAATCAAAGCAACAGTTAGAACTGCTACACTACATGCAGAGTAAGTGGAAGAATAATCTTTCATTTTCAAGACAGAAAAAGTTGATTGCTTCTGTTGAAACGTGGTGTACTTTAGGAAGGATGTACAGGGAGAAACTACAAGTATAGGAAATACTGGAATTTAGGGACACAGCAGCATCTGCCTTGTTTGTGCATAGGCCTTCATTAGTCTAAGTGAGTGCTTTCCTGACTAAAGACAACCCTAGTGTGTGCTGTGTTGATGAATAAACAGCTATTATGTTCCTATATTGACCAGGGCTGTAGCTATAGCTAGTGAAGTACTGTTTGTGTAGAATTTTGTGGGGTTTTGTTGTTGTTGGCTTTCTTTTGCTTGTTTATTTCAAATACAGGATCACTACTGAATGAATTAAGCAGTTTGTTGTTTTGTTTTTGTTTGTGTGTTTGGGGGGCTTGTTTTGGTTGGGTTTTCTTTTCCATTTTTATTTATAGAGTACTTTTGTATATAAAGAAAGACTAGGGGCAGTACTTTCTACCCTTCATAGCCTGTGTACATCTTGGCACATGTAGCATGCACTCAGTCTCTTTAATTAAACTTTAATTTGTTTTGGTTGCCCAGGGAGATCTTTGATAGTCATGATTTAATTTACTTTTCTGAGTTACCCTGCAGAGCTCAGTTTTTGCTAACCCATAACAAGAAGTATTTTAGGACGTCTGAGTGACAAGAACGTGGCTGGTTCATTAGTACATAGTGATGCAAGTCCCCCCAGCAGGAAGCATAACTCTGGAAGAAGTTTCATAAAGTGGTGGTCAATGCACCAAACTTGTCAGTGTTTAAAGCATATTTTGACAATGCCCTTTGTAACATTTTGGTCAGCCCTAAATTGATCAGGTGTTTGGACAACATTGGAATGGGCTGCCCAGGGAGGTGGTGGAGGCACTGTCCCTGGAAGTGTTCAAGAAAAGACTGGATGAGGCACTTGGTGCCATGGTCTGGTTGACTGGATAGGGCTGGGTGCTAGGTTGGACTGGATGATCTTGGGGGTCTCTTCCAACCTGGTTGATTCTATGATTCTATGATCTTGTAGGTCCCTTCCAACCTCTTAACATTCTGTTCTATTCCAAAGTAATTGCAATATAAAAGATATATTAAAAAGCCCATATTTAAATATTGATAGTCTTTAATAACTGGTTTAATTATTCACAGAATCACAGAATGTTAAGAGGTTGGAAGGGACCTCCAGAGATCATCAAGTCCAATGCTCCTGCCAAAGCAAGATCTCCTAGGGTAGTCTGCACAGGAATGATTCCAGGCATGTTGGGAAAGTCTCTAGAGAAGGAGACTGAGCAACCTCTCTGGGGAGCCTGTTCCAGTGCTCTGTCACCTTCACTGTAAGAAGTGTCTTCTCATGTCGAGTTGAAGCCTTCTATGTTCAAGTTTGTATCCATTGTTCCTTGTCTTATTACTGCACACCACCAAAAAGAGATTAGCCTCATTCGCTTGACACCCACCCCTCAGATATTTATAGGCATTGACGAGATCTCCTCTCAGCCTTCTCCTCCCAGGACTAAACAGCCTGAGGTATCTCAGTCTCTCTCCATAGGGCAGATGCTCAGGACCCCCAGTCATCCTCATGGTTCTCTGTTGGATTCTTTCCAGCAGGACTCTGTCTCTCTTGAATTGGGAAGCATAGAACACAGTGTTCCAGGTGTGGTCTCACTAGGGCAGAGTAGAGGGAAGGAACCTCCCTAGACCTGCTGAACACACTTTTCTTGATGTACCCCAGAATTCCTCAGAGAAAGAGGACAAAGTTGATCATGAAAAAATTCCTCTTTTTAAAAAAACTAATAATCTAGACTTGGAAAAAAGAGGTGATCCTCCAATGCAGGGGGCCAGGCAGCAAAAGATCTCTTAGTTTCATTAAAAAAGACTGATAAAAAAGAATATTGAATGTCCCTAGATTTTCTTCACCCCTGTTAGTCAGGTGACATGCTCAGCTTTCTGTGAGCTCTGCAAAAATTAGCAACCACGTAGAGGCGAAAGCAAACCAAGTCAGCACTTCTATTGAGCAAGAACTCTACAGTTAGCCATTTGTATGATTTTCTGCCTAGCAGCTGGAGTGCATGTACTGGCTAAGCCATCAGCGCACAGAAAGTTAGACAGCAGCTGCAGTATGCCCCTCTGCTTGTCTTACTTAAAATGGAGGGGCATGACGCATAATTACAGGAAAGATGGAAGGGCAGCATGGCAGAAGAACAAGAACAGAACTGACTGGGGGTCTGGGTTGATGAAAAGCTCAACATGAGCTGATAGTGTGCATGTGCAGCCCAGACAGCAAACTGTGTCCTGGGCTGCAACAAGAGCAGTGTGGCCAGCAGGGCAAGGGAGGAGATTCTCTCCCTTTACTCTGCTCTCCTCAGACCCCACCTGGGGTACTGTGTACAGTTCTGGGGCCCCCAACAAAGGAGGGACATGGAACTGTTCAGCGAGTCAAGAGGAGGGCCACAAAGATGATCAGAGGGCTGGAGCAGCTCTGCTATGAGTACAGGCCATGAGAGTTGGGGCTCTTCAGTCTGAAGAGGAGAAGGATTTGAGGAGGCTTTCCAGTATCTGAAGGGGGCTACAGGAAGGCTGGGGGGGGGATGATTGAAAAGGTCTTGTAATGAGAGGATGAGGGGTAATGGTTTTAAACTGGAAGAGGGGAGATTTAGGCTAGATGTTAGGAGGAAGTTCTTTACAGTGAGGGTGGTGAGACAGTGGCACAGGTTGCCCAGGGAGGTTGTGGCTGCTTCCTCCCTGGAGGTGTTTAAGGCCAAGTTGGATGAGACCTTGAGCAACCTGCACTGGTGGAGGTGTCCCTGCCTATGGCAGGGGGTTGGAGCTGGATGATCCTTGAGGTCCCTTCCAACCTAGGCCATTCTATGATTCTATGATCTAAGAGAGAAGGAAAAGAAGTGTAAGAAAATGGATGCTGCAAGAGAATGGATGACAGAGCTTTCTTGTAGCAAAGCGTGCAATGCATTTACAGACATCACATTTCATTAGGTCCAGTATTCACCTGTTTTCATCTCTGAGGATGAAGTTCATTTGCAATCTAAGTTTTCATGTTTCAACTAGATAGTGTCCACAAACAACACATTCCTAACTGTTATATTTACAGTGCAGCCAATGTAGTAAAACTAAATGTAACAAGAAACTTACGTTGTAAGCTGGCTGCGACACCATCATCTATACATTGTTTCTTTTTTTGGTTGGTTGTGTTTGCTCATTGTTGGTACAATGTAGGGATAGGGTATAGCCACAAACAATGTATTCCTAACTGTTATATTTACAGTGCAGCCAATGTAGTAATACTAAATGTAACCAAAAAATTACGTTGAAAGCTGGCTGTGACACCATCATTTAATACGTTCTCTTTTTTTGGTTATTTGTTTGTGTTTGTTCACTATTGGTACAATGTAGGGATAGGGTATAGCATGTAGGGACACTTAGGAAATTCACACAGTATCACAGTATTATCAGGGTTGGAAGAGACCTCACAGATCATCAAGTCCAACCCTTTACCACAGAGCTCAAGGCCAGACCATGGCACCAAGTGCCACGTCCAGTCCTGCCTTGAACAGCTCCAGGGACGGCGACTCCACCACCTCCCCGGGCAGCCCATTCCAGTGTCCAATGACTCTCTCAGGGAAGAACTTTCTCCTCACCTCAAGCCTAAATTTCCCCTGGCGCAGCCTGAGGCTGTGTCCTCTCGTTCTGGTGCTGGCCACCTGAGAGAAGAGAGCAACCTCCCCCTGGCCACAACCACCCCTCAGGTAGTTGTAGACAGCAATAAGGTCTCCCCTGAGCCTCCTCTTCTCCAGGCTAACCAATCCCAGCTCCCTCAGCCTCTCCTCGTAGGGCTGTGCTCAAGGCCTCTCCCCACCCTCATCGCCCTTCTCTGGACACGCTCAAGCGTCTCAATGTCCCTAGCTGAAATCTTCTACACAAAGCTGACAACAAGAGACTTCCCTGAGGAATGACTAGGAGAAGGTGCAGAGAAGGGTGATGAGGCTGGGGAGAGGTCTGGCAAACATGACCTATGAGGAGCGGCTGAAGGGAGCTGGGGTTGTTCAGTCTGGAGGAGGTGGAGGGGGGACATTATTGCCCTCTACAGCTACCTAAAAGGGGATTGTAGTGAGGCTGGAGCTGGTCTGTTCTCCTGAATTCCTAATGATAGGACAAGAGGAAATGGCCTCAAGTTGTGACAGGGGAGGTTTAGGTTGGACGTTGGGAAGAAGTTCTTTCCTGAGCTGGCAGTCAGGCACTGGCACAGGCTGCCCGGGGAGGTGGTGGAGTCACCATCCCTGGAGGAGTTTTAAAGGAGAGTGGAAGTAGTGCTTGAGGCTGTGGTCTAGTGATGAATGCTGCTGGGCTGAAGGTTGGACTGGATGATTCTGGTGGTCCTTTCCAACCAGTGATTAGATGTTGTGCTGAGGGATTTGGTTTAGACAACGACTTGTCAGTGTGAAACCAACGATTTGACTCGATGAGCTTGAAGGTCTTTTCCAACCTAAGAAATTCTGTGATTCTGTGACTAATAACAATTAATGTTCAAACTTACCAAGAACCACTGCTGAAAACAGGTGAAGATTTGTCTTTGCAGACAACGTGCAGCCTGTCTTCCTTGGCCTTCGGTGCCATCTGATCCCAAATTCTGTGCGAAAGAACCTGCCGCTCTCTGCATGCACAGAACGCAGCACAGCTCCTCTCGGGGGAGCCCATTATTTTTACCTTTTCCATCGCCCTGCCAGTTTTTGTTCCCCCTGCAGAGCATGTGTGCGTTCGCTGATCTCCCTCTTCGGTGCAATACATATCGCGTGGTGTCGTGGATGAATCTGCCCCACCATGTGCCGCCCTTCCCTACTTCTCCAGAGTGAACGTGAATTGTTTTCTGCCTGCCTCTATGAATCCAGGTAAGTGACGTCCGAGAAGCGAACTCCCTCTGCAGAACTAAAGCATGCACTACAAGGCCAGCAGTGTTTCACTCAGTAAGGGGACACGAGGCAAGGCCAGGAACAGGAAACGCGAGTGGGTGCGGAGCTCGGTGGCAGCTGCTGATGATGTCACCCCGCCGGTGTCCGCCCTCCTCCCCGAGGTAAGCTGCCGCGGGAGCTCACCTCCGCGGAGCAGCAGCGCCGTGCCGCTGGCCCCCCGAGGCTGCAGCGGCGCAACCTCCGCTGCTGCCGGGCACCCCTCTGGCGGCAGTAAGGCCACACGGCCGTCGTGCAGGGGTAGGTCCCGCTGCTGCCGGTCCACGGCTGGGGAATGGGCGATACCGCTTCCCGAGTCTCCCGTGGAGTCTCCCCAGCGGACCCACCCGCGCCGGCTCCGCGCCCCTGTTGGGCACGGGAGCAGAGGCGAGCACACGGACTCGGTGTCAGCCCCAGCGGCCGGAATTGGTCGCTGTTTCGTCACCCTGGCCAAGTATTGGCCACCGCTGCCTCAGAAAAGCAACAGGAGTGCCTGTAGTGGCGGACGCGGGTAGGGAGGCGGGCGAGCCGGGCTCGGGAGGGGCGAGTGCGGGCCCCTGAGCAGGCCGGCCTGGCTTAGTCCGGCGCGACAGTTGCGGGCCGAGGCCAGGCCCGCGTCGGCTGAAGGCCGGGCGGCCAACGGCCCGAGAGGGTGGGCGGCAGCAGGGCGCGAAGTGGCCACTGCCTGTTCCCGGCGCGGTCGCCTGGGCTGCGTAGCGGCGAGAGATGAAGGGAGCGGCTTACAGGGCCTGGCCTGGCGCAGCGGCAGCCGCGCTGTGGCCGCGGCCTGAAGCCGCAGTGGATTGGCTGAGGGAAAGGCCGACGGTGCGGCGGGACCGCCTCCGTGCAGCGCTGCGGGCCCGTGCAGCCTGGCGTGGGAGTGTGCCTGAGCGGCCGGGCCTGGCGGGCCGCGGGCGAGGCGTCGGGCAGCCAGCTGCAGAGCAGGCCTCCAGTTCAGAGTTCTCTGGGTTTGCATTTTTGTTTGCTTTTCGCCCCACAACGTGACGGTAGCTCGGTGTCCCGGGGCGGAGCGGGGAGCCTGCGTGCTGCTGCGGATGGAAAGCCGTGGGCGACAGCGGGAGTGGGATCGCAGTCCTGTGCAGCGAGTATGCTTATTTGAATTTGTATAAGCAAGTTTATGTAATAAAAGAAGGTTTATTTGCTGACAGACTTGCACAGAATTGACGTCCTGCTCATTCTGGAGGAGGGAGTGCTCCCCAGTGGTCAGTGCAGATTGGGTTAGGGATCACTTACACTAATTAAGCATTCACAGGTCCATAAGCCTTGATGAGATGCACCCAGGGGTGCTGAGAGAACTGGCTGATGTTGTTGCTCTGCCACTCTCCATCATCTTTGCCAAATCGTGGCAGACAGGAGAGGTGCCTGAGGACTGGAGGAGAGCCAGTGGGACTCCAGTCTTCAAAAAGGGCAAGAAAGAGGTTCCAGGGAACTACAGACCTGTCAGCTTCACCTCCATCCCTGGAAAAATGATGGAGTGGCTCCTGTTGGAGGATGTCTCAAGGCACTTGGAAGAGAAGAAGGTTATCAGGAGCAGTCAGCATGAATTTACCAAGGGGAAGTCATGCTTGACTAACCTGATAGCATTCTTGGATGCCATAAGTGAATGGGTAGATTCATGGAGACCAGTGGATGTAGTAAGGCCTTAGCAAGGCCTTTGACACAGTCTCCCATGACATTTTAGTGAACAAGCTGAGGAAGTGTGAGATGGAAGAGCAGACAGTAAGGTGGTTAGGAACTGGTTTCAGGATAGAGTTCAGAGAGTGCTGATCAATGTTGCCAGGTCCAGCTGGAGAGCTGTGGCTAGTGGTGTACCCCAGGAATCAGTGCTGGGGCCAGTCCTGTTAAACATCTTCATCAGTGACACTGATGAGGGCACAGAGTGTCTGCTCAGCAAGTTTGCTGACAACACCAAGCTGGGAGGCTTGGCTGATACAGCTGAAGGCTGTGTGGCCATCCAGAGAGACCTGGACAGACAGAGCTGGGCACAGAGGAACCAGATGAAGTTCAACAAGGACAAGTGCAGAGTCCTGTGTCTGGGGAGGAATAATAAACTCCACCAGTACAGGCTGGGAGGTGATCTGCTGGAAAGCAGCCCTGTGGAGAGGGACCTGTGTGTCCTGGTGGATAACAAGTTAACCATGGCACAGCAATGTGCCCTTGTGTATTAGTAAGAGTGTGTCCAGCAGATCAAGGGAGGTTCTCCTTCCCCTCTACTCTGCCCTGGGGTGAGACCTCATCTTGAATGCTGTTTTGGGCTCTCCAGTTGAAGAGGGAGAGGGATTTGCTGGAGAGAGTCCAGGGGAGGGCCATCAGGATGATTAGGGGACTGGAGGGCATGGCTTATGAGGAGAGGCTGAGGGACCTGGGGCTTTCTAGTCTAAAGAAGATTTAGAGGGGATTTGTTAAATGTTTGTAAGTATCTGAAGGTTGGCCAAGAGCGGGGGAACAGGTTCTGCTCACTGCTCCCTGGGACAGGACAAGGAGCAATGGGTGTAAATTGCAGCAAAAGAGGTTGCACCTCAGCACAAGGGGGAACTTCTTTACTGTAAGGGTCACAGAGCCCTGGCACAGACTTTCTAGAGAGATTGTGGCAGCTCCTTCTCTGGAGCCTTTCAAGGCCTGTCTGGATGTGTTCCTCTGTTAGATAGTATTGTCCTGCTCTGTCAGGGGGGTTGGACTCAATGATCTCCTTGGTTCCTTTCCAACTCCTAACATCCTGTGATTCTGTGATCAGAGAACCCTAACCCTAAACCCTAACCCTAACCCATTAGAGAAAGGAAAATCCCAAGCTGTTCAGAAAAAAAAAAAGTGTTTTGAAGTTGCATTAAAATACAGGACGAGGCAGCTTCTGTGAAATATGCATGTTTTTTATTTCTGAACTGCAGTGCGATGTAAGAGGAGTAGAAAAGTTCTTGGCAGATAAAAGGCTCATCAAAATAATGATGTAGCAAGCAGCCTTGTCAAGTTAGCTGCTGTCATGAAGACCTTCTGCAAAAACACTTTATCAAATGAAAAAGACAAAACCAAAAACCAACCCAAAACCTAAATGACTGGTATGATGTATTGTATTAGTTCAGTGAATTCTGTTAGAGGTAGTTGTAGGAATACTTTACACTGACACAGCGTCTGCTTTTACATAGTAATGTCTTGTGGTCTGTAGTATTTGTTGAATATTGCTGTGCTCCACATCAGTAGAGGCCAGAATTCCATACTGAGGACAATACATTTGTAAGGCAGACAGTCCCCAGCTTGTGCTTTGCAGTGTAAGCAGTGTTTGTTTGGTGTCTGAGATAATTTGAGTTGAGAATGTAATTGAAGTTGCAGACGTAAAACCTACAGTTTGATGAAGGTTTATCCTTCTATTTTTGAATAGTAATTTGAACAAACAAATCATGTGGAGCAAATTTGTTCCGTTTAATTTATTCAGTAGTATGTTAGTGATCCTCCTGAATTTTTACAAATGGGGCTGTAAGTCTGATAAGAATCTACTGCAGAACGATAACGACACTTCATCAATCTTTTATCTATATGTTTAGTGTTGCATTTGGACAGGTCCTGGAGGTCTACTTTGCATTCACTTCAGTTGTCAGATCTATTTAGAAACTTTAATTAGTACACTGAAACAATGTTTGAGTTACAAAACCGACTCTGCTTGTGGGATAAGCCCAAACCACTAAATACACAGCATTCTGTTCAAAGCATCTGTAGGAAAGTGGTCCTTAAAAGACACACTGACCTGAGTTTAGGACTGTACTTTCTGTCAGTGTTTGGAACTTAAGCTTCTATGGTTTTGATAGAACTTGAATGAAACACACTTCATGCTGTTTATCACAGAAATACCATGAAGTGGTTGGAATAATACTGTACATCTTTAATAGGGTCATCTATTTGAGTTACCCAACTGTAAAATATAGTAGGCCTTGCAAGAATCTTAATTCTCTCATAGGGCATACCTGGTTGGCTGCTGCATTTGCAGGATTTGTAAAGCAGGACTGTAACTTGTTTATATAGGAAATGGAATTATCAGTGCTAATAAATAATGTTAATAAATTATCATTTAATAATGACTGAAATACTCTCTAAGGATAACAAAATGGGTGGCTATACACTTGATAAATGTGCCACATGTGAAAGAATGTATTGAGAAATTCTGCTGCAAATGGTGTCAGTAGAATCATAGAATCAACCAGGTTGGAAGAGACCTCCAAGACCATCCAGTCCAACCTAGCACCCAGCCCTATCCAGTCAACTAGACCATGGCACTAAGTGCCTCATGCAGGCTTTTTTTGGAATCCCTCCAGGGATGGTGCCTCCACCACCTCCCTGGGCAGCCCATTCCAATGGGAAATCACTCTCTCTGTGAAGAACTTCTTCCTAATATCCAGCCTATACCTACGCTGGCACAACTTGAGACTGTGTCCCCTTGTTCTATTGGTGGTTGCCTGGGAGAAGAGGCCACCCCCCCACCTGGCTACAATGCCCCTTCAGGTAGTTGTAGACAGTAATAAGATCACCCCTGAGCCTCCTCTTCTCCAGGCTAAACAGGCCCAGCTCCCTCAACCTCTCCTCATAGGATTTGTGCTCCAGGCCCCTCACCAGCTTTGTTGCCCTTCTCTGGACATGTTCCAGCACCTCAACATCTCTATTGAATTGAGGGGCCCAGAACTGGACACAGCACTCAAGGTGTGGCCTGACCAGTGCTGAGTACAGGGGCAGAATAACCTCCCTTGTCCTACTGGCCACACTGTTCCTGATGCAGGCCAGGATGCCATTGGCTCTCTTGCCCACCTGGGCACACTGCTGGCTCATCTTCAGCTTACTATCTATCAGTACCCCCAGGTCCCTTTCCTCCTGGCTGCTCTCAGCCACTCTGTCCCCAGCCTATAGCGCTGCTTGGGGTTGTTGTGGCCAAAGTGCAGAACCCTGCACTTGGCCTTGTTCAATCTCATCCCATTGACCTCTGCCCACCCATGCAGCCTGTCCAGGTCCCTCTGCAGGGCTCTCCTACCTTCCAACAGCTCCACACCTGCTCCTAGCTTGGTGTCATCTGCAAACTTACTGATGCTGGACTCAATGCCCTCGTCCAGATCATCAATAAAGATACTGAACAGGACTGGGCCCAGCACTGATCCCTGGGGCACACCACTGGTGACAGCTGCCAACTGGATGTGGCACCATTCACCACCACTCTCTGGGCTCCGCCATCCAGCCAGTTCTTTATCCAGCACAGAGTGAATCTGTCCAAACCATGAGCTGCCAGCTTGGCTAGGAGCTTCTTGTGGCAGACTGTGTCAAAGGCTTTGCTGAAGTCCAAGTAGACTCCATCCACAGCCTGCCCCACATTCACCAGGCAGGTAACCTGATCATAAAAGGAGATCAGGTTGGTGAGGCAGGACCTGCCCTTCCTAAACCCATGCTGGCTGGGCCTGATCCCTTGGCTATCCTGTAGGTGCTTTGTGATGGCACTCAAGATTACCTGTTCCATCACCTTGCCTGGCACTGAGCTCAGGCTGACAGGTCTGTAGTTTTCTGGCTCCTCCTTACGACCCTTCTTGTGAATGGGTATCACATTGGCAGCTTCCAGTCTTTGGGGACCTCTGCAGTGAGCCAGGACTGCTGATAAATGATGGAGAGTGGCTTGGCCAGGTCAGCTGCCAGCTCTCTCAGCACCCTAGGGTGGATCCCATCCGGTCCCATGGACTTGTGAGGATCCAAATGACACAGCAGGTCCCTTACTGCTTCCTCATGGATTAGAGGGGGACTGTACTGGTCCCTGACTCCATCCACCACTTCAGGAGTCCAGCTGTCCTGGAGACAACCTGTCCCACTAGTGAAGATTGAGGCAAAGAAGGTGTTAAGCACCTCTGCCTTTTCCTCATCCTTTGTCACTATGTTCCCCTCTCTATCTAACAAGGACTGGAGGTTGTCCTTGGCCCTTCTCTGCCATTCATATATTTAAAGAAACACTTTTTATTTTCCTTGACCGCTGTGGCCAGCCTGAGCTCCAAGTGGGCTTTTGCCTCTCTAATTTTTCCTCTACAAGACCTAGCAACCTCCTTGAACTTCTCCTGGGACACCTCCCCTCTTCTCCAAAGGTGATACACTCTCTTTTTAATCTTTAATTCCTTCAGCAGCTCCCTGCCCATCCAGCCTGGATGCCTCCCTCGTCGGCTCATCTTCCGGCTCAGTGGCACTGCCTGCTCCTGTGCCTTCAGGAGTTCTTTCTTGAAGTAGGTCCAACCTTCCTGGACCCCTTTGTTTCTAAGGGCTATTTCCCAAGGAACTTTCTGAATTAGTTCCTTAAATAGGCTGAAGTCTGCCCTTCGGAAGTCCAGTGTGGAGGTTCTGTTGATCCCCTCCTGGTTTCTCCATGTATTGAACACTCTATAATTTCATGGTCACTGGACCCCAGGCAGCCTCCAATCACCACATCCCCTACCAGCCCCTCTCTATTTGTGAGCAGCAGGTCAAGCAGGGCTGCCCCCCTGGTAGGCTCACGTAACAGCTGGGATAGGAAGTTGTCTTCCACACATTGCAGAAACCTTCTAGACTGCTTCTTCTCTGCAGTGTTTAAGTCCCAGCAGATGTCTGGTAGGTTAAAGTCGCCCACCAGAACAAGGGCAGGTGATCTTGAGGCAGCCTCCAGTTGCTTAAAGAGCAATAAATCAACCTCTTCTTCCTGGTTGGGTGCTCTGTAACAGACTCCAACCAGGATATCAGCCTTGTTGGCCTTCGCCTTAAGTCTCACCCATAATGACTCAACTTGATCATCTTTGATTTCTACCTCCATGACATCCAGAGCATCCCAAATATACAGAGCCACTCCCCCACCCTTTCTCCCTCGCCTGTCTCTCCTGAAGAGTCTGTAGCCATTGATTACAGCATTTTAGGTAACTGACTGTGCAGGTGTGGAAGCAGAGAGGGTTCTATCTGGCATGTATGTGTGTGTCCTTTCACATGTGATTACAATTATTAAAACATGGCCTGAAGTTTGCAGTGGTTCAGGTGCTGCAGTCCTCTGTGGCTTTTGTGTATTGCTGTAACATTGGCAGTATGTCTCTGCTACACACTAGCAGGGAAAATAAAATCCAACATAATAGATTTGAGTATGAAATGATGCAGCTGGTCAATAACAGAGAAAAATAGAAGACAGAGAAAAGGTTCTTATCCTGATGGTGGGTTGTGGTTTATTGCTGAGGAGGTTAGTGGTAATAAGTTTATTACAAAATGTCCTAGCCCATTAGCTTAGTGGCAATGTTGAGATGTGTGTTTTCATAACCTAAATTGTTTTTTAAACAGAGTAGCAAAACATGCCTTCTCTTTTAGTGGCTCTGTAGTTGACAGATGTGTTCTTACCACATTGGTGAACAAGATATTTGTAGCTTGCTGACAGCTTAAAAGAAAGTTGGGGTGTAAGATTTTGAGCTGTTCTCAGAGTCAGGGATCTGCAACAATATTTTTAAGGCCTTAAAATTATATTCTGTTTTCTGAAGGAGGTTACTAAAACTAACTAAAGTATTTGTACTGCAGTAAGTAAAATTAGTGCTGTTTTATACAGCATATCAATTGTGTAATGTTTAAAAAAATAAACTAAAAGAAAAATATATAAAATTAATATAAAAGGGTCTGAGTTACGTGAAAGCAAGCAAATAATGATTTAGAGTCACACTGTAGGTCATACCTTATTCTGTATAACAGAGGTTTGGAAGAAAAGCAGTCATATTTTCCAGTTCACTCTGAAATTGCTATGTGCAATTGTCATTTCAGCCTTTGGAGCAGAATTAATACCTGAAATTCTAGTTTAAGGGTATAATTGTGGAGCTAGCAGGGATGTTAAACACCCTGTCAGGCTTTTTCTCTTCTTCCAACGCTTTCTTACAGTGATTCTTCAGTAGGTGTTTGTTTGAATCCCCTTCTTGTTTTGTTTTGTTTTGTTTTGTTTTGTTTTGTTTTGTTTTGTTTTGTTTTGTTTTTCTGGGCAGTATTGCTGATTGATATTCTTCAACCTCCCCATTGCTTAGGCAATCTGTTTAAGTACTATGAGACTCCTACTGGTAGAAACATATCCAGTATGTTGTTTCCATGTGTTGCTTCCAAGTGTCAGGGAAATCTTCCTTACTGCCGTTTGGGAGTAGTTGTCTTTCCCCCAGTGCACCCCAAAATGTGGTGATGAAAATTGTATCAGAGTGCTAGATCTAATTTTGTCAGCATCAGTCAAAGTAGAGGGGATACTTTTGTGGGCTTCGCTCTTAATATAGCTCTGCATGTTGTTGTTTGCCAAAGCAGAGGGGAAGTATTGACTTCTGTGTGAATTGTGGCCCACACCTTGTCAGTCTGCCCTGCAAGAGCTGCCGTCTGTGGGCTCCGTCTGCTCCCCTGGTGTTTCCCTACCAAGGGAAAGCATCAGGAAGCCCTCTGAGTAAGTGTCAGAAATCTTCTCTACACCCAGATCTATCTTTCTGCTGCTGGCCAGACAGGATAAAGTTCTTTGAGAATGGTGGAGCAGTGGAACAGAGTGACTAGAGAGGTTCTTTGGAGAGTGTTAAAATCTGCACGAATCCTGCGCAACCTGATTTCAGCATACCTGCTTTAGTGGAGGGGATCCAAGTAGATGATCTCCAGATGTCCCTTCCAATCCCTAGCATTCTGTGCAACACTAAGCATTTCCTTTGTTCTCAAAGATACCCAGATATTTTAGCTGTCAATGTCATGTGTCCAAAGTTGGGCCCACCATGTTAAAAATAGCTGATTCATGTTTGCTGAGAGATCGCCTAGCACTGTTGAGATTCCAAAGATGTAAACTGGTTAATCTGTTTGAAAGTGCAACGAGCTTGTTTCATTCATAAGTAAAGCAATAACTTTCCTTAATCTGAGAGGTAAAAAAAATAAAATAAATAATTTTCATTTCAAAGTGATTTCAGTGTCATGCCAGCCTGACAGCTTATTGAACTTGGACTACTTTAAGCCTCAGGCAAAGAGAGGGAACTGTACTAAGAACATTGACTTAGTGGGATGTATAGCTGAAAGAAGAGTGCAAAATTACCTGAATATTAATAACAAGACAGTAATTAATGCCTGTGAGATAAATCCCTGAACCACATTCCATTCTTCAGTATACAGGTAGCTGAACTAATACTGCTTATGAAAGTAATAGCTACTTCTGGAATTTCTTTGTGAGCAGCCTGAAGTCACTGATAAACCAAAGCTTGGAAGGAGGAATTTTTGGATAAATAAATCTTTTAGAAAAAATATTTAATTTTTGCTTATGATATGGTGTACTGATTTGAGCTGGGACAGTTACTTTGCTTTGTAGAACCTTTTATCAAGCTGTGTTTTGGGGTTATTGCTGAAAACAAAGTTGAGAACACAGGGATGTTTTAGGTCACGCTGACCAGTGCTTACAGAGAGACAAGGGCTTTTCTGCTTTTTAGTCTGCGCCACCAACAAGGAGGCTGAAGGTGCACAACAAGTTGGGAAGAGACACAACTGGGACAGCAGGTAGCAACTGACCACAGGGATATTCCATACCATATGCCATCACACTTGGCAATAAAACTGGTAGAATGAAAGGAGATTAACCAGGCTGCTATTACTTGGGAACTCTCTGGACATCAGTGAGCGATTAGGATTTTCTTTGCAACACTCCTTTTCCTTGCTTTTGTTTCTTTCCCTCTTTCTTGTCCTTTTTTCTTCTAAACAGATTATTAAATTGTTTTTATCTCAGCCCACAAATTGTCTCATTTTCACCTCTATCCTCTATCCTGTTGGATGAAGGAGGGAATGAGCAAATGGCCATGTAGTGCTTAGTTTTCTACAAGACATGGGGCTTTCTGAGGTTTACAGAAATTCCAGACAGTCAAGGGAAGTTCTGACTGTGTATTTGTTGATTTGAGTGGTAGTTTGGCAGTGTGTGTAGTTTGAAGCTTATGTATAATAAAACATGTAAAGAATTTCAGGGTTAATCTGCCTGTAGTGGCAAAAGAGGAAAGCTGTGATAGTAATATGATGACTGGTATGCCTTACCCCACTCTCCCTTCAGCTTCTTTCCCCCCATGCTTCCTGTGCTGCTTCTTTCCCCCCACCCCACGTGCCCAGCTGCTTCTTGTCCCCTCCCTGCCCCCTACCCTCCGCAGCTTCTTGCCCTCCACACCACGGCTTCTTGTCCGCCCTTCTGTTTCTTGCCACCACCCCGCAACTTCTTCCCCCCTCTCCCAGCTTTCCTTCTGGTACTTCTCCTCTCCCCATGCCTCAGGCTCCAAATTGTGTTTTCCCTCTATGAGGGAAATAGGTCTTGGAGGTAACTATGTGTGAGTGAAGGATGCCAAGGAAATAAAATTTTCCATAATAGAATGAGAACAAGATCCAAGTAAATTCAATGGAATACTTACCTGAAAATGTCTTGTGAGGTTTCTGGAGTTAGGGGATGTGTTTTTTCAGTCAAAAATCTCAATTGCCTTCTTAAGCTACAAAAATGGTATGTAAGGAGAAGTTTTCAGTATTTTGTAATTATCATGCTGGCAGCTGTAGACTAAATTACCACAGGACTTTTTGTGTCTGCACCTCTCAAGGCTAGCTTCTAGTCAAAACTGTAGCTTACAATATGTAGCTTTCTTCGACCTGCTACTTCAGCTTCTTTAAAGCTTTTAACAAATCATAATTTTGGAGAGTACAGCTCCAAGGAAAATACTTATTTTTTATTTCACTTGAATTTTATTTTTCAGGATTTGTATTAGGTAGATTGCAACAGAGCTGTTTCCTGTATGTCAGTCCTAGCAAAATGACAACTTCAACAATGTTGCTGGTTTAAACAAACAAAAAACACCAACCAAAAAAAAAGCCAAGCAGATTTTAAAAAGCAAGCAAACAAACAAACCCCTGCTTGGACTCTGATAATTGGTACATGTGTGCAGGTGTATCTTCAGGCTATTTTACTCAAAGCTACATAAAATAACTGCTAATAAATGGTGTCTTTGCTTTTAGATACTCTGTATGTAAGGGAAGTGAAGAGGTCAGGAAAGGAAAAAGCTTTATGTGCTAGTTTGAGGCAAATTGGAATAGTTTAAGGAGAGAAATTAGATTATAGACTGTGAAAGGGAAAGAGTGCTTGACTCAGTCTTGCTGAGATGTATAAAAACTAGAATGCAAAACACAGATAAGACCGAGCGGGAGAGTCAAAGTGTGTGTGTCTCTGTCGCAGTTGGTGTCCCAGGCTTCTTCTGTGTAACTAACCATTCTGCTTTCTAACCCCATTGCCAATCCTCCAGATTCACCTTACACGTAAGGTATCCTCAGGTAAGGTAGAGGGATGGAAAGAAGGTGGAAGAGTGGTTGGGAGCCCCTCCTGGGGACTCTGGTTTCTGGGAGGGCTGTTGTGTGTCTGTATTACCTTTTACCATGTATTTTTCTGCATATAGCTGTATAGATTGTAAATATCTGCTTGTATATTGTGCTAAGCTGTAAATAGAAAGTTTCATTCCTTAATTTCTACCCATCTGAGTCTAGTTTGGGTGATTTCATAAGAGCTGGGGGGGGAAGGGGCAGGGAGGGTAACTTCCAAACCATCACACTTTATTATTTTATCCTGAAGTTCAGGAAAGTCTGTTGGTGGTTTCAAATTTTATCTTCATGGACTTTGATGTTTGCTTTTCAATTTGATGAATTTCAAGAACAGAAAAGTTACTTTGTTGATTACATATCCGGTAAAAATATAAAGTGATTGAGTGACACAGAAAAGCCACAGACATCTGAAATAGAGAACTATTAGCTGCATTGTACAAGCAACTCTCTTTTGATATGAATCCTTGTGTAGATTTCTAATGGCTTGTACTACTGCTGTATTAGAATCTCTCTTCATTATAATACTGGCAGCTTTGCTCCACTGTTCTTGTAAGATTTCTTGCACTGCTTATTCTGTGTTTTCTTGGCAAAACACTAAAATCCTTGAGTATGGAATACTGTTGTAATAATAGGAGCCATATGTAGTCAGTTGCCTTGCATGCCCATGCCTGACCATATTACCTGGTGTAAAGAATAAAGACTTCTTCCTGGAACTTGGGACTTAGGCTTCAGAAGGCTTGATTTGATTAATTGTAATTTCGCTGTCACAAAGATAAGCTAGTTAGCATTGGCTGAATTGTGCTACACAACAAGCTCCTGGCCAAGCTGGCAGCTCCTGGCTTGGACAGATTCACTCTGATAAGGGTCAAGACCTGGCTGGAAGGCTGAGCCCAGAGAGTGGTGGTGAATGGTGCCACATCCAGCTGGCAGCTGTCACTGGTGGTGTGCCCCAGGGATCAGTGCTGGGCCCAGTCCTGTTCAATATCTTTACTGATGATCTGGATGAGGGCATTGAGTTCAGCATCAGTAAGTTTGCAGATGACACCAAGCTAGGAGCAGGTGTTGATCTGTTGGAAGGTAGGAGAGCTCTGCAGAGGGACCTAGACAGGCTGGATGGGTGGGCAGAGGCCAGTGGGATGAGACTGAACAAGGCCAAGTGCAGGGTTCTTCATTTTGGCCACAGTGACCCCAAGCAGCGCTACAGGCTGGGGACAGAGTGGCTGAGAGCAGCCAGGCAGAAAGGGACCTGGGGGTACTGACAGATAGTAGGCTGAACATGAGGCAGCAGTGTGCCCAGATAGACAAGACAGCCAATGACATTCTGGCATGCATCAGGAAGAGTGTGGCCAGTAGGACAAGGTGGGTTATTCTTTCTCTGTACTCAGCACTGGTCAGGCCACCCCTGGAGTGCTGTGTCCAGTTCTGGGCCACTCAGTTGAAGAGGAATGGTGAGGTGCTGGAACATGTCCAGAGAAGGGCAACGAAGCTGGTGAGGGGCCTGGAACACAAACCCTATGAGGAGAGGCTGAGGGAGCTGGGAGTGTGCAGCCTGGAGAAGAGGAGGCTCAGGGCAGAGCTCATTGCTCTCTACAACTCCCTGAATGGAGGCTGTAGCCAGGTGGGGGTTGGTTTCTTCTCCCAGGCAACCAGCAATAGAACAAGGGGACACAGTCTCAGGTTGTGCTGGGGAAAATATAGGCTGGATGTTAGGAGGAAGTTGTTGTCAGAGAGAGTGATTGGCATTGGAATGGGCTGCCCAGGGAGGTGGTGGAGTCACCGTTCCTGGAGGTGTTCAGGAAGAGCCTGGATGAGGCACTTAGTGCCATGGTCTGGTTGACTGGATAGGGCAATAGGTTGATAGGTTGGCCTGGATGATGCTGGAGGTCTCTTCTAACCTAAGGATTCTATGATCCTTCTAATTCTACCACCTTTATTGTTCCAGTATTGTTCTCTCACAGGAGAGCATTTTAGGGGTCATAAGAAATACGCAGTTTAGATTGTATTATCTCCTTGTTCTTAATACAGTAACTTCATACAGAAGTTCTAGGAGTGACTAGTTTTTTATGTTTAGTAGCAAGCCACCTTTTGTATTGGAATTTCCTTCTGTATTACAGCTTTTCGAATATGTCTTTGAGAAATGTTTTGGTTTATTTCCCTTACCTCAACTAGGCTGCAGTTTTCCCGGTGAATATTTGTTTCTTGATGGGTGGTACTATGTAAGCAAGCTGCAGATTTCCTTGCTAATTGGCTTAACCTCATACAGGCATCTCAGCAACTATGGAAGATGGCAAACTACTACAGGTGACTCTGGTTGAGCAAGAGTGGTTGTCTGGATGATCTCCAGAGAGCCTGCCTGCCAGCTTCAACTGTCAGCTGTTAAAATGCTGTTTCCTACAAGCCAAACTCCTAGTGCTGAGAAGCACAGCTCTTGTAAGAGTTCAGTGCCATGAACTCACCAACCTAGATACTGATTAACTATTTAGATGATGTTTTTACTGTTTTTTTTACTACTGTGGCCGTTTGAGCTGATTCTCTAGCTCAGACATAGGGGAGAGATGAACACTCCAGGGATAGGCCACATAATGGCAACAATAGATAAATTAATATAATTTCATTGGAGCGTCAAGAGCTCAGTGTCTAGAAGCACAGCTTGTTCTCCCCCTTCTCCTGCTGGCTTCTGCTGCTGCAGCTTCGCCTGTCTTCCCCGGCTGCTGTTTTGGCTACTGCTGCTTCTGCTGCTTCGCCGCCGCTTGACCCCTCCCCTATCTCCCTTAAGGTTATTGTATTGTTTTTTTTTAGTTCCTTCCTTCTCTAGTTATTATCTCTCTTTACATTGTTATACTATAAGAAATACAATTTCATCTTTCCCTGACTTTCAAAAAAGGGTCTGTGTTGTGGTGAGTTTATTTCTCCCCGGGGAAGGGATTTGCCCTAACCCGGGACAACTACTAACTCTAATTGCACATTTATCCCTAGTAATACTAAGCTCCTAAGAGGAATTGCAGTCACAGATCCAGTGTACAAAACATAATACTATTATTATGCAATTTATATTAGCAATAAATGGCTTTATCTCAGTGTGGCAGGAGCAACAGTTTAGCCAGTTAATGAGTGGGTAGTTCAACTTAAGGAAAAGTTACAGCTTTTTCTCATGTTTTTTTTTTTCAGATTTTTTGTTCTCATCTTAAATCTCCATTTTATATAAACTGTGTAAATATGCTGCTTATGAATATGTTTCTTTAATGCTTGCTTTTGTCCATCACAGAGCTGAAATTATATAATTTAAATCTATTTATAATATCCTTAGTTTATATAAAATGAGAACATAAATGCATTAGTGAAGAAATTGCTACGTCTCTGGTAATTGTTTCCTTTTATGAAATTTTACTGCAGTGACCTGTCCTTTCTTTCTCATGAGCAGTTACTGTGGATGAGGATATTCCTGTTGTTTTTGATCATTCCAGTGCATTCTTTCTTACAGCTCTCTGTGAAGGTTCCAGTCACAGGATCACAGGATGTTAGGGGCTGGAAGGGACCCAAGGAGATCACCAAGTCCACAGGTTCAGTTTTCTTCTGGTTTTTCAGATGAGCCTGTGATAGAAAATACTGGAAGTGGAGAACCCAGTTGCCAAAGCATGTCAAATCAAACTTTTGGAATGAACACATCACCATTCTCCCGTGGTCTAGAAGGCAGCCAACCTTTCCTGAACTTTCTGAGTCCTTACGAAAATCTTGAGGACCTTATAGAATATATATCTGGATGGCATAATGATTTGAATAGTCAGAATAGGATTGCTTTTGTAAACATTGACTCATACGAGCCAGATAGCAGTGATGGAGAGGAAGATGATGCTCAAGACAAATCTTCTTTGGCAAGAGAAGAAGCAGGTGTATTTCAGGAAACACTAGATAACATGTTTTCTGAGTTAGAAAGCGACACAGAGACTTGCACTGACTTGCCCTCCCGCTTGCCTGCTCACAACCACAGTACTTTTAGAGAATGCTGTGAAGAAGCAGGCCCAATACCTTTCATGAGATACTTCAGCATAGATTCAGACCTGGATTGTCCAAACAACAAGACATTTAAATTTTTTGCCGAAGACCAAGCTGTGCTGAAAAGGAGCCCAACTGTTGCCAGTTATGAAACACAGCCAATACAAAACGTAGTGGATGTTGGAATTAGAAGCCCTATGGCGATTGATATTGGTTTAAATGCCAGCAAAGAAAAAGCTGACCAAAGAAATTCTTCTGAGCTAGTAGTGAGACCTAAAATAAGAAAACAAAATACTACAAACCAGTCGGAGAGAGGGAAGCTTCTCCCTAGTGGTGAAGAGGGAAGTGATTCCTGGAGGAGAATTGAAATTGCTGAGGTCCAGCAGGACCATCTTGAATGTGTCTTGAGAAACAGCAAAGAAGATTCTATTTCTAGTATATTCTTCAACTCAAGAGCATGTGAAGGTCATCAAAAGAACATGGAAACAGTCTTAAAGAAAAATTTATCAGCTCAAGAACAAGAAAATCTTCTAGATGATAGCACTTTTGAGGATGAGTTTGAAGACTGCAGCACACACTTCCCAATGTCCCACAAGGATGAAAGCAGGTAAAATTTCATAACTATAATAATAGTGTATCTTTTATATAAACAATGTGCAAGTCTGAATAACTTGTTCACAAATCTAACATAAAAACTAAAGCAATTTCAGAATCTGATCAGGTAGCAAAATGCCAGGTCTTCCTTTCAGTTCTTCCCCCTTTCTCAAGTCCATCTAAAGAACAGTAATATACATCTTCTGGATAAACCCTTTTTGATTAACTTTTACTTCTATAATGTTGGTTAAGAACTTTTCACTGTGGAGTTGTGTAACTGAGGTATTTGAGGTTGAAAAATAAAAATAACAAATTCTAACCTTCTGTTCTTTTATGGTAAATGCAGTGCCATTTGTAATGGTTTCTGACCCCTTCCCTTCCCTTCCCTTCCCTTCCCTTCCCTTCCCTTCCCTTCCCTTCCCTTCCCTTCCCTTCCCTTCCCTTCCCTTCCCTTCCCTTCCCTTCCCTTCCCTTCCCTTCCCTTCCCTTCCCTTCCCTTCCCTTCCCTTCCCTTCCCTTCCCTTCCCTTCCCTTCCCTTCCCTTCCCTTCCCTTCCCTTCCCTTCCCTTCCCTTCCCTTCCCTTCCCTTCCCTTCCCTTCCCTTCCCTTCCCTTCCCTTCCCTTCCCTGTTTTTCTTCTTGTTTGTTTTCATATTGTTGATTCTGTTCCCACTGCATTGTTTATGAGACATACCTTCTAGATGTTGCTGTGGCTTTTTTTGGTGTGTGCCTGCTGTTAGGCTTCGTAAGGTAACCTGCTTAGTAGAGTGTTTCCACTGCTTTTGTGGAGAGGACAGCATGTAAATTAATATGCATAAACTCTTGCCCTTAAAAGTTCCAGTTATGAAAGAACATAGTAAGGCATGTTAGTGGATTTAATTTTGTTTATTTCTTATTAAAGATATAGCTGGGCATGCAAATGAATCCTTTTGTTCCTTCTAAGGCTCACTTTTGAAGAATTTTTGTTACTGCTTGTCCTATTTCAGCAGGGACAATTTTCTTCCTAGCAGCTGCCACAGTACTGTGATTTAGTATGAGAATAACGTTGATGACTCCCTGTTTTGATTGTTTCTAAATAATGCTTATCAAAAGTTAAGGATTTTTCATTTTCCCATGCTCTGCCAGTGCACAAGAAGCTTGAAGGGACCATGGCCAGGACAGATGACCTGATCTATCCAGAGGGGTATTCTGTACCATAGACAGTCATACTTAGTATATGAACTGGGAGGAGCTGGCTAGGAGGGACAGATCACTGCTTGGGGATCAGTCAGCAGGTGTTGAGCAATTAATTGCATTGTGCATCATTTGTCTTTCTTGGATTTTCTGTCTTGCTTAATTTACTTTTCATCATTATTATTGTCAGTAATTTTATTTCAGTTATTGAACTGTTCTCATTTCAGCATATGAATTTTGCTTTTTGTTTTTTTAACTCTCTTCTCCATCCCATCATAGGGAGAGGAGGAGTGTGTGAGGGGCTGTGTGGTGCGTAACTCCTGTCTGGAGTTAAACTGCAACACTGCATAATCCTTTCTTTCTCACTCCTGAAGTGCTGCTTGTAAAAGTTTAAAATGCAGTGGAGGAAGTGGATCATGTTTTACAATTACAGCATTGCTTTCTATGATACAAAGTGATGAATTGTTGCAGCATAACAAAAAGAAATACTGATTGCATATCTGAATCTGACTACACTTGTCGTGACAACAGTACCTGAAACACTAAACAGGAAGCATGTTCACCTTAGTGACTTTGGCAGCCTGGGCCTTCACCTCATGTTTTCCCTTCTTGGAAGTGCCCAGCTATTGTGATACTAAGATGTACAAGCTGTGTGGGAAGGATAAAATCTTGTGTGTTTGTTAGAACCACATATGCTCAAAGGTGAGAGAGTCATGGTAGGTCTCTGGGGGGCAGGAGCAGTAGGATAAGGGTCATATCTGTTAGTTCCCTCCATTCAGTTTTGGATTGGATGGCAGGTATGGGCCAGTTCAAACGCTGACTTCAGATTTGACTGACGTGATAGGACTTACTATAAACTGTTGGAAATCATTCTTGGATTTTTAAATAGAGGAAATTGAAATAAGATATTTGAATTTTGGGACTGCTTTTACCGTTTTATTGTTATGTAAACACAGCATTAAAAAAACAAACAAAAGCCAACAAGAATAACAAAATCCAAACAACCAACAAACAAACAATCCCCCTACAGTTCCAACCAACAAGGAAAATAAGATACAAAACAACACTCAGAAACAAACTAAACTAAGCTGATGCATAAGACTGCATGTGGGAATTTCTTAGTAGATATGATTTCTATTGTAATCCTTTAGCCAAAGTTAGTTAATATTTCCATCCCTTTCTCTAGTCATCAACATTGCGATAGGAAAATATATTCCTCTGGCAAATTAAAATGCTTTCATATAATTTGTGTCTTGGTCTTCTTTAGTCTTGTAAATCTTGCAGTGTATAATATGCAGTTTTACAAAGATATGTTTTGCATTAAACAGCAAGTCTTACTGGCTGATTTTTATATAGAAGAGGAGTTTTTTTAAACTGAGTTTGCAGGTGAGGACATAACATTTATACACAGGCATACTGGGTTTAGCAGACTGAAAACTGAGCTGCAGGTGTTGGAGACTGCTGTGTAAGATGTGCACTTTTAAGCATGTTTGCTGTTCACATACTTTTTAATTGTAATCTTTTTGATGTAACCTAGCTGTTTGACTGTATTTTGAATTTTGATAGATGTCTACTGTCACTGATAGTACAAAATGAACCTTCTAAGTGGCATTCAGTAAATAAGTTCATCCTTCTTGTGATTCTGGTAGAATCACTATTTTGTTAAGGCAACCCACACCTTGCTATTTTCTATGCCATTTTCTTCTTTGTCATATTTGAACAAATTCTCTTAGGAAAATCCCCTGACATTCATCTGTTCAGGTTGGTGAATGACATTGTTTGTGTCCATTTTATTTTTATGTGGTTAAAAAAAGCAACCATTACATATGGCTTACAGGTTATGAGAACTCTTACTTCAAGTCCTGTTTTGCCAAAAAGTAAAGCTGATGTTGACTACTATTTTCTTAAGCAACCATTGGTGTTCCTGTGTTGCTGCTGTTTGTGTGTTTGGAGGAAGATGTGTATAGTGGATCTGAATTTATGTTCTTCAGTTGTTTATTTTGTGCTGCAAATGTGGAGAGGGAAGAAGAAAACATTTTTAAGTGGGATGGGCAGAATTTTCTTGGAAACTGATGTTTTAATCAGCTCTTTATGTATACTTGTCTTGTAAAACATCTATAAACAGTACAAAATTAATTTCTCCTAGAAAATAAAAAGACTATATTGAGAGCAAGGTTCACAGAAAAGTAGGAAATTGTAGAACAAAATTTGTAGAATTGCTGTGGTGAGAAAGTTAATGTTTGTTTTCTTTCCCCTGAAACAGCATTTAAATTCACACCCTGTTGCCTTGTTTAAATTGCAGCTCAGAATGCAGTGATGGAGAATGGTCTACATCTCTCTATGCCTATTTTACTGGTACAGAAAAGGACAGGTCCTCAAGTGAAGAGAGCTGGGAGACAGACCCAGGCAGGGAAGAACATGAACCTGAAGTGCAAAGCAGCGACAGTGATGTAGAAGAGAACATAGGCATCTCTTGTGAAGAAGGGTATGGGTTTGTTTTATTAGATAACTTCCTGAAGCAGTACTAATAGGTATCCACATAACACTACACAGAGTAACAGCAATTCTAAAAGTGGTTACATATGAGCAGTAATCATTTGCCTATATCAGAATAATCTGAGTAGTTGTATGTATTTCCAATCAGGGGGAAGATGGCAAATTATGCAGACAACTCTGTTTAATTAAAGATGCAGAAATAAAGAGATGACATTGACGTGTAGTGTCAGTAGGGATAACAGGCTGGATACAATGGCTTTAAAAAGCCAGACTGGGCAAGTTATTGGTAAAGATATGTATGTTACATGCACATCTTCTAGTACTGCTTAGTAGTCCTTGCAAAGCAGTTGTTTATCTCTTTGTTTTACTGCTGCTCATATTTCACTACTGCTCTTTATTTCCACAGGTCTAACAGTGATTACCTGATTTTCTAGTCCTTAAATCTGTCTGAGTTTGTTGCAAGGCAAAATGTACAGCTATAAATAGGCAAGGAAAGTTTGGGTTGGTTTTTTTTCCTAAGCATCTAATATTACCTTATGTTCTTAGTTTGAGTCTTTATAGAGTAGCAAGCCATGTCCAAGTGCTCTTTCACTTTTAATCTACTTTTAGACAATGCTTATTACCAGCTAGCCCAAATTGCTATTAGTATCACTAAAATATCTTGAAGTTTGGAGAGTTGGTGTAGATTTAGGAGAATTGGTATAGCTTTATGAAAATACTACAAAACCTTATCTGTTTAAGAATAATAAGGGGTCTGTATACTCTTTAGCTTGCTTTGGTGCGAGCAAATGTACCCATTTCTGACATGATTCCTGTTTGTTTTCCCTTTGTTAAGTGAAGTGGGACTCATGATCCTATGTTTCTAAACATCTTGGTGAATTGCACTCCTTCAGAAAATACAGGAATTAAATTAGTCTTTCACTTTATGCAAATAGTTCATCTTGCAAAAGGAACCTCTTTGTATTCATAGAATCATAAAATCAACCAGATTGGAAGAGACCTCCAAGATCATCCAGTCCAACCTAGCACCCAGCCCTGGCCAATCAACTAGACCATGGCACTAAGTGCCTCATCCAGGCTTTGCTTGAACACCTCCAGGCATGGTGACTCCACCAGCTCCCTGGGCAGCCCATTCCAATGCCAATCACTCTCTCTGCCAGCAACTTCCTCCTAACATCCAGCCTAGACCTCCCATGGCACAACTTGCGACTGTGTCCCCTGGTTCTATTGATGCTTGCCTGGCAGCAGAGCCCAACCCCACCTGGCTACAGCCTCCATTCAGGGAGCTGTAGAGAGCAATGAGCTCTGCCCTAAGTCTCCTCCAGGCTGCACATCCCCAGCTCCTTCAGCCTCTCCTCATAGGGTTTGTGTTCCAGGCCTCTCACCAGCTTCGTTGCCCTTCTCTGGACATGTTCCAGCACCTCAACATCTCTATTGTATTGAGGGGCCCAGAACTGGACACAGGACTCAAGGTGTGGCCTGACCAGTGCTGAGTACAGGGGCAGAATAACCTCCCTTGTCCTGTTGGCCACACTGTTCCTGATCCAGCCCAGGATGCCATTGGCTCTGCTGTCCACCTGGGCACACTTTTGGCTCATCTGCAGCTGCTCTCTACCAATACCCCCAGGTCCCTTTCTTCCTGGCTGCTCTCAGCCACTCTGTCCCCAGCATGTAGTGCTGCTTGGGGTTGTTGGGGCCAGAGTGTAGAACTCTGCACTTGGCCTTGTTCAATTTCATCCCATTGGCCTCAGCCAGTGCTTCCCCAAGACGGCCATTGCAGGATGTCAGAAGAGCCTTTCTTTGTAGTGAATTTAGGAGCTTGTAGATTGAAAAAAAACCCTTTGATACCAGATTTACTAGCTCTATCAGGGATGTAGCCATACTAGGGAAAATGCAAAGCAAGCTACTTACTGTAATGCTGGCCTTGAAGCATTAGAGAAATAATTTTTCCTTAGAGACATGACTGTAAATATGTTCTGAATTTGGAGCTGGTAGTACTGGGAGTTTCTTGGATTTTTTTTACACGACACTGCATCTAGGATAGATGCATCTTCAGTCCTTGTAATATGTGTGGCTTTTGTTGCTTGCATGTGTTTGTAGATTCTCCTATCTTCTTAGATTTATCTCTTCATTTATTTATTTGAAGACAGAAGATACTATTGGAGGAAGGAGAGATTCCGTGGTTGCAGTACCGAGAAGTAGAAAGTAGCAGTGATGAGGAAGACGATCCTGTTAATGATGTGCATCCTGGATTCTTCCCCTTGGATGGGAATAACAACCTGGAGGATGACTCCAGTGTGAGTGAAGACCTGGATGTAGAGTGGAGGTATGCCTTTGATAATTTTCTGCAACAATTTGAGAGACTTCATAGTTACTATTTTGGTTTTGGTATAAGCTGTCAAAAATTCTTATGTGCTTTCAGCACGCTCATGCTTCCAAGGCTGAGTTTTAAGGCCTAAAGTATTTGAAACGCTATGTGTCTTCTAGCAAGAGGAAAAGGATGGACATTTACTATATCAGGCTGTATGCTGAGAAGATTCTAGTGCACTAAATAGTCAGTGAATGGGTTGCAATTAATTTAAACACAGTAATTAGAGAGGAATTATAACAAAAGTAAAGCAATACGTGTGCAATCGGCTTTCAAGCCAGTGCTAATTTACAACTTTTTTGTAAGTGATGTAAGTTAGAGGTTATAAGCCTATTTTATTTCTCTTTCAAATGCCATGTGCTTACCTAATTATTGTAATTTTGAATGCTTCAATCAGTTCTAAGTTACCAGATTACTGAAGAATATTGCACAATATTTATTACAAAAATTGTAATAAATATAATGCAAAAGAAAGTGATTTGAGCTACTGGAAGAGATCTTTCAGTTTCTCAAGTCCAATCACTAACCTAGCACAGCCAAGTCACCACTAAGCCATATCCCTCAGAACCATATCCATACACCTTTTAAATATCTTTAGGGTTGGTAACTCAATCACTTCCGCCTACAGGCTGTTCTGGTGCCTCACAAGCCTTTCATTGAAATATTTTTTTCATAATACCCAACCTAGATCCCCACTGACCCAGCTTGTAGATGTCTTCTTTTGTCCTGTTGCTTGTTACCTGGGAGAAGAGACCAACCCCCACCTCACTATACCCTCCTTTCAAGTAGAGAGCAATAAAATCTCCCTTCAGCCTCCTTTTCTCCAGTCTAAACAACTCTGGTTGCCTCAGCTGCTCTTCATAAGACCTGTTCTGCAGACTCAGTGTCACTGCCCTTCTCTGGACACACTCCAGGACCTCAATCTCTTTCTTTTAGTGAGGGTTCCAAACCCAAACATTATGCTCAAGGTGCTAACCAGTGCTGAGTACCAGGGCAGCAATAACTTTCCTGGTCTTGCTCATCACACTCTGTTCCTCATACATATCAGGATGCTGTTGCCCTCCTACATGCCCTGACAACTTCTCTATAACAATCCCAAGTGACAATTCCCTTCCATGAGCTGTAAGCTTCTGTATTCCATGAAATTATCTTCAGAAGGTCCTTGCTCATCAGTGCATCTTTCTTAGCACATTGACCTGATTTTTACTCAAGGGAACAAACACACCTATCTTGAACTTAGAGGAAGTGGCATTTAAAAATTGGCCAACTCTCTTGGGCTCCTTTACCCTCTAGAGTAAAGCCCTTGGGATTCCTGCAAGTGTCTCTTTGATGAGTACAAAGTTAGCCCTGCAGAAGTCCAGGGTTGTAATCTTACTTATTGCCCTGCTTCTATTGTGTAGAATACTAAACTCCACTATGGCATGATCACTGTTGCCAAGGCTGTTCCCAGCCTTAGTGTCCCAAACCAGTCTTTCTCTTAGTTAATACAAGGTCCAGCAGTGCACTTCTCCATGTTGGTTCCTCCACTACCTGCATCAAGAAGTCACCAATGCACTGCAAAAGTCTTTTGGACTGGCTGTGCCTGGCTGTGTGAGCTTCCAAGCAAGTGTCAGGGTGATTGAAGTTGCCCATGAGTACCAAGGAGTGAATTCTAGAGGCTACCTCCAGTTGAGTGCAGAAGGTCTTACCAACATCTTCTGCTTGATTTGGTGATCCGTAGTAGAGACCCACAACAGTTTCACCACTCTTTCTACATCCCTTAATTCTTACTCACAGGCTTTCAACTTTTCCTGCTTCCTGCCCTTAAAGAGCAACATCACCACCTTGCCTTATTGGTCTATCTTCTATGGGATCTGTCCCACCATGTTTCAGTGAGTGCAATTATATTGTAGTCATGCAGCCTAACACAGATCTTCAACTCCTCCTGCTTATTTCCCATGCTCCATGCATTGGTGTATAAGCATTTCAGTGAGGGAGTTAATCCATTTGTTTTCATTCTTGCCATCTGACCATTCCTGGCCATCTCCATGGCCACCAACCTACCAGTGAGTCCTGTGTGTGCCCTTGGCTCAGCTCTGTAAGACCTTGCCTTTGCTTCACTGTTCACAGCATGTTTCAAGGCAACAGGTTGGAGGCTCTTACTAACCCATCCTTCTGACCTTGGCGTTTTGTCCTGCCACTTGTCATAGAGCCCCTATCCCTTGAAGTCTAGTTTAAAGCCCTCTCAGCAAGCCCTGTGAACTCATGTACCAGGATCTTTCTCCTGCTTTGAGACAGATGTATTCCCATCTGTTGGTAGCAGACCCGGTGCCATATGAAGTTCCCAAAGATCAAAACCCCACATTCTGTTGGTGGCATCAGCCTCTGAGCCACTTGTTAATTATGCATGATTTCCTGTATTCCTGCCTCCACTAAAGGTATTGATGAAAAGATTACCTGTTCCCCTGATCCCTAAGCCACTTTCCCAGTGCCGTGAGCTCCTCTTTGACTGCTTCTCGACCTCTGGTATCAACCTCATCACTTCCTACCTGCATAACTAGCAAGGGATAGTAACTACACGGCTGTACCAGACTAGGCAGCTTTCTGGTGACATCCCTAACCTGGGTGCCAGAGAAGGATCCAGCTGATGAATGGGGCACTCTGTTCCCTTGCAGCTCCTGGGGAAGACCATGACAAAGCAAGTAAGTTGTTTGCTGAGGGAACTATGCCTTGTGGGGACTCCATGCTGGAGCACATGGTGAACTTAATCTTGTGGGAAAGCTCCTTGTAGAATGAGGTTTATCCTGAAGGACAATATCCCATGCAGAGACCTCATGCTGCTGGAATATGAGGAGGAAGGAATGACAGAGAGGAACTGCTCAGGGCTGATTATAGATAGCCCCAAGTCCATGTCCCTCTGCACTTTGAAATGAAGATTGTTTCCTAACTCATGTTTTTCAGCATACTTGATGAGTTTGGTGATCATCTAAGACTTGCTATTCATTCCATGGGTCTTCAGTTTCACACATTCGTGCCAATAGAGGGACACTTGCAACCTATGGAGGTATTAAAATGTTCTTAGTGGTATTATATGAGTGACACTTTGGCATAAGCTGTTACTATTGAATTATTTCTCATTATAATCTGAAAATAGGAGAATAGGGGGTGAGAAATGCTTTTCTGTTTCAGCTTGAAAATAAATGTTGGATGTTCTAAATGATGTAGTGCAAGAAGTCATTACAAGAAGTCATACTCTTTTTACAGTATGTATTTCTTTAATCTTGAAGGAAAAAAAGGATGGTGATTTCTACCAGTATAAGCATACAGTTCCTGATAGTAAGTGTTTTTGCATGAGAGCTTTTGTACTGAAGAACTCTGAGCTTTGACTAGCTTCAAGTGTTATTCCTGTCTGTTGAACAGATTGGCCTGAGTTTAATTATCACCTCATTAATAGTCTGTATAATGACTGTGACTTCATTAAACCTTTACTAATTCAATTTACTTAGTCCACCTCCTTTAAGTTTCCCAAAATTTTCTTATCTAAAACAGTAGATTCATTAACCAGACCTTTTCCACCTGTAAAACCATAATTTATTAAAAGAAACTCTATAGCTCAGAATTTCTATATCCAGTGAACAAATTTATTGCAGCTATGAAACACTTGAGAGGGATGTGGCATGATAAAGCATCCAGAATTCAAGTATACATTGTGGCTGGGGTTGGGGATGACAGGGCAGGGTAGGAGACAGGATGGTAGAGCTGTCTAAATTTGAAGGGGAGTAGGAATGAATGTATTTCAGTATTTAAAAAGCTGTGTTCCATAAGATTCTGGGATCCTAAATTGTAGCATGTGTAAATTTTGTTGTGGTTGTTTTGGTTTGCTTTTGGGTTTTTATTACTTTGGTTTGTTTCAAAGAAATTACATCACCAGGAGTGTTTGGTTTACTTCATTACCAATGTAGATAAGGCTGAGTGTCTCTGCAGTGTCAGTGATTTCATTTATGCATATTTACTCTTTGGATTCATATATGGAAGGAGTTTAAAACCCTGTAGCCCCCAGCAGTCCTGTTTTTGACAGTGTTGAGCATTTGGTTTATGTTATGTGGAGTAGTAAGCAGTCACACAAGTAGTAAGGGGAAGGAAGTAAAGGTATCTTTGAAGTTATGAAGGTGCCTTACCAAACCTGTGAAATAGACATTTGTTTGCTTTGGTTTTGAATATGCAATCTTAAGCATCAGAGTAATTGTGAGGTATTCTGTCTGCGGTGTTTCTCTTGTACAGCTTTCAAAAGAGAACAATGGAATGTTTGTAAATAGTTTTCTGTCTGAGAGCACTAACCCTGGGCATAAACAGAGAGGTTTGACACATAGGTCATACAGCATCCTATTGTCTGCCTGGGATCTTACCTGATTTTTCCAGTTAACCTAATTAAGCTTAGTATTTTTACCTCAAATTATACTCAGACCGATGCAGCTATAACAAGATACTATTATAAATACTGGAATCACCTCAGCATTGGCAAGGCAATATCATCTGCTGTAGCAGAATTGAATGCTTTTAAGCTCTTGAATGGAGGAGTGTACCTGTTTTGCAGATGGATTGCATAATTCACTAGGGGTAATTGTCCCAGGATTTAAATTAGCAGACAGCTAGATGAGGATATATGTGGCAATAGGAACTCTAAACATATGCCTGTTAGCTCATGTTAATTTTTCTGCTCCTAAAACCATCTAATGTAGATGCCAACCAGCTGGATTAGATGTATTGTGGGATAGTTTCCTAAGCAGCCTTACAACTGCAATAAAAGTACAGACATGTTTTTCGAATGCTGTGTTAGTGACTTTCCCTAAAGTTTGAGAGGAAAGACTGTTGAAAGTGCTTGTGTATAACCCAGTATTTCTGTAGTGTGTTTATTGGCTAAATACACCATCAACATTGCAAAAATACCACGTTGCCTTAAACTTACCAAGAGAGTTGTTGCTCATCTTTTGTTTTTTCTGTGCTAGACAGAGTCTTAGAGGGTTGAAAGTATGAAGTAGACATAAAATATGCCTGCCATAGCATCAGTCTTAAAGACTCTGAATGAAATTATATGGTTTAAAATGATGACTACGTCGTTATGTAGATGGGAAACATATATGTGGATATTTGAGACCCTGGAATGGATTGCCCAGGGAGGTGGTTGAGGCCCCATGGCTGGAGGTGCTTAAGGCCAGGCTGGCTGAGGCTGTGTGCAGCCTGCTCTAGGGTAGGGTATCCCTGCCTATGGCAGTGGGGTTGGAACTAGGTGATCCTTGTGGTCTCTTCCAACCCTGACCAATTCTATGATTCTATCCCATGGTTTTGGGGTTTTTTTTGTTTGTTTTTGTTTGGTTGGTTGGTTTTTTTTTGGGGGGGTATTTTTTTTCTGAAAGTTTACACAGATAGAATAGCCTAGGTAGTTAATATTTTTGGTTCTACCTGAGTTATTCAGTAGTTGAGGCTTTTATTTTCAAATAGCAAAATATAATGACAGTTTTGTGTTCTCAAGTTTTGTTACATTTTTCATTTGCTGGATTTTGTGAAACTGTATTAAATGACCAAATCCTCATCACATAACAAGTTGTGACTCTGTTCTGATACTTTAAGGGAGCTGAAAACTCAAGATGCTATTGTTGTGAGCTTCAGTTTCATCTCAGTCATTGTGAAAATAAAAACTGTGCAATGGACAATCTGACAGATACAAATTCCATTTAAGAGAGTAATACAATTATAATTTGATTCCTTTTCATGCTTACTTGTTTTTATATGGATTGCCATTCATGAGTGAGAGAACTTGCTCTCTGTCACACTTCAGGCTGCTCTGGAGCAGTTGGAGGCTCTTGAATTTGAAGCTGAACAGCATCATCCACCAGCTACTGAAGAAATCATAGACAGTCTACCAGAGATGGTGATTATGGATGACCGCAATGGTATGCAGGAAGAATTAAGAATTCATTTCCACAAAGTTTACAGGAAGAAATTTAGTTTTCTGTAGAACCATAAGTGCAGTATTTCAACCTACTTACTGTGCAGCTGGAAACACTACTCTGAGAGCTTTTGAATCAGACCTAATACATCAGAACAGGGTGCACAGGGGCGCTGTGGAGTCTCCCTCTCTGGAGATACTCAAGAACCATCTGGATGCATTGCAGTGTGATTTGCTCTGGGTGATTGTCGCGGAGGGGGATTCTGCTACCTACGCCAATTGTGGTGGAGGGGAGAAATTAATTGATGCGAGAGGATATTTTATAAAAATCTTCAGTATTTTCAACTCTCACCACCCCCAACCACTGAACTTTAGTATTAATATTTGTTCTACATGGTTATTAAGACATTATGGGAATATATCAAGCATTAACTATTATAACAACTAGCAAACATTCAAACTATTAACAGAGAGAGTTTTCCCTGCAGCTTAATGCTGCTTGGGGTCATATACTACTTGCCCAGCAATGCTGCTCTGTGGCAGAAGTCACAGAAATTACAGAGGCATTAAATTATTTACTCACAATTCTGATTAATCAATAATCACCTTCTGGGGCTATGTCACAGCTTATGCCCAGTGTCCAATTCTTCAGAGTCTCTGCCTGTGGACTTTGAGGCTGGAATCCTCCGGCTTCAGGTGAAGTGACAGTCTCTGACCTTGTGCTGCTGATTTCTTGTGGATGCTCTCTCCAGGGATATGTAGGCAGGATCTCAGGTGCAGAGGCAGGATGCCGTGCAGTCTGAGCACGGATCTAACGCTGGCTCCTCAGGCCAATCTAATGCAGGCAGGCAGGCAAGCAATGTGGGGGAGCAAGCAAGTAAGCCTGTGTACCCCTATTTATTAAATGTGGGCCGAGAATTGATAGCACATTGGCCACTAGAATGAGCAATAAGCTGGCAAAAGCCACAGGCCTGGACTCCAAATATCACAGTATCATCAGGGTTGGAAGAGACCTCACAGATCATCAAGTCCAACCCTTTACCACGGAGCTCAAGGCTAGACCATGGCACCAAGTGCCATGTCCAACCTTGCCTTGAACAGCTCCAGGGAGGGTGACTAATATGGGAATCACGTGGGTCTAGCACTAGGCAGGCATGAGCTGGGCGTGTGGGGCTTACACAAATCAGGTGTCCTGGGCAACTGACCTTATGGCACCAGGTCTGTTGTGCCCCTTTGTGCTCCTTTACCCCTGGTGCAGGCGGAGAGACATGTCCAGGCAGGGCAAGGCATAAATAAGCCTGCTTTCAGGCCTACAGGCCCTCCACAACAGTGATCCTGCTCGGCAGGGGGGCTGGACCAGATGATCTTTTGAGGTCCCTTCCAGCCCCTGACTGTGAGTCTGATTCTGTGAGCCTGTGAGATTTTGAAAAACTAATCTTTACTGGACTAAATGTGATTATATTTTGAAATCACTAGTGATGCTACTGGTAATATGTGTATTTTTAACACTCCTTATATGTAAAACAAGAATAAAATAATAACGGTGAGGGTTTTGGTTTTTTGTTGGTTTTGTTTTCTTAATTGTGTGTAGGCCAAGACCAGTGTTGTATTATCTGTTACGATGAGTATGTGGAAGGTGAAATCCTGAAACAGCTGCCCTGTCGTCATGTGTTTCACAGAAGCTGTGTAACTCTATGGCTACAGGAAGTAAGTACTGCATGATGGATGAAACTCTGTGGTCAGTTTGGTTTGGTTTGGTTTGAGCTGGGGTTTTTTGTTTGGTTCTGGGTTTTTTGTTTTGTGTTTTTGCTTTGAGTATTTGCCTTCTTAGTAGAACGTTTTGTAACTTTGTCAAAGTGTGGGATGAGATACTAGGAAATAACTGGCTGCTAATTTTATGCAAAGCTTAGTGCAAGTAAGGAAGGGAGTTTATAGCCATACTTACCTGAGTGACAAATTCATATATAGAAGGGATGTTTATGTGAGGAAAAACACTCTCCTTTTAGTAAGAAAGAGATGGATGAGTTATAACTAGTGTGGGCATGAAAAAACCAACCCCAAAACAACCTCACGTGTATAAAATCAATTCTTTCAATAAGCCTTTGCAAAGAGCCTTAGCTGTCTGCTGCATAACTGGTGTAGAAGAAAAACGAAGCTTTCTCCTGAGGTTGTGAGCCATTTCATGGCTCCACTTAGCCATCACATTCGGCTTGGATACAGTGCTGTTGTGAAGATACTAGTATGCCAAAAGTAGTCACATTTAACCTTTCAATAGAACTGAATGCAAAACATGCCTGTGACCTGGTGTTTTTCTCTTTTTATAGTCAGGAACGTGCCCAGTTTGCCGTCATGTGCTTGTGCCTGTGCTTCCTGAGGCTGCTCTGGACATTGATTCCCATGTCTGATAATGACTCAACACCTTCTGTTAATGATGCTGCAGGACGTTCAAACCAGCATCTGACATGTAAATCTCTGCTGCCATAATAAAGTTGTCTACTTCTCCCATTTAATTACAATGTGAAAATAACTATGTGTGCGCTACTACATGTAAAATAGAACTTCAGAGGTTGGAAGGGACCTCCTGGCATCATCGAGTCCAATCTCTCTGCCAAGGCAGGATTCCCTGGGGTAGTTTGCACAGGAATGCATCCAGGTGGGGTTTGAAAGTCTTCAGGGAAGAAGACTCAGGGGTGACCTCATTGCTGTCTGCAACTACCTGAAGGGAGGTTGTAGCCAGGTGGGGTTGTGCTCTTCTCCCAGACAACCAGCAACAGAACAAGGGGACACAGTCTCACATTGTCCTGGGGAAAGTATAGGCTGGATGTTAGGAGGAAGTTGTTGGCAGAGAGAGTAATTGGCATTGGAATGGGCTGCCCAGGTTGGTCATGGAGTCACTGTCCCTGGAGGTGTTCAAGAAAAGCCTGGATGAGGCACTTAGTGCCATGGTCTAGATGACTGGACAGGGCTGGGTGCTAGGTTGGCCTGGATGATCTTGGAGGTCTCTTCCAACCTGAATGATTCTATGACTCCCCAACCTCTCTGTGTAGCCTGTTCCAGTGCTCTGTCACCCTTACTGTAAGGAAATTTCTCCTCATGTTGAGGCAAAACCTTCCATTAGTGCTTGTCTTATTCCTGTGGAGCAGCAAAAAAGAGATTGGCCCCATCCACTCAACAGCCATCCCTCAGATATTTCTATACATTGATAAGATCTCCTCTTAGACTTCTCCAGACTAAACAGCCTCAGGGTTCTCAGTCTCTCTTTGTAGGGGAAATGCTCAAGTCCTCCAAGTCATCCCCGTGGCTCTCCATTGGACTCCTTCCAGCAGGTCCCTGTCTCTCCTGAACTGGGAAGCCCAAAATTGGACACACAGTATTTCAGGTATGGTCTCACCAGAGCAGAGTAGAGGGGGAGAAGAACCAACCTAGACCTGCCTGCCACACTTTTCCTGATGCACCACAGGATGCCATTGGCTCTCTTGGCCACAAGGGCACATTGCTGGCCCGTGGAGAACTTGCTGTCCACAAGGACTCCAAGGTCATTCTCCATGGAGCTGCTCTCCAGCACAGCAGCCCCCAACATGTACTGGTGCCTGTTGTTATTCCTCCTCAAATGCATGACCCTGCACTTGCCCTTACTGAATTTCATGTTATTTGCCTTCATCCAGCACTCTAGCCTGTCCATGATGGATGGCTGCACAGCCTAACGGGGTGCTGGTCACACACATACACACCCCTGCTAGTTTTGTGTCATCAGCAAACTTGATGAGGTTAGACTCAATGACCTCATCCAGGTCATTGGTAAAGATACTGAACAAAACTGGACCCAGTACTGATCCCTGGGGGGTCAGCACTGGCTATGGGCCTCCGACTTGATTCTGTGCCACTGATGACAACTCTCTGAACTCTGTTGTGGAGCCAGTTTTCAATCCACCTTACAGCCCAGCCATCTATGCCACATCTCCTGAGCTTATCTATGAGGAGATGGTATGAAAAGCTGAAATCAAGGTATATGACATCCACAGCCCCTTCCTTCATCTACCCATTTGGTCATGGTATCATAGAAGGCTATCAGATTAGTCAAGCAAGAGCTGCCCTTGGTAAATCCATGTTGGCTCTCCTGATAACCCTTGTTTCTTCCATGTGGTTAGAGCTGTGCCATCACATTTCCAAGAATAGAGGTGAGGCTGACTGGTCTGTAGTTGCCTAGGTCTTCCTTGTCTGTTTTGAAGATGAGTGACATTGGCATTCTGCCAGCCCTTAGACACCTCTCCTGTTCTCCATGACTTTTCAAAAATGATGGAGAAAGGCTCCATCCAGTATCAGCCAGTTCTCTCAGCACTTGTGTATGAAACCCACAGAATCACAGGAACACCCAAGCTGGAAAAGACCCTCAAGGATCACCAAGTCCAACTTCTAATCTTACTCAACAAGATTCACCTTAAACCATATCCCTAAGCACCACATCGCCATGACCCTTAAACCTATCGAGGCCCATGGATTTGTGTGTTTTCAGTTGGTACAAGTGATCTCTAACCCAATCCTGACTGATCAGTAGAGTGTCCCCTCCAGTTCTGCTCCCTTGCTTCCAGAGATGGCGGTTCCTGGGGGCTGGTCTTAGCAGTAAAGACTGGGGCAAAGGAGACATTCAGCAACTCTGCTGTCTCTGCATCTTTGGTTGCCATGTCTCCCATATTGTCCAGCAGTGGACCCACCTTTTCCTTGATCTTCTTTTGCCATTGATGTATTTGAAAAAGCTCTTCTTGTTTTCTTTCACCTCCCTGGCAAAACTCAGCTCCGAGAGGGCCTTGGCCTTTGTTGTCACATCTCTACACTCTCTGGTAGTATTTCTGTGATCCTCCCAATTGACCATATCTTTTTTTCCACATATTGTATACCTCTTTGAGTTTCTCCAACAGCTCTCTGCTTATCCATGCAGATCTTCTGCCTCCCTTAGCTGTTACAGGGGTTTTTGTTTTCTTCTTCCAAGGGAATAAGCTTTTCTTGAGCATAGAGGAGGTAATGTTTGAATATTAACCAGCTCTCTTGGGTCGCCCTTCCTTCTAGAGCCCTAGTCCACTGGATACTTCTAAGAAGAATTTTGAAGAGGGTAAAATTAGCTCTCTTAAAGTCCGGGGTTGAAATTATCACCCTTCTTTCTCTGATGATACCAGACTCTAACATGTTGTGGTCACTACAGCCAAGATTACCCCCAACCTTAACATCTACAACCAGTCTTTCATTGTTTGTTCATGCAAGGTCCAACACTGCACTTCTCCTACTTGGTTTTTCAACAGCCTGCAGGAGAAAGTTGTCCTCAGTGCACTGCAGGAACCTTGTAGACTGCTTATGCTTGGCTGTGTGGTCTTTCCAATATCAGAGTGATTGAAGTCATCCATGAGCACCAGAGCACTCAATCTTGAGGAAATGTCCAGCTGTCTGTAGGCCTCATTGACAGCTTCTTGCTCATTTGGCGACCTGTAGTAAATGCCCACAACTGTATCATTCATGTTTGCATGTCCCTTGACCCTGCATTAAGCTTAATGCATTCTAGTTGCTTGCTCACTTAGAGAGCAACTCCAGCACCTTGCCTTGTCAGTCTATCCTTCCTGAAAAGTACATAGTCATCTATTACCACATCTCAGTCATGTGAGCTGTCCCCTGCGTGTATCTGTAATTGCAATGAGATCATAGTCTTGAGGCTGTACCCAGATCTCTAGTTCATCTTGTTTGTTTCCCATGCTCCTTGCATTGCTATAGAGACACTTCAGAGCAGAGAATCTTTTGTTACCACCTTAGTGGACCTTTGTAGAGGACCATTTCTTACCACTGTGAGTATAACATAATCTACTGTCTCCTCCTGCCTCTGGGATAGCAGTGGAGCTGGTACCCTGACTCACAATTGTCTGTTTTTTCTGCAGGGAGCCTGGCTTTTCCTTGTACCCCCTTTGAAATCAGTTTAAAGACCTGGCAATCAGCCCTGCTAGTTCTCATCACAGGATTCCTTTTCCTCTTAGGGACAAGCATTTCCTATCTGTGGTCAGTAAGCTTGGGGTCTCGTAGAGTAGCTTGAGATCAAAAAACCCAAACTTCTGAGGCTGGCACCAGTCCTGCAGCCAGGCATTCATCTCTTGTGTTTTCATGCCCAATGCCTTCATCAGACGCAGCTAGTGGTGTGGCAGAGGTTAGAAACTACTTGTGCTCCTGACCCCTTCACCATGTGTCCCAGGGTTCTCAGAAGGCTAGAATCATAGAATCAACCAGGTTTGAAGAGACCTCCAAGATCATCCACTCCAACCTAGCACTCATCCCTGTCCAGTCAATCAGACCATGGCACTAAGTGCCTCATCCAGTCTTTGCTTGAACACCAGGGGAGATTTAGGCTTGAGGTGAGGAGAAAGTTCTTCACTGAGAGAGTCATTGGACACTGGAATGGGCTGCCCGGGGAGGTGGTGGAGTCGCCGTCCCTGGAGCTGTTCAAGGCAGGACTGGACGTGGCACTTGGTGCTATGGTCTGGCCTTGAGCCCTGTGGTAAAGGGTTGGACTTGATGATCTGTGAGGTCTCTTCCAACCCTGATGATACTATGATACTGTGTGTGATACCTCCAGGCACAGTGGCTCTACCACCTCCCTGGGCAGCCCATTGCAATGGCAAATCATTATGTCTGTGAAGAGCTTCCTCCTAACATCCAGCCTATACCTGTGGAGCTTAGGGATATGGTTTAAGGTGACTCTTGTAGAGTAGGGTTATAGGTTGGATTTGGTGATCCTGAGGGTCTTTTCCAACCTGGATGTTTGTGTGATTCTGTGATTGTATCTCTTGCTGGCCTCACCTCTGACTTCTTCCTATTTCTAAACCAATGTGTAAAAATAAAGTGCTTATGGGTTTTGTTTGTTTGTTTTCCATGTGAATTTGGAGATCTTTATTGCAGGTCTTTCACAGCAGATGAAAGGTCTTTCTAACAAGGTGTCTGAAAAAGGATCTGCTAGGTCATACTGAAAAGATTATCAGCAGAAGTGTTTAACACAAAATAGCCTGAAAATCAATCCAAATGTTCAGATGATATCCAAATAGTTGTGAAGATTTATTATTTTTCAGTGGTAGATGAAGTCAGAACAGATAAGAGTCACAGCTCTAGAGACACCTTCTTTGTTACACAGTCAGAGAGCTCTTGCTCCCTGCTCCCCCCTCCACCCCATCACACCTTTATTTCCTGATCCAGTGCTTGATTGAAGACCTCAGCAAAGCCAACCTTCTTATCACAGTCACAGAATGTCAGAGGATGGAAGGGACCTTGAAAGATCATCCAATCCAGCCACTCTGGCAGAGCAGGATCATCTAGAGCACATTGCACAGGAACACATCCAGGCAGGATTTGAGCATCTCCAGATAGGTACACTCCACAAGCCCCCTGGTCAGCCTGTTCCAGTCTTCTGTTACAGGGGAAAAAAAGCCTCATGTTTACATGAAACTTCTTATGCCTCAGCTTCCACCGTTGCCCCTTGACCTGTAGTTGGGCATCACCCAGCAGAGCCTGGCTCCACCCTCTTGATATTCAGCCCTTACATATTTACTAACATGAATGAGGTCACCTCAGTCTCCTCCAAGCTAAAGAGCCCCAGCTCCCTCAGTCTCCCCTTGTAAGAGAGGTGTTCCATTCACTTAAATCATCTTTGTGGCTCTGCACTAGACTCTCTCAAGCAGTTCCCTGTCCTTGAACTGAAGGGCCCAGAACGGGACACAGTACTCCAGGTGCAGCCTCACCAGGGCAGAGTAGAGGGGCAGGAGAACCTCTCTTGACCTACTAATCACAGCCCTTCTAATACACCCCAGAATGGCATTGCCCCTTCTGGCCACAAGGGCACACTGCTGGCTCATGGTCAACCTCCCACTAGGACTCCCCCCCAGATCTTTTTCCCCTTTGCTGCCTTCCAACAAGTCAGTCCCCAACTTATACTGATCTTTGATGTTGTTCTTTCCCAGGTGCAGGACCCTACACTTAGCCTTGTTGAACTTCATTCCATTTCTCCCTGCCCAGCCCTTCAGCCTGTCCAAGTCTCACAGAATGGCAGCAGAGCCTTCTGCTGTGGCAGCCACTCCACCCAGTTTGGTGTCAGCAGCAAACCTGCTGACAGTGCACCTTGTGCCCTCATTCACTTTGTTGATTAATGTATTGAAAAGAACTGGTCCCAGTACTGACCCCTGAGGGACTCCACTAGATACAGGCCTCCACCTAGACTCCATCTCACTGACCACAGCTCTCTGACTTCTTTGCCTCAAGCAATTCACAACCCATCTGAACACTCAGACCACAGTGCCTCGGTTCAGCTGCAAGGAGGCCATGGGAGATGGTGTAAAATGCTTTACTGAAATGAAGATAAACCACATCCACTGCTCTGTCATCATCTATCCACCTGGTTATGTCCTCATAAAAGACCATCAGGTTGGTCAAACATGACTTCCCCTTGGTAAAACCATACTGGTTGCTCCTAGTGACCCCATTGTCTTTGATATGCCTAAGGGCAGCACCAAAACTAAGTTGTCCCATTATCTTTCTGGGAGTGGAGGTGAGGGTGACAGATCTGTAGTTACCTGGGTCCTCCTTCTTACCCTTTTTCAAGATTGGAGTGACATTTGGTCTCCTCCAGTCCCCAGGCACCTCTCCTGTCTGCCATGTCTTACTGAAGATGACAGAGTGGTCTGGCAATGACCTCCACCAACGCCCTTAGCACCTATGGGCTTAATTACTCCTTAACTCAATCCTCATCACCCAAAGAAAACTCTTCTTTGTCATGCTTTCCTTTGGGGCCCAGGGGTCAGGGGCTCCTGAGGACAGTCTCCACCAGTATAGATGGAAAACAAGAAGGCATTTAGTAACTCCATCCTTGTATCCTCTGTCAGCAAGACACCCACCTCGCTCAGCACTGGGTCTGTGTTGCCTCTAGTGTTAGTTTTTCCTGCAATGCATTTGAAGAAGCCCTTTCTGTGGTGCTTGACTGCCCTTGCAAGGTTGAGTTCTAAGGAGGTCTTAGTCTTCCTAGTTGCCTCCCTACATCCTCTGACAACAGTCATACTCTTCCCTAGTGCCCAGTGCAAAGTGTCCAGCCCCTTCTTCTGTGATCTGTAGACTCTCTTCTTCCACTTCAGTTTGCTTTACAGTTTCTTACTTAACCATTCCTGGCTCACTTTCTTGATTTTCTACTTGCTGGGATGCTCTGATCTTGAGCTTGGAAGAAGTAGTCCTTAAATGTTAACCAATTATCATGGACTACTCTGCCTTCTAGCACCCTGCCCCATGAGATTTCTCCCAGCAATTGCTTGAAAAGCCCAAAGTTTGCCCTGCTGAAATCCAGGGTTGTAGTTCTGCTGAATGTCCTGTTCCTACCACACAAGATCCTGAACTCCACTATCTTGTGATCACTGCAGCCTCAACCTTTACAGCCTGAACCAGACCCTCTGTGTTGGTATTTGGTCCAGCATTGCTCCTCTCCTTGTTGACTCATCCACCATTTGCATCAAGAAGTTATCTTCAGTGCCCCAGAGGAATCTCCTGGACTGTGTCTATCTGGCTGAGTAGCCCTTCCAGCAGGTACCTGGGTAGTTAATAACCCCATGAGGACCAGGGCCTGTGATTGCAAGGCTGCTGTCATCTGCCTGTGGAAGGTCTCATCACCTTCCTCATCCTGATCAGTTTTCCTGTAATAAACACCCACAGCAGTATCACCCATGCTGGCCTCTCCCTTATTTCACACCCACAGACTCTCAACTTGCTGCTCATCCACCCCTGGGCAGAACTCAATACATTGCAGTTGCTCCCTCACGTAAAGAGCAGCTCCACCACCTTGCCTTGTTGACCTGTCTTTCCTAAAAGGGACACAGCCACCCATGGTCACATTCCAGTCATGTGAGCTGTCCCACCACGGCTCTGTCATTGACACCAGGTCATAACCCCTTGACCACACATGGATTTCTGACTCCTCCTGTTCATTCCCCCTGCTGCCTGCATTGGCACTGCAGGCAGTGAGCTGAGCACACCAATTCTGCCCTGCCAGGGTGGGAGGCCTTCTGGTCTTTATTGGTACTAAAACACTGCCCCACTGGTGCAAGCCCAGCAACAACCCCATGCCCCCTAACTATAATTTAAAGCTCTGTGAATGAGCCCTGCTAGTTCTTGCCCTAGAATCATTTTCCTCCTGCAAGATAAGTCTTTCCCATGCGCTACCATTGGTGCTGGTGTCCTATAAAACCAGCCACTGTCAAAGAACCCAAAGCCCAGCCAGGAGCACTGGTCTCAGAGCCAAATATTCATAGACTGGATTCTTTAACTCTCTTCCATACTGTGGCTGAGTACTCGTAGAATCAGTCAGGGCTGGAAGGCACCACAAGGATCTGCCAGTTCCAACCCCCCTGCCATGCCCAGGGACACCCTACCCTAGAGGAGGCTGCACACAGCCTCAGCCAGCCTGGCCTGAAACACCTCCAGCCATGGGGCCTCAGCCACCTCCCTGGGCAACCCATTCCAGCCTCTCACCACTCTCATCACCAACAACTTCTTCCTCAGTTTATGTGGAAGAAGTGCAAAGTGCAATCACCCATTATTGCTGCAAAAATAGCTCCTGACAAGCTGCCCATATTCATAACCTCCTAATGTGGAACAACATCTCTGTCAATGGATAGAAGAACTTCCCTCTGTATGAGTGGGATTCCCTCCTTTTACTGAAATCAGACACACTCAAACCATTTTTCTAACGCTGCTGTGATGCTGCAGTAGGATCAGGTGAGCCTCAGAAGCACTGACACAGATTTGAAGGTGTTTCCATATTACAGTTTGGTAGCAGCTGAATCCTATTTTAATATTCCATCTGCAAGTCAAGGAAAATGTTCTTGGTAACAAGAAGTAGGCTAACCTTAAGCTCTTGCAGTTAAGTGCATTGGAGCCTGCACAGAACCAGACCTTTTCACATGTTCATTCTTATCTTTGTTGTTTTACATGCCTGAATCACCATCTAAGAAGGGAGAAATTTTTTTGTCTTTGAAGATGATGCTTTAGTCATTATTTACTGTAAAGCTATGCTGATCCATGAGACTTTGTGCTGGTTTGAGACTAAATGAAGTATTTTACTGGGAGAAATTAAATCCTTAGCCGTGAGAAGAAAGAAAAACACAACAACATGTGCCCTGTGTCACTGATTCTTCTGCTGAGAAATGCAACTAGTCAAAATAAAGATAAGACACTCACTGCTCACGCACTGCTCAGCTCTCACTTCAGGCTGTGCTTTCTCTGCTCTCTCTGGCTGACTGCCTGTAACTCTCTAATCCACCCAACACCTTTTTTCCTCTAACATCCTTGTCATCTTCTTTTTTTGACATCTCACCTCAGATCTCCAGATTTATCATGTGAGGTGTAGGTGGGTTGATCTGGTTATTTCTGAAGGGAGGGGAAGAGGGAGGGGGATTCCTGGGAGGAGGATTGTGTTTCTGTGTTACTTTTAATTTGCATATGGCTGCATTTAGGGTTGGACTTGATGATCTGTGAGGTCTCTTCCAACCCTGATGATACTGTGATACTGTGATATATTTGTGCATATAAGCCTGTATACTGTTCTAAGCTGCAAATATAGCTTCATATTTAACTTCCAGCTGTCCAAGTCTAGTCTGGATGATTTTCTTAAGTGTGAGGGGGCAGGTAACAGACAAATCACTACAGACTTTTACAAGAGTTTATTTTCTGACAGTGCCTTAAGTAAACTAAACAGAGGAGTCTAAAGTTTGCAGATGACACCAAGCTAGGAGCAGGTGTGGAGCTGTTGGAAGGTAGGAGAGCCCTGCAGAGGGACCTGGACGGGCTGGATGGGTGGGCAGAGGCCAAGGGGATGAGACTGAACAAGGCTAAGGGCAGGTTCTGCACTTTGGCCACAACAACCCCAAGCAGCACTGCAGGCTGCGGACTGAGTGGCTGAGAGCAGCCAGGAGGAAAGGGACCTGGGGGTACTGATAGAGAGAAGCTGAAGATGAGCCAGCAGTGTGCCCAGGTGGCCAAGAGAGCCAATGACATCCTGGCCTGCATCAGGAACAGTGTGGCCAGAAGGATGAAGGAGGTTATTCTTCCCCTGTACTCAACACTGGTCAGATCACACCTTGAGTGCTGTGTCCAGTTCTGGGCCCCTCAATTGAAGAGAGATGTTGAGGTGCTGGAAGGTGTCCAGAGAAGGGCAACAAAGCTGGTGAGGGGCCTGGAACACAAACCCTATGAGGAGAGGCTGAGGGAGCTGGGGGTGTGCAGCCTGCAGCAGAGGAGGCTCAGGGCAGAGCTCATTGCTGTCTACAACTCCCTGAAGGGAGGTTGTAGCCAGGTGGGGGTTGGTCTCTTCTGCCAGGCAACCAGCAACAGAAGAAGGGGACACAGTCTCAAGTTGTGCCAGGGGAGATCTAGGCTGGATGTTAGGAGGAAGTTGCTGGCAGAGAGAGTGATTGGCATTGGAATGGGCTGCCCAGGGAGGTGGTGGAGGCACCATCCCTGCAAGTGCTCAAGCAAAGCCTGGCTGGAGCACTTAGTGCCATGGTCTAGTGCTGGATGCTAGGTTGGACTGAATGATTTTGGAGGTCTCTTCCGACCTGGTTGATTCTATGATTCTATGAACACAGTATTTGGTTGGAAGAAGAATTTCATTCTGCTTGAATGTGGAAAACAGGAAGACTGATAATTTTTTTCTCGGTGTAATTTGATCATGTCCATTGCAGTGTTAAGAATGGCCCTAAGAGACCCTCTAGGTAATGAGGTTTGTTACGTGGTATTATTTGGTTTTGGTTTAAACTCTCAGATTTTATGTCTTGTTGACAAACAGTGCAAGCACAGAAATAATCCATGAGGTTAGTGTGTGGTTATGTGTCTCTGCTCTCCAGTGAACCTGCTGCAGTTTGTGCCTTAGCATGGAGATTTCCCTTTCCATCCATGGGATCACTGCTGCCTGGAAGAAGGAGCACTCCATCCATCCGTTAGCCCTCTCTTGCAGTAGTACTGTGTTGTGGAGGGCCTTTAGGCCCCAAAGCAGGCTTATTTATGCCTGCTCTGCCTGGACATGTCTCTCTGCCTGCACCAGGGGTAAAGGAGCACAAAGAGGCACAACAGACCTGGGGCCATAAAGTCAGTTGCCCAGGACACCTGACTGTGTAAGCCCCACACGCCCAGCTCATGCCTGCCTAATGCTAGACCCACGTGATTCCCGTATTTGGAGCCCAGGCCTGTGGGTTGCCTAGGATGGTAAGGTTTGGCTGACTGCCAACCTGATTGCTCATTCTAGTGGCCAATGAGACCATTAACTCTCAGCCCACCTTTAATAAATAGGGGTACACAGGCTCACATGCAGCCTGCCCCACATTACTCGCGGCTCTGCCACATTGCTTGCTTGCCTGCCTGCCTGCGTGCTTCCTTGCAGCTTTATGCCTGCCTTTAGCCAGCATTAGATCCGTGCTCAGACTGCATAGCATCCTGCCTCTGCACCTGAGATCCTGCCTGCGTACCCCTGGAGAGAGCAGCCAGCAGGATCCAGCAGCATAAGGTCAGACTGCCGTTTCCCCTGACGCCAGAGGATTCCAGCCTCAAAGTCCACAGGCAGAGACCCTGAAGCATTGGACACTTGCAATAGGCTGTGACATAGCTCTGATTAATCCAAATTGTGAGTAAATACTCAAAATGCCTCTGTAATTTCTATTGCCTCTGCCATAAAGCAGAGAGCAGCTTTCAGCTCAGCTTTGCTGGGCAAATAGTATAAGACCCCAGGCGGCATTAAGCCACGGAGAAAACTCTCTCTCTGTTAATAGTTTCAATGTTTGCTAGTTATTAATAAGTTTCTGTGGATAGATATTCCCATAATGTCTTCATAACTGTGCAAAGAACAATTTAATATTAAAGTTCAGTGGTTCAGAGTTGAAATATTGGAAGTTGATGTTTGTTTATTTATTTATTTATTTATAACTATCCTCTTGCATTGATTACTTTCTCCCCTCCATCACAAACGGCGTACGGGCAGAATACCCCATCCATGACATACTGCTCACAGCCATGGGATTTTTCCATTTCCACTCTCATGTACTTCAGCTTTTTCATAACTGAGCTTGGAATAAATTAATCTCCTGAGTTTTACACCAGAGCTTACCCTGGGCTAGTGTTTGTAAAATGGATTTGCAAAGACACTGATTCCCCTTTTATTTTCCAGCCAATCATAGAATCACAGAATTAACCAGGTTGGAAAAGACCTCCAGGATCATTGAGTCCAACCTATCACCCAACCCTTCCAATCAACCAAACCATGACACTGTCTCATCCAGTCTCTTTTTAAACACCTCCAGGGATGACGACTGTGTCACCTCCCTGGGCAGCCCATTCCAATGCAAATCACTCTTTCTGTGAAGAACGTCTTCCTAACCTCCAGCCTAAACCTGTTCTGGCACAGTTTGGGGCTGTATCCTCCTGTTCTGTCCCAGGGTGCCTGGGAGAAGAGACCGAACCCACCTGGCTACAACCTCCTTTCAGGTAGTTGTAGAGAGCAAAATGTCAAGCTCTGTTCTCTGGTTTAGGTGTTTGGGAGCCATTAGGGTTATCCATGCCTTGTTTCTGTACATAGGAACTTCACAACCTCCCCCCTCTTTCCCCCCTTCCTCTTTTTTTTTTTTCCCATCTAAACAGCTTAAATCTTGCCCAGAGCTTACCACAGTTATGGGATCCATAATGGCAGATTCATGAGGCTGTTCTTCTTTTTTCTATTGCTTCATACAAAAATTTAATAACTCCTTTAAAAGTTGGCTGTCTTCGCTGCTTCTATGGATTTTTACCTCTGCCATTTACCTTCTCCTAACATCACCAAGAAAAAAAAACCACTGTGGCAGAGACTGCTGAGAGGAAACACTAAAAGAGGTTCAGCAGAAGGGGGAAATCTTACACTAAGGAAGTTCTTCACAGGGAGGGTGATTTCCCATTGGAATGGGCTGCCCAGGGAGGTGGTGGAGTCACCGTCCCTGGGGGTCTTCAGGAAAAGACTGGATGAGGCACTTAGTGCCATGGTCTGGTTGATTGGATAGGGCTGGGTGCTAGGTTGGAGTGGATGATCTTGGAGGTCTCTTCCAACCTGGTTGATTCTATGATTCTATGATTCTATGATTCTAAACTGCAGCAGAATTTTTGATTGTCAGATCAGTTTGCTCAGTTTCAGTCAGCAGAGTTTTTATGAAAGAGATGCAATTGAGATTGGTCTTGCTTGGACACAAGTGTTGGTCTGCTGGAGGCAGGAATCATAAAATCACAGAATCAACCAGGTTGGAAGAGGCCTCCAAGATCATCCATTCCAATTTATCACCCAGCCCTGTTCAATCAACCACACCATGGCACTAAGTGCCTCATAGAATCATAGAACCAAGCAGGTTGGAAGAGACCTCCAGGATCATCCAGTCCAACCTAGCACCCAGTCCTGTTCAATCAACCACACCATGGCACTAAGGAAGACTCTGCAAAGGGGGGCTGGAGTTTTCACAGTATCACAGTATCACAGTATTATCAGGGTTGGAAGAGACCTCACAGATCATCAAGTCCAACCCTTTACCACAGAGCTCAAGGCCAGACCATGGCACCAAGTGCCACGTCCAATCCTGCCTTGAACAGCCCCAGGGATGGCGACTCCACCACCTCCCCGGGCAGCCCATTCCAGTGTCCAATGACTCTCTCGGGGAAGAACTTTCTCCTCACCTCCAGCCTAAATCTCCCCTGGTGCAGCCTGAGGCTGTGTCCTCTTGTTCTGGTGGTGGCCACCTGAGAGAAGAGAGCAACCTCCTCCTGGCCACAACCACCCCTCAGGTAGTTGTAGACAGCAATAAGGTCACCCCTGAGCCTCCTCTTCTCCAGGCTAACCAATCCCAGCTCCCTCAGCCTCTCCTCGTAGGGCTGTGCTCAAGGCCTGTGCTAGTTAGAAGCAAGCTGGAATGTTTTGGTAACAGAACTAGATAACAGGCAGTGAAATGAAAACAATTGATGTCAACTTCTCTCACAGTTACGCTGAGAACTCTGTGAAGAAGAAGTAAACATTCTCCATTTTGTCTTTCACTTCTGCCTTTGCCTTCAGACCTGGTCACATCTCATTAACCTTGCTCCCATTAACCTTGCTCCCTAACCTCTTGGCTGCACCTCTCTTCTTCCTGAGAACTGGGGTAAGGTTGAGAGGGCAAAGGGAGGTGTTGGGGTGGTTTGAGAGCCCCTCCTGGGGACTCAGGTTTCTAGGAGGGGAGTTGTGCTTCTGTATTGTTTATCCTTTGTATATTTCTGTATATAATTGTATATAACTGTATATATTGTAAATAGCTGCTTGTCTATTTGCTGCTGTAAATAAATTGCTTCATTTATATTCCCAGAGGCCTTCTGAGTTAGCTGGGGCAATTCCAAAAGTGTGGGGGGGGGCGGGTAAGAGCCCAAACCATCACAAGGCCTCTCCCCAGCCTCGTCGCCCTTCTCTGGACATGCTCAAGCATCTCAATGTCCCTCCTAAACTGGGGGGCCCAGAACTGAACACAGCACTCAAGGTGAGGTCTAAGCAGTGCAGAGTACAGGGGCAGAATGACCTCCCTGCTCCTGCTGGCCACACCATTCCTGATGCAGGCCAGGATGCCACTGGCTCTCTTGGCCACCTGGGCACACTGCTGGCTCATGTTCAGGCAGGTATCAATCAGCACCCCCAGATCCCTCTCAGTCTGGCTGCTCTCAGCCACTCCGACCCCAGCCTGTATCTCTGCATGGGGTTGCTGTGGCCAAAGTGCAGCACCAGCACTTGGAGCTATTGAATGCCATCCCCTTGGACTCTGCCCATCTGTCCAGGCAGTCAAGGTCCCGCTGCAGAGCCCTTCTGCCCTCCAACCCAGCCACATCTGCCCCCAGCTTGGTGTCATCTGCACACTTGCTGATGACTGACTCCATGCCCTCATCCAGGTCATCTATGAAGATGTTAAAGAGTATGGGGCCCAGCACTGATCCCTGAGGGACACCACTAGTGACAGCTGCCAGCTGGATGGGGCACCATTCACCACCACTCTCTGGGTCCGGCCCTCCAGCCAGTTCCTAACCCAGCACAGAGTGTTGCCATCCAAGCCATGGGCTGACAGCTTAGCCAGCAGTTTGCTGTGGGGGACAGTGCCAAAGGCCTTGCTGAAGTCCAGACAGACCACATCCACAGGCTCCCCACATCCACCAAGCAGTCACCTGATCATAGAAGGAGATCAGGTTGGAGAGGCAGGATCTGCCCTTCCTAAACCCATGCTGGCTGGACCTGAGCCCTTTGCCATCCCTCAGGTGCGCTCTTATCACCCCCAAGCTAACCTGCTCCATCAGTTTCCCTGGCACTGAGGTCAGGCTGACAGGTCTGTAGTTCCCAGGTTCCTCCATCCCACCCTTCTTGTGCATGGGGACCACGTTGGCAGTTTCCAGTCTCCTGGGACCTCTCCGGGGAGCCAGGACTTTGCTCCATTCCCCCCAGTCCTGTCACTCCCTGAGAGCCTAAAAAGTACCTCCACAGATTTTTTTGTAGGCCCCCTTCAGACACTGCAAAGCCAAAAGAAGGTCACCTGAGAGGCTCCTCAGCCCTCTGAGCATCCTCCTGGCCCTGCTCTGGACCCCTTCCAGCATCCCCACAGCCCTCTTGTCCCAGGGGCTCCACAGCTGGATGCAGCACTCCAGGTGGGGTCTCAGCAGAGCAGAGCAGAGGGGCAGAATCCCCTCCCTGGCCCTGCTGGCCACACTGCTGCTGCTGCAGCCCAGGCTCTGCTTGGCTCTCTGGGCTGCAAGTGCACACTGCTGGCTCCTGCTGAGCTTCTCCTCCAGCAGCACCCCCAAGTGCCTCTCCTCAGGGCTGCTCTGCAGGCACTCACTGCCCAGCCTGGATCTGTGCTTGGTATTGCCTCCACCCAGCTGCAGGACCTTGCCCTTGCTCTTGTTGCACCTCCTGAGCTTGGCTTGTGCCCACCTCTGCAGCCTGTGCAGCTCCCTCTGGATGGATCCTGCCCTCCAGCCTGGCTGAGCACCACACAGCTTGGTGTGGGCAGCAAACCTGCTGAGGCTGCACTCAGTGCCTCTGCCCATGGCACCCACAGAGATGTTGAACAAGACTGGTCCCAGGACTGATCCCTGAGGGACTCCACTTGTCAATGGCCTCCACTTGCCCATGGAGCCACTGACAGCCACTCTTTGGGTGCAGCCATCAAGCCAGTAAACAGGACTTGAAATGCAGGTTATGAGTTACTGCTTCAGAAATAGCAGCCAGACTTGACCAATGAAACTCTGCATGGTCTCTGGGTGGTTCATAAATCACAGTTCATAAATCAGTTTTCACCTGACCTGTTGGACAGCTTACTAGAAATAGCTTTGGGATGAGAACAGTGTGAAGTTCTTACATACCTGAGTTTGTTTCTTCTCTTTGTCTTTCAGGCTAGAAACACCACACTGGTGTCAGGAAGTAGGATTTACTCCAACAGAAATGAAACACAGTTAATTTGTCTTGTACTTTTGTGGTTTATGGTGAATTTGAAGCCTTTTTTAGGCTCCAAATAATGCATAAGATGCTAATTCAGCAGTTTGGACATGTCACTGGATGCTGGATGCAGTAAAAAGGATCTTTTATTGTTTATAGTTTCACTTGTTCCATTACAATCTGGGATCAATGGACAACAAAAACAGAGGACATCCATCACAGACAGAGAATCCAGTAATGCTTCATGGGAAGGCAAAAGTCTGCAGGAATGCTTCTGTAAACATCCTGTGTAAAATAGTTGTCACGTATCTGGATCAAATAATGATATTAAAAACAAACAAGCAAACATTGAAAATTGAAAAGTATTCACTAACTTGATCTTGCCCTCAGACCAACAGCTGGTTGTGTGTCCCCTGTCTTAACCATACCTCCTAAATATCATAGAATCACAGAGTCAGTCAGGGTTGGAAGGCACCACAAGGAGCAGCCAGTCACAACCCCCCTGCCATGCCCAGGAACACCCTACCCTAGAGCAGGCTGCACACAGCCTCAGCCAGCCTGGCCTCAAACACCTCCAGCCATGGGGCCTCAACCACCTCCCTGGGCAACCCATTCCAGCCTCTCACCACTCTCACACTGAACAACTTGTTCCTCACCTCCATCCTGACTCTCCCCACCTCCAGCTTTGCTCTGTTCCCTGCAGTCCTGCCACTCCCTGACGGCCTGAAAAGTCCCTCCCCAGCTTTTCTGTAGGCCCCCTGCAGATCCTGGCAGGTCTCAAGAAGGTCACCTGGGAGCCTCCTCTGCTGCAGCCTGCACAGCCCCAACTCTTTCAGGCTGTGCTCACAGCAGAGCTGCTGCAGCCCTCTGAGCATCCTCCTGGCCCTGCTCTGGATGTGCTCCAGCATCTCCACAGCCCTCTTGTCCCAGGGGCTCCAGCAATGGATGCAGGACTCCAGGTGGGGTCTCAGCAGAGCACAGCAGAGGGGAAGAATCCCCTCCCTCGCCCTGCTGGCCACACTTCTCCTGCTGCAGCCCAGGCTCTGCTTGGCTTTCTGGGTTGCAAGTGCACACTGCTGGCTCATGGTGAGCTTCTAATCCCCCAGCACCCCCAAGTGCCTCTCCTCAGGGCTGCTCTCCAGGCACTCCCTGCCCAGCCTGGATTGGTGCTTGGCATTGCCTCCACGCAGCTGCAGGACCTTGCCCTTGGTCCTGTTGAACCTTCTGAAGTTGGCTTGTGCCCACCTCTGCAGCCTGTCCAGGTCATATGCAACTGTAACTTTTAAAACAGAATATTGATTGCTGACACAGGCAAATGGCTATGCCCTTTTTAAACACAGTTATGAATATTGATTTTGCAATTACTTTTTTATATGATGAATTAAATTATTATATTAATTAATATTAAGGGGGAAACCGATAAGTTATGATGATTGTTTATTGGTATTAAATCTCAACAGGAAACTTATTTACAAGGTTCAAATGCACTCTTGTGGGTACTTAGACACAGGAAACAAGCAACTTAGAACAGGTAAGTAAAGCTAGCAGTATACAAACATTCATTTGAGGCCTTGGAAAGAGACCCTTGCAGTCAGTGTGCTGCTTACCCTCTAGGGGGACTTTCTGCTGAAGCAGAAGGCACAGTAGAGTTTACAGTGACAGAACCAAATCAGAACTTTACTTACAAAGAGGCATTTTAGAATATTTACTCTCAAAGCAGTATCTCCAGGGGCTGCATTTTAGTTCCACACAGTACCCCAAACATGTGGATGGGCTGCTGTCGGTGGTATGATAGCCATTGGAGGGTTTGGGAGTTTCCCCAGGGCTCTAGCAGGATGCTCAGGGGTTAGATGGTCTCTGATCTGATCTTGATTCCTTCCAGGACTCCAGATTCCTCATGGAGATCTGCAGCAGACAGACATGATATCTTGCTGGTGGCTAATTCTTGCCTACTGCGTGGAGGCACTGGATGCCTCTCCTTGGTAAACTGAGGCACAGCAAAGTTTCCAGGTGGGCAAGCTTGAAGCATCATAAGTTGTTGTTGCACAGCAAAGGTGGTCTGGAGCATGGCAAGGCAGAGCACAATGGCAGAGCAGAGACATTTACAGCTTCACTCATGGATGTTTTTTGCCCAAGTCTGATGGCTCCATTTGGCCACAGAGATCAGCTAATCAGAATGACATATTAGGTGAAGCCAAGGCTTGCTTTACCCCTACTTTGGAAAACATAGGCCATGCATAAACAAGTGTATGTACCCTGCTTACCACTGCAAAGCAGACAGGGCAGCTATTCAGCTGGGCCCATAGCTGGAGTCATCTTGATCTCACTGCAAAGGACAGCAGAGAGGGGTTTGCCTTCTGTCCTGTCCGTCACTGTAGCTCTGATGTGACAGATTTGGCATAGCTTTTAGGGAGCAGATGTCCAAGTTATCAGAAGCCATTTAATGAATCATAGAATCATAGAATCAACCAGGTTGGAAGAGACCTCCAAGATCACCCACTCCAAACCATCACTCAGCCCTATCCAATCAACCAGACCATGGCACCAAGTGCCTCATCCAGGCTTTTCTTGAATACCTCTAGGGATGGTGACTCCATGACCTCCCTGGGCAGCCCATTCCAATGCCAATCACTCTGTCTGCCAACAGCTTCCTCCTAACATCCAGCCTAGACCTCCCCTGCCACAACTTGAGACTGTCCCCCCTTGTTCTGTTGCTGGTTGCCTGGAAGAAGAGACCAACCCCCACCTGGCTACAACCTCCCCTTAGGTAGTTGTAGACAGCAATGAGGCCACCGCTGAGCCTCCTCTTCTCCCGGCTAAACAACCCCAGCCTACACAAGGTATATGTTGCAGAAATGTGTTACCTATCTGGGAGCTTAAACTACTCTTCTCTGTTATTTTTATTTTATGGTTTAATGATGCTGGATCAAATCCTGATGAGGGAAACTGGCCAGGGTTGGAGGAGAGGAACTTCTCCAGATGAAAAGCAGTGCTAGCATAAAAATAAAAGAGGATTAATTAGGGAATAGGTCTAATTCTAATCATGTCAACATACAAATCTCCAAGAAACAAATCTACAAGATGAATGGCAAGGTATGTAAGAGCACTTCTTATACAGATCTTCATTCTCTTCATCCAGGCAACCAGCAACAGAACAAGGGGACACAGTTTCAAGTTGTGCTGGGGGAGGTCTAGGCTGGATGTTAGGAGGAAGTTGTTGGCAGAGAGAGTGATTGGCATTGGAATGGGCTGCCCAGGGAGGTGGTGGAGTTGCTGTCCTGGGGGGGTGTTCAAGCAAAACCTGACTGGGGCGGGCACTTAGTGCCATGGTCTGGTTGATTGGACAGGGCTGAGTGATAGTTCGGACTGGATGATGTTGGAGGTCTCTTCCAACCCGGTTGATTCTATGATTCTATGATTCTCTGAACCAAAGTTAAGTTTCATGTATGTGGAAGTTAAAAATCAGCCAGGCCATGGATTTTTGTTATCTTCTTTCTGCTCTTGGTGCAAAGGTTTTAAGACTGCTGTGTCCTTATAAAATTTCCAAGGTACATGTAATAACATTTTTTTTGTTGGGATGGATTGCTGCAGTTTGTATTTGTGTTTGATTGTAGTGCAGGTGTACGTTTATGATGGTGTTCATGCTTCTTATATCCCAGTTGTGCAGGGCTTGAAGCCATGAACTTAAGGATATGACAATTTTCATAATGAATGCCTTAAATACTGTAGGAGAAGTTTAAACAAGTACTTAGGAAGATTTGCAATTCCTTATCCATGACAGCATTAGCATACAAGAGGGATGAAAGAGAGTATATTCTTACTGTGATTTGGGTGTTGTTTAATGTGGTTTCCTCAGTAGATATCCTCCAGCCTCAGAAGTGTAAATGCACTTTTTCAGCTTGGCTGTGTGAAATCTGAACCTTTTGATTAGTGCTGGAGCATGCAATGGTTGTAAAAGTTATCATTTGATGATGGGATATATATATATTAAAAAAAAATCATATTTAAAACCTGTCTGTCTTTTGGGTGCCTAAGTGGAGCTTGTATTTGGGAAGGTGAGGTTTCCTGTTTGCAGGACTAATGGCTCCTGGTACCATTGGTAGGTGCTAGCACATACAGATGGGGTGAGCATGGAGTCAAGGGGCAGTGACAAATCGACTGCTTGGAAGGGTCCTTGCCACATCACAGCAGAGAAATGTGTGATTTACTAATCAGGCTTGAAACCTGAGTCTGAAGGCAGCAGAAGCACGGAAATAACTTGCCATCAACAACCAGGTGAGTTCTAGCAAAGGATGTTCAAAGTGATCTGGAGGCAGAAGACTTCTGTCCTGGTTTTGATCCGTGAGCTGCCCCAAGCAAAAGGACTGAAAAGGTATTTTTACAGAACCATGGAATCAGTCAGGGTTGGAAGGGACCACAAGGATCATCTAGTTCCAACCCCCCTGCCATGGGCAGGGACACCCTACCCTAGAGCAGGCTGTCTAGAGCCTCATCTAGTCTGGCCTTAAACACCTCCAGGGATGAGGCTTCCACCACCTCCCTGGGCAACCCATTCCAAGGTCTCACCACCCTCATGGTGAAGAGCTTCATCCTCACATTCAGTCTTAATCAATCCATTTCCAGCTTTGTTCAATTCCCCTTGAGTCCTGTCACTACCTCATATCCTAAAAAGTCCCTTCCCAGCTTTGTTGTAGACCTCCTTAAGATACTGAAAGGCCACAGTAGGGTCACCTCAGAGCCTTTTCCTCTCCAGACTGAGCAGCCCCAACTCAGTCTCTCCTTACAAACCAGAGATAATGGCTGCCACATGCACTCAGGGAACAGAGAAGGGAGAGGAGAGAAGGGCAGGGTTGGTTGTGATGTCTGGTTATATAGGAAGATAGAGAAAGGAGAATAGAATAACAGTTTGCAAAATCCTGTCCATTCACCTAAGGCTTTCTGGTCCCTGTAGGACTTTTATCTCTCTGATGGGACAATTCATCCTAAACCTGCATCAACTACTCATTTTCTTTACTGTCACAGTCATCAGAGACATTGTTGACTCTTGTCCTAGGGAGCTGGAGCCCTGTGTCTTCCTCAGGCACACCTCAACAAGCTTGGAAGGCTGGGCAGGCAGGAGCCTTTTTTACCCAGGATGGACTTCTGAGCTGTAAGAACTCCTCTTGTTTGAAATACAGGTACAGAGCCTTCTCCGGGGCCTTTGCTGGTAGGGATAACAGTCCTGCTGTCACCCACTGCAAAATTCAGGATGCTACAAACTCAGGTGTTTGAGTGCTTCACCAGATTAAAAGACTTCTGGTGCAAATGAGCCCTTTACCAAGCCTCCTGACCTCCAGCTGCTTCACTGGCACCAGTGACAAAGCCGTGACTGAGAGACAGCCTAGCTAGGACACCCTGCCAATGGCATCGCTTTCACCTGAACCAGCTCAGTAACAGCACACTTTGAAGCCTCCTTCATTTGTGGGTACTACTACATTAAAAAGTGGTACAAAATTTGCCTTCTCCCAAATTAGAAACCGATTGAACTGTAACAACATCTCTTGGTGGAAAAACTTTAGCTTTTTCTTGCTGCATCAGAGAGTGACCATCCTTTCAGGGTGAGAACCGATGTAAGAGCAGCCAAGGAATGCAGGTAAAAGGCCCTTACAGACCAGATACACACTTTGAGGGTGTCTGTGGCAAACCAGAAGACACCAAACTTTGCAGAGATGTTTGTTTATAGTATTCAGTTGCTAATATGCAAAGCTGAACAAGGGCTGCTGTAGGAGTGCCTGCAGTTACTGACTGGAGATCTGGGATATGCAATCCTGTAAAGACCCAGGCCTGCAGTGACTAAGGAGAGCAGGAGGGAGATAAAGGAGGAGCAGAGATATCCTGACAGTGATAAAGAAGAGTCTGCTGACCAGAGATGGAAGAGACCCTGTGAGGAAGGCTGTGTGGGGTGTTCATCGCAGATAACCACTCCAGACCACCAGAGCGGTTTGGAATTGGGGTGGAGAATGGAAAAATACCTCTGTTGATGAACTCCAAGGAACAATTGTGATAACCCTACCTCTTCTTATGAATGTGCCTGCTCTTGTAGCACAAACTGTGGCTTGTGCCAGCACAGAGTGTGCAGGATGGCTGTGTCCTCATGTTCTGGTGCTGGCCACCTGAAAAAAGAGAGCAACCTCCTCCTGGCCACAACCACCCCTCAGGTAGTTGTAGACAGCAATAAGGTCACCCCTGAGCCTCCTCTTCTCCAGGCTAACCAATCCCAGCTCCCTCAGCCTCTCCTCGTAGGGCTGTGCTCAAGGCCTCTCCCCAGCCTCGTCGCCCTTCTCTGGACACGCTCAAGCATCTCAATGTCCCTCCTAAACTGGGGGGCCCAGAACTGAACACAGCACTCAAGGTGTGGTCTAAGCAGTGCAGAGTACAGGGGCAGAATGACCTCCCTGCTCCTGCTGGCCACACCATTCCTGATGCAGGCCAGGATGCCACTGGCTCTCTTGGCCACCTGGGCACACTGCTGGCTCATGTTCAGATGGGTATCAATCAGCACCCCCAGATCCCTCTCAGCCACTCCGACCCCAGCCTGTATCTCTGCATGGGGTTGTTGTGGCCAAAGTGCAGCACCCTGCACTTGGAGCTATTGAACACCATCCCCTTGGACTCTGCCCATCTGTCCAGGTGGTCAAGGTCCTGCTGCAGAGCCCTTCTGCCCTCCAACCCAGCCACATCTGCCCCCAGATTGGTGTCATCTGCAAACATGCTGATGCCTGACTTGAGCCTGCCTTGTGCTGGTGATCAGGATTCATGCTTTTTGCTGGTGGATAGCCTGATGCCAAGCTGTGCATCTTCTGGTTTTGATATAAATAACTCACGACTGGTTCATTGTTGAGGTTTTCTCTATTGCTGTTGGACTGACATTATTTCGGCATGAGAGTGGTGAGAGGCTGGAATGGGTTGCCCAGGGAGGTGGTTGAGGCCCCATGGCTGGAGGTGTTTCAGGCCAGGCTGGCTGAGGCTGTGTGCAGCCTGCTCTAGGGTAGGGTGTCCCTGGGCATGGCAGGGGGCTTGGAACTGTCTGATCCTTGTGGTCCCTTCCAATTCTGACTGATTCTGTGATTCTAGTCAGAGAGAAAGAGGCATGGTTTGGGGAAGTTCCTCAAAACCTCAATAAGTGTTTTCTGCATTTACGCAGTACAAGGATTTTTACCACTCAGACAAGGTCAAGATTACTCTTCTTGAGCAGTCATGATGGACAGTGTGCCTTTTCCTCAGGATCTGCAGGATCTGCTCTAGGGTAGGCTCGTGGCAGGGGGTTGGAACTGGCTGATCCTTGTGGTCCCTTCCAACCCAGACTGATTCTGTGTTTCGATGATTTTAAATGTTTAGAGTCTGACTTTTGGTAAACAAGCTGCTGCTCGTCCCTGGCTCGCCTCCATGCCCCGAGTACCCAAAAAGCCTGCTTTTGCCTGCGGACCGTGAGCGGGAACTGTCCGTCTCTAGAACCGAGCGGGGATGTGGGGATGCTTGCCCTGCTCCGGGAAGGAGCAGCCAGCCCAAGCGCCCCCCAGTCAGTCACAGTTGCCTGGCTAGGAGTGAAGCCGCGGAACCAGCGGAGCGCAGCACAGCCGCAGCCGCAGCTGAGCGGTGCTGGACTGCAGCCCGGGGACAACTCCAGCTGACTGGAGAGCGCTCCGCAGCCTCCGGACTGCTACAGCCCCCTGAGCCTGCATCCTGCTACCTCACCCAGGTGGCAGACTGCTCCAGTAGCACCCGGTGAGTATCTACTGAAGATGAGGCAGCAGTGTGCCCAGGTGGCCAAGAGAGCCAATGGCATCCTGGCCTGCATCAGGAGCAGTGTGGCCAGTAGGACAAGGGAGGTTATTCTGCCCCTGTACTCAGCACGGGTCAGGCCACACCTTGAGTGCTGTATCCAGTTCTGGGCTCCTCAATTCAAGAGAGATGTTGAGGTGCTGGAAAGTGTCCAGAGAAGGGCAACAAAGCTGGTGAGGGGCCTGGAGCACAAACCCTATTCAGAGAGGCTGAGGGAGCTGGGGGTGTGCAGCCTGCAGAAGAGGAGGCTCAGGGGTGACCTCATTGCTGTCTACAACTACCTGAAGGGACATTGTAGCCAGGTGGGGTTGGTTTCTTCTGCCAGGCAACCAGCAACAGAACAAAGGGACACAGCCTGCAGCTGTGCCAGGGCAAGCATAGGCTGGGTGTTAGGAGGAAGTTGTTGTCAGAGAGAGTGATTGGCATTGGAATGGGCTGCCCAGGGAAGTGGTGGAGTTGGGGTCCCTGGAGGTGCTCAAGCCAAGCCTGGATGAGGCACTTAGTGCCATGTTCTGGTTGATTGGCCAGGGCTGGGTGCTAGGTTGGACCCTAATTTTTAATATGAATTAATATTCATAACTGTGTTTAAAAAGGGCATAACCATTTACCTGTGTCAGCAATCAATATTCTGTTTTAAAAGTTACAAGTGGCATATGACCTGTACAGGCTGCAGAGGTGGGCACAAGCCAAGCTCAGGAGGTGCAACAAGACCAAGTGCAAGGTCCTGCAACTGGGTGGAGGCAATGCCAAGCACCAATCCAGGCTGGGCAGGGACTCGCTGGAGGGCAGCCCTGAGGAGAGGCATCTGGTAGTGCTGGTGGATTAGAAACTTACTAGGAGCCAGCAGTGTGCACTTGCAACCCAGAAAGCCAAGCAGAGCCTGGCCTGCAGCAGGAGAAGTGTGGCCAGTAGGTGGAGGAAGGGGATTCTCCCCTCTACTCTGCTCTGCTGAGACTCCAACTGGAGTACTGCAACCAGTTCTGGAGTCCCCATTACATAGGGATGTGGAGATGCTGGAGTGTGTTCAGGGAAGGGCCAGGAGGATGCTCAGAGGGCTGCAGCAGCTCTGCTATGAGGACAGACTGAAAGAGCTGGGGCTGTGCAGTCTGGAGAACAGGAGGATGTGAGGTGACCTTCTTGTGCCCTTCCAGTATCAGTAAGGGGCCTACAAACAAGGTGGAGAAGGACTTTTTGGGCTGTGAAGGAGTGCCAGGACTGGGGGGAATGGAGCGAAGCTGGAGATGGGGAGAGTCAGGCTGGAGGTGAGGAGGAAGTTGTTGGTGATGAGAGTGGTGAGAGGCTGGAATGGGTTGCCCAGGGAGGTGGTTGAGGCCCCATGGCTGGAGGTGTTTGAGGCCAGGCTGGCTGAGGCTGTGTGCAGCCTGCTCTAGGGTAGGGTGTCCCTGGGCATTGCAGAGGGGTTGGAACTGGCTGCTCCTTGTGGTTCCTTCAACCCTGGCTGATTCTACCATTTTCTATCTGTTTAAACTACTGCTTAAAGCCTCATCTAGCCCTGTTCTTCAACATTTTCAGGGATAGCTTTATTAATATTGCCTTATCATATTTCATAGCTGCACCACCCCTCTCTCTTGACTGTTTTATAATGCTTCTCTGAATCAGAGCTAAGAAACTCAAGTGAACTGTTTTGCTTAGATAAAACTCTCATCTTCATGAACAAGAGATTAAACAAAAAACAAAATGCAGAGGACTCTTACTGTAAAATGCCTTCCTAGTAGACTTTGTTTTTCTGTAAGCAATTTGCTACCCTGTGGAGTTTTACTTTACTGCATCAGTAAAATCTCTACTCAAAAAATGTACAAAGGAGTAAGATGTATGCAATGAAGAGTGGTGAAGTCATGCGACCATCTGAAGCACAGGCTGACACTTCATTGCTTGAGGCAGTTTAGCCTTGATGGGTTAAAGAAGGCTGCCTGATGAGTCCTGCAGGCTGATCTCTCCTCCAGGAGCCCTGGAGAGTCCTCTGGCAGGGTTTGACTAGCAAAAGGCTAAGTCCTCTGTCTGGGGCAAATCCAGGTAAGGGCTCTGCTCTAAGTGGTCTTGATCTGGTGTGCCCTGCTGGTCCAATACCATCACCATTTGCTTGGATACTGTTACTAACAGTACTCTTCATGCCCAGCTTGATTGAGGCATGAAATACAAATTTATGGGGAATAGACTCAAAGAGAGAAAAAGAAAGGAAGAAAGAAAGGAAGAAAGGAAGGAAGGAAGGAAGGAAGGAAGGAAGGAAGGAAGGAAGGAAGGAAGGAAGGAAGGAAGGAAGGAAGGAAGGAAGGAAGGAAGGAAGGAAGGAAGGAAGGAAGGAAGGAAGGAAGGAAGGAAGGAAGGAAGGAAGGAAGGAAGGAAGGAAGGAAGGAAGGAAGGAAGGAAGGAAGGAAGGAAGGAAGGAGGGAAGAAAGAAAGAAAGAAAGAAAGAAAGAAAGAAAGAAAGAAAGGAAGGAAGGAAGGAAGGAAGGAAGGAAGGAAGGAAGGAAGGAAGGAAGGAAGGAAGGAAGGAAGGAAGGAAGGAAGGAAGGAAGGAAGGAAGGAAGGAAGGAAGGAAGGAAGGAAGGAAGGAAGGAAGGAAGGAAGAAAGGAAGAAAGAAAGGAAGAAAGAAAGGAAGAAAGAAAGGAAGAAAGGAAGAAAGAAAGAAAGAAAGAAAGGAAGAAAGGAAGAAAGGAAGAAAGAAAGGAAGAAAGGAAGAAAGGAAGGAAGAAAGGAAGGAAGGAAGGAAGGAAGGAAGGAAGGAAGGAAGGAAGGAAGGAAGGAAGGAAGGAAGGAAGGAAGGAAGGAAGGAAGGAAGGAAGGAAGGAAGGAAGGAAGGAAGAAAGGAAGAAAGGAAGAAAGAAAGGAAGAAAGGAAGAAAGGAAGGAAGAAAGAAAGAAAGAAAGGAAGGAAGGAAGGAAGGACGAAAGAAAGGACGAAAGAACGAAAGAAAGAAAGGAAGAAAGGAAGAAAGGAAGGAAGAAAGGAAGAAAGGAAGGAAGAAAGGAAGAAAGGAAGAAAGGAAGAAAGAAAGAAAGAAAGAAAGAAAGAAAGAAAGAAAGAAAGAAAGAAAGAAAGAAAGAAAGAAAGAAAGAAAGAAAGAAAGAAAGAAAGAAAGAAAGAAAGAAAGAAAGAAAGAAAGAAAGAAAGAAAGAAAGAAAGAAAGAAAGAAAGAAAGAAAGAAAGAAAGAAAGAAAGAAAGAAAGAAAGAAAGAAAGAAAGAAAGAAAGAAAGAAAGAAAGAAAGAAAGAAAGAAAGAAAGAAAGAAAGAAAGAAAGAAAGAAGAAAGAAAGAAAGAAAGGAAGGAAGAAAGGAAGAAAGGAAGGAAGGAAGGAAGAAAGGAAGGAAGGAAGGAAGGAAGGAAGGAAGGAAGGAAGGAAGGAAGGAAGGAAGGAAGGAAGGAAGGAAGGAAGGAAGGAAGGAAGGAAGGAAGGAAGGAAGGAAGGAAGGAAGGAAGGAAGGAAGGAAGGAAGGAAGGAAGGAAGGAAGGAAGGAAGGAAGGAAGGAAGGAAGGAAGGAAGGAAGGAAGGAAGGAAGGAAGAAAGAAAGGAAGAAAGGAAGAAAGGAAGGAAGGAAGGAAGGAAGGAAGGAAGAAAGGAAGAAAGAAAGAAAGAAAGAAAGAAAGAAAGAAAGAAAGAAAGAAAGAAAGAAAGAAAGAAAGAAAGAAAGAAAGAAAGAAAGAAAGAAAGAAAGAAAGAAAGAAAGAAAGAAAGAAAGAAAAGAAAGAAAGAAAGAAAGAAGAAAGGAAGGAAGGAAGGAAGGAAGGAAGGAAGGAAGGAAGGAAGGAAGGAAGGAAGGAAGGAAGGAAGGAAGGAAGGAAGGAAGGAAGGAAGGAAGGAAGGAAGGAAGGAAGGAAGGAAGGAAGGAAGGAAGGAAGGAAGGAAGGAAGGAAGGAAGGAAGGAAGGAAGGAAGAGGAAGGAAGGAAGGAAGGAAGGAAGGAAGGAAGGAAGGAAGGAAGGAAGGAAGGAAGGAAGGAAGGAAGGAAGGAAGGAAGAGGAAGGAAGGAAGGAAGGAAGGAAGGAAGGAAGGAAGGAAGGAAGGAAGGAAGGAAGGAAGGAAGGAAGGAAGGAAGGAAGGAAGAGGAAGGAAGGAAGGAAGGAAGGAAGGAAGGAAGGAAGGAAGGAAGGAAGGAAGGAAGGAAGGAAGGAAGGAAGGAAGGAAGGAAGGAAGGAAGAGGAAGGAAGGAAGGAAGGAAGGAAGGAAGGAAGGAAGGAAGGAAGGAAGGAAGGAAGGAAGGAAGGAAGGAAGGAAGGAAGGAAGGAAGGAAGGAAGGAAGGAAGGAAGGAAGGAAGGAAGGAAGGAAGGAAGGAAGGAAGAGGAAGGAAGGAAGGAAGGAAGGAAGGAAGGAAGGAAGGAAGGAAGGAAGGAAGGAAGGAAGGAAGGAAGGAAGGAAGGAAGGAAGGAAGGAAGGAAGGAAGGAAGGAAGGAAGGAAGGAAGGAAGGAAGGAAGGAAGGAAGGAAGGAAGGAAGAGGAAGGAAGGAAGGAAGGAAGGAAGGAAGGAAGGAAGGAAGGAAGGAAGGAAGGAAGGAAGGAAGGAAGGAAGGAAGGAAGGAAGGAGGGAGGGAGGGAGGAAGGAAGGAAGGAAGGAAGGAAGGAAGGAAGGAAGGGAGGGAGGAAGAGAAAAAGAGAAAGGAAGAAAGGAAGCACAGACAAAAAATATGGCATTTGAAGACCTGTATATTTTCTACTGGGAATTCTTATGTTTTTTCTAACACTAAGACAAGCAAGAAGGCAGTTGGGACAAAGAGAATTTATATAAGCAGAGTGAGACATCAATTCAACATTGCACAGGTGCCTCCAGACTTGTTCTAATGCAGGCTTTGAGAACAGCTTCAGGAGGCTTTTGCTCTGGCACTGATAATGCCCCTGCCATCTACACTCATGAAAGGTATTTGACTTCTTCTTTGGCATCTGTAGTCAGCTCACAGACAGCAGTAAAAAGCCTGCTATGTAATCAATAACATGAAAATTCAACCTGCATGCCATGACAATTGGGAGAGAAAGTGATGGTAAAGGAAGAAAAGGTAATGGCTATAAAACCTCAGCCTCCTGACCTCACAGCTGTCCTTGCCTACAGGATGCCCACAGAAGAAAAATGCCTGATTTAATAATGCTTACACAAAAAAACAGGTTTAAATCCCTGGGGCAACACACTTAAGATGAGGTTTGTCACGTCCATCTCTTGTGATTGTAGGTCTAACAAGAGGTTTCCTAACATATTTTTCATCTAGAAAAGAACTACATCTTCTGGTGTCCATAGAATCATGTGTGGACTGCACTGAATTGTGGAATAGTCTTTGCTAAATGCATTTTGATGAGGAAAACCAAACTGACTACCAGTAAGGACTCAATACAGGGTTGCTCTTCCACTCCATTGCTTAATTACTCTCACAAAAAAAAAAAAAAAGAGCACTGTCTGTCTCCCATTGGAGAATTCTCTGAGAGAATTAATAAGCGATTAATTGCTGCTTGCAACTGCTTTAGCCTCTTGCTGATTAGGAAGGAAACGTTTGGTGGTCTGTACAGGCAGAGTCCTGAGGAGAAACCCTAAATATTAACAAAAGCATCCAAGCTGGGGGCAGAGTGGAAGAAAGGGTCCAGGGGGTACTGGTAGATAGTAGCTAAAGATGAGCCAGCAGTGTGCCCAGGTGGCCAAGAGAGCCAATGGCATCCTGGCCTGCATCAGGAACAGTGTGGGCAGCAGCACAAGGGAGGTTATTCTGCCCCTGTACTCAGCACTGGTCAGGCCACACCTTGAGTCCTGTGTCCAGTTCTGGGCTCCTCCATTGCAGAGAGATGTTGAGGTGCTGGAAGGTGTCCAGAGAAGGGTAACAAAGCTGGTGAGGGGCCTGGAACACAAATCCTATGAGGAGAGGCTGAGGGAGCTGGGGGTGTGCAGCCTGGAGAAGAGGAGGCTCAGGGCAGACCTCATTGCTGTCTGCAGCTATCTGAAGGGAGGCTGTAGCCAGGTGGGGTTGGTCTCTTCTGCCAGGCAAGCAGCAACAGAAGAAGGGGACACAGCCTCAAGTTGAACTGGGGGTAGTATAAGCTGAATGTTAGGAGGAAGCTGTTGGCAGAGGCACTTAGTGCCATGGTCTGGTTGACTGGATAGGGCTGGGTGCTAGGTTGGAGTGGATGATCTTGGAGGTGTCTTCCAACCTGGTTGATTCTATGATTCAGATGCCATCTTGAAGAGGTAAGTTAAGAGTCTTTATTGTAATGCTTCCTTTTCTCTTGGTTTTGGATTATTTTTCCCTAGCTTTTACCACGAATATTTGCTACGGAGGCAGCTGAATGCTCTGACACATGGAGTACAACCCAACAGCCATTAAAGGTAACAGAGAACTACTGACCTGCTTGTGCAGGCAGAGTGTTCAGGGTTGCTTCATTATGAGCTTCTTGATGTGCTTGGTGAAGTATAGGTCTGCTGCCTTGGAGGGCCAGGTGCAATGTGTTGTTTTCCTCCCCTTCTTCGCATACATTGCCCCTGACCTGGCTGCTGGAACTCAACAGGTCCATTCCCTAGCATAGAGGAAGGAAGGTGCAGCTCCACCTGCCTGCTGAAGATTACAGTGAGGCTTAGCTGGAATGAAGTCACTGCTGTTCATGTTGAAGGTGTTGCCTGGATCTGGTGTGACAGCAAAGCAATTCCTTGAAAGCACATAGGCTGAAGCAGCCACAGTGGCTGTCAGCTCAGCTGTGACTGCAAGGTCAAATGCTTATGGGCAGCGAGGAGAGGGAAGGCCAGCAAGGTGGAGATGCTGCTGGCAGCCTGTTACAGAGCACTCAAGCAGGACAAAGTGGCAGATGGAGCATTCTACAAGCAGCTGGCCCTAGTTGTCATGGAGAGCCTCAACTTAGCCAATATCTACTGGAAATAGAGGGGAGCAGAGAAGAAACAGTCTAGGAGGTCCCTGGAGCAGGCAGAAGATAACTCACTGACACAGCTGCTGAGCAAGGCTACCAGGGCAGGAGCCTTGCCATGCCTGCTGTCTGCAAGCAGAGGACTGGTGAGTGATGTGGTGCTTGGAGGCTGTCTTGGGGTTAACGACCATGAAGTACAGGTGGAGTTCTCAATCCTCATGGAAGTAAGAGGGGTTCATCAAAATACCTGCCACTGACATGTGGAGACTTTGGCCTGCTCATTTGTTGAGAGAAGCTCTTGAGGGAGAGTTGTGAAGCATAAAGGGGTCCAGGAAGAGTGGACACTCCTCAGTAAGGAAGTCTTAAAAGTGAAGAAGCAGGTTCTAGCCATGTGCTGTAAGACAAATGGCAGTGAGGATGACTGGCCTGGATGGGACAGAGTGTTACTAAGCACACTGTGTTCAGACACTGCAGTGGCAAGACTTGGAGCCTGACTGCAGAAGGAGGTAGTGCCAAAGAAGCTCTGTGTCACTAGCTGTGTAGGGTTGGAGTTACCAAGGCACTGGGTCTCTGCAGGATTGTTTAGTCAGGTACTGCTGTTTCCTCAAGCACTCTGAGGTAGGTTTCCTCACCACCTCTCAGTAACCATGCCTGGAAGAGAGGTCAATCCACAGCTGGGTTTAGCACTGTGTGTTGAAACAGAAGACACCACGACATGGGACTGCTCGTGGCTCTGGGACAGTTCTGCTGAGAGGCTAAGTTGTTAACAGGGTAGTTAGAAAAGGCTACTGCAAATACATCTCTGTTTTCACACAGTTCTGTCTCCAGCCTCAAGCTGGAGAGAGGATTAAGTGGAAACATTTTGCATGCCCCTCTGTGTCTTGTATACAGATGTGAACCTCCAGGTCTTCATCAACTCAGTCACATCCTATGCAGCAAAGGGAGGGAAGTTACTTATACGAGCAGCCTTTGCACTGGATTTGGCTGAGCTGGAATTGCTTTCCCCCCAGGGCACCTTGTGTAGTGCTGTGATTTGCAGAGATGTAGCTGAGTGTTGACAACCCAGGAGTGGTTTGGCTTCTGCTGAGCCAAGCACCGAGGCTGAGCTTTTCCAGCACTTCCCCCTGCAACTGCACGAGTAGGCTGAGGGCTGGGCAATGTCTTGGGAGGGAAGAGAGCTGGGCCAGCTGACCAAGAGCAAAGGGGAATTCCATACCATAGGACACCAGCTCAGACATGAAAGCCAAGTGAAACAGGGAAGCACGGGGACATTTGCTGATGACATTTGTCCTGCGGAGCAACTGCTGTGCATCTTGCAGCCCTGCTGCCTGGGCACTGACCAAACACTTTCTGCTGATGGGAAGCAGAGAACAAGATCTTTGTTTACTCTTGCTTCTGTGTGCAGCCTTTGCTGTTGCTTTCCATCTGATTAAGTTGCTCCTAGCTTGACGCAGAGGCCTTTGGTCGTATTTTCCCTCTCCCTCATCTGTATAAGAACTGAGTGATAGAGCAGCTTTGGTGGGCATCTGGCCCCCAGCCAGGGCCACCCACCACAGTGACATCATAGAACTACTGGCTGATGCACCTCATTGTGCATCTCTCCAGCATCAGAACTGCCAATAGAAAGGAAAACAAGAGGAAAAGGAAAAAGGAAAGGGAAAAGATAAAAATAAGTGAAAGAAAAAGAAAAAAGGAAGGGAAAAAGAAAAAAAAGAGAAAGAAAAAGAAAAAGAGAAAGAAAAAGAAAAAGAAAAAGAAAAAGAGAAAGAAAAAGAAAAAGAAAAAGAGAAAGAAAAAGAGAAAGAAAAAGAAAAAGAAAAAGAAAAAGAAAAAGAGAAAGAAAAAGAGAAAGAAAAAGAAAAAGAAAAAGACAAAGAAAAAGAAAAAGAAAAAGAAAAAGAAAAAGAAAAAGAAAAAGAAAAAGAAAAAGAAAAAGAAAAAGAAAAAGAAAAAGAAAAAGAAAAAGAAAGGAAAAGGCAAGGAAAAAAAATTATAAAAAGAAAAAGAAAATTAAAAGTAAAAGAAAAATATAAAAGAAAGGAAAAGGAAAAGAAGGAAAAGGAAAAGGAGAAGGAAAAGGAAAAGGAAAAGGAAAAGGAAAAGGAAAAGGAAAAGGAAAAGGGAAAGGGAAAGGGAAAGGAAAAGGAAAAGGAAAAGGAAAAGGAAAAGGAAAAGGAAAAGGAAAAGGAAAAGGAAAAGGAAAAGGAAAAGGAAAAGGAAAAGGAAAAGGAAAAGGAAAAGAAGGAGAAGGAGAAGGAAAGCTCTTGTGTGCTAGCATCCATTCAGAGAGGATTGCTGGTGCTTTGCTGGGCTCAGTGAGGAGTGTGGGCACACAACAAGCCTACAGCAACGTCCTGGGGCCGTGTGTTGAACTCCTGCAGCACAAATGTGTCAGGGGTGCTGGCAGTGTTTCTACATGGCCCCACAGGTGCACTTTTCCTCCTAGCTTGTGTCGCTGCTGAGCAGAGTCTGCACTGCCTCCAGAGGCTTGCCACAGGTCTCTCCTGAAGGAAACCAATGCCTTCAGCAAACACAAAGCCCACAGACATCTTTGTGCCAGCTCTCGGGAAAGATCCTTGCTCACCCTGTTCCCTTCCCACTGCCTTCCAGGGGTGTCTGGCAATAAGCAATTGAATGGAGGTGCCAGTGAAGCTGATGAGGCACACCAAGGCACCACAGGAAAGGCTTCCTGGTGCTCGACAGGGTAAGGACAAGGTCTCCTAGGAGAGGGAGGAAGGCAGCTGAAGGGAGATGTTTTGTTCAGAGTGAGCTGCCAGCAGAAAATGCACTTCTCTGTGTGCTGTGCCCCTGTGCAGCAATGTGTGCCTGGGACCAGGGTTCCCACACTTTCCTTTTTGTTCCATTCCTTTCTGTTGGCTTTCTCTGCTCTGTGAGGGAGCACAAGAAATGTGGTTCTGACCTGCCTGCCGACCTGAAGCACTGCAGCAGCCTACCTGACCTCGGGAGACCTCTCAGTGCAGTCTTTGCTGAAGGCTACACCGTGGATGGGTTGTTCTCCATGGCAGTGTGAGAGTCACAAATCATTTCCACACACAGCCCTGAGACACCACATTAGAGACTGAAAGGCCAGTGGAAAGTCAACACAATGGCCTTGGGCCTGAGGAAGCTTTGCTCCTGGGTCACAGAAGTCACTAAGAAACAGCTGTGGCACTGGGATTGGTGTTTCTGCTCCCCCATGAAACTCTTGCATTCCATGTGAAAAGAAGTACTTGCCCTTGTGCTGAAAGGATCAGTCTGTGGGGCCAGCAGAGCACAGAGTCCAGCTCTGGAGCCCTGGACTTAGTCGTGGCTGGCACCACTGACACTCACAAGCTGCTGACTGTGGGCAGTGTCTGGGAGCTCCCTGCAAGACAGCATCTGTCTGATGGCAGGTGGGCAGGGCTGCTGTGTGTAAGGGCTGGGTACCCCAAAGCACCACCAGTCATTCTCCACCATGTGAAAGAAAGGAGACTTGCTCTAAATCGTTTCTAAGAGGGCAGAGTGTGTGCAGCTCCTGATCCACTGCGGTGAAATGCAGAGTGCCCCTTGCTGTGCAGGCAGCTGCTCGCTCGTACAGCTGATTGCACCTTCTCTGAAGCCATCTCTGGGGAGCAGCTAAATTGCACCCACTGCTGCCAAAGGCTTTGATAGCCCCGTGCCTGAAGAAGACGAATGATAACCAAGAATGAAAGTCAGGCAGACAGGCTATGGTCTGGCTCTTGAGGTTGGCCAAATCTTGCATGCCTCAGAGAGATTCAGGGAAATGCATTTCTGGCATGTAAACTGTCATTAACCTCACAGCAGGAGCTGCTCAAGATGCCTTGCAGAGCCAGGGCTATTTCTGGTGTGAAATAAAAGCACTTTTGCTGTGTAATATTTCTGCTGCTTTGATGTTTTTCCCATGGTAAGCAGGCACTTGGTTCAGTGTAGATGAAAATCAGGCTGCAGAGGAGATGCTGCTTACAAGTGGATGATGAAAAAGCTGCGTGGATTTTCCCATTTCCAAGTTGTAAATGCACTTAAATCTGCTGTTTTGCAGTGGTCTTGCAGTGCCTGGGAGCTCAGAGGGAAGTGGGACAAGTGTGTGGAAGGACGAGGGATTGTGGGTGAGAGCCATCAAGGTCCTCTTTGCCAGCCACATTAACAGTGAGATTGAGTGCACCTGCCTGAAGGGAGGCTGTAGCCAGGTGGGGTTGGGCTCCTCTGCCAGGCAAGCAGCAACAGAACAAGGGGACACAGTCTCAAGTTGTGCTGGGGGAGGTCTAGGCTGGATGTGAGGAGGAAGTTGTTGGCAGAGAGATTGGTTGGCATTGGAATGGGCTGCCCAGGGAGGTGGTGGAGTGGCTGTGCCTGGAGGTGTTCAAGCCAAGCCTGGCTGGGGCACTGAGTGCCATGGTCTGGTTGGTTGGCCAGGGCTGGGTGCTGGGTGCTATGTTGGACTGGATGATGTTGGAGGTCTCTTCCAACGTGGTTGACTCTATGATTCTGTGCTGAGCTAATCCAGGCAGGAGCAGAGTTGTTGACTTCCACTTCACACATGTTTAGTTTGGTTTTCTTTTTGTAATTTACCCCTTTCAGAGGGCAGTGCCAGCCTCTGCTTGCTAGGCCTTCAATACAGGGCACATGGAGAACTTTAAATCTGGGGCAGTGAACATTTTGTTCCTTAGGTTGGTGCTTTTGACAGCAGTTACACTTTCATGCTCCAGCCCTGTGAATATGAAGTCCCCTCGTGTTCTGGAAGATGACTTTGAAAGTGGAAGCATTGGTTGAAAGAACGTGACAAAGCAGAGTCTTCTCTCAGAGGAAGGTGGAGGGACAAGGGCCACAAAAACAGCTCTCCCAGAGTAGGTGTCTCACAGAAGTCTGCATTAAATAGCCACTGGAGAAAAACACAGAACTGGGCTGTCAAGGTTAACCAGACCTCCCCCACCAACACCAGAATTCCTCTTCTGGGGGCCCAGACACAGGCAATTCCCTCTTCTGGTACCACAGATCTTTTATTGTCACAACAAGGGGTAGCAGGTGGGCAGAAAGCCTGGCAGATGTGGCCTTGGCTCTCAGCCTCCACAGCTGAAAGGGAAGTTTCTCCAGGGGCTTGTGAACAAAGTAAGTTGGCACTGGCTGCAGACCTGCTTCAAATTGTCTCTGCTGAACTGAGGAAAAGAAGCTCCACTTTGGGTGTCTCAGACGGGCTTAGTCCAGAACCATGAGCAGGAAGCTTGCTTAGTATGGCCAAGAGAGCCAATGGCATCCTGGCCTGGGTCAGGAGCAGTGTGGCCAGCAGGAGCAGGGAGGTTATTCTGCCCCTGTGCTCAGCACTGGTCAGGCCACACCTTGAGTACTGTGTCCAGTTCTGGGCTCCTCAATTCAAGAGAGATATTGAGGTGCTGGAGCATGTCCAGAGCAGGGCAGCAAAGCTGGTGAGGGGCCTGGAGCACAAATCCTATGAGGAGAGGCTGAGGGAGCTGGGGGTGTGCAGCCTGCAGAAGAGGAGGCTCAGGGCAGAGCTCATTGCAGTCTACAGCTACCTGCAGGGAGGCTATAGCCAGGTAGGAGGTGGCCTCTTCTGCCAGGCAACCAGCAATAGAACAAGGGGACACAGTCTCAAGCTGTGCCAGGGGAGGTCTAGGCTGGATGTTAGGAGGAAGTTGTTGTCAGAGAGAGTGATTGGCATTGGAATGGGCTGCCCAGGGAGGTGGTGGAGGCACCATTCCTGAAAGTGCTGAAGCGAAGCCTGGCTGGGGCACTTAGTGCCATGGTCTGGTTGACTGGAAAGGGCTGGGTGCTAGGTTGGAGTGGATGATCTTGGAGGTCTCTTCCAACCTGCTTGATTCTATGAGTCTATGGAAGTAGCTCTGAATCTTCTCTAAGCAGGTCTGAATATGCCCTTTCAACAGCCAGTGCATAGACATCAGCACCCATCACACTTCTTCCTCATAGATCATAGCATGGTCTGGGTTGGAAAGGACTTTGAAGATCATCTAGTTCTAATCCCCTTGCCACAAGCAGGAACACCATCCACTAGATGAGGTTGCTCAGACTGGCCTTGAACACCACTAGGGAGCTGGCATTCACCACCTCCCTGGGCAACCCTAATTTCTTCCCAATCTAAATGTACCCTCCTCAAGCTTAAATCCATTCCCTCTCATCCTCTCACAACAAGCTCTTGTGAGAAGTGCCTTCCTGACGTTCAGGCAGACCCCTCGTGGGTACTGGAAGGCTGCTACAAGTTCCCCCTGCAGCCTTCTCCAGGCTGAACAGCCTGTCTCAGGGGGTTCTCTGGGGACCAGGGAACTCATGCACACAGAGGTACCCCCCTGTGGGTACAGTGTCAACATTTTATTATAGCTCAAACACCAAAGCCATAAAGAGAAAGATATGCTGGAAACTACAATGCTTATAGCTCAGATACTAAAATCATAGAGAGAAAGGCATATGACAAAGAATGCTGAGTAACTCTATTGATCAAAGAGCAGGTCATACTCACCCTATCCAACTGAACAGCAAAACTCCTGAGATCACAGGCTCACAGGATATTAGGGGTTGGAAGGGAAGCAAGGAGATCATTGAGTCCACTGTGCCAGTGCTCTGTGACCCTTACAGTAAAGAAGTTCCCCCTTGTGTTGAGCTGGAACCTCCTGTGCTGCAGCTTACACCCACTGCTTCTAGTCCTATCCCAGGGAGCAGTGAGCAGAGCCTGTACCCCACTCCTGACCAGCCCTCAGGTGTTTATGAACATTTATCAAATCCCCTCTCAGCCTTCTCTTCTCCAGACTAAGCAGCCCCAGGTCCCTCAGCCTCTCCTCATAAGCCATGCCCTGCTGTCCCCTCGTCATCCTCATGGCCCTCCACTGGACCCTCTTCAGCAGATCCCTGTCCCTCTTCAACTGGGGAGCCCAAAACTGAAGGCAGTATTCAAGATGAGGTTTCAGCAGGGCAGAGTAGAGGGGAAGGAGAACCTCCCTTGATCTGCTGGACACACTCTTCCTAATACACCCCAAGATCCCATTGGCCTTCTTGGCCAGCAGGGCACATTTGATGTGCCATGGATATTAACCACCAGTGCTCCCAGGTCCCTCTCCACAGGGCTGCTCTCCAGCAGATCACCTCCATCCTACACTGGTGCACTTTATCATTCCTTCCCGGATGCAGGACTCTGCACTTGTTCTTGTGGAACCTCATTTGGTTCCTCTGTGGCCAGTTCTGTCTGTCCAGGTCTCTCTAGATGGCCACACAGCCTTCAGCTGTCTCAGCCAAGCTGATAGAGCTTGATGTCATCAGCAAACTTGATGGGCAGACTCTGTATCTCTCTCTTTGTCTGTCTGTCCCCTCATCAGTGTTATTGATGAAGATGTAGAACAGGACTGGCCCCAGCACTGATCCCTGGGGACTGCACAGTTGCATCTCTCCAGCTGGACTTAGTACCAGATGCCTTCTTTTCTTCCTCATTCAAACCTGCAGTAGGGGGTGAGGGAAGTGAGAGAAGGAAGGAATTTGGAGTGCTCCAGAACAGCTGCCAGCACAAATGGCAGCTCATGTCAAGTTTTTTTATCAGCTGATCCCCCAGGTCAGTCTATTCAAGACTGTCCTTGAACCATTCCTCACCCAGCCTATATTTGTGCTTGGCATTGCCCCACCAAGTGTAGAACCTTACCCTGGCCTTGCTGAACTTCATGAGGTTGGCATGGGCCTACCTTCCAAGCCTACCCAGGTCCCTCTGGATGGAATCCTTCCACCCAGTGTGCCAAATACACCACACAGCTTGGTGTCACCCACAAGCTTGCTGAATCATAGAGTCAACCAGGTTGGAAGACACCTCCAACATCATCCAGTCCAACCTAGCACCCAGCCCTGGCCAACCAACCAGACCATGGCACTAAGTGCCCCAACCAGGCTTTGCTTCAACACCTCCAGGCACAGCCACTCCACCACCTCCCTGGGCAGCCCATTCCAGTGCCAATCACTCTCTCTGGCAACAACTTCCTCCTCACATCCAGCCTAGACCTCCCCCAGCACAACTTGAGACTGTGTCCCCTTGTTCTGCTGCTGCTTGCCTGGCAGAGGAGCCCAACCCCACCTGGCTACAGCCTCCCTGCAGGCAGCTGCACTCAATCTCACTGTTAATGTGGCTGGCAAAGAGGACCTTGGTGCCTCTCACCCACAGTCCCTCGTCCTTCCACACACTTGTCCCACTTCCCTCTGAGCTCCCAGGCACTGCAAGACCACTGCAAAACAGCAGATTTAAGTGCATTTACAACTTGGAAATGGGAAAATCCACGCAGCTTTTTCATCATCCACTTGTAAGCAGCATCTCCTCTGCAGCCTGATTTTCATCTACACTGAACCAAGTGCCTGCTTACCATGGGAAAAACATCAAAGCAGCAGAAATATTACACAGCAAAAGTGCTTTTATTTCACACCAGAAATAGCCCTGGCTCTGCAAGGCATCTTGAGCAGCTCCTGCTGTGAGGTTAATGACAGTTTACATGCCAGAAATGCATTTCCCTGAATCTCTCTGAGGCATGCAAGATTTGGCCAACCTCAAGAGCCAGACCATAGCCTGTCTGCCTGACTTTCATTCTTGGTTATCATTCGTCTTCTTCAGGCACGGGGCTATCAAAGCCTTTGGCAGCAGTGGGTGCAATTTAGCTGCTCCCCAGAGATGGCTTCAGAGAAGGTGCAATCAGCTGTACGAGCGAGCAGCTGCCTGCACAGCAAGGGGCACTCTGCATTTCACCGCAGTGGATCAGGAGCTGCACACACTCTGCCCTCTTAGAAACGATTTAGAGCAAGTCTCCTTTCTTTCACATGGTGGAGAATGACTGGTGGTGCTTTGGGGTACCCAGCCCTTACACACAGCAGCCCTGCCCACCTGCCATCAGACAGATGCTGTCTTGCAGGGAGCTCCCAGACACTGCCCACAGTCAGCAGCTTGTGAGTGTCAGTGGTGCCAGCCACGACTAAGTCCAGGGCTCCAGAGCTGGACTCTGTGCTCTGCTGGCCCCACAGACTGATCCTTTCAGCACAAGGGCAAGTACTTCTTTTCACATGGAATGCAAGAGTTTCATGGGGGAGCAGAAACACCAATCCCAGTGCCACAGCTGTTTCTTAGTGACTTCTGTGACCCAGGAGCAAAGCTTCCTCAGGCCCAAGGCCATTGTGTTGACTTTCCACTGGCCTTTCAGTCTCTAATGTGGTGTCTCAGGGCTGTGTGTGGAAATGATTTGTGACTCTCACACTGCCATGGAGAACAACCCATCCACGGTGTAGCCTTCAGCAAAGACTGCACTGAGAGGTCTCCCGAGGTCAGGTAGGCTGCTGCAGTGCTTCAGGTCGGCAGGCAGGTCAGAACCACATTTCTTGTGCTCCCTCACAGAGCAGAGAAAGCCAACAGAAAGGAATGGAACAAAAAGGAAAGTGTGGGAACCCTGGTCCCAGGCACACATTGCTGCACAGGGGCACAGCACACAGAGAAGTGCATTTTCTGCTGGCAGCTCACTCTGAACAAAACATCTCCCTTCAGCTGCCTTCCTCCCTCTCCTAGGAGACCTTGTCCTTACCCTGTCGAGCACCAGGAAGCCTTTCCTGTGGTGCCTTGGTGTGCCTCATCAGCTTCACTGGCACCTCCATTCAATTGCTTATTGCCAGACACCCCTGGAAGGCAGTGGGAAGGGAACAGGGTGAGCAAGGATCTTTCCCGAGAGCTGGCACAAAGATGTCTGTGGGCTTTGTGTTTGCTGAAGGCATTGGTTTCCTTCAGGAGAGACCTGTGGCAAGCCTCTGGAGGCAGTGCAGACTCTGCTCAGCAGCGACACAAGCTAGGAGGAAAAGTGCACCTGTGGGGCCATGTAGAAACACTGCCAGCACCCCTGACACATTTGTGCTGCAGGAGTTCAACACACGGCCCCAGGACGTTGCTGTAGGCTTGTTGTGTGCCCACACTCCTCACTGAGCCCAGCAAAGCACCAGCAATCCTCTCTGAATGGATGCTAGCACACAAGAGCTTTCCTTCTCCTTCTCCTTCTTTTCCTTTTCCTTTTCCTTTTCCTTTTCCTTTTCCTTTTCCTTTTCCTTTTCCTTTTCCTTTTCCTTTTCCTTTTCCTTTTCCTTTTCCTTTTCCTTTTCCTTTTCCTTTTCCTTTCCCTTTTCCTTTCTCTTTTCCTTTTCCTTTTCCTTTTTCTTTTTCCTTTTCCTTTTCCTTTTCCTTTTCCTTTTCCTTTTCCTTCTCCTTTTCCTTTTCCTTCTTTTCCTTTTCCTTTCTTTTATATTTTTCTTTTACTTTTAATTTTCTTTTTCTTTTTATAATTTTTTTTCCTTGCCTTTTCCTTTCTTTTTCTTTTTCTTTTTCTTTTTCTTTTTCTTTTTCTTTTTCTTTTTCTTTTTCTTTTTCTTTTTCTTTTTCTTTTTCTTTTTCTTTTTCTTTTTCTTTTTCTTTTTCTTTTTCTTTTTCTTTTTCTTTGTCTTTTTCTTTTTCTTTTTCTTTCTCTTTTTCTTTCTCTTTTTCTTTTTCTTTTTCTTTCTCTTTTTCTTTTTCTTTTTCTTTTTCTTTCTCTTTTTCTTTTTCTTTCTCTTTTTTTTCTTTTTCCCTTCCTTTTTTCTTTTTCTTTCACTTATTTTTATCTTTTCCCTTTCCTTTTTCCTTTTCCTCTTGTTTTCCTTTCTATTGGCAGTTCTGATGCTGGAGAGATGCACAATGAGGTGCATCAGCCAGTAGTTCTATGATGTCACTGTGGTGGGTGGCCCTGGCTGGGGGCCAGATGCCCACCAAAGCTGCTCTATCACTCAGTTCTTATACAGATGAGGGAGAGGGAAAATACGACCAAAGGCCTCTGCGTCAAGCTAGGAGCAACTTAATCAGATGGAAAGCAACAGCAAAGGCTGCACACAGAAGCAAGAGTAAACAAAGATCTTGTTCTCTGCTTCCCATCAGCAGAAAGTGTTTGGTCAGTGCCCAGGCAGCAGGGCTGCAAGATGCACAGCAGTTGCTCCGCAGGACAAATGTCATCAGCAAATGTCCCCGTGCTTCCCTGTTTCACTTGGCTTTCATGTCTGAGCTGGTGTCCTATGGTATGGAATTCCCCTTTGCTCTTGGTCAGCTGGCCCAGCTCTCTTCCCTCCCAAGACATTGCCCAGCCCTCAGCCTACTCGTGCAGTTGCAGGGGGAAGTGCTGGAAAAGCTCAGCCTCGGTGCTTGGCTCAGCAGAAGCCAAACCACTCCTGGGTTGTCAACACTCAGCTACATCTCTGCAAATCACAGCACTACACAAGGTGCCCTGGGGGGAAAGCAATTCCAGCTCAGCCAAATCCAGTGCAAAGGCTGCTCGTATAAGTAACTTCCCTCCCTTTGCTGCATAGGATGTGACTGAGTTGATGAAGACCTGGAGGTTCACATCTGTATACAAGACACAGAGGGGCATGCAAAATGTTTCCACTTAATCCTCTCTCCAGCTTGAGGCTGGAGACAGAACTGTGTGAAATCAGAGATGTATTTGCAGTAGCCTTTTCTAACTACCCTGTTAACAACTTAGCCTCTCAGCAGAACTGTCCCAGAGCCACGAGCAGTCCCATGTCGTGGTGTCTTCTGTTTCAACACACAGTGCTAAACCCAGCTGTGGATTGACCTCTCTTCCAGGCATGGTTACTGAGAGGTGGTGAGGAAACCTACCTCAGAGTGCTTGAGGAAACAGCAGTACCTGACTAAACAATCCTGCAGAGACCCAGTGCCTTGGTAACTCCAACCCTACACAGCTAGTGACACAGAGCTTCTTTGGCACTACCTCCTTCTGCAGTCAGGCTCCAAGTCTTGCCACTGCAGTGTCTGAACACAGTGTGCTTAGTAACACTCTGTCCCATCCAGGCCAGTCATCCTCACTGCCATTTGTCTTACAGCACATGGCTAGAACCTGCTTCTTCACTTTTAAGACTTCCTTACTGAGGAGTGTCCACTCTTCCTGGACCCCTTTATGCTTCACAACTCTCCCTCAAGAGCTTCTCTCAACAAATGAGCAGGCCAAAGTCTCCACATGTCAGTGGCAGGCATTCTGATGAACCCCTCTTACTTCCATGAGGATTGAGAACTCCACCTGTACTTCATGGTCGTTAACCCCAAGACAGCCTCCAAGCACCACATCACTCACCAGTCCTCTGCTTGCAGACAGCAGGCATGGCAAGGCTCCTGCCCTGGTAGCCTTGCTCAGCAGCTGTGTCAGTGAGTTATCTTCTGCCTGCTCCAGGGACCTCCTAGACTGTTTCTTCTCTGCTCCCCTCTATTTCCAGTAGATATTGGCTAAGTTGAGGCTCTCCATGACAACTAGGGCCAGCTGCTTGTAGAATGCTCCATCTGCCACTTTGTCCTGCTTGAGTGCTCTGTAACAGGCTGCCAGCAGCATCTCCACCTTGCTGGCCTTCCCTCGCCTCGCTGCCCATAAGCATTTGACCTTACAGTCACAGCTGAGCTGACAGCCACTGTGGCTGCTTCAGCCTATGTGCTTTCAAGGAATTGCTTTGCTGTCACACCAGATCCAGGCAACACCTTCAACATGAACAGCAGTGACTTCATTCCAGCTAAGCCTCACTGTAATCTTCAGCAGGCAGGTGGAGCTGCACCTTCCTTCCTCTATGCTAGGGAATGGACCTGTTGAGTTCCAGCAGCCAGGTCAGGGGCAATGTATGTGAAGAAGGGGAGGAAAACAACACATTGCACCTGGCCCTCCAAGGCAGCAGACCTATACTTCACCAAGCACATCAAGAAGCTCATAATGAAGCAACCCTGAACACTCTGCCTGCACAAGCAGGTCAGTAGTTCTCTGTTACCTTTAATGGCTGTTGGGTTGTACTCCATGTGTCAGAGCATTCAGCTGCCTCCATGGCAAATATTTGAGGCAAAATTATCAACTCCTGGGTGAAAATACTTTTTCCTTTTTGAGATAGATGGACTCCATCTGTCACCAGCACGCTTGGTGCTGTGTAAGCATCCCCATGATCAAAGAGATCAAAATTCCATTGATGATACCAGCCTCACAGTCCCTTTTAACAGCTTTTGGACTTTTCTCTGCAACCTCCTGTGGTGGAGAGGCTGCAGCCCCAAAACTGAGGCCTCTCTGTGCCTCTACATGCCTGCACATGTTTTTCTGCCTCGACCCATGGCAGTAAACAGGTTGTGTAACACACACACCCCCAGCCCGTGTACCCCTGGGGTCTGCCCAGGTGATCCCCTATTGGGAGGGTGCAGGCAAACAGCTACTGCCTATTAAGGTAAGGTTTGGGCTTACTGCCAGCCTGATTGGTCACTTTAGATGGCCAAATGAGCCACGAATCTTGGCTCAGAATCTCTAAGGAGGAGTGCAAAGGTGCACCACATGTTCGGAGTGTTCAGAGGTCCAGACTTAGCTGTTCAGACTCAGCTCTCTGATCCACAGAGCAGCACAGACCTGCTTGCATGGCCTAGACACAGAGTCAGGCCCTTACTCTTGCAAACATTACTGAGGCTCAGCCCTCTTGCACTGATCTCAAGGCACAGTTAAGCTGTCTGCAAACCCTTTGAGCAGCAGAGCGCCTGCACGCCTGCATTTGATACATATATGGGGAGCTGAGAGCCCCCTGCCTAAGCCCAGAGCAGCTGTACATACTGGCTGCTATCCTGCATTTATCTATGGAGCTCAAGTCTCCCTGCAGCCTGGCACACTGCTTGCCAGCTGTCCTGTAAGCCTGGAAAGATCCAGACTCAGCAGGCCCTTCCAGACTGTCTGCTTACCCACAAACACAGCCTGCTAGCTGTGAGACGACCGTGTCAGAAGCTGCACAGACAAATCCTTCTCCTGCACCTGGAAATCCTGCCAGCTGAGCATCCCTGGACACAGCATCCAGAAGCAGCAGTACTAAGGCAGAGACCACTTCACCAGGAGAGAAGGTCAGAGAAATCCTGTTTACCCCAGAGACTGGGAACACCTTATCATCCCCTGCAAGCTGGGACAGACTCCAGCTTCACCAAGACCCGAATACTGGGCACAGGCTGTGACACAATCCCGGGAGGGTGATTAGTGATTAATACTTAAGAGCAACACATTTAAGCAAGCTTTAATTCCTTTGTAATATAAGTTACCTCTGTCTTAAGAGCAGACACAGTTTCAGCCCTTGCTGGGCAAACAGTATAGTTGTTAAGAGGCATTAAGCCTAAGGGAATCTTTCTCTCTGTCTATAGTTGTTGGTAATTTGATATTTCCATTTAATAATCCAATCCCTGTAAATATGTCCCTACTTTGCACAACGAACTTGATTACACAGTGGTTGGGGGTGGTACAAATCTGTAAATATTAATTAATATTAATTTTAATTTAAAAAATTATAAAAAATTAATACTGCCTCAAATTAATTTCTCACCTCCCCCTAATAGGGAAGGAATAGAGAAATCCCCTCCACGACACCTCCCCCACAGCCAGCCTGTATAACCAATGCTGGTAACAGTCAGTAACAGTCAGAGGGCCACACCAGACCAGAGTTTCCTAGTAATGTCCCTAACCTGGGCCCCATGAAGGCAGAAGACTTTCTGCTGGGATGGATCTGGTTGGCAAATCAGTCCCTTAGTGCCCCTCATAAAGGAATCGCCTACAGTGACTACCCTCTTTTTATTCTTAACCAGGGCAGTCATAGTATGTAGAGCAGATTGACTAACCTTAGACAGTTCCCTGGATGGTCTGTCATCTGCATTCTCATTTGCCTGGCACTCAAGTTCCAGAGCCTCATATCTGTTTTGTAAGAGCAACTGGGAAAGAGAGTGTTGTGGAGGGCCTGTAGGTCTGCAAATAGTCTTATTTATGCCTTACCTTGCCTGAATGTGTTTTTCTGCCATAACCAGAGGTAAACGTATTAAATGAGCACAAAGGGGCACAACAGACTTGGTGCCATAAAGTTTGCCTTGCCCAGGACCCATGATTGTGTAAGCCCCCACACACCCAGCTTGTGCCTTTCTAGTGTAAGGCCCATGTGATTCCCATATTTGGAAGGTCCAGGCCTGTGGCATTTGCCTATTATGGTAAGGTTGGGCTGACTGCCAACATGATTGGTCATTCTAGTGGTCAAGGGGACGTTAATCTTGGCCCACATTCAATAAATGGGGGTGCACAAGTAAAGAACGTGCTTGCTCCCCCACATTGCTTGCCTGCCTGAGTACTCACTTGCAGAGCTCACTTACGTCTGCCTTTACAGAGCTCAGACTCCCATGCAGCTGTGCATCCCATTGCACGCCACTGCCTTATGTGCACCATCACCACAAGTTGCCAGGAGCAGACCCACTTGTCTGCACATGATCAGCCTGAGTAGGCAGTGTTAGACCTGTGCTCAGACAGCACAGCATCCTGCCTCTGCGCCTGAGATCTGCCTAAGAATCCCTGGAGAGAGCAGCCAGAAGAAACCAGCAGCACAAGGTCAGAGACTGTCATTTCCCCTGATGGCAGAGGATTCCAGCCTCAAAGTCCACAGGCAGAGACCCTGAAGAACTGGACATTCATATAGGCTGTGACGTAGCCCTGGAGGGTGATTATTGATTAAGCAGAAATTGTGAGTAAATGCTTTAATGCCTTTGTAATTTCTGTTGCCTCCTGCCATGGAGCAGAAAGAGCTTTCAGCCCACCTGTTTGGCAAGTAGTATCTGACCCCAAGCGGCATTAAGCTGCAGGGAAAACTCTCTCTGTTAATAGTTTGAATGTTTGCTAGTTGTTATAATAGTTAGTGCTTGATATATTCCCATAATGTCTTCACAACCATGTAGACAAATACTAATATTAGAGTTCAGTGGTTGGGGGTGGTGAGAGTTCAAAATATTGAAGTTAATAAGTACATATTTTTATAAAGTATCCTCTCACACCAATTAATTCCTCCCCTCTGCCACAGTTGGTGTAGGTGGCAGAATCCCCATCTGCAACAGAGAGGGAGGCTGGAAGGAGATTTGCTTATCACTGTAAGCAGGGACCTGTTTCCAGAGCCTTCTTTTGCTTAGATCTCTACCTACTGCCCACTGGCAAGAGGCCAGGGGATCCTCCACTTCCTTGTGAAACTTCCACCAGGCCCCTTTGCCTGAGGGACAGTAGGCTATGGCTCCACCAAGCTATCTTCCTCTCACAGTCTCTGGTACTCCCTACCTTTTTCATTTCCTCTTTCAGCTGACTAGGCTGATCAGATCATTCACTTGGTCCCACCACACACAGGTGGTCTCTCTGCTGCCCTCTGGTACTTGTGATAGGCATTCTCTTAAGCTGGACAGTTGTGCTAGTTTGAAGCTAGCTAGAATGTTTTGGTGAGCAGAACTAGATACAGGCTGTGAAAGGAAAACAACGGGGGTGTCTGCTCCCCTCAGAGTCCTGCTGAAGAAGAAACGAAAACATGAGATAACACTCTCACCATTTTGACTCATTCTGCTTTGGGCTTTTGACTGAGCTACATCTCTCTAACACTCTCCACTCACCTTTGCTTCTTAACCTCTTGGCTGAACCTCCATTCTTCCTTGGGACTGGGGTAAGGTTGAGAGGGGCAGGGGGAAGGTGCAGGGGTGGTTGAGAGCCCCTCCTGGGGACTCAGGTTTCTGGGAGGGGAGTTGTGTCTCTGTATTACCTTTTACCTTGTATATTTCTGTCTATAACTGCATATACTGTAACTATCTGCTTGTATCTTGTGCTAGCTGTAAATATAAGCTTCATTTATATTCCCAGAGCTGGCTGAGTCTAGTCTGGGTATTTCAAAAGCGTGGGTGGGGGCGGGGAACACCCAAACCATCACAACACTTAGATAGCTGTATGCTTGTATGAGAGCTGTGTTTGGGTTCCCACTTTCCTTCCTCCAAGGGGTTTCAGCTGAGTGGAAGCCATACCTGTGTCCTCTTCTAGGAGGGCAATGACCCTGCCCTGCATGTGTCGACTGCAGCACCAAATGCTGCACCACGCTCTTCTGACCTGCCACGTCCTGCTTGCTTGTGCCCTCTGGGGACTGGGTGCTAGTTAGAAGCAAGCTGGGATGTTTTGGTAAAAGAACTTGATAACAGGCAGTGGAATGAAAAACATGGTGTCTCCTTCTCTCACAGTCACGCTGAGAGCTCTGGGAAGAAGAATGACTTTTTTTTCTCTCCATTTTTGTTTCTCACTCTTGCTTTTGCCTTAGACTGAGACACATCTTTCTAACATCACTGCTTCCTTACCCTGCTTCTTACCCTCTTGGTTGCACCTTTATTCCTTTCTCAGGATTGGGGTAAGGTTGAGAGGGCCGGGGGAGGTGTTGGGGTGGTTTGAGAGCCCCTCCTGGGGACTCAGGTTTCTGGGAGGGGAGTTGTGCTTCTGTATTGTTTATCCTTTGTATATTTCTGTATATAATTGTATATAACTGTATATATTGTAAATAGCTGCTTGTAAATTCTGCTAGCTGTAAATAAATTGCTTCATCTATATTCCCAGGGTCCATCTGAGTTAGCTGGGTACCTACAAGTGTGGGGGGGTGGGGTAACCCCCAAACCATCACAGACTGGGTGCCATCACTCTTGCCCCTTCCCCCACTGAGCCAGAGCTGCTGCTCATCAGGACCTCATCCTTCTGTCCTGGGGCAGGCAGTGGGCACCTTCTCTTTCTCTGTGCTCTTGCCTTTGCACTTTTGCCGCTTTAGGAAAGCTCCTTGGTGCGATCTCTCTGAAGCTATCTCAGTGATTTCCTTTGTTCCTGTCGAAAGAACAGGAAGGGAGATCTTCCCAAGGGAGATCAGTTTATATTTCAGAAAACATCCTTCCAAGCCTTATTCCTTCACTGTTTCCCTCCCCCCTCCATGAATAGAAAGTACATTGTACTATGTCAAGTGGCAAAAAAACGCAGTTGGGTCACCTGCAAAGCCAGGACCCTGCCAAGCTGCAGAGAGGAGACCCAGGTCCCAGAAGAAAGCAATTATTTGATGGCTATGGGTACCCTGGGCCTGTCTAGTCCTCCTAATCAAGACAGTTCCTGCGTGGATTTTATTCCTCTGTCTAACAAGAAGGCTGAATAGACTGCACAACCTGGCATTTAATCTACTTTCTCCTGTACCTGTTCTACCACTGAGTCTCACGTGGTCGCTAAAACAAATTCATTCTGCACCACAACTGAAGCTGTTCCCTCAGGTTTTTCACCATCTGAATCAAATTGAAAGTAACCATTTTTCAGTTGTGTGCCTCTTGTTGGCATTCCCCTACTTGAACACCCATATCTGAAACATTTAGAATCCTCAGTTTGGGGCTCACAGTCTTCAAAGCATCACAGAATGTTAGGGGTCAGAAGAAGGACCTCAAAAGCTCATCCAGTCCACCTTCCCTGCCAGAGAAGGGTCACCTACACTAGAACACAGTAGAACACATCCAGGCAGGTCTTGAATATCTCCACAGAGGGAAACTGCCCTGGGCAGCCTGTTCCAGTGTTCTGTCACCCTCACAGTGAAAAAATTCCCTCTCATGTTTACATGGAACTTCCTATGCCTCAGCTTCCACCCATTGCTCCTCATTCTATCACTGGGCACCACTGAGAACAGCCTGACTGCATTCTCTTGCCAATCAACCTGTACGTATTTACAGACACTAATGAGGCCACCTCTCAGTCTCCTCCAAGCTCCAAGCCTCAGCTCCCTCAGTCTCTCCTCATACGGAAGATGTTCCACTCCCTTAATAACTTTTTCTGGCTCTTCAGTGGACTATTTCAAGCAGTTCTATGTCTTTCTTGAACTGAGGGGCCCAGAACTGGACACAGTACTGCAGAAGCCGCTGCTCCAGGGCAGAGGAGAACCTCTCTTTATCTAATAACCATTTCCCTTCTAATACACCCCAGAATGGCATTGGCCCCATTTTCCGCTTCACTCATCTTCAGCAGCTGCTCCAGGGCAGAGGAGAACCTCTCTTCATCTAATAACCATATCCCTTCTAATACACCCCAGAATGGCATTGGCCCCATTTTCCACTTCACTCATCTTCAGCAGCCGCTCCAGGGCAGAGGAGAACCTCTCTTCACCCCTCTTCATCTAATAACCATATCCCTTCTAATACACCCCAGAATGGCATCGGCCTCAGGTACTTTTCCCCTTCATTCATCTTCAGCAGGTCAGTCCCCAGTCTGTACTGCTCCCTGGGGTTGTTCTTTCCCTGGTGCCGGACTCTACACTTGCCCCTGTTGAATTCCATTCCATTTCACAGTATCACAGTATTATCAGGGTTGGAAGAGACCTCACAGATCATCAAGTCCAACCCTTTACCACAGAGCTCAAGGCCAGACCATGGCACCAAGTGCCACGTCCAATCCTGCCTTGAACAGCTCCAGGGACGGCGACTCCACCACCTCCCCGGGCAGCCCATTCCAGTGTCCAATGACTCTCTCAGGGAAGAACTTTCTCCTCACCTCCAGCCTAAATTTCCCCTGGCGGAGCCTGAGGCTGTGTCCTCTCGTTCTGGTGCTGGCCACCTGCCCAACTCTCCAGCCTGTCTGAGTCTCACTGAATGGCCACACAGCCTTCTGGTGTGGCAGCCACTGCACCCAGTTTGGTGTCAGCAGCAGACTTGCTGTGTTCTCGTCAGCAAACACCCTGTGCTCTCATCTGCTTTCACAGAATCATAGAATCAAGCAGGTTGGAAGAGACCTCCAACATCATCCAGTCCAACCTAGCACCCAGCCCTAGCCACTCAACCAGACCAGAGTGCCTCATCCATTCTTTTCTTGGACACCTCCAGGGACGGTGACTCCACCACCTCCCTGGGCTTTGTTGATGAGTGTGTTGAATAGGCCTGGTGCCAGTACTGACCCCTGAGGGACTCCACTAGTTACAGGCCTCAAACCAGATTCTGCCCTGTTGACCTCTGACTTCTTTCCTTCAAGCAGTTCACACTCCACCTCACTACCTGATCATCCAGACCATGCTGCCTCAGTTCAGCCGCAAGGAGGCTGTGGAAAATGGTGTCAAATGCTTTCCCAAAACAAAGATAAACCACATTCACTGCTCTGTCAACATCTACCCACCTGATTATGTCCTCATAAAAGGCTACTGGGTTGGTCAAACATGACTTCCCCTTGGTAAAACCATGCTGAATGCTCCTAATGATCCCACTGTCCTTGATATGCCTCAGGACAGCACCAACGATGAGTTCTTCCATTAACTTTCTGAGGACGGAGGTGCGGCTGACAGGTCTAAAGCTACCTGCATCCTCATCCTTATGCTTTTTGGGGATTGGAGTGATGTTTGCCTTCCTCCAGTCCCCAGGCACCTCTCCTGGCCACCATGTCTTACTGAAGATGATAGAGAGTGGTCTGGCAATGACTCCTGCCAGCTCCCTCAGCACCGGCGGGTGCATGCCAGCAGGACCCATGGATTTATGGATGTCTGAATTACTGAGCTGTTCCTTATCCCAGTCCTCATCACAAAATAATTCAAACAACATTGATTTTTTTGCTCGCTCTCTCTCTCTGTTCAAAGTACTTTGAATTGTGGCTATTCCCAAGATAAGCATTACTGAAGTTGATCTTCCAGTTGATTAGAGAAGCGAGCAGATAAATGCAACCTGTAAATGCCAAATGCAATGAGACAGCCTGATACAAACATTTTACATTTTATTTGAAGAGTAAATTAAAAAGGGCACTGCAGACAAACTAGTGGTAACTGATCCATACAAAACCACAAAGGACTATTCAAAAGAGGTCTGCAGCTTACAAGGAGAGTGAAATTCTGTTTTATAACACCTCAAGAGAAAAAAAAACAAACCCAAAACCCAAAAAGTTAGCTTGAGTTCAAAAAGTGTAACTTTAAAGTATATAAAAAACTGGCAAATAAATAAAGTTAAAATGCAGATCTATTTCAAATAATAAAGGACAGACAGTTGGCAACTGCATTACATAGTTATCATTTTCAGACTTGCTTAAAAAGCCAGATAAACTCACAAATGTGATTTCCTTCTCTCTTACACATGTCCTTTTGAGAAGCACCCATTTCCAGTGTTAGGCATCAATTTGTTTCACAAATATATTATTTTTAATCAAAGAAGAGCATAAAAGGTGCTTTACCTGATATTAAGCTTGCTGGTACACATTTTGGCACAAAAGTCAATAGAATAAACGTGTTTGCAAATGGTTATCTGTGCCCTATTCAAGGTTACTGGTTGTCAGAAGCCTTGTGTGTGCAAGGAGGCCAGAGAAACAATCTTCTCTCTTTCCCCAACATATCTCCTATATCCCCAGCTCACTGCAATTATACAAAACAAAAATTAACAAATGCAACAGAAAACAAAAATAAATCCCAAACCCAACAGTCTTACCAATGGCAGTCCAAGTTTCACCTCTGGGAGGCATTTGAACATGCACATAGTTACAGACTCCTTTAATGGAAGCAACAAGAACAGGAGCTCATTGCTGATTTTTCACTCACTGAAATCTGTTAGTAGGAGCCTGTCTCCCTTTTGTAGCCTATGTGAAGAGCCCTATGTAATGATTTTTACCCTACTGAACATTGTATGCATCTCAATAAAAAATAGGTGGGAAGCTTGATGGAAAATACAAATTAACCTGTCAGTTATGGGTAGTGATACAATTAGTAGAGGCAACAGCTATGTTCTACTTGTTCAATCCAGGGAAGATCTTTAATCTGCCACACAACCAAGCAGAAGGTAGTAGGGAGGAAAACAATGCAGGCTCCCCATTCCATACTGCATTTTGTGACAAAGGGGGGAAAATGACATTATTTCTCCTCAAGCACTACAAATTCAACTCATTTAAGGAGTTAGCCACATTCAAAGATACAGAAAACTTCCAGCCTCTGGTAATTAATTAGTGACTTAAGCATGTCTAGTTGATTGGATAGGGCTGGGTGATAGGCTGGACTGGATGATCTTGGAGGTCTCTTCCAATCTGGTTGATTCTATGACTCTATACAAAGGTCTATCAGAGAGGCCATACAGACCTCAAGGCTTTCTTCATGGCATTCTGGCTGCATCCATGCTATGTATTAGACTCTGTGACAGTACCTGACCTGGCTGCTTGAACTCAACATTCCCTGATATAGAGGAAGGAAGGTGCAGCTCTACCTGCCTGATGAAGTTTAGCTGGAATGAAGTCACAATTTTGAAGGTGTTGCTTGGATCTGGTATGACAGCAAAATAATTCTTTTTTCAAGAACCATATTTAGCTTAATTATTCTTCATGAGTAGAGGCAGGATACTCTGTACTGTAAACTAGGCAGTAAGGAGGTGTCTAAGGCCAGGCTGCATGAGGCTGTGGGCAGCCTGCTCTAGGGTAGGGTGTCTCTGCCCACGGCAGGGGGGTTGGAACTAGATGACCCTTGTGGTCCCTTCCAACCCTGACTCACTCTATGATGTATTTTTTTGATGAGACACTGGAACAGGTTGCCCAGGGAGGTGGTGGAGGCCCCATCCTTGCAGCTTTTTAAGGCCAAGCTGGATGGGGCTCTGAGCAACATGATCTAGTGTGAAGTGTCCCTGTCTACGGCAGGGGCATTGGAACTGGATGGTCTTTGAGGTCCCTGCCAACCCTGACAGTTCTGTGATTTTAAATGCAGACAACTCACAATACATTTAGGATTTGTAGCTCAACTGAAAGCATGTTCTGAACAATGTGCTTTACCTTGGTTCAGTTACTTCAATTTTCATTGCCACAGGTATCAAGGTATAACCTCAGTACAATACCTTCGAGTCAAACAAAAGCAGGGATATATTTGAACTTTTTTTTGTTGCAAGAATGTTTGTTTTGAAGTGATGAACATCATTTGCAGTCCACGGAGCCACCTGAATTAGGAAAGGTCTGGGAGGTGCCACACGCCAGATTATTGCAGCAGAACTTGGTAAGAGGAATGTAAGTTTATTGCAGACTTTTTTTGAAGGGTAGAAAGATTCTTTAACAATGGAAGCAAAAGTCCAGAGTGAAGAAGGTTACAGAACAGTAATCCAAGGATTTTCTCTGGCTACTGTATTTAACACTTAGGGAGTTCTTTTCGTGTTGAGAAAAGACTGAGTGTATATAAAAACAGTAAGGTGGATTTGGTTTGGATCTTTTTTATAGTGGTGGAAAGATCTGGCTCATACTTTCAACATGTATAACCTAGAAGGAATAGCTGATAAATGTGCTTTTAAAAAGCACAGCTGCCTTTAACTGACAAAGGATTTAAATGGAGAAGCACATGCATCTCCTACCGCGCTCACCAAAGCTATGGGATTACCTACAAGCATTTGTAGTTCAAAAACCAGAGGACAGTTCCAGACAGCAGCAATTTGGGAGTGCCTTTTTCTCCAAGTCTTGCTTGCTTTTAGCAATGTGAGTCCTAGGTTGTACTGGTCACACTTACCAAAACCCACAGAAGGAGTTACTGAAGCATTCGATTCTGAGAGAATAGAGGAATAAAGAATTTAATCCACAGTTCTTTTACATTTTCACTTCGAGGCTTTGGCCAACTTTGAGGGATTTATTTGCTCATGTCTTTTTTTTTTTTAAGTATGGCTAACAGGTTCTGATTTAGAGGAACCAAATACAACCCGAGGCCTACAAATGGACTCGTCTCTTACAGCTACAATCTGAAACAGATGCAAAATAACAATGCGTGTAGCTAGCAATGCAATTAGTCACTTATGTCACAATCCCCTCCATAAACCATCTGACAATTAAGTTCTGCCTAGATGATGTCTGAGAAAATGGTAGTCTAAAACAGCTAATGGCATACAGCCTTCCTGAAAATGAAACAACTTAGAGTTACTATTCCAGTTAGAATTTTACGTCAAAGAGACACAACAGAGGCAGAAGGGTAATGTGAGGTTATTGGTGGAGGTAGGATTCCCCTGGGGAGAACAGTAAATATGTCTCTCAATCTTCCTGCTTTACAGATTAGTAGAGAAAAGCTGAAATACAGAAATTGCTTTTGCTTACTTGACAGAGAACCAAAGCCAAGGTGGTTTCTTGAGTCACAGCTGTGAAAAATCTAGGGAATCATAGAATCAAGCAGGTTGGAAGAGACCTCCAATATCATCCACTCCAACCTAGCACCCAGCCCTGTACAATCAACCAGACCATGGCACTAACTGCCTCAGCCACTCTTTTTCTGAACACCTCCAGGAACGGTGCCTCCACCACCTCTCTGGGCAGCCCATTCCAATGCCAATCACTCTCTCTGACAACAACTTCCTCCTCACATCCAGCCTATACTTCCTCCAGCACAACTTGAGACTCTGTCCCCTTCTTCTGTTGCTGGTTGCCTGTGGGAAGAGCCCTACCCCACCTGGCTACAGCCTCCCTGCAGGCAACTGCAGACAGCAATGAGCTCTGCCCTGAGCCTCCTCTGCTGCAGGCTGCACACCCCCACAGCTCCCTCAGCCTCTCCTAACAGGGCTGTGCTCCAGATCTCTCAACAGCTTTGTTGCCCTTCTCTGGACAGGTTCCAGTACCTCAACATCTCTCTTGAACTGAGAAGCTTAGAACTGGACACAGCACTCAAGATGTGGTTCACTTCTAGTTTTCAGCTCCTCCTCTACATGGTGCTTATTCTAGTGAACACAATGAATGTGGAAGTTAAGGAATGAATTTAAAAGTTAAGGAAAATGCTGGAGCTACCAGGCAGAAGTTGCTTACTTTCCAATGTGACAGTGTTTCCTTCTTCCTTGGTCTGAAGGCAAAGCTGGGTGCTAATAAGGCACTGACATGCAACACTGAGAAGTCTGTAACAGCTTGAAATCGTGGGTGCACTGCCAATCTCAGGAAAGAAACTGTGTCAATACTTGAAAGCCTCTGCAGAATGAATGAGTGGAATTTTTAGTGTGGAAAAGAGAAGACTTGGAGGGGATTTGATAAATGCTTATAAATATCTGGGGGCTGGCCAGGATGGGGGGACAGGCTCTGCTCACTGCTCCCTGGGGTGGGACAAGGAGCAATGGGTGTAAGTTGCAGCAAAAGCAGTTCCAGCTCAACACAAGGGGGAATCATAGAATCATAGAATCAACCAGGTTGGAAGAGACCTCCAAGATCATCCAGTCCAACCTAGCACCCAGCCCTAGCCAGTCAACCAGACCATGGCACTAAGTGCCTCATCCAGGCTTTTCTTGAAGACCCCCAGGGACGGTGCCTCCACCACCTCCCTGGGCAGCCCATTCCAATGCCAATCACTCTCTCTGGGAAGAACTTCTTCCTAACATCCAGCCTATACCTACCCTGGCACAACTTGAGACTGTGTCCTCTTGTCCTATTGCTGGTTGCCTGGCAGAAGAGGCCAACCCCTCCTGGCTACAATGCCCCTTCAGGTAGTTGTAGACAGTAATAAGATCACCCCTGAGCCTCCTCTTCTCCAGGCTAAACAGGCACAGCTCCCTCAGCCTCTCCGAATAGGATTTGTGCTCCAGGCCCCTCACCAGCTTTGTTGCCCTTCTCTGGACACCTTCCAGCACCTCAACATCCTTCTTGAATTGAGGGGCCCAGAACTGGACACAGTACTCAAGGTGTGGCCTGACCAGTGCTGAGTACAGGGGCAGAATAACCTCCCTTGTCCTACTGGCCACACTGCTCCTGATGCAGGCCAGGATGCCATTGGCTCTCTTGGCCACCTGGGCACACTGCTGGCTCATCTTCAGCTTACTCTCTATCAGTACCCCCAGGTCCCTTTCCTCCTGGCTGCTCTCAGCCACTCAGTCCCCAGCCTATAGCGCTGCTTGGGGTTGTTGTGGCCAAAGTGCAGAACCCTGCACTTGGTGGAAGGGTCCCAGAGCCCTGGCACAGGCTGCCCAGAGAGGCTGTGGAGTCACCTTCTCTGGAGCCTTTCAAGGCCTGTCTGGATGTGCTCCTGTGTGATCTGTGTTATATAGGATTGTCCTGCTCTGGCAGGGGGGTTGGACTTGTTTATCTCCTTGGGTCCCTTCCAACCCCTAGCATCCTGTGATCCTGTGAGTGAAAGGATTCTCCTGTTTCAATGTGGAGCTTTCACATTTTTAATCTATTCCTTTTCCTCTGTTAGTGTTTTCAGAAGGCAGTCTATCCTGGTACAAGATTACAAAGAATACTCTTCACTGAAGTCATCCTTAAAGACTCTGTCCTAAGGTCAAGGACTTTTCCTTTCAAATTGCTAAACTGTTTGAGGACTGCACTTTTTAAACAGTGTCTCTGCAGAAGGAAACTGGAAGAAAACATTTTTAATGAGTTCATAAAGCTCATGGTTGTTTGGAACCAGGGATATTAGACTTGCCCTTTAATCTCTAATTACTAATAAATGTACTGTATTTCTGAAAGTGAAGGGCTGAATGAGTATGATTCTAGGAAGAAAAACAAAACATAGCACTGTTTGGTAGCAAGGGTGTTTCTTCTTGATGTATTTTCCCCCCTCTATATATCACAACTTACCTAGCAAGTGCTTTAGGAGAAAAAAATAAGCTGGTGAATTCATCTTTTACTAGCAAACTATTTTATGCTCAGGCATAAAAACGTTAGAAAACCAAGTGTGCTGGCATCACAAACATTTGTGTCACCTACAAACAGATTAGCTCTCTCAATTAGCTCCTCTTTATCCCACAATTATTGGTGTTATCATTGTTACTGACAATTGGCCATTTTTCAGAAGTATGCTCTAGAATATGTGATACTGTGAATATCAGGTCTGATGATGCTGTTTATATGCTTACTCATCCTGTCAAATAACGCAAAGGCAGACATAGAATCACAGAATCAGTCAGGGTTGGAAGGGACCACAAGGATCGTCCAGTTCCAACCCCTCTGCCATGGGCAGGGACACCCTACCCTGGAGCAGGCTGCACACAGCCTCATCCATTTTTAAATGCTACTCTGTGACCTTAGGAATTTTTTGTTGTTGGGGGTGTTGGTTTTGGTTTTTTTTTATTTGGTTGGTTGTTTTTAGTTTGTTGTTGTTTGGGGTGGGGGTGTGTTAAAAAAAAATCTGTCCAGTGGGTGCAGAACAGTTATGAGATGACAAATATATAACCTCATAGTTCTAGTCATATGCTTGCAGGATTTGAGAAAGCCTAACAGGTTGTCAAAGATAGGGATGAAAACAATATTTAAGTATGAATAACCCAAAGTTTCCTTCAGCAGTTTTCTGTTTCTCACCAATGGCATTAGGCTGACCTTACAGACTGCAGCTCTTACTGCTAGCCTGCTGGTGATGCATGTTCCAATAACAACTCCTAATAAAAACACCAGGCAACTCTGCAAAGAAGGCAGGTGTTTGTTAAGAAGGGGTGACTGCTGCTGAGCTTTAAACTCTTAGTGCTATAAGTCTATTAGCAACAACAAAAATCCCACCCTGCTCCTAGGCTTACCCTCCTACCTCCATCAGGTGTGCCAGACTGTCTGCCTCTGCAGAGGTTCACTAGCAAACAGGATGTGATCTGGCATGGCAACACACACACTCCCTTAAGTGACTGCAGTGTCCACCTATCATCACAGCTGCCATCTGAATGGGAAGAGCAGACACTACCACTGCACACAGGTAACTCCTGGGCTGAGAGGGGTTGGGCACAAAGGAGGCAAACGAAGGGCCATCATTTGAGCCTTGTTATTTCTGGAGTGAGCAAAGGGATTTTTGAGCCCAGGCAACTCAGCACTCCTAGTCAGAGAGCAAGAGGCTGTCCTGAGGCAAAGAGAGGACATTCATGCCATCTCTTTGCTCACTTCCAATTAAGGAACCTCTCTGAAGAGCCTGTGCCCTGTCCTCATGGCACAGACTGTAGCTGCTAAAATAAAAAACAGTTCATTGGCTTAATCAAGAGCTAATGAAAATGTGCAATTTCAAAGTGAACATCTTGGTGTGATGCTGGCTCTACAAGATCACAGCTTGCTGAAGGAAGGTTTATTTGCAGACAAGACACTGCTATTTTACTTTCTACAAAACTGAAATGCTTAGGAATTCACATGATTTCACTGATGAGTGAACTCTAAAGCTAACATGTAATAATTTCTACTGGAAACAAACTAAGGATACCTTCCTAAACCAATCTTCCTTAAAATGATTAAGTGCAACTGATAAGAACAATCTGCTGAATTTCATCTCATGTAACAGGCTGAGGTGTTCCCACCTGATCCTTAACAGTATTAAGAGTTTCCCTCAACAGTGTAAATAGCTCAGGATTCCCTCAGCATCGCCTTGACTGGGAGAGTGCCAATGTAAGAACCTACCTGAAACACTATACTTAGAAAAGAGACTTGAGTCTTCAGTACTTTTAACTTCTCTAGGATAGACACAGTACTTGAGCCAAACGGCTGGTATCTGGCTAACTTGCAAACAATGTAGAACTAAGTCATCAGGAGCCCACAGAATGCAGATATGGCAGCTTTGGTTCTGGAATATCACACCTCTCTTAAAGTTTCACTGTAGGGCAGGTTTGTTTGTGAACTCCTTTGTGACAAGTTAAAAAAAAAACCCCAAAACAACCCAACAAAAGCTGTATCTAGAGATAAGGATTCTACTTCCTAAACTGCATAACTGCAGTCATTTCAAGCGAGACATGATGAACAAGTTCTGCTACAAGCTGATAATGATAAGAAGACAGTTTAAACAATTGAAGAGACATACACTTGTGTTTAAGTCTGCTCCACACCTATAACTGCATCCTGACATTCTTCCAAAGAGTTACTATGTTTGGACTTAGACCTACATCAGGACTGACAGTAAATTTTCTTGCTGATGTAGAAATTCCATGTTTTAAGAAACCTCCTAAAGAGAAGCATGATACGGATTTAAAAAGTTAACTACTTCAGAATAAAATACAAGTACAATTTATATCTTCACACAAGAGTCAGGATGGTGATTGGGTGATTTAAGACAAGTAAAACCACATTTATTTTATAAAATGATTTCTGTGCTGTCAAGAGGGAATATAGCAACAAAACTTTTTATCCCTTTCACAGAAGAAGAGTATTAACTCTCTGGAGAAGCAATGGATGCTGACAAAGGAGAAAACATTACCCTTACTTGCAGACTTCAGTGATGCACACGTAAGGATCTGCAGCTGGACTTTTCCAAATGGTTGTGGAACACTCCTTAAACCTTAGCACACTTGAATTTGTATTAGCACACTAGCAAATTAAGGCACAAGCTTCACGTATGACTTAAAAGCATACAAACTAAAACCAACGTTTCCTGTTGCTCTTGAAAAATCTCTTTGGGCTAACTTGGAACTACAGAACTAAAGAGATATAACCAATGTGCTTACAAGTGAGTGTAAATTTATGCTATGGGTATGTATATGCTTCCTTGGCTCCAAGAAAAAAAATCACTTGAGAAACACAAGAAGCACTCACTATTTGTTACATCTGGACGCTGACAGTTCCACCTCAAAATGCAGGGGATGTGTTCCAGCATAATCGTTCACTAGTTTATTTGGGCACTAACTCCAAAGCAACAGGCAAACTCTTCCAGGTAACATATATCTTAATCACATATAGCCCTTAAACATTAACACTCAATACTACTATACATACACTTTAGAGAGGAAAAATGTTATGAACAATGGAAGTTACCTTAACAGAAACAAAAATGCAACGCAGCCAACGACTTCGTTACATCTTAATCGCACTGTAACAATAAAATATAGGGATAATTAACATTCCAGATGCTTATAGTCCCTCTTTCTTGCATTCACAGTAACTGGCAATCCCCAATCTGAAAAGAAGTAGTCAATACTTAGAAAAATGTAACTCTGGAACTCAGACCAGAATATTGTAACTTATTGCTATTTCTGTGCAGGGCCCTAGGAAATAATTCCAGCTACAAAGAGGCGTCAGAGTAAGAAATGGTACATTTCCTCCTTCCCCTATCTAGTAAGTTTTTACACTTTCTGGCAGGTTTTGTTCCTGGTGACATTTCATAGAATCATAGAATCAACCAGGTTGGAAGAGACCTCCAAGGTCACCCAGTCCAACCTAGCACCCAGCCCTATCCAATCAACTAGACCATGGCACTAAGTGCCTCATCCAGTAAACTCAGTTGTTCCCAGTCTTTTGAAATCTGATTCCAATGACTTGAAAAAGTTAGCAGGTTAGTATTTCTACTTTGCCTCTGTCAGAGGCTTTACACATACTTCCATATTTTGATTTCATTAATAATTTCCTTACGCCATACAGAAGTAGTATTTCCTTTGGACACTATGCGTGGAACATATATTTGCTTAGCAGAAACCTTTGTACTGCTTCGGCTGCATTCTGAGACTTAATACTAATTCAAGTTGAAAAACAAAACCAGGATCAACCCCAAACCTATCCATTCACATTCTTTAAGTCTTCTAAGATCAATGATACTTGTTATGATTAGTAAACCTCCTGCTGCTGGTGTACTGGTTTTACATATTCTTTGGCAGGCAGATGATTTCCATCTGTAGTCAATAGTCCAAACTGATCATTAACAAACACAGGTCATCGTAAAGGAGACTGAACTCTGATGGCTTTGTGAAGGAAGATGTGCATTAAGTAAATCACGTTGCATGCAATGGGAAGAAATGCACAAGTAACGCAGTTTTCTGCCAAAGAAAATTCTGGATTTCACTGCTCAGAAAGTACATTTGCATGTGCTACTCTAAGGCACCAGCCCAGCAGTGGCTTGCACCTTGCTGCTCTGCAGTTGGGTGCACCTTGCTGCTCCAGCCTGGAGCCACAGGGAATGATAGAGTCATTTTGGTTGGAAAAGCCCTTTAAGATCATCAAGTCCAACCATCAACCCAAGATCAGCACGCCCACCAAAATACGTCTGCAAGTGCCACATGCCTGCATGGGTTTTCAACACCTCCAGGGAGACATCTCTTCGCTCTTGCCCTTGGGAGCGTGGCCGTGCATCAGTGCTGCATTGGATGGGCATCAAGAAAGGCATCTTTCAGCCTGCCTTGAAGTGAGCTAAGAAAGACTCAGGGATTCAAATGAGAAATTTGCATCCATTTAATTAGGCAAAACCCAATGTTGTGGGTGCAGGTCTTCTCTCCCTTGTATCAAGTGATGGAATGAGAGGAAATGGCCTCAAGTTGCACCAGGGGAGGTTCAGGTTAGATATTAGGTAGAAGTTATTTTCTGAAAGAGTGGTCAGGCACTGGAACAGGCTGCCCAGGGAGGTGGCTGGATCCCCATCCCTGGACGTGTTCAAATGATGCATGGGTGTGGTGCTGGGTGTCATGGCTTAGTGGCAGCGACTTAGCAGTCAGAGTGGGACTGCAAGGTGACAGCAAGCAGTTGGACTTGATGATCTCAAAGGTCTCCTCCAACCTCAACAGTTCTATGATTCATCCATAAAGCATCCCTCAAAAATATCAGTTACAAAAAGAATGTAAAAAATATAAAAGTTTCTAGGTGAAATACTTGCTAAAACTGTCTTAGTTTTTAAGGCCAACATGTATGACAGTCACCATATTAAGAGTGCTGCTGGTGTTGACATGTAAGACAGGAACAGCAGAGTGAGAATGGAGCTTGAAGTAGAAAACCTCTGAAAAAATGTCTCTAGCACCTACTTGCTGTAAAACAGATAGAAGCCACATTCCCTTAAACCTACAGTATGTGCTTTTCTATTTACAGTAGCCTAAATGACAATATTACTGTGACTGGATATATAGCATAGTATGTGTCTTTTAATGCAGGTGTAGACATCATCCAAGACAGTACACATGGATATAAAAACCCCAGTTAACTTCAGAGTAGCCCTGGAAGAGTATTTCAAATAATGCTGTGTAAATGCATAGTGTTCGAGGGGGGAAAAGAATTACTTCACTGGAAAGCGAAAGTCCCACACACGGCGTTTGGCACTTGTCTGTCACTATGTCACTTTCTTTTTGATTGAAGATAGCTCTCTCTGAATCTCACTGAACTTTGGCCGGTTCTCTGGCTTGTAGTCCCAGCACCTCTGCATTATTTTATAGATTTCTTCTGGACATTTCTGTGGTGCTGACATTCGGTAGCCTGGTGCAAAAGGAAAAAGAGGCGTTGAAAATTAAGACATAGGAACGCATCTAAAAAGAAATGATCCCAGTTCAAGATTGTCCTGTTGAAGAAAAAAGATCTTCAGGGTAATATGAGGAAAGTCACAGAATCAAGCAGGTTGGAAGAGACCTCCAAGCTCATCCAGCCCAACCTAGCACCCAGCCCTAGCCAGTCAACCAGACCATGGCACTAAGTGCCTCATCCAGACTTTGCTTCAACTCCTCCAGGGATGGTGACTCCACCACCTCCCTGGGCAGCCCATTCCAATGCCAATCACTCTCTCTGACAACAACTTCCTCCTAACATCCAGCCTAGACCTGCCCTGGCACAACTTGAGACTCTGTCCCCTTCTTCTGTCCCTGGGTGCCTGGCAGTAGAGCCCAACCCCACCTGGCTACAGCCTCCCTTCAGGGAGTTGTAGACAGCAAAGAGCTCTGTCCTGAGCCTCCTCTTCTGCAGGCTGCACACCCCCAGCTCCCTCAGCCTCTCCTCACAGGGCTGTGCTCCAGACCCCTCACCAGCCTTGCTGCCCATCTCTGGACACCTTCCAGCACCTCAACACCTCTCTTGAATTGAGGAGCCCAGAACTGGACACAGCACTCAAGGTGTGGCCTAACCAGTGTTGAGTATAGGGGCAGAAGAACCTCCCTTGTCCTACTGGCCACACTGTTCCTGATCCAGGCCAGGATGCCACTGGCTCTCTTGGCCACCTGGGCACACTGCTGGCTCACATATGAACACATCTAAAAAGAAATGATCCAAGTTCAAGATTGTCCTGTTTAAAAAAAAAATGATCTTCAGGGTAATACAAGGGAGGTCTTCATTGTACAACCTAAAAAGGATAGATAATGATTAAATTTATCAAGGTTTGGATACTGTTTGCATTTAAGTTTGGCTTGGTAAATTGTCAGGATGCTTCTCACACCTAAGGACTGAAACTTCCATAGATTTCCTTTATCTTAGGAAATAAGCACCATTTTCCTGCCTCTGGTTTTCCTTGGGTTTTATTTTCCCCATCATCTTACCTCTCTTACTCTCTGGTTTTATAGGTAGGTGTTCTAGGATTGGATAAGGCACTTAATGCCATGCTCTAGTTGACTGGACAGGGCTGGGTGCCCAGGTGACCAAGAGAGCCAATGGCATCCTGGCCTGCATCAGGAGCAGTGTGGCCAGCAGGACAAGGGAGGTTATTCTGCCCCTGTACTCAACACTGGTTAGGCCACACCTTGAGTGCTGTGTCCAGTTCTGGGTTCCTCAATTCAAGAGAGATTCTGAGGTGCTGGAAGGTGTCCAGAGCAGGGCAGCAAGGCTGGTGAGGGACCTGGAGCACAGCCCTGTGAGGAGAGGCTGAGGGAGCTGGAGGTGTGCAGCCTGCAGCAGAGGAGGCTCAGGGCAGAGCTCATTGCTGTCTACAATTCCCTGAAGGGAGGCTGTAGCCAGCTGGGGTTGGGCTCTGCTGCCAGGCAACCAGCAAAAGAAGAAGGGGACACAGTCTCAAGTTGTGCCAGGGGAGGTCTAGGCTGGATGTTGGGAGGAAGTTGTTGTCAGAGAGAGTGATTGGCATTGGAATGGGCTGCCCAGGGAGGTGGTGGAGGCACCAGCCCTGGAGGTGTTCAAGCAAAGCCTGGATGAGGCACTTAGTGCCATGGTCTGGTTGATTGGCTAGGGCTGGGTGCTAGGTTGGACTGGACGATCTTGGAGGTCTCTTCCAACCTGTTGATTCTACAATCCCATGGAATTCCTTTCTTCTTCACCCACCCTGGGAGTTTGAATGGGAGAAGAAGGCATGAAAATTGCCTTCCCCACCCTACCCTGCAGGTTTAAGGTGGGGGAACAGCAGAATGAGCTTTCCTACACATGGGCTGACCCATGTGGAAGCCCACGCTGGAGCCGGGCTGCTGGTTGGCTGGGTTTTGTGCCCAACATAAAATGGGCCTTAAATGCCCTTAAAGTTAATTGATTCTTTGCAGTTATTTAAAACGGAAATTATCCTGACTTAAAGTAACCATCCAAGTGATCAGTTTCACTCACAGTTCTTACTATTTGAGTAATTGAGATGGATAAGACTGGAAGAAAATGTGGAGTGTCTTAGCTAACTATCCTGAGAGAAGAATCACAGAATCAACCAGGCTGTAAGAGACCCCCAAGCCCATCCAGTCCAATCTAGTACCCAGCCCTGTCCAGTCAACCAGACCATGTCACCAAGTGCCTCATCCAGTCCACTCAGCCCTGTCCAATCAACCAGACCATGGCACTAAGTGCCCCATACAGGCTTTTCCTAAACACCTCCAGACACAGTGACTCCCACCACCTCCCTGGGCAGCCCATTCCAATACCAATCACTCTCTCTGACAACAACTTCATCCTAACATCCAGCCTAGACCTCTCCCAGCACAACTTGAGACTGTGTCCCCTTCTTCTGGTGCTGCTTGCCTGAGAGAAGAGACCAACCCTCACTTGGCTACAGCCTTCCTTCAGGTACTTGTAGACAGCAATGAGGTCTGCCCTGAGCCTCCTGTTCTCCAGGCTGCACACCCCCAGCTCCCTCAGCCTCTCCTCACAGGGCTGTGCTCCAGGCCTCTCACCAGCTTCATCACTCTTCTCTGGACAAGTTCCATTCTCTCAACATCTCTCTTGTATTGAGGAGCCCAGAACTAGACACAGTACCACCCTCAGCACAACTTGAGACTGTGTCCCTCTGTTCTGTTGCTGGATGCCTGGGAGAAGAGACCAACCTCCACCTGGCTACAGCCTCCCTTCAGGTAGCTGTAGACAGCAAAGAGCTACTACATACTGAAATCCAAGAAAACAGCCTGGGAGATAAATGAAAATTCCATTGAATAAAAGTAAAAAATAACTACTGATGGTATAGAGAGCTGAGTAAGTATAGATAGCTGAAAAAGCATAAATATACTTCTAGATCTTTACATTTTATCAAGATATTATTGTTCTCACTGGATTAAACCAGAATCTCAGTACTTAGAATAATTTTTACAACCAGTCCTCTGCTCTGGAAAATACTGGGGGGTTTTTAGGCCTTTTAAGGATAAATTTTGATGGTTATCTTCAGTGGTTATAACAAACACTTCCAACCTCTGTAAGTCAGAAAACTGTTTCTGGGGTGTGTAAAATGTTTTATCAGTTTTACCACCTTAAAACCTATTAACGTATGACACAGGAGCAGCATATAAAGGAACAGAAGTTCTGAAATGCCACTTAAGATGATGAAAACAAATCAAAGTGCTGAAATCTTGCTCACAGTTGTTTGCTGATTTAAATAAAAGCTTTCTGGTTAGCTTGTAAAAGAGAACTTCTCTTTCTGTGCTAAACCAACTGACCGTCCTCTGGTGTAATTAATCTATTTTTGTCTGAAGTGCTTTAATGGAGAACATGGAATGATACAGATTTTTTTTTTTCTTCTGGCCATTTAAAGTATTTGTATCTGCATTAGCATAATGTTAAATAATTCATGCAGGTCAGGCTTATGCTTTGCACAGCCTTTAATCCCTCCTCTCCATCTCACCTCTTAGTTCTACGGCATCACAATTCTGCATGCCTTCTGTCTCAAGTGACTCATCAGAACACTCCTTCTCCCCAGAAAGCCTGTTTATCACACTACTCACAGAACCACAGAATCAACCAGGTTGGAAAAGACCTCCAAGATCATCCAGTCCAACCTAGCACCTAACACCTTCTAACAAACTAAACCATGGCACTAAGTGTCTCATCCAGCTTCCTTTTAAACACGTCTAGGGATGGTGACACCACCACTTCCCTGGGCAGCCCATTCCAATGCCAACGACTCCTGCTGTGAAGAACTTCTTCCCAATATCCAGCCTGAAGCTGCCCTGGCATAGGTTGAGGCTGCATCCCCTTGTTCTGTCACTAGGTGACTCAGAAAAGAGACCAACCTCACCTGGCTACAACCTCATTTCAGGCAGTTGTAGAGAGCAATGAGGTTTGCCCTGATCTTTCTCTTCTCCAGGCTGCACTCCTCCCAGAAAGCCAGATTTAGTATCAAAAATCTCATCATACTTTTGCTAAAGTTGCTAAAGTTACTTCTTAGATAATTTGTGGTGTTTTACTACATTCCTCAAGATCCATGTATTTCTTTCATTCACCATGGATAAATACATACCTTTCTCAACTTGTTCTCTTGCTTGTTGGTTGGTCATTCCAGGGTATGGACATACTCCTAAACTGAAGGTCTCCCATAAGAGGATTCCAAAGCTCCATACATCACTCTCAGATGTGTACCTCCCTAACAAAAGAAGAGAAAGCCCTCAGCTTAATGGACAATTAATGTTTCAGACAATTATGGCCCAAGATGTTCTGTAAAATGATACATAGAAAAGTTTTAAACAGCTACTAAAATTTTTCAGATCTTTCAAATGATAAACAAATCATCTTAAGGTAATTACCTGGGAAGAATTTAAGTTCTACAGTTTGACAGCACATGCCACATCAGTTATTTTTAATGAAAGTTAAGAACTAATGTGCAAAAGGATTTTATATCCTTGCAATATAGAAGAATAGAATAATGTTAGTTTCCACCACCCCCCTTTGTTTATAATCACTTTCAGTGCAAAAGATGCTTTGAAAGACATTACCTTTCCCATTTCCCTAATATAGCATGGCAAAGACTACTCTGAGAGGAGCTACCACCAGCATAGTTTGCAACTGCAAAGAGGAGTTTGTTTGTCATGGAGAAACTGTTTTCTGAAAGTGAAAGCACAGTTACTCCAGTTTGTTCAGTTTGGACCCTGAAGAACTGATGCACCCAATCAGTTAAAGACAAAAATCTGGCCTGCTGGTTCCATTTATCTTCGACTGTGCTTCAGAGATAGCAAAAGATAAAACTGACATATAACTGACTTCCAAATCTCTACGTGGAATGAAAGCTTATGGAAGAAGGAGAAATCTCGAGGTAGATGCTTCTGGTGTCTGTGGCAGATTCACGTGAAGAAGGACAGATTCACATCAGAAAGCTAAGGCTTCTAGTCCTTTGCAGGAAGGTTGGTTGAAAAAGTTACCTTAAAAATACATTTTCAACATTGCTTTCAACATTTCTCACTACTGTTTTCCTTTGCTCCAAATTATTACATTGCACTGATGTGTCTCTATCCTTTAAAATACACACATGCTTGCAAATCACAGAATTACCTCAACTGGACCTTTAAGATAATTGAGTCCAATCATAATATAGCTCCATGAAGTCTCATGATAAACCACATCTACGTAGCTCTGAAACACCTCCAGGGAGAGGGATTCAACCACTCCCTTGGGAAGCCTCCTTCAGTGTTAGGTAACACTTTCAGTGAAGATGTTCCTTCTAATACAGGATATAAACCTCCCCTGGTGAAACTAGAGGCCATATCCTCTTGACCTATCACTTCTTATGCACGATGTTCATCTCTGACCATTAAACAAACCCAATAGAAGGTATCTGTTCATACAATGTATTTGTTCACTAGAGGCCATATCCTCTTGACCTATCACTTCTTATGCATGATGTTCATCTCTGACCATTAAACAAACCTAATAGAAGGTATCTGTTCATACAATGTATTTGTTCACTAGAGGCCATATCCTCTTGACTTATCACTTCTTATGTATGATGTTCATCTCTGACCATTAAACAAACCCAATAGAAGGTTATCTGTTCATACAATGTATTTGTTCACTAGAGGCCATATCCTCTTGACTTATCACTTCTTACGTATGATGTTCATCTCTGACCATTAAACAAACCCAATAGAAGGTTATCTGTTCATACAATGTATTTGTTCACTAGAGGCCATATCCTCTTGACCTATCACTTCTTATGCATGATGTTCATCTCTGACCATTAAACAAACCCAATAGAAGGTATCTGTTCATACAATGTATTTGTTCACTAGAGGCCATATCCTCTTGACCTATCACTTCTTATGCATGATGTCCATCTCTGGTCATTAAACTAACCAAATACAGGGTATTTGTTCATACAATGTATTTGTTCACTAGAGGCCATATCCTCTTGACCTATCACTTCTTATGCATGATGTTCATCTCTGGTCATTAAACAAACCTAATAGAAGGTATTTGTTCATACAATGTATTTGTTCACTAGAGGCCATATCCTCTTGACCTATCACTTCTTATGTATGATGTTCATCTCTGATCACTAAACAAACCTAATTCAGTCACTTCTGACTAGAAACAGGAGGAAAATATATATGTTAATTGCTGGTGATCTAACAACTGTTGTGTCACCAGAGAGTTCAGCTCCAGCTGCACTACATTAGATTGTGTGCCTCATAAATAGCAATTACAGACATCCACTATGGTCTTTAAAGTAAGATCAGTTCTCCTGCCTCTGTGTCAACTCTCCAGAGTCTGGCACCCAGTAATTTAACAGTTTTCAGACAACTGATGTCACAATGAGTTCAGTTACTGAAACCACTGCATAATAGCAATTTTTATGTTATTGCCTTATTATTTCTGAAATTAAAACAGTACTTTACACACAAATCCAGACCGAGACATTAAACACTGTGGATTTGAACTGCCCACTACAAACGCGCATTTATACTCAGCACTGCCTGCAGTGTGGCCCGAGATGGTCCTTGTGTTATGTTATTTATTTGTCTTAAAAAGATTGAGGCTCATCCTTACCATAGTTGAGAGCTTCTGGGGCAGTCCACTTGATAGGAATCTGCTTCAGGCCAGACGATGAGTACACACCATCATCCTCTTGCCGGGACATTCCAAAATCGCTTATTTTCAGAATGTTGCTTTCACTTACCAAGCAATTCCTTGCAGCCAAGTCTCTAAGTTAGAACAAGAAATAAAGCCCCAGATTTTCACACACTGCAAATCAACCTGAAGCCATTTAAAAGAACCGAGTCGAGATGATGTCACCAAAAAACACATCTAAGAAAGAGTAAAAATACTGCGCGGTTGTGGAAAACAGGACCGAGTTGGTGAGATGTGGAGGGGGAAGGTGCTGGAGATACTGGAGGTGCTTCAGATGTCACAGTAGAGGTTCTTCTGTAGCCCTGGGAATGACCTACACTGAAGCAGTTTGTGAAAAACTACATGCTGGGAAGGACCCATGTTGCAGCAGAGGAATAGAGGAGGAAGGAGCAGCAGAATCACAGAATGGTCTAGTTTGGGACCTCAAGGGTCATCCAGCTCCAACCCCCCGCCGAAGGCAGGGACAACTCCCATCAGAGCAGGTTGCTCAAGGCCTCATCCAACCTGGCCTTAAACACTTCCAGGGAGGAAGCAGCCACAACCTCCATGGGCAACCTGTGCCACTGTCTCACCACCTGCACTGTAAAGAACTTCTTCCTAACATCTACTCTAAATCTTCCCTCTTCCAGTTCAAACCCATTCCTCCTTATCCTGTCATTACAAGACCTTGTCAACAGTCCCTCCCCAGCCTTCCTGTAGGCCCCCTTCAGATACTGGAAGGCCACTGTAAGGTCTCCTCGAATCCTTCTCTTCTCCAGGCTGCAGAGCCCCAACTCTTGTAGCCTGTCCTCGAAGCAGAAGTGCTCCAGCCCTCTGATCATCTTCGTGGCCCTAGCAGGGAGGAGCTGAGATGAACTAAGCACAACATCCATTCTGCACTCCCCCACACCCCTTGTGGGAAGGGGGGTGAAGGAGTTGGGAATGATGGAGTGATGGTGAGCTTTAGAAAAAGGCAAGGGTGAGGGGAGGTTATTTCAGTTTCTGCTTTTATTTCTACCATTCACCTTTAATTGGCTGCAAATTAAGTTCCTGTTTTCAGAGTTGGCAGGTGATTCAAGACAGCCAGCATGGCTTCACCAGGGGCAAATCCTGCCTGACTAGTCTAGAGGCTTTCTACAGTAGTTGCCAGGGTCCTGCTTTCTACCCTTTTCAGCAGTGGATGTAATGGCTCCTTTCTTCTAGTCCCCAGGGACTCCACCTGGCAGCCAGGACCTTTCAGTTATCGTGGAGAGGGGCCTGGCAACTACACTCCCTCAGGACTCTGGGAAGCAATTTGTCAAGTCTCATGGATATCTATATCTCGAGGTTCCTCAGATGATCACACACTTTGTCTATGCTTACAGTGGGAGGCACTTTCTCTCCCTGGTCACCATCCTGTGGGCCACCAGCATGAAAGCCATGAGAGGAGGAGCTGCCAGTGAGGTCTGAGGCAGAAAAGTTGTTGAGAATCTCTGCCTTCTGCTCATCTGTTGATACAAGTCCCCAACTATGTTAGTGACATTCCATTACTCTCTCTAGAGCACTTTGCAATTTTCAGATGAAGGACTTACAGATTTCACAAGAAGAGCTCAGTAGGAAAACAAAAAAATAAAGAAACCAAACCCAAATAATTGCATTGAGTAGTTGAACACTAGCAAAAACCTATCTTCTAGCAGGCCCAGCTGGCTCTAAGCAATACACATGGAATAACCGAAGATTAGTTGGTAAATTATAGAATCAGTCAGGGTTGGAAGGAACCACAAGGATCAGCCAGTTCCAACCCCCCTGCCATGCCCAGGGACACCTCACACTAGAGCAGGCTGCCCACAGCCTCAGTCAGCCTGGCCTGAAACACCTCCAGCCATGGGGCCTCAGCCACCTCCCTGGGCAACCCATTCCAGCCTCTCACCACTCTCATGGTGAAGAACTTCCTCCTCACATTTAGTCAAAACCTACCTATCTCCAGCTTCATGCCATTCCCCCAGTCCTGTCACTCCCTGATAGCCTGAAAAGTCCCTCTCCAGACAGTCACTGCCCAGCCTGGATTGGTGCTTGGCATTGCCTCCACCCAGCTGCAGGACCTTGCACTTGCTCTTGTTGCACCTCCTGAGCTTGGCTTGTGCCCACCTCTGCAGCCTGTGCAGCTCCCTCTGGATGGATCCTGCCCTCCAGCCTGGCTGAGCACCACACAGCTTGGTGTGGGCAGCAAACCTGCTGAGGCTGCACTCAGTGCCTCTGCCCATGGCACCCACAGAGATGTTGAACAAGACTGGCCCCAGGACTGATCCCTGAGGGACTCCACTTGTCAATGGCCTCCACTTGGCCACAGAGCCACTGACAGCCACTCTTTGGGTGCACCTAACAAGCCAGTTCTTTATCCAACCACTGCTCCACCCATCAAACCCATGTGTCACCAGCCTGGAGACCAGGATGGGGTGTGGGACAGAGCCAGAGGCCTTGCTCAAGTCAAGGTAAATGACATCAGATCACACAACAACATCAAAAAAAGACCCTGCTTAACAAACTGCTATATAGAAGAACATATTCACATATTCTGAACCATAGATGTTTACTGGAAATGTCTCCACATACTCTTCCTTTGAAATAAAATTTAGCCAAAAAGTCAAATAAAAAGTTTACTTATCTTACAACCTTGAAATGGATCATTCATACCTCAAAGGGCAGAAAGTGTCCCTTTGCAAGTCCCAGAAGTGAAGCACGAGTGCTATGCTGTGTTGCCATTTTGCACAGTTGTAGCTCTGGTCTCCTAATTCTTAGTGTCTTACATAAAGGAATCTAGTTCTTATATGAGGGGATCTAGCTGGAGGTGGGGAGAGTCAGGCTGGACATGAGGAGGAAGGTGTTGAGCAGGAGAGTGGTGAGAGGCTGGAATGGGTTGCCCAGGGAGGTGGTTGAGGCCCCATGGCTGGAGGTGTTTGAGGCCAGGCTGGCTGAGGCTGTTGCCAGCCTGTTCTAGGGTAGGGTGTCCCTGGGCATGGCAGGGGGGCTGGAACTGGCTGCTTCTTGTGGTCCCTTCCAACCCTGACTGATTCTATGATTCTACTTTTTAGAGTTCCTCTGTGACCTCAGCTAGACTGTGTGTTCTTGACATTGAGATGCTTGAGCGTGTCCAGAGAAGGGCGACGAGGCTGGGGAGAGGCCTTGAGCACAGCCCTACGAGGAGAGGCTGAGGGAGCTGGGATTGGTTAGCCTGGAGAAGAGGAGGCTCAGGGCAGACCTTATTGCTGTCTGCAACTACCTGAGGGGAGGTTGTGGCCAGGAGGAGGTTGCTCTCTTCTCTCAGGTGGCCAGCACCAGAACGAGAGGACACAGCCTCAAGCTATGACAGGGGAGATTTAGGCTGGAGGTGAGGAGAAAGTTCTTCCCTGAGAGAGTCATTGGACACTGGAATGGGCTGCCCGGGGAGGTGGTGGAGTCGCCGTCCCTGGAGCTGTTCAAGGCAGGACTGGACGTGGCACTTGGTGCCATGGTCTGGCCTTGAGCTCTGTGGTAAAGGGTTGGACTTGATGATCTGTGAGGTCTCTTCCAACCTTGGTGATACTGTGATACTGTGACTCGATGACCTCTTTGGGTCCCTTTATCCCCTGACATCCTGTGATCCTGAGTTGAACAACTGTGTTAAGCATGAATCTCAGCTTCCTTTAAAACCAGAGACTGTAAAAGACAGATGACTGCGAGGAGGAGACTGGAAATGAGTTTTCAGATTGAAAATAATAAGAACAAAACCTTTCACATTTTTAGGTGATGTGCTGATTGCCAGCTGTCAATTTAAGAGGTGCAAGATTGTCAATCCTAAACGGGAGAGACGTGAGCTGATTCAGAGTCCTGAAGAGCAACAAGGTTCACTTCTCTATCCTACAGCCTTCTCACCTGGCTGCTCCAGGTCTGTGTTTACTCAGAAGGCAGTCTGCTGTCACAGACTGTATGGCACTTGTAGCCTACAGCTGTAATAACAGAGGATCACTGGCAGGAGGCCAGTACAATAATGAGCCAATACTCTGTACCTTAGTGCAACACAGAATTACTTTTATAGAAATACTGATTAGAGTTTTCTGCTATAGGAAATGGATCATGAAAAACTCTACACTCTAAAGCATGCTTTGGCTTTACTGAACCCTGACACACATGCTGCCAATGCACAAGGAACCCCATACCTCACTTCTGGGGTGACTGGCATTTGCTTGATTGCCTTCTCCCTGTCCAACTGATCTTCTGATTCTGTCTTATCTGAGCATCTAATTAATTGTTTGCCATCTACCACTAGAATCACAGAATCAGCCAGGTTGGAAGAGACCTCCAACATCATCCAGTTCAACCTAGCACCCAGCCCTAGCCAGTCAACTAGACCATGGCACTAAGTGCCTCATCCAGGCTTTGCTTCAACACCTCCAGGCACAGCCACTCCATCACCTCCCTGGGCAGCCCATTCCAATGCCAATCACTCTCTCTGACAACAACTTCCTCCTAACATCCAGACTAGGCCTCCCCCAGCACAACTTGAGACTGTGTCCCCTTGTTCTGTTGCTGCTTGCCTGGCAGAAGAGACCAACCCCCACCTGGCTACAGTCTCCCTTCAGGTAGTTATAGACAGCAATGAGCTCTGCCCTGAGTCTCTTGTTCTGCAGGCTGCACACCCCCAGCTCCCTCAGCCTCTCCTCATAGGGTTTGTGCTCCAGGCCCCTCACCAGCTTTGCTGCCCTTCTCTGGACACCTTCCAGCACCTCAACATCTCTCTGCAATGGAGGAGCCCAGAACTGGACACAGCACTCCAGGAGTGGCCTGAGCAGTGCTGAGTACTGGAGAAGAACAACCTCCCTTGTCCTGCTGGCCACACTGCTCCTGATACAAACTACAGCCTCCTTCAGCCACTGCAGAAACAAAATCCTGCAGTCCATGTTTTTTATGGTATGGATTATAAAAAACACAGTTCTAAAATTCTGTGAAAATTCCACCTGAGGTAGAGCCAGCCACAGGCATGGCTTGCATCCCCTGGCTGTGAAGTGTTTGGTGTCTCATGGTATCTAAGGAGGTGGTGTCTGAAATTTCTAAACAGACTTAATAGGAACCCTTGAGCTCCAAAAGACAGCAAATAGAGAAATACTACTGTAGCTTCATGGCAATGACTAAAATTTACCAAACAGGTACTGAAGCATAGCAACAGTCCATCATCAGTAAGTTTGCAGATGACGCCAAGCTAGGAGCAGGTGTGGAAAGCCCTGCAGAGGGACCTGGACAGGCTGCATGGGTGGGCAGAGGTCAATGGGATGAGATTGAACAAGGCCAAGTGCAGCATTCTGCACTTTGACCACAAGAAGCCCAAGCAGCACTACAGGCTGGGGACAGAGTGCCTGAGAGCAGCCAGGCAGAGAGGGACCTGGGGGTGCTGGTAGGTAGTAGCTGAAGATGAGGCAGCAGTGTGCCCAGGTGGGCAAGAGAGCCAATGGGATCCTGGCCTGCATCAGGAGCAGTGTGGGCAGCAGCACAAGGGAGGTTATTCTGCCCCTGTGCTCAGCACTGGTCAGGCCACTCCTGCAGTGCTGTGTCCAGTTCTGGGCTCCTCCATTGCAGAGAGATGTTGAGGTGCTGGAAGGTGTCCAGAGAAGGAGAAGTGAGGCTGGAGAGGGGCCTGGGGCATAGCCCTGTGAGGAGAGGCTGAGGGAGCTGGGGGTGTGCAGCCTGCAGCAGAGGAGGCTCAGGGCAGAGCTCATTGCTGTCTACAACTACCTGAAGGGAGGCTGTAGCCAGGTGGGGTTGGGCTCTGCTGCCAAGCAAGCAGCAACAGAACAAGGGGACAGAGTCTCAAGTTCTGCCCAATGCAGGTCTAGGCTGGATGTTAGGGGGAAGTTGTTGTCAGAGAGAGTGATTGGCATTGGAATGGGCTGCCCAGGGAGGTGGTGGAGTTGTCATTCCTGGAGGTGTTGAAGCCAAGCCTGGCTGGGGCACTTAGTGCCATGGCCTGGTTGATTGGCCAGGGCTGGGTGCTAGGTTGGAGTGGATGATCTTGGAGGTCTCTTCCAACCTGGTGGATTCTATGATTCTGTGATTATTAACTAAGGCCCTACTTGTTCCCAGCTGAATTCAGTGACAAGTGTTTTGTTGATTTCACCACGGCAACTTCCTCTTAATGCATTTAGTCAAGCACAGCCTTGGTTTTGCAATGTCTCCTTGCTCTTAGTCCTGGCTTTCTGGTATCAGTTCATTTTTCACTACAATTTAATAGCAAATTCCTTCTCCAAAGGTGGGAAGCAAACCACTACTGTATTTTAAACAACCAGCTACCCAGGGCTAACAGCAAACTGATTTCCTTCTAAGTCACGGATTAAGGTAACTGGTGATTCACACAAAAGGCTTCCTAAGCACATCTATATCCAAAACAGAAGCTCACTGGTACTGTAATGTGCCAGTCAGATTCAAAGGTTTTAGACGGCACAGAATAAATCTTGGTGCCTTTTTTTCTGTCATACTAACAACATATCTTGGTAAGGGGGCCTACAGAAAGCAACAGCTACCCATCAAAGCTCCTGTTTGTGGTTTTAACTTGAAACAGAGTGGAAATAATTCCAACATTCCTTCTGTAGAACACACGCTTTGAAGCACCATTGCATAGAGAGCAGAGACATCATCTTATAGATCAGGCTTGAACTCATGATTATTCATCACAGCTACGTGGTGTTTCAACTGCACTACTGACAATAACTCTCTGAAAGGCTTCTTCACTGAGGCACGATCACCTATCATTAACCCAGCAGCACAGACGTCTTTGATTCAGTCACAAATGTTGAGGTATCTCAGATGGAGTAAAGCTATAGAAGTGGAATCTCACATCATGAGTTAATGCCAAATATGCAGTTCTGAATGCATCATAAAACCCTAATAACACCAAATGAATGCACACACACTAAAGCTCTGAGGAGCCTGTCTAGATTGTTGAAAGGTGAAGTAACTCCACTGAAATGCAGGCACTGCAGGCACAGACAATTAGAGAAACTACAGTAAAGGTCTTAGGTATTGCAATTACCCAGGAGGAAATTCAGTGTTCTGAGAAACACACAGTGCTCAGGAAGAGTAAGCAACTTTGGAACAGAGCCAAAGCAGCCATTCCACCGAGCACTCCCCAAAGCAAGCATCTACTAGGATTTAACTCTTGTCTTCCACTGCATTTAGGTAGAGAAATCGGGCAGGCACGTTCATCCTTCCCCTTAGGGAAGGAGACCTGCTCAGTTCTCCAGCTACATCATCACTCTCCTGCTACCGGGAGACTTGAAGCAGCACTGACACATGATCCCAATAGCACCTCTGCTAAACTGAATAGGATCACTTTTCACTATTTTTGCGGAAGAAGAACTATTATCCCATGACAAAATGCAAGATTCACAAGAAAGGAAAGACTCACTTCCCTATTCAGAGTAGTCCTGAGGCTTCTATGGCTACGAAAGAGTTCTGACAACCTCTTCCAAAATCCTTCACATTAGCAGTTACTACACCAAAGAGGAAAAAAAGTCCAGGAAGAAAATCAACCAGACCATGGCACTAAGTGCCGCAGCCAGCTTTTGCTTCAACACCTCCAGGGATGGTGACTCCACCACCTCCCTGGGCAGCCCATTCCAATGCCAATCACTCTCTCTGACAACAACTTCATTCTAACATCCAGCCTAGACCTCCCCTGGCACAACTTGAGACGGTGTCCCCTTCTTCTGTTGCTGGTTGCCTGGCAGAAGAGACCAACCCCCACCTGGCTACAGCCTCCCTTCAGGGAGTTGTAGACAGCAATGAGCTCTGCCCTGAGCCTCCTCTTCTGCAGGCTGCACACCCCCAGCTCCCTCAGCCTCTCCTCACAAGGTTTGTGTTCCAGGTCCCTCACCAGCTTTGTTGCCCTTCTCTGGACACCTTTCAGCACCTCAACATCTCTCTGCAACGGAGGAGCCCAGAACTGGACACAGCACTCTAGGGGTGGTCTGACCAGTGCTGAGTACAGGGGAAGAATAACTTCCCTTGTCCTACTGGCCACACTGTTCCTGAGCCAGCCCAGGATGCCATTGGCTCTCTTGGCCACCTGGGCACACTGCTGGCTCATCTTCAGCTACTATCTACCAGTACCCTCAGGGCCCTCTCTGCCTGGCTGCTCTCAGGTACTCTGTCCCCAGCCTGTAGCACTGCTTGGGGTTGTTGTGGCCAAAGTGTAGAACCCTGCACTTGGCCTTGTTAAATCTCATCCCATTGGCCTCTGCCCACCCATCCAGCCTGCCCAGGTCCCACTGCAGGGCTCTCCTACCTTCCAACAGCTCCACACCTGCTCCTAGCTTGGTGTCATCTGCAAACTTACAGATGCTGGACTCAATCCCCTCATCCAGATCATCAACAAAGATGTTGAACATGACTGGGCCCAGCACTGATCCTTGGGGCACACCACTAGTGACAGCTGCCAACTGGATGTGGCACCATTCACCACCACTCTCTGGGCTCAGCCTTCCAGCCAGTTCTTGACCCAGCACAGAGTGAATCTGTCCAAGCCACGAGCTGCCAGCTTGGTCAGGACCTTGTAGTGGTAGATGGTGTCAAAGGCTAACACATCTTTTAGTTTAGAGTACGGGAGACTTACAGAACATAAATGCATTGACTGAAAGGACTAAGGGATGCAGTTTGAAAGCAGCTATTCCAGATTTCCTCACATGCACAGTAGATATATTGGGGAAAAAAAGTAATAACTTGAACTGAATACAAACTTTATGCTACGTTTGGTAGATGCATAGTTGGGAGGCTACTGCTAGGAAATGACATTCAGAATGTTTATCACAGTGTCACAGTATTATCAGGATTGGAAGAGACCTCACAGATCACCAAGTCCAACCCTTTACCACAGAGCTCAAGGCTAGACCATGGCACCAAGTGCCACATCCAACCCTGCCTTGAACAGCTCCAGGGACGGCGACTCCACCACCTCCCCGGGCAGCCCATTCCAGTGTCCAATGACTCTCTCAGGGAAGAACTTTCTCCTCACCTCCAGCCTAAATCTCCCCTGGCGCAGCCTGAGGCTGTGTCCTCTCGTTCTGGTGCTGGCCACCTGAGAGAAGAGAGCAACCTCCTCCTGGCCACAACCGCCCCTCAGGTGGGTGATGGTTTGGGTGTTAGCCACCCACACACACTTAAGAAAATCACCCAGACTAAACTCAGCCAAGCTGGAAAATTAAAGAATGAAGCTTTATAGCTACAGCTTAGCACAATATACAAGCAGATATTTACAATATTTACAGCTATACACAGAAATAGACAAGTTAAAAAGTAATACAGAAACACAACAGCCCTCCCAGAAACATGAGTCCCCAGGAGGGGCTCTCAACCATCCTTCCACCTTATCCCAGACTTTGCCTTCTGTTCAAGGTGAGTTTAGAGAATTGGCCAGGGGGGTTAGGTAGCAGAAAGATTAGTCACACCAACAGCAGGTTAGAGAGAGAGAAGTGAGGCAGCCAAAACCCAGAGAGCAGCTCTGTTATCTATGTTTGTGTTCCTGTTTTCATACATCTCAGCCAGCCTATGAGTGCAGCAGGCATCACCATTGTTTCCTTTCCACAGCCTACAATATAACTCTTCTTGCCAAAATATCCCAGCTATGCTCAAACTAGCACATTTATATCTCTCTCCTACAAATTAATCTTCAAGTTTGCTTATTCACAGAATACTTCAGGTTGCTTTGAACGCTTCCAAAGAGGAAGCATTCATGACTTCTACGTGCAACATGTTTCAGGGTCTTGACACCTTCACTGTAAAAAATAGCTTCCAATATAAATCTCTTCAGTTTAAAACCATCACCCCTTGTTCTGTCACTACAGGTAAAACTGGCTCGCTCTGTCCTTATTGTAAGTCTGCTTTATACACTAGAAGACCACAATGCAGTCTTCTTGGAGTCTTCACTTCTCTTCATAGCAATGTTCTCCAAGGAATCATAATGTTTCTTTTTATTTAGCTGCTGACAGAATGATTAGAAGGTCAAGAAAATGAAGGTACCTGATAGAACTGGTGTGGATTGGTTCAGAAGTTTTTGAAAGGGTTTATCCAGAAGATCTTCAGCGTATAAAATGGAATCACTAGGGAGCTGGGGTTGCTCAACCTGGAGAAGAGGAGGCTTGGGGCAGAGCTCATTGCTGTCTACCTGAAGGGAGTAGCCAGGTGGGGTTGGGCTCTTCTGCCAGGCAACCAGCAACAGAAGAAGGGGACACAGTCTCAAGTTGTGCCAGGGTAGGTCTAGTCTGGATGTTAGGAGGAAGTTGTTGTCAGAGAGAGTGATTGGCATTGGAATGGGCTGCCCAGGGAGGTGGTGGAGGCACCATCCCTGGAGGTGTTCAGGCAAAGCCTGTATGGGGCACTTAGTGCCATGGTCTGGTTGATTGGCCAGGGCTGGGTGCTAGGTTGGCCTGGATGACCTTGGAGGTCTCTTCCAACCTGCCTGATTCTATGATTCTAATTTCTACTCTTTAAACAGAACAAGGAACAACTGATACTTGGACACTAGAGAAGATGAAAATGCAGATCAAAGAATCACTCTCAATGACTAAGCATTCCATGCCTGTCAAATTTCAGTTTGCAACTACTGACACACCATGCCACACAGAAAGGCAGGGAACAAAGAGCAGATTAATTGTTGCACTAGCCACACTAATGAAAGGCTGAAATACAAAATCTACATTTAGTTAGTGTGGCTGCAATTTTTTGTCCTATCAAACAGCTTTTTTTGCTTTTTTTTTTTTAAAGTGTCATTTAAATGATTTTCCTAGATTGCTGAGGAGCCTTGAGTCTCACATTAACTACAAGATTAAATTACAGTCACTAAAGTACTGAAAAATCCATATTCTGAACAAAGCTTTCAAGCAACCCAGACAATAAATAACAATAATGAACAATAATAATCAAAGCCTAGGGCTTTCAAACAAAATAAAAAACATTCTGCTGCTTAGCCCATTTTCTCTCTAGTTAATTTTCTTACCTCTTTTTTAACTGAGAACCACTTTCAGTTGATGAAGTTTCTGACAAAAAAGAACAAGTTTATTGTTCTTAAAAAAAAACGAATAAACTTCTTTCACAGTGGCACAACAACCCCAAGCAGTGCTACAGGCTGGGGACAGAGTGGCTGAGAGCAGCCAGGAAGAAAGGGACCTGGGGGTGCTGGTAGAGAGCAGCTGAGGATGAGCCAGCAGTGTGCCCAGGTGGCCAAGAGAGCCAATGACATCCTGGGCTGGATCAGGAGCAGTGTGGCCAGTAGGACAAGGGAGGTTATTCTGCCCCTGTACTCAGCACTGGTCAGGCCACTCCTTGAGTGCTGTGTTCAGTTCTGGGCCCCTCAATTGAAGAGAGATGTTGAGGTGCTGGAAGGTGTCCAGAGAAGGGCAACAAAGCTGGTGAGGGGCCTGGAACACAAACCCTATGAGGAGAGGCTGAGGATGCTCGAGGTGTGCAGCCTGGAGAAGAGGAGGCTCAGGGCAGAGCTCATTGATGTCTACAACTCCCTGAAGGGAGGCTGTAGCCAGGTGGGGTTGGGCTCTTCTGCCAGCAACCAGAACAGGACAAGGCGACACAGTCTCAAGTTGTGCCAGGGGAGGTCTAGGCTGGATGTCAGGATGAAGTTCTTGCTCAAAAGAGTGATTGGCATTGGAATGGGCTGCCCAGGGAGGTGGTGGAGTTGCCATCCCTGGAGGTGTTCAAGCTAAGCCTGGATGAGGCACTTAGTGCCATGGTCTGGTTGATTGGATAGGGCTGGGGGATAGGTTGGAGTGGATGATCTTGGAGGTCTCTTCCAACCTGGTTGATTCTATGATTCCATGGTCTGGTTGATTGGACAGGGCTGGGTGATAGAGTTGAACTGGATGATCTTGGACACCTCTTCCAGCCTGGTTGATTCTATGATCTTCCTCCTGCTATGATTAGATTTTTCCATTCCAACCTACCTCCTCTCAACATGAAATTCACCTACGACTAATCTCTCTCACCTGACCTACAAACAGAGGGAAGAAAGGCTCCCAAATTCCTTGCACAGTCTGTGCAGTCACACAGGAGGACCTTCAGTGCCCCCTTTGGGTGAGCTTGGTTCTGAGTGCTGAACACTTGTTTACAAAGCACTGGGCAGACTGACTTGTCCCTTGCCAGTCTGTCATTTGCTCTCTCAGTTAATCTGCAGCATAGCATCGAGTGTTGTGTCTGCTAGCAGGCCACAGGTTCAAAGTACCCAGTAAGCAACAGATGCTCTAAGCAGACAGGCTGTCCAAAAAATATCTCCCCAGACATCCCCTGGGGTGTCCAGAAATCCTGGATAAGAGCTCAGGCTCCTCAAACAGGAAACAAGATTGGTAAAGTAATACTGGAAATGCATATTTTGATTTACTAACTTGTGTGCTTCAAAAAAGCCACCAGTTTTCCCCAAGATACTACTGGATTCCTTGGTTGCACTTTAAAGCTGTAGTTTTGCTCAGGCTAGGTTTATTAAAACAATCTGCCTCTGCCCCTAAGGAAAGTGGCAGCTCTCTCTGAGAGACAGCTTCCTGTGACAACCTGAGAGAAAAACTAACAAATGTTGTCAATGCTTTTGAAGTTAAAGAGGGGACATAAGTTTTTTCCCTGCTGTGTAACCCAGGCTGCATGCATTGGCAAGCCTAGGGCCTGTCGTGGAGAGCCTGTAGGCCAGAACAGAGGCTTCTTTATGCCCCTACTTGCCTGGACATGTGTTTCTGATCTCCTTTTATGATCAGGTTACCTGCCTGGTGAATGTGGGGCAGGCTGTGGATGGAGTCTACTTGGACTTCAGCAAAGCCTTTGACACTGTCTGCCACAAGAAGCTCCTAGCCAAGCAGGCAGCTCATGGTTTGGACAGATTCACTCTGTGCTGGATCAAGAACTGGCTGGATGGCAGAGCTCAGAGAGTGGTGGTGAATGGTGCCACATCCAGCTGGCAGCTGTCACTAATGGTGTTCCCCAAGGATCAGTGCTGGGCCCAGTCCTGTTCAATATCTTTATTGATGATCTGGATGAGGGCATTGAGTCCAGCATCAGTAAGTTTTCAGATGACACCAAGCTAGGAGCAGGTGTGGAGCTGTTGGAAGGTAGGAGAGCCCTGCAGAGGGACCTGGCCAGGCTGGATGGGTGGGCAGAGGTCAATGAGATGAGATTTAACAAGGCCAAGTGCAGGGTTCTGCACTTTGGCCACAACAACCCCAAGCAGTGCTACAGGCTAGGGACAGAGTGGCTGGAGAGCAGCCAGGAGGAAAGGGACCTGAGGGTACTGATAGATAGTAAGCTGAAGATGAGGCAGCAGTGTGCCCAGGTGGCCAAGAGAGCCAATGGCATCCTGGCCTGCATCAGGAGCAGTGTGGCCAGTAGGACAAGGGAGGTTATTCTGCCCCTGTACTCAGCACTGGTCAGGCCACACCTTGAGTGCTGTGTCCAGTTCTGGGCCCTTCAATTCAAGAAAGATGTTGAGGTGCTGGAACATGTCCAGAGAAGGGCAACAAAGCTGGTGAGGGGCCTGGAACACAAACCCTATGAGGAGAGGTTGAGGGAGCTGGGGGCCTGTTTAGCCTGGAGAAGAGGAGGCTCAGGGGTGATCTTATTACTGTCTACAACTACCTGAAGGGGCATTGTAGCCAGGTGGGGGGTGGCCTCTTCTCCCAGGTAACCAGCAACAGAACAAGGGGACACAGTCTCAAGTTGTGCCAGGGTAGGTATAGGCTGGATGTTAGGAAGAAGTTCTTCACAGAGAGAGTGATTGGCATTGGAATGGGCTGCCCAGGGAGGTGGTGGAGGCACCGTCCCTGGGGGTCTTCAAGAAAAGCCTGGATGAGGCACTTAGTGCCATGGTCTGGTTGATTGGACAGGGCTGGGTGCTAGGTTGGACTGGATGATCTTGGAGGTCTCTTCCAACCTGCTTGATTCTATGATTCTATGATTCTGCCAGGACCCCTGGTTGTAAACAGGTTGTTTAACACACACACCCCCAACTCATGTCTCCCTGGGGTGAGTCCAGGTGATCCCCATATCTGGGAGAGTCCAGGCAAGAGCCTCCTGCCTATTACAGTAAGGTTCAGCTTACTGCCAACCTGATTGGTCACTCTGGTGGGCAAAGGGCACATTGATCTCGGCCCACAGTCTATAAAGAGGGGTGCATAAGAGAACCACATGTTGAGATCTGTTCAGCTCAGCTCTCTGACCCACATTGCAGCGTCCTGCTGCCCTGACTCACCTGCAAGGCCCAGACACACTGGCTCTCACTTGCAGCTCTCTGAGGCACAGACCTCGTCCATGGATTTCAATTTGCAGTTAACCTGTCTGTGTACTTTAGAGGCAGAGCACATTCAGGCCTTCACCCATTTATATACCTATATGGAGCCAGTAGAACCCCCTAAAGCCAGCTGTGCATATTTGCAAGCTATATTCCTTTATCTACGGAGCTCAGTCTGCCAGCAGCCTGGCACACTGCTTGCCTGCTGCTTATTGCCTGGTAAGTGAACCAGGAAGCAGACATTCTGGACTGTCTGCCAACACACACACCCACGGCCTCAACCGTGCCAAGAGCCAGCACGGACATTCTCCTCCTGCTCCTGGAATCCTGCCAGCTGATACTCCCTGCCAGCTGATACTCTGGATGCAGCATCCAGAAGAAGCAGCAGCGTCGAGGCAGACATCACCTCACACCAGGAGAACAAAAGGTTAGAGAAAACCTGTTTACCCCAGAGACTGGGAGGATTTATCATTTCCCTCTCAAGCTGGGAAGATTCCAGCCCCAGAGAGTCCACAGGCAGAGCCCCTGGAAGTCCAGACCCTGGGCACAGGCTGTGACACAGCCCCGAGAGGGTGATTAACAATTAATAGTAACACTTCTAAGTAAGCTTTAATTTCCCTGTAATGTAAGTTGCCTCTGCCTTAGAGCAGAAAGAGTTTTCAGCATAAATTCCTAAGCAGCACTAAGCCAGAAGGGAAACCTTTGTGAATAGTTTGAAATAGTTTTGCCAGTTATTGACTGTTGGAGAAATTCTTGCTAGCAGAGGACACAGAAATCATAAACATGAGCAACCCATGCTGGGAAGACCTTGAATCCCTCCTGGGAGTTAGATACCAGGCACAGGGTGGCCTCCCCCCAAATGCAGCTGCAGGGCGTGGAGTGCAGCTGCAGGTGGGCAGAGTTTAGCCAGCCCCAGAGGCTGACCCTCAGATTGTTATGGTATGCTGACCTATTGATGCCTTACATGTAACTCTGGACCCTCTGACTGTAACCAATCTTGGTGGAGCAGCCTCTTGCTAGAAGTGCATATAAGTCACTGCATCATGGCAATAAAGTGGATTTGACCATCTAACCATACTGGTGACCAAAGAGTCATTTTACACAAGCACTCCACCGGCTTAAACTTCAACAATTGACCAAATCCCTGTATATATTATATTTCTAATTGTTTTCATAACTTTGCACAGAACTAAGTTTTAATACACAGTGGTTGGGGGTGGCAAGAGTTCATAAATATTAATTTTAATAAATTATATTTTTATATAAAGTTAATACCACCTCAAATTAATCTCTCACCTCCGCCAAATAGGCGTAGGCATAGAGAACCCCCTCTGCAACAGGGCCTGGACACAAGAGATTAGATCACAGCTCTGAGATAGATTCTCTGAATCAATGCCACCTCTGCAAACACACACTTAAGAAAAGCTCTAAGTGTTGCCAGCACATCTTTCGTAGATGTACTGAAGCTACATTGCCATTCATGGTTTAAAAGAAAAGAAATCCCCAGAAACACCTGTTTCACAAATTATTTCTATTTGGAGAGCATCACACTATCATTTAGTGCTTAAGGATCATATTCATTTGCAGTAATTGCAACCTACCAACTGAGACATCACACAATGCAATCCTATTAAGTTTTAGTTACACAGCAATTGCTTTTCCCCATGCATTTATTCTCTAAGAACATGGCAGTTCTAAACAGGCTTTTCTGATTTAACATTATCTGACAGGAGCAGTGTGGCCAGTAGGACAAGGGAGGTTATTCTTCCCTTGTACTCAACACTGGCCAGGCCACATCTTGAGTGCTGTGTCCAGTTCTGGGCTCCTCAATTCAAGAGAGATGTTCAGGTGCTGGAAGGTGTCCAGAGAAGGACAATGAAGCTGGTGAGGGACCTGGAGCACAAACCCTATGAGGAGAGGCTGAGGGAGCTGGGGGTGTGCAGCCTGCAGAAAAAGAGGCTCAGGGGTGACCTCATTGCTGTCTGCAATTCCCTGAAGGGAGGCTGTAGCCAGGTGGGGTTGGGCTCTTCTTCCAGGCACCCAGCAACAGAACAAGGAGACAGTCTCAAGTTCTGCCAGGGGAGGTCAAGGCTGGATGTCAGGAGGAAGTTGTTGGCAGAGAGAGTGATTGGCATTGGAATGGGCTGCCCAGGGAGGTGGTGGAGTTGCTGTCCCTGGAGGTGTTCAGGAAAAGCCTGGATGAGGCAATTAGTGCCATGGTCTGGTTGATTGTACAGGGCTGGGTGCTAGGTTGGAGTGGATGATCTTGGAGGTCTCTTCCAACCTGGTTGATTCTATGACTGTGTGATTCTATGACAAAGAAATTATTAGGCACCAGAGCACTTAAGAGGCTCATGCAAATCACTAATACTCTCACTTGGTCTGAATTTTATACCATTATTTACTTGGCTAACAGAGCCAGGCTGAAACAATGACAGAACGCTGAGACCTTAATCCTACTTTTTCCCTGTGGTGCTTACAATACTCTTTCAGGCATTCCCAAAATGGTTATTCTGTAGTTTCACACACTGAGTTTAGTTTCTTTAAGTGTTTCTTACACATCAAGACCTTGCAGAAAAGTTTTCATTGTCTTTCAGAACAACTTCTCAGGTTTTGGAGACAGCATAGTTACTACTCTACTTAGGCTTCCTTAAATCAAGTGTGGCACACAAAAGAGGTTCCAATGCAAATGCCAATGCTCTCTTCCTTTTTTCTGTGTACATATATAGGTATACAATGACATTTGCATAAGCAATAATGATTTATAATGATTTGTAACTATTTATAAATGGGGTTTGAGTTTAATCTCATTAGAACATTCCTAGAGCCCTGCAGGATTGCCACTGAACAATTCACTGTTGACAAAAACCTAAGAGAAGCTCCACTTCAGTAACTTCAGAATAGTGCAGGCTGAACATGCGAGTAAAGCAGAACACAGTGTACCTACAAATGTCCCAGAACACAAAGTGGAAGTCACCAATATCACAAATGAAAACTTGTTCTTCATAGCTTTTCCTTAAAATGGATTACTATCATGTTTATGCCTCACGTTTCAGCTATGTCATTGTAACAGGGCATATAGTGTGATATATGTAATACAGGACCCGGAGGGACAACCAGAGCCTGGGCTGCAGCAGAAGTGTGGCCAGCAGGGCAAAGGAGGTTATTCTCCCTCTCTACTCTGCTGAGACCCCACCTGGACTACTGCATCCAGTTCTGCAGCCCCCATTACAAGAGGGATGTGGAGATGCTGGAATGTGCCCAGAGAAGGGCCATGAGGATGCTCAGAGGGCTACAGCAGCTCTGCTGTGAGGACAGACTGAAAGAGTTGGAAATGTGAAGGCAGCAGAAGAGGAGGCTCTCAGGTCACCTTCTTGTGGCCTCCCAGGATCTGAAGTGGGATACAAAAAAGCTGGGGAGGGACTCTTTTGGACTTCAGGGAGTGCCAGGACTGGGGGGAATGGAGGAGCAAAGCTGGAGGTGGGGAGAAAGTTGTTGAGCATGAGAGTGGTGAGAGGCCGGAATGGGTTGCCCAGGGAGGTGGTTGAGGCCCCATGGCTGGAGGTGTTTGAGGCCAGGCTGGCTGAGGCTGTGGGCAGCCTGCTCTAGGGTAGGGTGTCCCTGGGCATGGCAGGGGGGCTGGAACTGGTTGCTCCTTGTGGTCCCTTCCAACCCTGACTGATTCTGTGGTTCTATGATTTCGAGTTAAAAACAGACAGAGTAAGCACACATGGCAGAGGCAACTGTAGAAGAAGCAACAAAAATGAATGGCAGGAACAGAAGAAACAAAGCACCCTAGAAGTATAACCCTTAATAATCCTCTATATTTTAGAGAAAGCAGCCCAGACAATTAACATTTGAATGTACAGAGCTGTAGCTTTTCTCCCTTTATCACCTGAGGAATCAGTGGCTTTTTCTGAAACACCCTTCAAAAACAACTTCTCTGTTGGCCATGCAAGTACCTGCACACTTCATGCAGGACACACACCTCACAGATTGCTTTTTGGCATGGTTCATGTAAGCGATGCTTTTTACAATGCAAATTGTTAGGGGGAGGGGGGGAATCATTATTAACTTACACTAATGGGAACAAACACCACAGATCAAGCAATGTATGGCTTACTTTTACCCAAAATGAACAGAAGTGTTTCAAAGTAGGTGAGCAAAAATAATCTCCTTTCAGATCAACAAAAAAAAAAGCATACTCTCTTGTTGAAGGACGATAGGGATCACTCCAGCTGATAACAAGCACCATCTATATATATTTAAACAGCTAGCACTTCCAACGAGGAAAATCAGAAGGGTGAAAACAACAAGTTCCTTACCTATGTATACAATTTTTGGATTCCAGATATGCCATACCAGAAGCAGCATCTAATGAAAATTTCACCAGCTGTTTGGTTTTCAGCTCATCCTTCTTTTTTCTTAAAAAGGACAGGAAATCCCCTCCTAGGAAAACAGAAAGAAGGAAGTAACACACAGCAGGCAGGGTCACACATTTATCTCCCATTAGGGGTGTAAGACTAAACAAAATCCAGCTATGAGCTGTCCTCCTGAACTCAGTATTTTGAGGCCAAACTAAGAAAAAGGAAGTAACTCACCTCTCAAAAGGAATTTTCCTTAACTTCTCTCAAAATCATAGGTGCTTTAAAATAAGTGCACCACTTTTGATATAACCAAAATCTTCACTACTGCACAGACCTACATGAAAGCTGCTGTAAAGAAAAGTTGATGATTTGCAATAAACAGGCTCCTGTAACCAAAAAAAAAAATTGGCTGCTCTAGGAGATTATAACAATTGTGAATAAGGAAGTAACGTCCTGTTAGCTACACGAGAATAATTACTTTTTAATTGATCATTTGCAGTGGTGTTCCTCAAATTCTGCATCCAATTCTGCAGTCCCTTTTAAAAGAAGGATGTGGAGATGCTGGAAGGAGTCCAGAGCAGGGCCAGGAGGATGCTCAGAGGGCTGGAGCAGCTCTGCTGTGAGCACAGACTGAAAGAGTTGGGGCTGTGCAGGCTGCAGCAGAGAAGGCTCCCAGGTGACTTTCTTGTGGCCTTCCAGGATCTGAAGGGGGCTAAAAGAAGGCTGGGGAGGGACTTTTGAGGGTGTGAGGGAGTGGCAGGACTGGGGGGGATGGAGCAAAGCTGGAGGTGGGGAGAGTCAGGCTGGATGTGAGGAGGAAGTTGTTGAGCAGGAGAGTGGTGAGAGGCTGGAATGGGTTGCCCAGGGAGGTGGTGGAAACCTCATGCCTGGAGGTGTTTGAGGCCAGGCTGGCTGAGGCTGTGTGCAGCCTGCTCTAGAGTAGGGTGTCCCTGGGCATGGCAGGGGGGTTGGAACTAGATGATCCTTGTGGTTACTTGCAATCCTGACTGATTCTATGATTCCATGATTGCAGAAATAACAAAGTGCCCTACATCTTGGGCATAATTGACACTGGCATGTGAAGACGAACAACAATGACTGCAACTTCACAGCCTTCTATACTGGAGAATCAATATTCATGTCCTCTTGCCTGAGGAGGGCATGGGGTCTGCATGAAAAGACTTGCCTGAGGAAGGGATGGGGTCCACATGAAAGACTTCCAAAAGGGAATTTGTATTTGGAAAAAAAAAAAAAAAAAAAAGTCTGTGAAAAACTAATTCAGGACAGAAATAAGGCAAGAGAGACTACAGACACTGCAGTGCCACGTTCTGATTGATGTAAGTGTATTAAAGGCTGTTCTAAAATATATTTTGTTGTTCTAGCCCAAGACATAAAATCATAGTGGAGATTTCCATATCACACTATTTATTTGCTAGTGTGCACCCAGCCTTTGCTACAGGCTTTGTTTCTTTTTACTGTGCACTGAACTGACTACAGGGACTCCCTTGCAAGTAATGCACTTTTACCCAATTTTACATATTGCCTTTCTCAGTACTGTGAAAATGCATCACACACATAAAAAGTATGGGACTTTCTTAGGTAATTTCTGTTTATATATGATACAGCAAGAAAAGATGTTAAAACCCAGATCTGTCAGCCTGACCTGTGTATCAGAGAAGGTTATGGAGAAACCATCCTGAGTGCCATTATGCAGCACATGCAGGGCAATCAGGTGATGAGGCTCAGCCAGCAAGGGCTCATGCAAGGCAAGTCCTACTTGATGAACCTGATCTCCTCCTACAGCAAAGTGACCCACTTAAGGGATGAGGGAAAGGCTGTGGATATTGTTTATCTGGACTTAATTTTCATGGTTTCATGATTTCATCTGCCATTGGAATGGGCTGCCCAGGGAGGTGGTGGAGTCTGGGTCCCTGGAGGTATCACAGTATCATCAGGGTTGGAAGAGACCTCACAGATCATCAAGTCCAGTCCTTTACCACAGAGCTCAAGGCTAGACCATGGTCTTCAAGAAAAGATTGGATGAGGCACTTAGTGCCATGGTCTGGTTGACTGGATAGGGCTGGGGGATAGGTTGGACTGGCTGATCTTGGAGGTCTCTTCCAACCAGGTTGATTCTATGATTCTATGACTTTAGTAAAGCATTTGGCACTGCCTCTCTCAGCATCCTTCTGGAGAAACTGCTTGTAGCTTGGAAGGGTGGATGCTTTGCTGTGTGACAAAAAATATATGAATGGTCAGGCCCAGAGGGTGGTGGTAAATGGAACAAAATCTAGCCACAAATGGTCCCAAATGGACACGGTAGACACTAGACTTAGTAGACGTAGATAACTGTTGGAGTCAAAGATTTTAAAGGTCTTTTCCAACCAAAGTGATTCTATATGAATATCTGGTCAGGAGGAACATGAAGAAAGAACTGAGATACTCTTCAGAACATTTTGCTGTCTCGAATGGCTGCAGCAAAACGCAAAACAGACTTGTAGAGCTCACTCCACTCCAGGCCTAGAAGAACCTAGTCTTTCCAAAGGTCTGTACCATGGGTGACTTTTGAGATCAGATAGAAGAAAGCAGATAAAGGCAAATTTAAAACAAGACATTTTACATCACAAAAAAAGAGTATCTAGGAAAATAGGCAGAGAAAAAAAAAAACAGAAAAGAAGTTACCTGGAACAAGTTCCATAACAATATAAATAGGCTGTCGTTGTGTGCAAACTCCTATCAGTTTTACAATGTTAGGATGATCATACTGCTTCAGTATTCTGCAAAACACACAGCAAAAATAACTGATTAAATTTTACAGAAGAATATTGTAAGCAATCTTATTTTAATGGAATATGATTACTGTAATGATAAAGGAAAAAAAAAAGAAGTCCATGCGTCTGATCAATCATGACTCTGTTTGAAATGGAGGGCAAATTGATTCACTAATAAATCAAGCCTGAACACTGTTTTAATTCTACTGTAGTTTTGTCATTTGTCTACATAACTCAAAAGTGGCCTGACAGGTTTGTAGCTGATTTCAAGAACCCTTGCAATTAAATAGCACTTCAGGGGTGGACCATAATCAGAGTCACATCCATACACAGCTCGCCTTCACATTTCTCTGCTGCACTTTTCAAAAGCACATTGATTCTGATTTCACTTTAAGATATGAAAGGATGCAGCAGGTTTTAGAAGAGCTTAAGGAAGTTATTTTTGAACAGAAGCATTTCCATTCTTCTAGGACAATATTTTAATAAGAACATTTATAGCCTAAACCAGCATAAGCAGATTTATAAGCAGATCAAAGGGCACGGAAGAACTCTACCCTTATAACTTATACATTTCTTCTACTATATGCTGAATTAAAGCACCTCCTTTTTCCTTCTGTTTTTCTTTCTAGAATCAAGAGCAAAATGCTAACCCACTTGGTACATACATAGAGAGAAATAACACATTTAATTTGTTTTAGACTACTGATGCTCTACCATTGTCAGGCTGCTTAACAAACAGAACAGCTCTGCAGCTGTCAAGCTAAGATCTGCTTAGAATTGTTCAGCAGATAACAGTGGCTGATTTTTCATTCCCTAAATGCAGATAGTATCTTTTATTTTTTTCCACACAGATCACACTAGCTTAGAGTGAAAATGAAATCATGTCAAACATCATAGCAAGAGGGGAAAAGTTAATTTAAACTGAAATTATCTCAATACACCCTTCTTCCCTGAGGTCTCATAACTACCTATCTACATGAGCCTGCGTTCAGAATACTTAGTATATTGTGGCATGACAGTCTACAACTGTCTACAACTACCTGAGGGGTGGTTGTGGCCAGGAGGAGGTTGCTCTCTTCTCTCAGGTGGCCAGCACCAGAACGAGAGGACACAGCCTCAGGCTGCGCCAGGGGAGATTTAGGCTTGAGGTGAGGAGAAAGTTCTTCACTGAGAGAGTCATTGGGCACTGGAATGGGCTGCCCGGGGAGGTGGTGGAGTCGCCGTCCCTGGGGCACTTCAAGGCAAGGTTGGACGTGGCACCTGGTGCCATGGTCTAGCCTTGAGCTCTGTGCTAAAGGGTTGGACTTGATGATCTGTGAGGTCTCTTCCAACCCTGATGATACTGTGATACTCACTTGAAAAATGACTATGCAATCATATGCTGCCTGGTACAACATAAAATATCTTTATCAGAGTGAAAATTTCTTTCAAAGTTACTAAATGTGGTCCGTATGATAACCTAGACAGGCATACAAGGTAGGATTTATGACTGGTATAATCACATTTACATTAACAGCATCTTCCAGTCTTCTTATCCCAGTGTTGTGGAGGGTCTGTAGGCCCAAAAATAGGCTCTTGCCTGGACATGTCTTTCTGCCAGGACCCCTGGTTGTAAACAGGTTGTGTAAGCCCCCACACACCCAGCTCGTGTCTCCCTGGGGCAAATCCATGTGATCCCCATATTTGGGAAAGTCCAGGCAAGAGTCTTCTGCCTACTATGGTAAGGTTTGGCTGACTGCCAACCTGACTGGTCATTCTAGTGGCCAGAGAGGCCATTAATCTCAGCCCACAGTCAATAAATAGGGGTATACAGGGAAACAATGTGCCCAGCTCAGCTCTGACCCTACCCACAGCCCAGCTCGGACCCCATTGCAGCGCCCTGCTGCTCTGACTCACCTGCATGGTACAGACACTGCATGGCTCAGACACAGCTCTGACCCTCACTTCCAGCACTCAGCCACTCAGATAGCTCAGAGGCTCAGACCTCATGCTCTGACCCTCATTCGCAGCTTACCTGCCTGAGTACCTTTCTTGCAGAGCTCATTTAAGCCTGCACACACACACACAAATATATATATAAGGAGCCTATAGCCTCCTAAGCCAGCTCTGCACATATGCACACCATTGCTATCAGGACCAGATCCTGCATTGCTTTACCTATGGAGCTCAGACTCTCAGCAGTCACGCACACTTTGCATGCCTGCTGCCTATCATTGCCTGGTAACAGCCACTGAGCTAACCAGGAAGCAGACCTGGACTGTCTGCACACATGGCCTGAAGCCATGAACAACCATTCTCCTGCTCCTGAAATCCTGCCAAGCTCAGAGTCCCTGGACACAGCATGCAGAAGAAGCCAGGAGCACCAAGGCAGAGATCATCCCTCGCCAGGAGAACAGGTTAGAGAAAACCAATATTTGCCCACAAACTGGGAAGATTTATCCTCTCCCCTCAAGCTGGGAAGATTCCAGCCTCAAAGAGTCCACAGGCAGAGACCCTGGAGAATTGGACACTAGGCACAGGCTGTGACACAGCCCCGGAGGGTGATTAATAACTGATAAAGAGTTGTGAGTAAAAGCTTTAGTACCTCTGTAATATGAGTTGCCTCTGCCATAGAGCAGAAAGAGTTTCAGCCTGCTCTGCTGGGCAAATGGCATGGAGATCCCAAATGGCATTAAGCTGCAGGGAAAACTCCTCTCTCTGTTTATAGTTTGAATGTTTGCTGGTTAAATAACAAATTCCTGTACATATTTTATCCTAAATTGTTTTCATAACCATGTACCAAACTGAATATTAAAATACAGTGGTTGGGGAGTGGTGAGAGTTCAGAATATTGAATTTAATAATTCTATATTTTTATATAAAATTTTATATTGCCCCAATTAATTTCTCCCCTCTGCCAAATAGGTGTAGGTACTGAGAAACCCCCCTCTGCAACACCCAGTCCTCACGGCACATCTAGAACAAGTTCTAAATGGAAAGACTTAACAAGAACATTGTGGTTTACAGTCATAGTTTGCTTTGCCAAAGAGGTAGCTTCCAGCAACTGCAGATGCTACTGTATTTATATGTTAAAAAGGCCTGTGTTTAGTTACCAGGGCAACAGTTATGGAATGTACTGAGGGAAAGAAGGAAAAAGTTTGATGACTGCTTCTTTCTATTTTCTGAAGGTCCCATTTGTAATCCATCTAGTAACATGAAAAAAAAACCAAAACCCCACCACAGCAAGTATATGTTCCAGTTAAATTTAGAGAACCTACCTGGCTTCTGAAAGAAATTTTATTTTCAATTCCTGAGGAAGATCTTCTTTACAAGTTTTTACAGCAACAGGAGTTTTATCCTTTAATGTTCCCTTGTACACCTCACCAAAATTACCCTGAAATGATAGGGAAAGGGGGTGTATGTGGGAGAATCATTGCAAGTGAACAAAACCTCCACAAATCTCTAGACAAATAATGCAGATGGGTAATGTAACTAGCATGGGAGTCTGAAATATGTTTATGGAGCCACATGACATTTCCTTCCAGTATCCACCACTAACATAATACAGTTGACAAAGACATAGTGCATCTACTATACAGCCACACTGCAAGAGTTCTACTGTGACCTTGATGGAAAGAGAAAAAATACATTAATAAGAGAAAAGAACACATTAATTGTGTAATTGCAATTTTCTCAAACCTATTTTTCAGGTTTTGGGGAAACCTTTTGAACATTGCATCCAGCATGAGACTTGCAGCTGTCTTTGTAGGTGCAAAGGTACCCAAAAAGTGAGGTACAGGGCTTAAGTGACTTTAAAGACTTAACAGCTCCAATTTGTCATGCAAACTACACTACTCTACACAAGAGTTAATTTAACACAGATACGACCCTAAAGAAAAGTAAGAAACACATGTTTAAACAAACACTGATTGAACTGTTCCAGTTTTATACATAAACACACAAATTCTGGAAAGACATAAATATAATCCTGGTTATTTATGCTGCTGCTCATAGTTTTGCCAGGAGTCCACAAAGCAAAATGGCAACATTATGCTTTACAGCAACCAAGCTAGTTTAAAAGCCCTCCAAAGAAGAAAAATATGTATGCCAGTTAAAAACTTCCAGAACATACATCACAACATCTACCAAAAAGTGTGATTTCCATTTATTTAAAGCTCAAAGCTGTCTTATGCATCAAAGAACTGAAATAAATATTGCATATAGCACTAATTTAAAGGAAAAGGTAAAGTCAAGCAGGAATTACATGCATACATATTTGATTACTTACTTTGCCCAGTAATTCTCCCAGTGTGACATCTTCATGATTGAGAACCCATTTCTTATCCTATGGAAAGAAAGAAGGCTTTTTTTGTCAGTGCAGGTTTGCAAGGCAGAGTTTTTGTAAGATGTACTGAAGTAGAAGTGGAACTGTTCTATTAACAGCATGCCAGGAAGTTTTAAATCTAAGTGTCTATAAAACAGGGTTGAGAAAACTTGCCAGACTGTACAATAGTGAAGCATATCATATAGTAAATCTCTATCCAGAGATTAAGCTTACAACACGACAGCACCTATGCAGACACAGCACTAGGTAGCTTTTCATACAATCCCTGGAACCAATATCTAGTACCCTGTTTTTAACAATTACCCAAGTCAAAATCAGGTGAGAAAACCACTTTATTGCACACAACAACTTACTGCTAATCAAAAACCATGTTTCTCCTCTGTACTTGAAAAAGAACTCATAATTCTACTTATTAACAAGACAGATCTGCAGCTCTTACATCTTCTGTGGTTGTTTGAAACTGTTGAATCAAGCAGGTTGGAAGAGACCTCCAAGATCATCCAGTCCAACCTAGCACCCAGCCCTAGCAAATCAATCAGACCATGGCACTAAGTGCCTCATGCAGGCTTTTGCTTGAACACTTCCAGGAATGACAACTCCACCACCTCCCTGGGCAAGCAACTACTTGAGAAGGCAACTGAACAAATGTCACTTTAAGTACCAGTTTGTTACTGATGAGCAAAAATGTAGACACTCTGCAACAGTCTGAACACACATATTTAATAAATGTTTTGCTAAAATATTAAAAATCATAGAATCACAGAATCAACCAGGTTGGAAGAGACCTCTAACATCATCCAGTCCAACTTATCCCCCAGCCCTATCCAGTCACCTGGACCATGGCACTAAGTGCCTCATCCAGTCTTTGCTTGAACACCTCCAGGGATGGTGACTCCACCACCTCCCCGGGCAGCAAAAAATAAAGGTAGGATTTTAAACTATTTTCCATTTTATTTCTCTCTTAGAACCTTATCTGCTTATCACCTCACAAGCATGGTTACTGCTTCTCGTGTTGGTGGTAAAGTCCTAAGCAGTCTTAATTACTAATGAAAAAGGCAAATATCTAAACAAGTGTCTACAACCCACTAAACCATCTCTCACTAAAGCTCATAGAAAACCAGGCCAAACATGTTGGCTCTGAAGTACATCCTAAACAAAATTACCAGGTTTTCAGGGTCATGGAGGACCTGCAGTGCTCCTGCCCAGAAGACTGCTGTACATCTATGTGTTAGTGATCCTCACAACAGCTAACTGGCGTGAGCTCAGGCAGGTGCTGCACAATGCCACTGGCTGCAGGATGAATGCAAACAGTACACTGCAGTGGAGCTTAAAGACAGCTCCCACTGGGTATCAGGGATTAAGCCACCTGGGTGGTCTTGCCTTTATCTATCTCCAAGTGCCCCACGAAGGTGTCATGTTGACATCCTTTCTGTCTGCCAGTGGAAATAATGAAGAGAATTGTTTCCTCAAAAGAAAGTCCTGTAATAGGCCAAATGACAAAAATGTTAGAATCCCAGTTACAGGCAAGGACTGCACAGAATGCTACATGTGGACCAGTGGCCTACTCAGTGGAGTTTCCACTGTCTAAAGGGATGCAAGACTGTCTATACTATTCTCTCTGTAAAATGATACAGCTGAGAGAGAGTACTGGGATCATAACAGCACCTCCTGAGGCAAACAAGTTCTCTCCAATGTATATAAATACCTAATGGCATGGAATGAGGAAAAGTCAGCCAGACTTTTCTCAGTGTTTGCTCAGTGATAGGACAAGAGGCAGCAGGCACAAATTAGAAAACAGGAAATCAGTTCTGGACATGACTGTCCTGGGTTTGGGTTAACTTTCTGTACAAGAATTGGAAAGAGGTCACACCCAGGAGAGCAAACTGAACCAGCCAAGGCAGTATTCCATGCTGTAAACATCAAGCTACCCTGGGTGGCAAAGTGTTGAGGTGAGCATGTTGCATTTCCTGTTACTCATCTTATACATGACTATTTTACTACTGCTGTCATCCCAACTCTTCAGTCACTTTCTGTATCCTTCTGTAAAGCTCTCCTTATTTTGACCCACAGGGGTTTGCATTTTGCTTAGCTGCAGCCGGGCCTGAAACCAGAAGAATGGGGAAAACACACTTTCAGTGTGAAGGTAGCCAGAACATCAGAAGTGACCCAGAGACATTTTGGAGCCCTCATCATCAGTGGAGACATTAATCATAGAATCAAGCAGGTTGGAAGAGACCTCCAAGATCATCCAGTCCAACCTAGCACCCAGCCCTATCCAGTCAACCAGACCATGGCACTAAGTGCCTCATCCAGGCTTTTCTTGAACACCTCCAGGGACAGTGACTCCACCACAGGTGGAGTCCAGGTAGACTCCATCCACAGCCTGCCCCACATTCACCAGGCAGGTAACCTGATCATAAAAGGAGATCAGGTTGGTGAGACAGGACCTGCCCTTCCTAAACCTATGCTGTCTGGGCCTGATCCCTTGGCCATCCTGTAGGTGCTTTGTGATGGCACTCAAGATGACCTGTTCCATCACCTTGCCTGGCACTGAGGTCAGGCTGACAGCTCTGCAGTTTTCTGGCTCCTCCTTATGACCCTTCTTGTGGAAGGGTCCCAGCATGGCACAGTCCTGGGAAACTCACAGCAGTTGAACCTGCCTGAGTAGGGGGTTTGACTAGACACACTCAAAAACATCTTTTCAACCTAAATGAGCCTGTGATTACAGAGAAAAATCTACCATGTGTAGTAAACACACCACAGAATCACAGAACAATTTGGATTGGAAGGAACTCTTAAAGATTACCCAATGCAACCATCCTGTTATGGGCATGGACACATTTCACTAGATGACGCTGCTCAGAGCCCCATCCAACCTGACTTTGAACATGTCCAGTGATGGGCCAACCACAGCTTCTTTGGGTAACTGTTATGAGATCTCACTACCCTCATTACAAACAAAATATTCCTTCTATCCAACCTATGAACCTACCCAAACTCAGTTCAAACTGTTTATGCTCATTCTGTGACTATAGACCCTGGTTAAAAAGTCCCTCTCCATCTGGTTTTCTATTAAGTCTCTTAAATACTGAAAGGCTGCAAAAGGTCTTCCCAGAGCCTTCACTTGCCCAGGCTGAACTACCCACACTTTATGGTTATGCCATTTCATCTCTCTGATAATCTTTATGGTCCTTCATTGGACCTGCTCAGGCAGATATGTGTCTTTCTTATGCTTAGGATCCCAGAGCTGGATGCAGTCCTCCAGGTGAGGTCCCATCAGAGCAGAGTATAAGGTGAGAATCACCTGCCTTGACCTGCTGGCCTTCTTTTGATGTAGCCTAGGACGTAACTGTTTTTTCTGGGCTGAGAGTGCACTTTGTCCAGCTCTTCATCCACCAGTAACCTTTTCTGCAGGGCTGTTCTCAATCCCTTCATCCCCTGGGCTGCCCCAATACAGGTGCAGGACCTTGGACTTGGCCTTATTGAACTTCTTGAGCTTTACAAAGCCTGTTCCTCAAGTCTGTCAAGGTATCTCTGGTTGGTACCCCTTCCCTCTAAACTGCACCCCTCTCAGCTTGGTGCCAACTGCAAACCTGCTGAGAGTGCACTTGATCCCACTGTCTGTGTCACTGATGAAAACAGTGAACACCACTGGTCCCAGTATGGACCCCTAAGAGACACCACTTATTACTGCTCTGCATTTAGACATTAAGCCTTTGACTGTAACTTTTTAAATACAGTCACCTAGCACACTCTTCAAGCACCAGACAGTCCATCCACCAAAATAATCTCTCACCAGTTCAGCAACACAAAGGGCATATCTTGTTAAAGAAGCACCTTACCTGTGCTATGCTAGGCCAAGACACATCATCTGCTGAGAATCAGGTATTACACAAACAAAATAATTCTGCCAAAGACTGAATATTAACAGAAGCCACAGAGAGCCATCACTGCCTATGATATGTTTTCAGATTTAGACAAAAATACACAACGGTAACTATTATAGAATCATAGAATCAGAGCTGGATGGGACCCCAAGGATCAGCCAATCCCAACCCCCCTGCCATAACCAGGGACACCCTACTCTAGAGCAGGCTGTCCACAGCCTCAGCCAGCCTGGCCTCAAACGCCTCCAGCCATGGAGCCTCAACCACCTCACTGGCAATCCATTCCAGCCTCTCATCACTCTCCTGCTCAAAAACTTCCTCCTCACCTCCAGCCTGACTCTCCTCACCTCCAGCTTTGCTCCAATCCCCCCAGTCCTGTCACTCCCTGATACCCAGAAAAGTCCCTCTCCAGCTTTTTGTAGGCTCCCTTCAGATCCTGGAAGGCCACAAGAAGGTCACCTGGGAGCCTCCTCTTCTCCAGCCTGCACAGCCCCAACTCTTTCAGTCTGTGCTCACAGCAGAGCTGCTGCAGCCCTCTGAGCATCCCAGTGGCCCTGCTCTGGACACGATCCAGTATGTCCAATGCACTCCAGCATGTGCATAATTATTTGACCTAGACAACCATTAAAGTCTGTTTCCAATTCCTAAGGAAGGTGGAGGCATGTACTGACTTAAATCTCACTCATTTGGTGAGAAGTAAAACAATTCAGCAGGTAATGGAGAGATGTTCTGGGTAACTGCAAGAGTGAAAGGAGCACAGGAGAATCATACTGGAGAGAGCACCTTGCTGGGAAGGTGGCTATTCATCACTATGCTCCACAGTTTTTGACTGACATACATTCAGTAGAGAAAAAAAACAATCATAGCATCCCAGGATACACTGGGTTGGAAGGACATCTAGACCAATCCTCAGGTGTTAAGCAGAGACACTTCCAACTAGATCAGGTTCTCAGAGCCCCATCAAGCCTGACCTGTCTCCCGGGATGGGGCATGCACCACCTCCCCAGGCAATCCATTCCAGTGTTCTACCACCCTCATAGTAATATATATATTAAATCTAATTTAAATCTACCCTGCTCTAGTTTAAAAACATTGCCTCCCCAGCTCTCATGCAGGTCCCTGTCCTGAGATAACACAGTCCACTCCCACAAGCCCACCCCTCACATACAGACAGGAGGGAAAGCAACACGAAAAAGATCTCTGGGCTGAGATCAGGAGTTTAATAAGATGCTACAATGTAGAGACACCTTAGCAAAAACAGAAGCAGCAGAAGAAGTCAGAGATAAAATGGTTTTCCCCAGCCAAGCACAAAGCAGCCAGCTGGGTGGGAAAGACCAACATCCGACAAACAAAGCAGAAGCCAGACCTGGAAGCCTCTCATGTCAGTCTGAACTTCAAGCTCTGTGATACTTTGCCCCAGCCAGCAGTTCCACTTTGAAGCAGCATGGTTTTGAAAACTCATCCACGGATTGACCTCAATCCACGACAGCCTCCTTTCAGGCAATGGAAGGCTGGTAGAAGGCTTCCTCCAGACTGAACAACCCCAGCTCTCCCTGCCTATTTCTGTAGGTGAGGTGCTCCAGCCCGCTAATCATTATCGTGACCCATCTCTGGACCCCTCTCTGGACCCTCCCTTCTTGTGTTGAGGGCCCCAGAGCTGAACTCTGTATTCCAGATGAGGCCTCACCAGAGCAGAGGGGCAGAATGCTCCTCTCAGTCTGCTGGCTGTGCAGCTCATAATGCCACTGGCCTTCTGGGCTGCCAATGTGCATTGTTGCCTCATGCCCAGCTTTTCATGCACCAGTACCACCAAGTCCTCTTCCACAGGGCTGTTCTCTACCTCACCATTCCCCAGCAAGTACTGATACTGAGGTTTGTCCTGACCCAGCTGCAGGAACTTGCACTTGAATCTAGCTATTTTAGTGAGAGGAATTAGATTACAGGTTGTGAAAAGGAAACAATGGTGATGTCTGCTGCACTCATGGATAAGAACAGGAACATAAATATAGGTAAGAGTTGCTCTCTAGCTTTGTCTGCCTCCCTTCTCTGTGTAACCTGCTGCCTGTGTAACTAATCCCTCTGCTTCCTAACCCCCATAGCCGATTCTCCAAACTCAGCTTGAACGAAAGGCAAAGTCTGGGATAAGGAAGAAAGGTGGAAAGGAGGTGGAAGGGTGGTTGGGAGCCCCTCCTGGGGACTCTGGTTGCTGGGAGGGCCGCTGTGTTTCTGTATTACCTTTTACCTTGTCTATTTCTGTCTGTAGCTGAAGATACTGTAAATATCTGCTTGTATATTGTGCTAAGCTGTAAATACAAAGCTTCATTCTTAACTTCCAGTTCAGCTGAGTCTAGTCTGGGTGATTTTCTTAAGCGGGAGGGAGCAGGTAACACCCAAACCACCACATGAAGTTCACGTGGGTCCACCTATTGCATCCCCTGAGGGAGGGCTGTCTATTTCCTGTCTTAAGAAGTTACCATTGAGGCACTACAGGAGTCTTCTGGACTGCCCACAGCTCACTGTGTTTCTTTCCCAGCAGATGTCAGGGTGGTTGAAATGCCCTAGCAGGATGAGAGCCTGTGAGTGTGATGCCTTCTGCAGCTGGAGTAAGAAGGCTTCATCACTCTGCTTCCCTTGATTGGGTGGTCTCTAGTAGACACAAGGTTCCCTATGTTGACTTGGTCTCTAGTTTCTACCTGTAAGCTTTCAACATGCCTGTGGCTCTTCTTCAGGGACAGTTCCTCACTCTATCAATCTATTTACATAGAGGGCAACACTTCCACCCACCCATCCTCTCCTGTCCCTTCTGAACAGCCTGTAGCTATCAACAGCCACACTCCAGTCACAGGATTCACCAAATTCCAGTAATGGCCACTCCATTGTAGCTTTCTGGGAACACAGTAGCTTCCAGCTCCTCCTGTTTGCTGCCCACACTGCGTGCATTCTTGTAGAGGCAATCCAGCCAGGCTGTTGGCCGCGACACTTAAAGAAACACCCCTCAGTTCCCTCATGGTGTTTCTCTGATGGCCCTTGCTACCTATGGAGCCACTGGCTCATCTCTGTAAGACTCTGACTGTTTGAGGGGGATAATCATTCTCATGACTTCTATGCTTCTTTCTTGATGCATAATGTCACAAAGTGACATCTACCGTGGCTGCCGTATGCTGTGTTCACTGCACATTCTAGAGGCTCTCTGGATACCTCTATTCGCCCATCTTCTAGAATCTGACCCCAGTCAGTCTCATCACACAAATTCATGTACTACACCATCATGCTGAGTGATGAAATCCATGTTTTGTCATTTCTCATCTCTGGATGAGGAATTAGGAGACTTGTGATGAAATTTTCAGTAACTTTCAATGGATTTTTCTCCTCTCTGATCAGATATGGTACGTAACATATTTCACAGAACCACAGAGGTTGGAAAGGACCTCTGGAGACTTGCTAGAGCAGGCTGCACAGGATTCCATCCAGGCATGGTTTTAAATTACTCCAGAGATGGAGACACCACCACCTCTCTGGGCAGCCTGTTATAGTGTTCTGCCACACTCAAAGTAAAGAAGCTTCTCTTTGTGTTTAGATGGAACTTCCTGTGATCAATTCTGTGGCAACTATCTCTTGAGCTGTCACTGGGCAGCACTGAAAAGAGACTGGCCCCACCCTCCTGACATGCACCATTTAAGTATTTACAAGTGCTGATAAGATTTGCCTTCATTTTTCTCTTCTCCAGGCTAAAAAAATCCAAATCCTTCAGCCTTTCTTCATAAGACAGATGTTCTAGTCCTCTAATCACCTTTGTACTCCTTTGCTGTATCCTCTCAAACAGTTCCCACTGGCCACACTACTCCTGCTGCAGCCCAGGCTCTGCTTGGCTTTCTGGGCTGCAAGTGCACACTGCTGGCTCATGTTGAGCTTTTCATGCACCAGCAACCCCAAGTCCCTCTCCTCAGGGCTGCTCTCTTCATCCAGTCACTCACCAGCCTGTATTTGTGCTTGGGATTGCCCCAACCCAGCTGCAGGACCTCGCACTTGGTCTTGCTGAACACCATGACTGTTTTACAAGCTATCAGAAAGTTAATATTCACCTGAATGATAAACAAATTGAGTGTGTGATGCCAATGAGAGTTTTCTGTTGTAGGAAATTGTTAATTACTTTGATATGTACACAAACTGCATCTAACCTTTATGCTATGCAGCATATGTGTCACTCCTGTGGCTATATGGCTGAGCCAACAGACACCTGTAGGTAGGTGCTTGCTTCGACAACCTTTTTTCTTCTCTCTGGAATCTCCTCAGAACCATTTTTTCCAATGCTCATCAGGGACCATCTGCACAGACCTCAAAGGCAGACAGCTGAAGAAAACAATGTAACCCTTGACAGACTGCACTCTTCCAATTGCCCTTTTCACCATTCATTTAGTCTTAACTTGTGTACTCGCTATGGAACCTAACACCAGGAATACCTCCCAGACAACTCGCACGAGATTAGCAGATGATGCATAACAGAACTAACAGAACAGAAACTGTAATGCAGAATGTCTACCCAAGTTTTCTCTCCTCACACATAAGCCTCCTTCCTGGTTTCTCCTTTCCCATTAGGAAGTATAAAAGTACAGTTCTCCTCCTGTCCTTCACCTGCCTCTGTCAAAGCCCCACTTTGTTTGAGGATTATCTTTGAGCTTCTGGATAAAAAGATGGCACCCTTCACACTACACCTTATTCCTCTATTTGAAAGGTAAACTAATTCATTTGAGATTACATTTTGAAAGAGGAGAAAAAGTTGAGGTGCTGAAGGACACACTGAACACTACAAAACTCTACACAGAGAAGTGCCAAAGTCCTAGCACTAGCTAAGCCTTTACTTTTCGACTAAGACTGATTTCCTCCTAAGGTGCATGAATCCTCATTCACTGAGAAGTGAGCCTGGAATGCTAACTCTGGGCTTTGCATTCTGTGACCATAGTGAAACACAGCTAGAGTCCAGAAGTCCATCTGAAAATTCAACCCTGAAGCTGCTCTGCTCCACAGCACTAGTCAACTTGAAGAATGCATTTCAGTAGAAATAATAAGTGGTGGAGTCACCATCCCTGGAGGTGTTCAAGCAAAGCCTGTATGAGGCACTTAGTGCCATGGTCTGGTTGATTGGATAGGGCTGGGTGTTAGGTTGGACTGTATGATCTTGGAGGTCTCTTCCAACCTGGTTGATTCTATGATTCTGTTTTTTAGGATTATTAGCAGAAAAGAACTAGAGTCAGGGAACAGAAAACTAATCCTGAAATCCAAATTGTATGCTTCCTAAAATTTTGTAGAACACAAAATATACTTTGCACATGCTTGAAACTGGTCTCCCTTTAAAAAAAAAAACCAAACAAAAAAAACCCCAAACCAACCAAAATTAAGAACAAATGGCTTATTCATAGGCAAAATCCAAAGATTTAAGTGAAAAGGGATTGGTTTCTGAATGTACTATCAAGTATGCAGACAGTGATTTTAAAACTACTTGAATAAGAGGAGGAGACTCTCAAGCTTTCTGAACAGTGCTATAAGTTAGTATTTCCACCCCTTTATGTTTCCCTCCTGAAGGAGTTTCTGTAATAGCTTACGGATTAAAAAGGGAATTTTCATGCCAAATTTGCGGTGATGTGGAATGACAATACTTTTTACCACCTCTGTCTAGCTTACCTCTGAGATATAAAACTAAGACAAAGCAGACTTAGAATCATCAACCAGGTTAGAGGAGAGCTCCAAGATCATCCACTCCAACCTAGTACCCAGCCCTAGCCAATCAACCAGACCATAGCACTAAGTGCCTCATCCAGGCTTTGCTTCAACACCTCCAGGGACGGTGCCTCCACCACCTCCCTGGGCAGCCCATTCCAATGCCAATCACTCTCTCTGACAACAACTTCTTCCTAACATCCAGCCTAGACCTGCCCTGGCACAACTTGAGACTGTGTCCCCTTGTTCTGTTGCTGGTTGCCTGGCAGAAGAGACCAACCCCATCTGGCTACAACCTTGTCCTAACTCTTCCAAAACTAAGAAGGAATTTACCACTTAACACTATTTTGCTAAAAATAATAATTAAAAAAAAAATCTCCATCACAATTTCATGGGCAATGAAGTACTAGAAGGACTAATTCCAAGGGCTTGGTAGTGAATTTCAAACGGGGAATTAAAAGATAGAAGGTTATATTGTTGTCGTGGAGGGCCTGTAGGCCTCAAAAGAGGCTTGCTTATGCCACAGAATCATAGAATCAACCAGGTTGGAAGAGACCTCCAACATCATCCAGTCCAACCTATCACCCAGCCCTATCCAGTCAACCAGACCATGGCACTAAGTGCCTCATCCAGGCTTTTCTTGAACACCTCCAGGGACGGTGACTCCACCACCTCCCTGGGCAGCCCATCCCAATGGGAAATCACTCTCTCTGTGAAGAACTTCTTCCTAACATCCAGCCTATACCTACTTGAGACTGTGTCCCCTTGTTCTATTGCTGGTTACCTGGGAGAAGAGGCCACCCCCCACCTGGCTACAATGCCCCTTCAGGTAGTTGTAGACAGTAATAAGATCACCCCTGAGCCTCCTCTTCTCCAGGCCAAACAGGCCCAGCTCCCTCAGCCTCTCCTCATAGGATTTGTGCTCCAGGCCCCTCACCAGCTTGGTTGCCCTTCTCTGGACACCTTCCAGCACCTCAACATCCTTCTTGAATTGAGGGGCCCAGAACTGGACACAGCACTCAAGGTGTAGCCTGACCAGTGCTGAGTACAGGGGAAGAATAACCTCCCTTGTCCTACTGGCCACACTGTTCCTGTTGCAGGCCAGGATGCCATTGGCTCTACTGCCCACCTGGGCACACTGCTGGCTCATCTTCAGCTACTATCTATCAGTACCTCCAGGTCCCTTTCCTCCTGGCTGCTCTCCAGCCACTCAGTCCCCAGCCTGTAGCACTGCTTGGGGTTGTTGTGGCCAAAGTGCAGAACCCTGCACTTGGCCTTCTTAAATCTCATCCCATTGGCCTCTGCCCACCCATCCAGCCTGTCCAGGTCCCTCTGCAGGGCCTTGCCTTGCCTGGACATGTTTTTCTGCCAGGACCCCTGGTTGTAAACAGGCTGTGTAAGCCCCCACACACCCAGCTCGTGTCTCCCTGGGGTAAACCCATGTGATCCCCATATTTGGGAAAGTCCAGGCAAGAGCTTCTGCCTATTATGGTAAGGTTTGCCTGACTGCCAACCTGATTGGTCACTCTAGTGACCAAAGAGGCCATTAATCTCAGCCCATGGTCAATAAATAGGGGTGCACAGGGAAACAACGTGCTCTGACCCTACCCGCAGCTCAGCTCGGACCACACTTGCAGCGCTCAGCTGCTCAGACCCCCACCCTCGGACCCCATTGCACAGCTCCGATGCTCAGAGGCTCACACCTCATGCTTTGATCCATTCGCAGCTCACCTGCCTGTGTACCTTTTTTGCAGAGCTCATTTAAGCCTGCACATATATATATAAGGAGCCTATAGCCTCCTAAGCCAGCTGTGCACATCTGCAAGCTATCGTGCTACCAGGACCAGATCCTGCATTGATTCACCTAAGGAGCCCAGACTCCTAAGCAGCCACACACACAGCCTGAAGCCCTGAAGAACCGTGCCAGAGACAGCACGGATATTCTCCTGCTCCTGAAATCCTGCCAAGCTGATATCCCTGGACACAGCATCCAGAAGAAGACAGCAGCACCAAGGCAGAGATCATCCCTCGCCAGGAGAACAAAGGTCAGAAATATTTCCCCAGAAGCTGGGAAGATTTATCCTCTCCCCTCAAGCTGGGAAGATTCCAGCCTCAAAGAGTCCACAGGCAGAGATCCTGGAGAATTGGACACTAGGCACAGGCTGTGACACAGCCCCGGAGGGTGATTAATAACTGATAAAGAGTTGTGAGTAAAAGCCTTAATACCTCTGTGTGAGAAATATACATTTGATCCGATCAATTCGTGGCAAGAGGTCACAGTCAGAGAAGAAGGGGGATACTGAATAAAACTGCATTCCTGCTTGCACCACCATCACAAAGGTATGCAATAGGCTTAAGATTAAGAGTAATAGGATTGGCGAAGGAGGGAGGCATGTGGAAGAGATTGTCTTTTGCATATTTGAATGGAAATGCATTCCTCCTGGTGCCACCTTTCTGCATGAGCAAACAGAAGAACAATAAGGACTTTGAAGTTCATGAGGAAGAATGCTTAAGAGAAGACCCTTACTTCATCAAAGACTACCAGAGGGACCACCAGATAAAAGGAGACCTGTGTGGAAGGGACATCTCACATTCCTAAAAACTGATAAAGAAAAACCCAATCTTTTCTTAGAACTTAGTAATGAATCTGTAATAGAATAGGGTATAAAAAGAGAAAACTGAAGGCAAAGGCTGTGCGTTAGGGTAGAGCAGAGCCTCTCCACATACCCAGGCCTGTACATTGCTTGATTCCTGCAACTCTATTAAACCCTTAACTTGCATGAACGCCAGTTTATGCCTGTTATTTATGACATCTGTAATATGAGTTGCCTCTGCCATAGAGCAGAAAGAGTTTCAGCCTGCTCTGCTGGGCAAACAGCATATGACCCCTAGCGGCATTAAGCTGCAGGGAAAACTCCTCTCTCTGCTTATAGGTTGAATGTTTGCTGGTTAAATAACAAATTCCTGTCCATATTTTATCCTAAACTGTTTTCATAACCATGTACAAACTTTAATATTAATATACAGTGGTTGGGGGTGGCAGAGTTCAGAATATTGAATTTAATAATTCTATATTTTTATATAAAATTGTATATTGCCCCAATTAATTCCTCCCCTCCGCCAAACAGGCATAGGTACTGAGAATCCCCCTCCACAACAATTGTGATATGCTGAATAAAATTCTTTCAAGAGAGTAAAGATGTATTATGCAACACAGGATGGAGTTTTATATTAAAAGAATGTATTGCACAGTGCAGAGAAGGTTGACAAGGCTCAGGAAATGAGAGTCACAAAACGAGCATGAAGGAAAAAATCTTCTGAGAAGCTGCATAGGAATGTATTTTAAAAAGCAATACAACCTCTCTCCCCACCTCTCCCCCCACCCCTCCCCGAACTGCTGTGAGTTACAGAGAGTTCTGGGAACGTAGGCATTACCTTAACAACAGGATTGAGCAGAACAACACCTGATTTCTTTGTAATGACTTGCTTTGTTGTGTAATGATGTTCTATGAGCTGAGGAATAGTTGGAAACCCAGTTCCTTCAAAACGGTACTGATTCTGTATAGAGAGAATAGGAAAGAATTGTTTCAGTACAAGCAATATACTGAAGGAGAAACTGCAAAACTACATCGTGAAGCTTTCCCCTTCTAGCAACATCAGAAATAAATGTTTGGTTTTACAGTATATAGATTTATTTCCTGATCTATTCAACAGCATTTCTACTGGAATGGTAGATAGTTAATAAATGTAGAATTACTGCAACACTCAGTTAAGGCAACTTGACAAAGTAACTATTTATTTAACCTCTTTATTTTACTGCAAGACTCATTTAAGGCAATTTGACAAAGTAACAATTTATTTAACCTCTTTATTTTACTGCAAGACTCATTTAAGGCAACTTGACAAAGTAACTATTTACTTAACCTCTTTTAAATAAAGAGGTAGGAAGCTTAAAATCCACAAGTGAAATAAAATTAGTCTAAACCATAAAAAATCAACACCAACTTCCTAATTATTCAAAAGTTCTAAGAATTGCATAAGCAAACAAACAAACAAACAAAGAAACTGACAATAAAATGAACAGGAGTTAAGTAGCACTATCTTACTAAGATCTTATTGTATTTACAATGATAAAATTCTGCCACACAATATAAAATGCACCTAAAAAACAAAGGCAGGTCAGGCATGGAAACTCATAAAGACAATCACAGAATCAATCAGGTTGGAAGAGACCTCCAAGATCACCCAGTCCAACTACCCATCCCTGTCCAATCAACTAGACCATGGCACTAAGAGGTTTGGAAACTAAGAGGTTTGGAAAGAGAAAATTTCCTCCCTCTCCTCTTCACGTACTTATTTCTTTTTTAGACAAATGATTTAACACAACATAAGCAAATAAATCTCTTAGGATTTTCTCAGAAAAAAAACATAATGTTTCTTTAACAAGGACTGCTAGGACTTATCATTCTTTCAAGCACTGAGGGGGAAAAATACATTTCCATTGCTTATCCCTGCTCAGACACTTGACAGGAAAAAAAAAGGTAAAGCATTTAATTCAGTCTCCTGAAAGCCTTAAATTATACACTGGAGCTGACTGGGGAACAGGATGAAGTCTTGTGCCTATACAAATCTCAGCATCTATAGATGGAGAACTCTTCCTACAGATGATGCCATAAGCCAATCCGAGACTGGAAATAATAAACAAGTGCTGCAATTAAAGACTTGAAGGACAGATAATGATTCAAGCTCATTCACACAACCGGGCAATGGAAATCTCTACCAGTGGCATGCAAATGTTATGGGTTTTTTTTCCCTAGCCTCCAACATTAAATTCATCCTAATCTTCTCTTCGCTGGGGGCTAAAGCTATTAGTAAAGACTGCTTAATCAAGTCACCTATTGTTAACATTCCTTGTTGCCTGTCGAAAAGAATTTTCACAGTCTGCATACTGTTTTTAATTTGTTGTTTACCCTCATTTACATATCAAATAGTGGCTGAGATGGTGGATTGACCAGTAACTAGTTCCCATGCCTTTCAAACAGCACAGTCATATTTCTGTGCTGATGATTCGAAAAGGAAAAAAAAGAGAATACTTATTCAATTAAAGGACTACTGTTAAGACAGGCATATATTTCACTCTGCCCTTCAGTATCCAACTCATAAGAAAATCTGTATAGGGAGATGAAGTTTGTTCTCCATTGCTCATCCTTGTGACCTGTCAGTGATGCAACTGTGTGATCTGACCCACCACAGAGATCTGTCTCCACGTTGTTTATACCAATTTAAGTAAATTCTCTTTGCACTAAACTCTCATCAAACTTCCCCATCAAAATGTTCATGAACATGATGCCTCTGGTTATATGACCCTAACAATCCTAACTCCTACTACTTTCAGGAGCTTAATTAGGTTTTTCTCTTTTTATAATCAGTGGTTTTTGTTCACAATAAACACAGAATTTTCACCCCTTAGGAGTACCTAAGGAGTCCTTTCTGAGAAAAGGTTTTAACTTCCATTATTGTCAAAAAAGTATGTCAGAAACAAATCCCAAGGGCAGATGAACATAAAGCCCTATAACTGAATGTACAAGAACCCAGATCTAGCCAGATCTAAACTGCCCAAGCTATGCAGTGTTACCCAATACCATTCTTCTATTTACATAATGTAACTTATAAAAGAAAGTAGTGAAATTGTGGAAATTTCTTTCATTCTATCAATCTTTCATTTATTAATTATAGGGAAAACAATTAAAGGAAAGCCTGCTTACAGGTAAGCCTCAAAGTAATGCTTAAAAACCTCTCTATTGTAGCTGACCACAAAATCCAGTCTAATGTTTTGGGTTTTTTTAAGATCTACTTGCCCTAAAATTTACAAAACAATTATTTCAGCCACATCAAGTATACATCTTTTGATGGTTCAGGATCAGAGAGCTCCAGGCATCTTGTCAGACCCTGTGTGTCTCTCTTTAATGCTCTTTGTTGCTTTTACTATTCTTGTTTTCTCATTCTGCTCTCTGATACACTAAAATACTTTCAGGTCACAAAATCAAAATAATTAAAACACTTGACATTGTGTGAAGATTTACTAGGACAAGGAAAACTCTTAGTGCAAATTAATGAAAAGCTTCAGCTTGACAAGCCTCCCAAATGCTGTGAGGTTTGAAAAATATCATTGCCTTCCAGGAGAAGGAAATAAAGCAGTTACACAACACTAGCTCTGCCCAGGTGTGCTAGTTTGAAGCAGGCTAGAATGTTCTGGGGAGAAGAACTAGATTACAGGCTGAGAAAGGAAAACAATGGTGACATCTACTTCCCTCATAGGCTTACTGAGATGTATAAAAACATAAGTCAAAACATAGATAACACACTCAGCATCACTCTCACTTGGGCTGCTGGCTGAGCTGCATCTCTCCAACCTCACCCTCCAGTTTGGACTAACCCACTTTGCTTACTAACTCCCTGGCTGAACCTCCAATCTTCCTTGGGACTGGGCTAAGGTTGAGAGGGGCAGGGGGAAGGTGCAGGGGTGGCTGAGAGCCCCTCCTGGGGACTCAGGTTTCTGGGAGGGCTGTTGTGTTTCTGTATTACCTTTTACCTTGCCTATTTCTGTCTATGACTGTATATACTGTAAATATCTGCTTGTATCTGGTGCTAGATGTAAATATAAGCATCATTCAATTTCCAGAGCTGGCTGAGTCTAGTCTAGGTGATTTCTAAAGTGTGGTGGGGCAGGGAAAACCCAAACCATCACACCAGGGATACTAGATCAGATGGGAATTTAAACAAGGCAATTTCCTCAGTGTGAACGCTGATTGTGTACTCTTCTGTATTTGGGAGACTGAAATACATTTTGGCAGCATTACTGAATCAAAGTTGAGAATGATTTGCTGCTATGTCACACTCCAGGAATAATTTCTAATGTCGTTAGGAGAAGTGTCATAGGCTCAATTAGTTTCACGTTCTGAAAGGTATAAACAAAAAATACCTACATTTTAAAAAGCATAAAAAGAGATACACTGGATAAAGGTGTATGAAAATCAACATGCTGTGTAAGCTACAGCAATAAAGACACAAATTCTAGTTCTTAGAAGCATAAATACTGTGCAACATCCACAAGTGTTACACTGAACAAAACAATAACCACAGCACTAAAATGAATGTAAGCATTTTGAGAGGAGCAGTTCCTAGCAGTATAGAATCAAACACAGATTGTTTTCTTCTCCATGAATGTTAAATGGGTTTAAAAATAAATAAATGCACAGGCACAAATCGGTAATAAAAGGTTCTGGGTTTTGAAACATGTACAACACTACCTTGGCTTTTCAGTAAAAGGCAAAAACGTTGAACAACCTCCTGTCTAGTATTTTTCCATTGTTTCCCAAAATTGGCTTTTCCCTTTATTTCAGCACTGATGGAAATGGTTAATGCCACAGAATCATAGAATCAACCACCAGATTTGTCAGTGACATGGACAATGGCATTGAGTGCACTCTGAGCAGAGCTGCTGATGACACTAAGCTGTGTGGTGGACTCATTTGAGAGAAGGGATGCCACCCAAAGGGACCTTCACAGGCTTAAGAAATGGGCCAGTTCAAACTGCATGAGGTTCAATAATTCAGAGTGCAAGGTCCTACACCTGGTTTGTGCCAATACCAGACACAAATATAAACTGGTTACAGCATGGGTTGAGAATAGCCCTGAAGAGAAGGAGCTGGGGGCATTGATAGATGAGAAGCTCAGCGTGAGCTGGCAGTGTGCCTGTGCAGCCCAGAAGGCTAGCTGTATCCTGGGATGTTTTAGGAGAAGTGTGGCCAGCAAACCAAGAGAGGTGATTAGAATCATAGAATCAACCAGGTTGGAAGAGACCTCCAAGATCATCCAGTCCAACCTATCCCCCAGCCCTAGCCAATCAACTAGACCATGGCACCAAGTGTCTCATCCACTCTTTTCCTGAACACCTCCAGGGACAGTAGATTACACAGAGCCCAAACTGTTTAGCTGGAACGATAAACTTCCCAACATTGAATATTCAGTAGCGTATCAGAGACGTACATCAGCATATTGTATGATAAAGTGTCTCCGTTGTCCATCTGAAAACACAGAAAGGACATATTCACCAGGTTTCCCGTGGCTCTCTCGCACCAAGAAGTCTCCTTGCTGTTTTAACAGCTCCTGTGCTTCTATTCTTGGAATTGCACCATGATACCAGTCTTGTTCAGCCAATGGTTTCTCAGTGGTCGAAATTACATCAAAAAACTTGGGGGGAAATATCAGAGGAAAAAAAAAAAAAAACACCAAGTTATTTTAACAGTGTATTTTTATAGTTTGCTTCTACATGAAATGCACAGTAAATAAGTAAATAACATTTTCTGTTTCTTGGATCCACATTACCTGTTTCTGCTAAAAAAACAAATCAAGACTCCATAGTGATCTTTTCTATCACCTAAAAACAATAATATTTGAAAGGTGAAGTTTATAGAAATGTCCATAAAAACATATAATCATAGAATCAGCCAGGTTGGAAGAGACCTACAAGATCATCCAGGCCAACCTAGCACCCAGCCCTAGCCAGTCAACTAAACCATGGCACTAAGTGCCCCATGCAGTCTTTTCTTGAACACCTCCAGGCACAGCAACTCCACCACCTCCCTGGGCAGCCCATTCCAATGCCAATCACTCTCTCTGCCAACAACTTCCTCCTAACATCCAGCCTAGACCTCCCCTGGCACAACTTGAGACTGTGTCTCCTTGTTCTGTTGCTGGTTGCCTGGGAGAAGAGACCAACCCCACCTGGCTACTGCCTCCCTTCAGGTAGTTTTCACTTGTCCTACTAATAATATATAAAAGCTGAAGTTCACAGAAATGTCCATACAAACACATATTTTCACTTGTCCTTTAAATAATATATAAAGGCTGAAGTTCATAGAAATGTCCATACAAACATGTAATATTTTCACTTGTCCTATTTTTTTCCTGAGCCATACCAACCAACTCCTTCTCACACATTCTGATGTGCCATTAACAACATTTAAAATGAACCATTTCTTTATCCAGGCATAAAACCATAACAAACTGATTTATACAAAGTGTTGAAATTGGACACACTGTTTTAACAGAATTTACCAACTGCCTCCCAAATCAATTAACAGCTCCTCCCAAATCAATTAATAGCTCCACAAGACATTTTTCCTGTAGCACTGAATGAACATCTGTATCTAGAGTATGAATACAGTTTTGAAGACACAAAGACTTCAGGGAATTACTTCGGCTATAAAGTGAAGTCAACATCCTCTAACCTAAAATTCCACACACTGATTTTAACAAGTTTACATTGTTTAAGGAAACACTGAGACAAAACTTTGTATTTTTGTTCAGTGATCACTTCAGATATATTGGTTATGGCTAGGCAGACAAGCCCTTGCTTAAACTGAATCTGCAGAAATTCTCACTGCCACAGTGGTAAAAACAGTAAGTAAAGTTCATCACGTGTTTAAGACAGGAAAAAAAAAGTTGGGGTAGTTCTTTTATTTTGGGAGATGTTTTGTTTAGGAGAGGGTTGGGACTTGAGAGAGAAAACAAAGTGAACATCCAGTTCAGTGAGGTAGAGGAGTAGAAGAGTGGCATTCAGAGCAGCCTCAGCAAGTTTGCTGATGACACCAAGCTGTGTGGTGCAGCCGCCAGGCTGGAAGGCAGGGATCCATCCAGAAGGAGCTGCACAGGTTGCAGAGGTGGGCACAAGCCAAGCTCAGGAGGTGCAACAAGAGCAAGTGGAGTGTCCTACACCTGGGTCAAGGCAATCCTCAGCACAAATCCAGGCTGGGCAGTAAGTGGCTGAAGAGCAGTCCTGAGGAGAGGGACTTGGGGATGCTGGTGGAGAAGCTGAACAGGTGTGACTCCACCATCTCCCTGGGCAGCCCATCCCAATGCCAATCACTCTCTCTGCCAACAACTTCCTTCTAATCAGCCAGCCTAGAACTCCTCCACCACAACTTGAGACTGTGTCCCCCTACTCTGTTGGTGGTTGCCTGGCAGAAGAGACCAAACCCAGCCCTGTCCAATCAACCAGACCACGGCACTAAGTGCCTCATCCATGCTTTTCTTGAACGCCTCCAGGGACAGTGACTCCACCACCTTTAGTTTCAGTTTAAAAGGTTCCTTGCCCTGGCTATACTTTTTTCATTAAGTTTGTTGGGTAGTGCCAAACTCAGCCCTAACTCTGCAAGTTCTTCAGTTAAAATTGGTAGGGATGGAATGTGGTGAGTTTCAGGGTTGCAGTGGATAACTTTCCACTCATCAGCTTGTTTAGGAAGCCTCACAATTTGTTGCTGTACTACACTAAATACTTGTCAGAAAAATATATTTGTTGCCACAGTATTCTCATAGAATCAAGCAGGTTGGAAGAGACCTCCAAGCTCATCCAGTCCAACCTAGCACCCAGCCCTGGCCAATCAACCAGACCATGGCACTAAGTGCCCCATACAGGCTTTGCTGGAACACCTCCAGGGATGGTGCCTCCACCACCTCCCTGGGCAGCCCATTCCAATGCCAATCACTCTCTCTGACAACAACTTCCTCCTAACCTCCAGCCTATACTTCCCCTGGCAGAACTTGAGACTGTGTCCCCTTCTTCTGTTGCTGGTTGCCTGGCAGAAGAGACCAATCCCAGCCCTGTCCAATCAACCCGACCATGACACTAAGTGCCTCATCCAGTCTTTGCTTGAATGCTACTTACCGACGATGAGCCCAACATGGATTTTGGAGACCTTATAATTCCCGCTATAGAATGACGGATAGTGTCAAACCTTGAGACTTTGTCCTTCTTGTCCTAGGAGAAAAAGCAGTATCTCCAGTGAAAAAAAAAAAACCAACAAAATTGGTGTAATAACTGAGTTGTGGGAGAATGTAAAACAGACCCTTGGATTTTATTGAAAAGTAAAAGGTGTGGACTGAGCCTCTACTGACACGAAACAGTACAATTCAACATCATAAGGATTCATCTAACTCATAAACATTTAACTCTTGACAAATGATATCATTCTTTACAAAGACAACTGAAAGTCTTCTGTACCTAAAAAGAAAGGACATAATTTCCAGTTGTCTTAAAATACCTGTTCTTTTTAAACAACTTTTTTGGAACTATATAAAACTATACTAATATAATTACTATGTTATGTAACAATGGATACAATAATGGATGTAATTATAATAACATAATTATAAACTACATAGGTTTTAAAAGAAGAAAAGCCTACATTATAATGATTTAATGTGCAAGTAGGGTGTTCTTTTCAGTTTAATTATCATGTTTATATTTAACAATGCACTACTTACAAAAGTAAGTACTCATCAGTGCAAGTTATGTAACAATAAGTAATATACCTAAGTTATATATAACAGATGTAACTTACAAATCATCAGTTCACTGATTTCTGGCATTACTGTAAACCATAGGTACAGTCATTGTCTGCATAGATTTTAAATTCTGTAAGAACGTGCTCTAACTGTAACATTAAACTGTCATAGAATCATAGAATCAACCAGGTTGGAAGAGACCTCCAATATCATCCAGTCCAACCTAGCACCCAGCCCTAATCCAGTCAACCAGACCATGGCACTAAGTGCCTCATCCAGGCTTTGCTTCAACACCTCCAGGGACAGCAACTCCACCACCTCCCTGGGCAGCCCATTCCAATGCCAATCACTCTCTCTGCCAACAACTTCCTCCTAACATCCAGCCTAGACTTCCCCTGGCACAACTCGAGACTGTGTCCCCTTCTTCTGTTGCTGGTTGCCTGGCAGAAGAGACCAACCCCACCTGACTACAGCCTCCCTTCAGGCAGTTGTAGACAGCAATGAGCTCTGCCCTGAGCCTCCTCTTCTGCAGGCTGCACACCCCCAGCTCCCTCAGCCTCTCCTCACAGGGCTGTGCTCCAGGCTCCTCACCAGCCTTGCTGTCCTTCTCTGGACACATTCCAGTATCTCAATATCTCTCTTGAACTGAGGAGCCCAGAACTGGACACAGCACTCAAGATGTGGCCTGAGCAGTGTTGAGTAGAAGAGCAGAATAACCTCCCTTGTCCTACTGGCCACACTGCTCCTCACACAGCTTCAGCAGTTTAGCCTGTTCTAAAAGTTCCTTTTCTTTCTCTCTGTGGGCCAAGAAAATACCTTCTTTCAGAGGCTTGGCTGTCTGACAGAGTGTTTCATAGGATCATATAATTACAGAACAGTGGGGGTTGGAAGGGACCTCCAGAGATCACCTAGTCCAATCTCCTGATAACACAGGTATGCCTAGATGAGGTTGCACAGGCATGCATCCAGGAAGGTTTTCAAGAGAAGGACACTCTGCAGTCTCTCTGGGCAACCTGAGCCAGTGCTCCTGTGCTGGTTTGAGGTTAATTGGAATATTTTACTGAGAGAAATTAAATCCTTAGCTGTAAGAAGACAAGAACAAGGAGCAAACGGGTGCAAGCTGCAGCACAGGAGGTTCTACCTCAACACAAGGGGGACCTTCTTTACTGCAACTGTCACAGAGCACTGGAACAGGCTCCCCAGAGAGGTTGTGGAGTCTCCTTTCCTGGAGACTTTCAAGGCCTGGACATGCTCCTATGTGATCTGTGCTAGATTGTATGGTCCTGCTCTGGCAGGGGGATTGGACTCAGTGATCTCCTTGGTTCCTTCCAACTCCTAATATCCTGGGATACAATGAGACGAAAGGAAAAAACCCAACAGTACCCTCTATCACTCATTCTTCTGCAGAGAAATGCAACTAGTGTCAAAATATAGGTAAGACACTTCTCACACACTGCTCAGTTAGTTCTCACTCATGTTCCATCTCTCTGGCGGGTCTGTGTGATTGCCTCTGCCTTAACTCTTTAATCCAACCTAACCCTTCTTCCTCTAACCTCATTGTTGTCTTTTTGACATCTCACCTCAGGTCTCACCTGTTTTATCATATGAGACACATGGGGACTGATCTGGTTATTTCTGAAGGGAGGGAAAGAGGGGCAGGGGAGAGGGGTTTGGGTCACAAGTCTCCTGGCAAACTGATTGTCTTGGTAGAGATTTTATGTCTCTCTATGCTCACAGCTGCTGGCTGAATACAAGCTGATTATTTAAGTGAGACTGAAAAACAGAAGAACAGCTATATTTTCTCAGATTAAAGATACACCCCAGGCCATGCCAGTGTCCTACTGGCTGTAAGAAATGAAGAATGATAGTTCTTCAGAGCATCATCTCTGTTCTCTGCAGATCTATGGCATAAGATTAGTTTTAGCAGTCCAAGATGTTAGGTTTCTACATGCAACCATCCTGGAAGGATTTTCCTTCCATAACATTTTTCAGCTGCTTTCTGAATCTACATAAACTATTACAACCCACTGCTGTAATAAGCAGTTGCACAACTTAATTACATGTGTTTTGAGTAAAACATTTGTCTGCTTCCTTTGAATCATCTGATAACTGTGGTTATTTGATGGCCTTTACTTTCTGCTTCTGAAGAGACAGTTAACAACCATTTTCTCTATTCACTTTCTCTATGTCACCCAACACACTGTATACATCTTTATCACCATCCTCTTCAAACTGCCTTTTCAAGTCTGAAAAGCCCAATCTACTTATTCACTGATTCTACAAAACCTCCTCCATGCATCTGAGCAGTAGTTTGTCTTTCTGAATTCTCCTACATCAATTTTGTTATTTCGGGAGGTGCAAATGAAAGTGGTTGCATGGAGACAGAGTCATCTGGATGGTGCACAGCAAAATGACAAACAGTAAAAGACAATGAGCCATCAAAAAAAAAATCCAATTAGAGACTGAAGAAAAAATTCATAGTGAGGATGGTGCTCAAATACTGAGGTAGGTTGCCCAGAGGGATTTCTGTCACTGGACCTGCTAGAACCCCAACTGCAACAAGGTATTGTGCAAGCTGATATGACATCAAAGACGACTCTGCTCTAAACAAGATGCAGAGCCAGGTAGCCTCCCTGAGGCATCTTTCATCTCAGGTTTTCTGCAGTTCAGTGACACTTGGGAAGCAGGTGCACATCAATTTACATAGTCAAGTGATGCCAGCTTCTCTATTCTCTGTTCCTTTCATGAAAAATTTCCAGCATGTGTTCTGGTTGTGATAATTAATTAAATAGTGATTTGGTATCTTCAGGAATATTAATCCTTATTTTGAACAGTAACTCAGGGGTCATTACTGGTATAAGTGAAATCAAACACTGTTCTTACAATCTAGTGTGTAGGAATGCAATTATACCAAATTATCATAGAATCATAGAATCAACCAGGTTAGAAGAGACTTCCAAGATCATCCAGTCCAACCTAGCACCCAGCCCTAGCCAGTCATCTATACCAGGGCATTAAATGCCTCATCCAGTCTTTTCTTGACCACCTCCAGGGATGGTGACGCTACCACCTCCCTGGGCAGCCCATTCCAATGGCAATGATGATAACATTAAAAACAAAAAAGACTGCTAGAAATAACATGCATAACTTATAACAAGTCAAAATAATTAATTCGACTAACACAGAAATATTTGCTGTACTTCCAATCCAAGTTTTCTGCCCTTATGATTACTTATATGCATATGATCGCTCATAAACCAGAATCTTGATGGTGCAGGCTTGAAAAAGTGAGAAACGTGACAATGGTGAAATATTTATTGAGAGAAACTTGAAAGGCAGATTTTCATAGAATCACAGAATCAACCAGGTTGGAAGAGACATCCAATATCATCCAGTCCAACCTAGCACCCAGCCCTAGACAATCAACCAGACCATGGCACCAAGTGCCTTATCCAGGCTTGGCTCAAACACCTCCAGGCACAGCGACTCCACCTCCCTGGGCAGCCCATTCCAATGCCAATCACTCCCTCTGACAACAACTTCCTCCTCACATCCAGCTTACACCTCCCCCAGCACAACTTGAGACTGTGTCCCCTTCTTCTGTTGCTGCTTGTCTGGCAGCAGAGCCCAACCCCTACCTGACTACAGCCTCCCTTCAGGCAGCTGCAGGCAGCAATCAGCTCTGCCCTGAGCCTCCTCTGCTGCAGGCTGCACACCCCCAGCTCCCTCAGCCTCTCCTCACAGGGCTGTGCTCCAGGCCCCTCACCAGCTTCATTGCCTTTCTCTGGACACCTTCCAGTATCTCAGCATGTCTCCTGAATTGAGAAGCCCAGAACTGGACACTAGCATTTTGCTAGTTTTGCTGAATTGTTTGAAGCTGTTTGGTACTGCCCTATGCACTGCACATATCCTGTAATATATTTGCACAACTGAACATAAAAGACTTTGTAACTAAGCTAAGAGATTATTTTTATTAATAATGTTATTAACATTCATCATTTCATATATAGTAACCATAATAATTCCATAACAATGACCAAAAAGCTGAGGTGATGAAATCCTGTCCAATAGCTACTTTTGTTGAAGGAAGCAGACAGACAGAGGCTTTTGCAAGGCAGATAAGAGACTTCACTGAAATTCAATAAGGAATTCCTGCTTTGCTTAGTGAATAATCTGTACACCAATGTCACAGTTTAAGACTTGTATCTTAATTGCAAGCTGTAAATAAAAGTTTGAGAGAATCCAAGAGTATGTCCCAGAAGAGACTGAACAGAAGACAAGAGAGATATTTATCTCTTTTTATTGGTTTATGATTTTGCTATATAATCTGAGGTTCTGAGTGTTCTTTCTTGTTTGTTTCTTCCCTCTGTATCTCCCTCTGGCTTTGCTTGCTTTTCTCTGCACAGAAGACTGTTCAAGCTGGTAAGAGTGCTGACTGGGAGCTGGGAAGAGGTAATATTCTGTCAGCTGTTAACAGCCCTGGGCTTTGTCTAGAGGGGTGCCTGGGCTGTTGGCTAGTTCTATATGTATATATGTGTTTGCATATGTTTATTGCCTTTTATATTTAGCCTGCTTTTGTAAATACTTTCATTTCACTTCCAAGTTCTGAGTAGTGAATTTACCTTTGATGGGTAAACCCCAAACTCTCAGGGGTATAAACCCACCACAACTACCAAATCTAATACACTTCTATCCACTGATCATAAAATGGCAACAAATAAAGGAAAATTTATTTCAATAAAAGTAACTTGACAAAATAATTCAGACTTCTGAAAGTTCAGAGTTTAAATGTCATTACCTTTTGTAACTGAGCAAACCAGTAACAGAGACAGTGAAGGCTCCCATTCAAGTCATGTACCGGGACCCGAGCAAAGCCTTTGACACTGTCCCACACCACATCCCGGTCTCCAAGCTGGTGACACATGGTTATGATGGGTGGACCACAGATAGTTAAAGAACTGGCTTGATGACCACACCTCAACAGAGGCTGTCAATAGCTCCATGGCCAAGTGGAGGCCAGTGACAATTGGAGTCCCTCAGAGAGCAGTCCTGGGACCAGTTTTGTTCAACATAGTGAACATGATAGTGACATGGACAGGGGCATTGAGTGCAGTCTCAGCAAGTTTGCTGATGACATCAAGCTGTGTGGTGCAGCAGACATGCTGGAGGGACCTGGACAGGCTGGAGAGGTGAGCACAAGCCAACCTCATGACCTGCAACAAGACCAAATGCAAGATCCTGCAGCTGGGTTGGGGCAATGCTAAACACAAATCCAGGCTGGGCAGTGAGCGGCTGGAGAGCAGCCCTGAGGAGAGGGACTTGGGGGTGCTGCTGTATGAGAAGCTCAACAGGAGCCAGCAGTGTGCACTTGCAGCCCAGGCTCTGCTTGGCTTTCTGGGCTGCATCAGGACAAGTGTGCCCAGCAGGGCCAGGGAGGTTATTCTCCTCCTCTACTCCACTCTGCTGAGACCCCACCTGGAGTACTGCATCCAGTTCTGCAGCCCCTGAGACAAGAGGGATGTGGAGATGCTGTTGAGTGTACAGAGAAGGGCCACTGGGATGCTCAGAGGGCTGCAGCAGCTCTATGAGGACAGATTGAGGGAGTTGGGGCTGTTCAGTCTGGAGAACAGGAAGCTCCCAGGTGACCTTCTTGTGAATTAAACAGTTCAACAATCAGAACAGAAACAGAATAAACAATCTCAGAACTTGGCAATAGGAATGTAAAAACAGGGAAAAAAAATCAACTACACAGCTTCCAACCTGGTTGATTCCATGATACTAACAGGCAGCAGCTGACCTGGCCCAGTGAGCTTTACAGCTTATGGAGCCTTGAACGTTAACTCTAGCCCAAGTACTCAGGACAAGTTGAGCTCCAAGTGTGTTTCCTGTCCAGAGGTGCTTCCAAAAACTGCAAATATCACCCCCAGGATAAAAATACAAAATATTTCAGGCAAAGGGAAGTAGAGGAAGACTGAGTTGCTGTAAGCTGCTGCTGCACGTTGCAAGCACCTGGTTCCTGAGAGCAATTCTTTCTGCAAGCAGAGACCCAGCTAAACAGTGCACTAATGGGGAGACTCAGCACAGCTTTCAAATCATTCCCCCATTAATTACACTGTTGGGAGTATCTGAAGGGGAGCCTACAAAAAAGCTGGGAAGGGATTTTTTTAAGCTATCAGGTAGTCACAGGACTAGGGCGAATGGAGCAAATCTGGAGATGGGTAGGTTCAGGCTGAATGTGAGGAAGAAGTTGTTCTGTGTGAGAGTGGTGAGAGGCTGGAATGGGTTGCCCAGGGAGGTGGTTGAGGCCCCATGGCTGGAGGTGTTTGAGGCCAGGCTGGCTGAGGCTGTGTGCAGCCTGCTCTAGGGTAGGGTGTCCCTGGGCATGGCAGGGGGGCTGGGACTGGCTGCTCCTTGTGGTGCCTTCCAACTCTGACTGATTCTGTGATTCTACAATCCTACAAAAACGTTATGCAAATGTTAGATATTAATTGTTCCACTGATTTCAAGAGCGCTGTTACTTAATCCATAATGTTATTATCAAATGAATGTACAAACATTTCATTCTTACATTATACCTTTGCTAGTTTTAAAGTAACCAAAAATTACTGAATTTTAGTCTGCATCGTTCATGATATACCTCAACAAAAAAACACCTGATGGTCTGTGGTGGAGGGGCTGTAGGCCCAAAACTGAGGCTTCCCTATGCCCCTACATGCCTGGACATGTTTTTCTGCCAGGACCCATGGCAGTAAACAGGTTGTGTAACACACACATACCCAGCCCGTGTATCCCTGGCATCCACCCAGGTGATCCCCATATTTGGGAGGGTCCAGGCAAACAGCTCTTGCCTATTAAGGTAAAGTTTGGCTTACTGCCAACCTGATTGGTCACTTTACATGACCAAAAGGGGCCACGAATCTCAGCCCAGAGTCTATAAAGAGGGGTGCAAAGGTGCACCACGTGTTCAGAGGTTCAGACTTAGCTGTTCAGACCCAGCTCTCTGATCCACAGTGCAGCTCTGACCTGCTTGCAAGGCCTAGACATAGGATCTGGCCCTCACTTACATACTCACTGAGGCTCAGCCCTCTTGCATTGACCTCAAGGTGCAGTTAATCTGTCTGAGTACCTTTGGAAGCAGAGCACATTCACGCCTGCACCTGATACATATATGGGGAGCTGAGAGCCCCTAAGCCTGGAGCTATCTCGATTTATCCATGGAGCTCAGTCTCCCAGCAGCCTGGCACACACTGCATGCCTGCTGCTATAGCCTGGAGAATCAGCTCAGCAGACCTTCCAGATTGTCTGCAAACCCACGAGCACAGCCTGCTAGCTGTACAGAAGACCATGCCAGAAGCTGCACGGACAAATCCTTCTCCTGTTCCTGGAATCCTGCCAGCTGACCATCCCTGGACATGCAGCATCCAGAAGACCAGCAGCATCGAGGCAGAGACCACTTCACACCAGGAGAAAAGGTTAGAGAAAACCTGTTCACCCCAGAGACTGGGAACACTTACCATTCCCCTCCCAAGTTGGGAAGGTTCCAGCCTCACAGAGACCCGAACACTGGGCACAGGCTGTGACACAATCCCGGGAGGGTGATTAATAATTAAGGGCAACACATCTAAGGAAGCTTTGATTCCTTTGTAATATAAGCTACCTCTGTCTCAGGGCAGACACAGTTTCAGCCCTTGCTGGGCAGACAGTATAGTTGTTAAGCAGGCATTAAGCCTAAGAGAATCTTTCTGTCTGTAGTTGATAATTTGATTCAAATCCCTGTAAATATATCATATCCTAATTGTTTCATAACTTTGCACTAGAACTATATTTAATTACACAGTGGTTGGGGGTGGCACAAATTTGTAAATATTAATTTTAATAAAAAAATAATACTACCTCAAATTAATTTCTCACCTCCCCCTAATAAGGGAGGCATAGAGAAACCCCCTCCACAACATGGTCACAACATGGTCCTTCTCCTCCTTGGTTGTCATTGCCATATCATGCTAAGAAGCCCCTAAATATACACACAAGGTCTCTCATGAAGCTGCAGCAGGGGAACACGAAATGCACTACACTGAATACTCCTATTTGTACTTCAGTACCTGATGTTCATGAGAGCAAAAAAATGTTCAACATCTTCTCAGCCCCTCCGGCAGCAACGATACAGTGAGCTGCTAGTCAAAGTCACCATCTGCCAGGACAATGCCTTGATCAATATTCAGACTGTGCTGCTGTTTGAGAAAACCAGTAATCACAAGTCAAAGAGCAGTGATGAACTACTGTCACTGCTCCAGGCAAGAAGTGAGGAACACAACCCAAACCACAGTCAGGAATGGACATGAAGTATACAAACCCAATGGGAATGTAATACATTTCTTTAGCTACTCTCCCTTTTCCCAAACATTGTCATCTTCCTAAGCCAGATATAATTTTTCAGCCTAGAAACCAGTGTTTATGGGTGGTAGTTAGATAGTAGCAACATCAGAATCAGTGAGATTTCACTAATATGACTGGAATGTGTTTAAGAATATAGCCACTGATATAAAAGCAACATGAAGCTCAAATTATGTTAGAGAAAAAAAATGTTGAAACCAGAAAACATGCAAGCAAAACAACTGCAAGGAAATTCCCTATCTTCCTCACCCAAACATTATATTTTGCCAGATGGCTATGGAAAGCACATACTTTGTTAGCCAGAAATTCAACTGCATCCTCAAATAATTTAAAGTTAACAATTCTCAGAAGCATTTTTGACACAAAGGGGCTCGTTTTATTCTGTGATTCATCACAGAAAGCATTTATCTAGCTGAAATAATTTCAAGTGTGTATGATCCAAATTCTACAGAAGAACAGAGAATTACAGTTAAGGCTAGAACTGCTTCCCTAGAGTTACAATCAACACTATAGCTGTCATCTTGTGATGGTTTGGGTGTTACCTGCCCCCACACACTTAAGAAAATCACCCAGACTAGACTCAGTCTAGCTGGAAATTAAAGAATGAAGCTTTATATTTATAGCTTAGCACAATACACAAGCAGGTATTTACAATATATACAGCTATAGACAGAAATAGACAAGTTAAGAAGGTATAGAATCATAGAATCAACCAGGTTGGAAGGGACCTCCAAGTTCATCCAGACCAACCTAGCACCCAGCCCTATCCAGTCATCTAGACCATGGCACTAAGTGCCTCATCCACAACATCCCTCCCAGAAACCAGTCCCCAGGAGGGGCTCCCAACCACCCTTCCACCTCCTTTCCACCCCTCTACCTTATCCCAGACTTTGCCCAACATTCAAGGTGAATTTAGAGAACTGGCATGGGGTGAGGAAGCAGAGGGATTAGTTGCACAGACAGCAGGTTAGACAGAGAAGGGAGGCAGCCAAAAGCCAGAGAGCAACTCAGTTTGTGTTCTTGTTTTCATACAGCTCAGCAAGCCTATGAGTCTTCAAACTGAAACACGTTTTTAACTGGTTATATCCAGGCACACACACACAAGGATTCATTCTGCCATATCCCTTTCAGATTAGAAAAAAACAAACCCCAAAACCTGAGCTGGAAATAAAGCTCCTGACAAGGTAATGGAGGAAATGGATTTCTTTCAGGCACGCAAATGTTTTTTGCTGCATTACTAATAGTTGGGGACTGCGTGGCTGGAGAGCAGCCAGGAGGAAAGGGACCTGGGGGTACTGATAGATAGTAGCTGAAGATGAGCCAGCAGTGTGCCCAGGTGGCCAAGAGAGCCAATGGCATCCTGGCCTGGATCAGGAGCAGTGTGGCCAGTAGGACAAGGGAGGTTATTCTGCCCCTGTACTCAGCACTGGTCAGACCACACCTTGAGTACTGTGTCCAGTTCTGGGCCCCTCAATTCAAGAAGGATGTTGAGGTGCTGGAACATGTCCAGAGAAGGGCAACAAAGCTGGTGAGGGGCCTGGAGCACAAATCCTATGAGGAGAGGTTGAGGGAGCTGGGCCTGTTTAGCCTGGAGAAGAGGAGGCTCAGGGGTGATCTTATTACTGTCTACAACTACCTGAAGGGAGGCTGTAGCCAGGTGGGGTTGGGCTCTTCTGCCAGCAACCAGCAGCAGGACAAGATGACACAGTCTCAAGTTGTGCCAGGGGAGGTATAGGCTGGATATTAGGAAGAAGTTCTTCACAGAGAGAGTGATTGGCATTGGAATGGGCTGCCCAGGGAGGTGGTGGAGACACCGTCCCTGGGGGTCTTCAGGAAAAGCCTGGATGAGGCACTTAGTGCCATGGTCTGGTTGACTGGATAGGGCTGGGTGCTAGGTTGGACTGGATGATCTTGGAGGTCTCTTCCAACCTGGTTGATTCTATGATTCTATGATTCTATGAAAAACTTCACCTCTATCTGAGACTAAAGATGAATTGGTCAGTTTTCCTCCACCAAAGATGGACATCAGTGTGGAAAATAAATTCCATGTCCTGAAGTTTTTATACACTGATTTTTCTACAGACAGCTGAAACACAGACAGTGATACTGGTACTTGTTAACAAATTACAGTATTCCATAATAGCATATCCTCAGGTGAACTGTAAGTGTTCAGGTGGCCAGTAGACAGCTTAGCATCTAACTCTTCAAACTAATATGCATTATTTAAGGATTCATAGAAATACATTACAACTACTGATCTGACAAAAAGAGGCAGAGTCATCCCTGCTGACTAGTGTTCAAGTGAGCCATCAAAACAGGTCAAATTTAACAGAGGAAAAATGCAGTGAGAGACAGCTGTATGCACAAGTAATTCAAAGTCACAGGCACAGAACCCCTAGGCTACATTTTGTGTCCAGCATGAACACTTTCACAGTGCAGCTGGCTTAAGTAATAAAACAAGACATCACACAATGAACTCAGCCAATTAAGTAGATAAAAATACATCTTCCAGGCCTTTTTTATGTACTATTGAACATAAAACATGTTGTACAAGAAGGCAAAAAAAAAATCTCAATTCATAGTGACCTCTTCAATGGTCCACTGCTGAATGAAGGAAACAATGAAGGTCACCTAGGGCTACCACAATCATGCTGATGAATCCCTGCAGAGCAGTTCATGTGCCAAAGACTGCCACCTGGAACTGGAAATCATCACTAACTGCAAATCAGAAAGCAGAAATAGATGTACACTTACCTACCCTGCAGACTACAAAATGCAAACAATTCTCCTTTTCACATGACTAATAAAAAAATATGTTTTGGTTAATTTCAAACTGTAAGAATCACAGCCATATTTCAGCAAGGCACAATGAATGACCTGGTTATCACAGAAGACCCCTATTCTTAATCTGTATGGGCAAAGCTCCCCTGGCATCAGAATCCTGATGGAAACATCTCATAGAGCGAAACTGTGTCCCATTTTGAAAGGAGAGGATTAGAAGGCAGCAATGAGAAAAATTACAGCTATGAGTAGCTGAATTATTGCTGCCACAGATGCTACCTCAAAAGATGCTCCAAAAAAAGACAGGGAGTACAAAGTAATGACAAGGAGAAGAACAGTTTGAGATTTTTCCTCTTCAAGATACTGAAAATAAAGTTTCACCAGTCCTCAGCCTAAATAAACACTCCCTTGCACAGGAGATTTTCTAGAGAGGACTGCACCTCTATAGAGTTCAGCTTCTTGTACCCAAAGGGATACATGGATACATGGACACATGGATAAACGACTGAAGAAATTAACTGCTGTACCATCTTCATAAAGTGAAAACTGAAGCTGTAGGAGCAAGTAGACTGTGCAACAGTCGTAGAATGGTAGAATCAACCAGGTTGGAAGAGACCTCCAAGATCATCCACTCCAACCTAGCATCCAGACCTGTACAATCAACCAGACCATGGCACTAAGTGCCCCAGACAGGCTTTACTTCAACATCTCCAGGGACAGCAACTCCACCACCTCCCTGGGCAGCCCATTCCAATGCCAATCACTCTCGCTGACAACAACTTCCTCCTCACATCCAGCCTAGACCTACCCCGGCACAACTTGAGGCTGTATCCCCGTGTTCTGCTGCTGCTTGCCTGGCAGAAGAGACCAACCCCACCTAGCTACAGCCTCCCTGCAGGGAGTTGTAGACAGCAATGAGGTCCCCCCTGAGCCTCCACTTCTGCAGGCTGCACACTCCCAGCTCCCTCAGCCTCTCCTCACAGGGCTGTGCTCCAGGCCCCTCCCCAGCTTCATTGTCCTTCTCTGGACACCTTCCAGCACCTCAACATCTCTCTGCAGTGGAGGAGCCCAGAACTGGACACAGCACTCAAGGTGTCTCCTGACCAGTGTTGAGTACAGAGGAAGAATAACCTCCCTTGTCCTGCTGGCCACACTGCTCCTGAGCCAGACCAGGATGCCGTTGGCTCTGCTGCACACCTGGGCACACTGCTGGCTCATCTTCAGCTACTATCACAGTATCACAGTACCATCAGGGTTGGAAGAGACCTCATAGATCATCAAGTCCAACCCTTTACCACAGAGCTCAAGGCCAGACCATGGCACCAAGCGCCACGTCCAGTCCTGCCTTGAACAGCTCCAGGGACGGCGACTCCACCACCTCCCCGGGCAGCCCATTCCAGTGTCCAATGACTCTCTCAGGGAAGAACTTTCTCCTCACCTCCAGCCTAAATCTCCCCTGGCACAGCCTGAGGCTGTGTCCTCTCGTTCTGGTGCTGGCCACCTGAGAGAAGAGAGCAACCTCCTCCTGGCCACAACCACCCCTCAGGTAGTTGTAGACAGCAATAAGGTCTCCCCTGAGCCTCCTCTTCTCCAGGCTAACCAATCCCAGCTCCCTCAGCTTCTCCTCGTAGGGCTGTGCTCAAGGCCTCTCCCCAGCCTCGTCACCCTTCTCTGGACACACTCAAGCATCTCAATGTCCCTCCTAAACTGGGGGGCCCAGAACTGAACACAGCACTCAAGGTGTGGTCTAAGCAGTGCAGAGTACAGGGGCAGAATGACCTCCCTGCTCCTGCTGGCCACACCATTCCTGATGCAGGCCAGGATGCCACTGGCTCTCTTGGCCACCTGGGCACACTGCTGGCTCATGTTCAGGCGGGTATCAATCAGCACCCCCAGATCCCTCTCTGTCTGGCTGCTCTCCAGCCACTCTGACCCCAGCCTGTATCTCTGCATGGGGTTGTTGTGGCCACAGTGCAGCACCCTGCACTTGGAGCTATTGAATGCCATCTCCTTGGACTCTGCCCATCTGGCACCATTCACCACCACTCTCTGGGTCCGGCCCTCCAGCCAGTTCCTAACCCAGCACAGAGTGTTGCCATCCAAGCCACGGGCTGACAGCTTAGCCAGCAGTTTGCTGTGGGGGACAGTGTCAAAGGCCTTGCTGAAGTCCAGACAGAGCACATCCACAGGCTCCCCACATCCACCAAGCAGTCACCTGATCATAGAAGGAGATCAGGTTGGAGAGGCAGGATCTGCCCTTCCTAAACCCATGCTGGCTGGACCTGAGCCCTTTGACATCCCTTAGGTGCTCTCTTATCACCCCCAAGCTAACCTGCTCCATTAGTTTCCCTGGTACTGAGGTCAGGCTGACAGGTCTGTAGTTCCCAGGTACCTCCATCCAACCCTTCTTGTGCATGGGGACCACGCTGGCAGTTTCCAGTCTCCTGGGACCTCTCTGGTAAGCCAGGACTGCTGGAAAATTATGGAGAGTGGCTTGGCCAGCTCAGCTGCCAGCTCTCTCAGCACCCTGGGATGGATCCCATCCGGTCCCATGGAGTATCCCGAGGTCCCTCTCTGCCTGCCTGCTCTCATCCACTCAGTCCCCAGCCTGTAGCACTGCTTGGGGTTGTTGTGGCCAAAGTGCAGAACCCTGCACTTGGCCTTGTTCCATCTCGTCCCATTGGCCTCTGCCCATGCACCCAGCCTGGCCAGGTCCCTCTCCAGGGCTCTCGTACCTTCCAACACCTCCTCCTAGCTTGGTGTCATCTGCAAACTGGATGATCTTGGAGGTCTCTTCCAACCTGGCTGATTCTATGGTTCTATGATATTTCATACACTTGTATCATAAAGCTACATTTCATTATCACACACTGTTTATGAGACACTTTAATGCCAAGATCAGGTTGCAGACAGAATGATCCACACAAACAGTGCTAATTTACAAATTATATGTATGAATCCCACAGACCAAACAGGTCAACCACACAACAGTGGCAAGCATCTAAACTGGATCAAAGGCCTCTAATACACAACTACCTTTTTGGATATTAACACAGCAGCTTCTCATTACAGCTCTCCTAACAACCATGTGTTCTGGCAAGGTAGAAATCCTGCTGGACTGGTTTGTCCACTGCATCTCCTCATCCCGTGTTGCAGGGGTCCAGGAGTTGAATTTATATCTGATGTTCTGAACATTCATTTTCCCTGAGGATCTATGCTTCTCATTCAGACCAAGAAAGATTTGTATGCTTCAAAATTTCTTGTTCTTTTTTTTTAACCCTGAAATTACTTTTTTTTTTTTTCTTAGTAGAACTTCCTGAATCTATCTTCCTTTGCTTAAAAATATTGCAAAATGCAGAATGGTGTTTTAGTACAAAAGGATACAGCCACATCACTTCAGTATCTGCTTAGTTACATCATCTTCTCCTGTACTGGAACATTCTCTACTCACTCAGAATGAATTCAATGTAACCATTAACAATTCAAACTGTTCTAGATAGCTGCTTATGAGAGTCTAAATCCTCTCTCGATAAAGATTGCATCATCTCTCCCTAATCAGTACAGATAAAGGTTGCCTTTGTTAACTTCTGGACTCAGACTCGGTGCTTGGCCAAAAGCTCTGGGATGCAAATCAACAGACAACTCCTTGGAAACTCCTGGACCTCAGCCTGGCTGGAATGCCCAGGGTGCCTACATCTTACCTCAGCTAACCCGAAGAGAAAAGGCTTATGTGTATTCAGGGTATGGGCAGGTACAGCCAGGGGTGGAGGCCTTCCCCCAGTGCTGTCACCGGACCCCTGCGAACGCATGAGGATACACAGGAAGAGTTCCTGGGGAGCTGCACCTGGACACCAAGCTAAAAAACTGTATGAAAGGCAGGAGAATTGCCTGCCAAATGGAGCATTTACACCACACTACCAAGTGCACCTCCACCAGACCGCCAGAAGAACCCCTGATGAACGCCACAGTAGATCATCCCTGGGCCACGCACTTGTCTCTCTCTCTCCCCCATCTGCGGCTGAGGGTAATATGATCACAGCACTTTTCCTTCCTTGCCTCTTCTCTTCTCCTCCATAGTTTTCTTTATCTCTCTCTCTCCCTCTGTTTTGTCCAACCTTATCCTTTAATAAATAGTTTTGTGGTGCTATCTGGTCACATTTGCACCTTAATTTCACAAGAGTGAAATCCATAAGAACACATCTTGCTCCTCTGGACAGAGATACTGTTAGTCTCTGTTCTCTGGACCTCAACAGAAGATGAAAACTTCCATCTGCAACTGTTAAGACTGTCAAGCATCTCATTTTAGCCACCCCTACTGCTTTATCCTTCTGTTTTCATCACAGTTACTAAGTAAATACTAAATAAGGTTTCCAGAGTGAGATAATTTTAGTAATGTTAGCCTCTGTGAAAGTCAGCACTGTCACAATGGTTTGGCAAAACTAGGTGAATTGAATTTAAAAGGGAAACTGCAGAAGTTTATATTACATATGAACTCAAACATTAAATGGTTTTCATAGAATCAGCCAGGTTGGAAGAGACCTCCAAGATCATCCACTCCAACCTAGCACCCAGCCCTAGCCAATCAACTAGACCATGGCACTAAGTGCCTCATCCAGTCTTTTCTTGAAGACCCCCAGGGATGGTGCCTCCACCGCCTCCCTGGGCAGCCCATTCCAATGCCAATCACTCTCTCTGTGAAGAACTTCTTCCTCATATCCAGCCTATACCTACCCTGGCACAACTTGAGACTGTGTCCCCTTGTCCTGTTGCTGGTTGCTGGCAGAAGAGACCAACCCCACCTGGCTACAGCCTCCCTTCAGGGAATTGTAGACAGCAATGAGCTCTGCCCTGAGCCTCCTCTTCTGCAGGCTGCACACCCCCAGCTCCCTCAGGCTCTCCTCATAGGGTTTGTGTTCCAGGCCCCTCCCCAGCCTTGCTGCCCTGCTCTGGACAGTTTCAGTATCTCAACATCTGTCTTTAATTGTTGACCCTAAGGGCCAGTCCTTTCCCTAACTGCCAAAGGTGACATCTCAAGCACTGCCCTTAGAAGAGCCACATGGGACAAGCACTGATCCACTGCTGTATGTTCTTCAATGTTTCATCTTAGTACTTGAAGCCAAGATCTAGAAACAAACCAAGCAGCTGTGAGGTACACCAAAACCTGTCTCTAGGCCTCCCTTCAGGATGGATTTTTTACACATACACTGTAGCTTTTTCCAGTCCTCTCTTTGGTCCTGTATCAGAGACCCAGCATGAAACAGCAATAAACTACCAGTGGCACTAGGTTAAAACCATAAATTCCCATTCCAGGAAATGTTCTGTAACAGATGTTAAGACGTTCAGAAGCATAACAATTGCCATTGAGAAAAAGGGTGTTTTGAACCAGTAATTCTAAAAAGGAAAAGAGAAAGATGATTAAGAGCAGCCAAATTCTGCCACCTTGGTTCCTGTGTGTTGCCTAGAGGCTACAGGAAGGTTAAGCATCTCACTCATTTGCTCCCATCGCTATGAAGAAGATGCAAGGAATGAATAGTGATAATTTTGGCTAAGAGTCATGTGGTGGAGGGTCTGTAGGCCCAAAAACAGAGACCTCCCTATGCCCCTACATGCCTGGACATGTTTTTCTGCCAGGATCCATGGCAGTAAACAGGTTGTGTAACACACACACACCCAGCCCGTGTATCCCTGGCATCCACCCAGGTGATCCCCATATTTGGGAGGGTCCAGGCAAACAGCTCCTGCCTATTAAGGTGAGGTTTGGCTTACTGCCAACCTGATTGGTCACTCTGGGATGGCCAAAGGGCCATGAATCTCGGCCCAGAGTCTATAAAGAGGAGTGCAAAGGAGCACCATGTGTTCAGACTCAGCTGCTCAGACTCAGCTCTGGTCAGATCTGCTCAGATTCAGCTCTCTGACCCTGCCTGCAGCGCAGCTCAGCTCTCTGATCCACATTGCAGCGTCCAGCTGCCCTGACTTACTTGCAAGGCCCAGACACAGTCTGGCCCTCATATACAGCTCACTGAGGCTCAGATTTGATTTCAATTCGCAGTTAACCTGTCTGCATACCTTAGAAGCAGAGCACATGCAAGCCTACACCCATTTATATATATGGAGAGCCGATAGCCCCCTAAGCTGTGCATATCAGCCAGCTATCTTGCATTTATCCAGGAGCTTAGTCTCACAGCAGCCTGGCACACACTGCATGCCCGCTGCTTTAGCCTGGGAGAGCCAGGACTGCAGACCCCTGAATTGTCTGCACACCCACAAACACAGCCTGCTAGCTGTGAAGAAGGAACCGTGCCAAGAGCCAGCACAGACATTCTCCTCCTGTTCCTGGAATTCTGCCAGCTGATCATCCCTGGACTCGCAGTATCCAGAAGCAGCAGTGTCAAGACAGAGATCACTTCCCACCAGGAGAACAAAAGGCTAGAGAGACCTGTTTACCCCAGAGACTGGGAAGATTTATCATCCCTCCTCAAGCCGGGAGGATTCACCTAGTTTCCCTCTCAAGCTGGGAAGATTCCAGCCCCACAGAGTCCGGACACTGGGCACAGGCTGAGACACAGCCCCAGGAGGGTGATTAATAATTAAGAGCAACACTTACAAGTAAAGCTTAATTCCTCTGTAATATAAGTCACCTCTGCCTCAGAGCAGACAGTTTTCAGCCCCTGCTGGGCCAACAGCATAGCTCCCAGTAGCACTAAGCCAAAGGGAAATCTCTCTCTGCCTATAGTTGATATTTTCCAGTTATTGACCAAATCCCTGTATATATCATATCCTAATTGTCTTCATAAACTTGCACAAAGAACTAAATATTATTACACAGTGGTTGGGGGTGGCAAGAGTTTGTAAATATTAATTTTAATAAATTATATTTTTATATAAAATTAACACCGCCTCAAATCGATTTCTCACCTCCCCCAAATAAGGGAGGCATAGAGAAACCCCCTCCGTAACAAGTCACTACTTTCCTCCAAGCACACAGGGTAGTGCTCCAACGCATGCTGAAACACACATCGGATACCAGTGTGTGACTTTTGTTCAAAGGAAAACTTCTGAGTCAAGCCTTTCTAATTCACAGAGAAGACTGAAATAACAAACCCCTGTGGGTATGCAGTTCTGCAACAGTACTATGACGAAACCTTCTTCCTCAGGGAAAACAGGTGGAAGGTCCAAACTATGCCTAGAATCACAGAATCAACCAGGTTGGAAGAGACCTCCAACATCATCCACTCCAACCTAGCACCCAGTCCTGTCCAATCAACCAGACCATGGCACTAAGTGCCGCAGCCAGGCTTGGTTTCAACACCTCCAGGGACGGTGCCTCCACCACCTCCCTGGGCAGCCCATTCCAATGCCAATGACTCTCTCTGTGAAGAACTTCCTCCTAACATCCAGCCTAGACCTACCCTGGCACAACTTGAGACTGTGTCCCCTTGTTCTATTGCTGGTTGCCTGGCAGAAGAGACCAACCCCCACCTGGCTACAACCTCCCTTCAGGTAGTTGTAGACAGCAATGAGCTCTGCCCTGAGCCTCCTCTTCTCCAGGCTAAACAACCCCATCTCCCTCAGCCTCTCCTCATAGAGTTTGTGTTCCAGGCCCTTCACCAGCTTTGTTGCCCTTAATATATATCCATAACATAATATATATCCATAACATGTCCTAAACACCTGCCTGGACACCCACCTTGGCCCCTCTTCCCGCTTCTTCCTCCCAGGTGGAAGAAGCAGGAAAGCAGACAAAAACTTTGTCACCTCTCAGTCTATCACAGACTCCACATTTGGCCTTATTTTGGAGCTTGCTTTGTCTGTGGTAAACACAGGTCAGGGATCCTAGGCCTGTGCATCTGCCTTTTTTTGGAGCAATAACTCAGGATTGGTTCCAGGGCTGGTTTTGCCTGTTGCAGTTGGTCAAAAACTAGTCAAAATGCTTCAAACCCTGCAAACTGCTTGTTCACTGCCACTGCTTTTGGTTTGTTCACTGTGTGCCTTACTGCCTCTGCATGCCACCACGCTTTGCATCGCACCTAACCGGGGACTTGCCTATGACTGGTAGCCCTGACCCTGCCTCACCAAGCTGAGGGACTGAAACCAGCTTGCCCTTAGGCAGGGATACAGCTACCCGCTTGAGCTCATCCGAGCCCAAGTACAGGTAATGACCCAGCAACAGCCTAGCAACAAGTTGAGACACCAGGACCTGCCAGCCCGCCCTGCCAGCCCGAGACCCAACTCCTTGCTATACACAGCACTCAACTGGACTGCTCCAGCCCGCAAGCCTGGACCCTGCTTTGCCCAGGTGGCTGCTGACCACCCGATAACTTCCTGAGAGCCACAGAGGAGTTGTCTGAAGTCCATGTCCCTTCTCGGGTGATGTGCTCAATCTGGACTGAACATGCAGCAAAGCCACATCGCATCATTATCACGTGAAGTCCACCATGCGACTGCGACTGTATATGTTCCCTGTTTATGCTTTTGGAGCTCAACTATTGAGACTCTTAACCAGTGAGTAAATTAACTCTCTTGACTCAAGTCTGTAACCATTTATGCTTAACCTTTCAGCAGCAGTTTGTGCTGCAAGGATCTCCTAGTTACAAACATTTTCTAAAAGCTTTTCCTAAATCGTTTAATTTGACTGCATAGATCATAGAATCAACCAGCTTGGAAGAGACCTCTGAGATCATCCAGCCCAACCTAGCACCCAGCCATGGCCAGGCAACCAGACCATGGCACTAAGTGCCCTAACTGGGCTTTGCTTGAACACTTCCAGGGACAGTGACTCCACCTCCCTGGGCAGCCCATTCCAATGCCAATCACTCTCTCTGCCAACAACTTCCTCCTCACATCCAGCCTATACTTCCCCTGGCACAACCTGAGACTGTGTCCCCTTGTTCTATTGCTGGTTGCCTGGGAGAAGAGGCCAACCCCACCTGGCTACAGCCTCCCTTCAGGTAGTTGTAGACAGCAATGAGGCCACCTCTGAGCCTGAGATACATTCTGAAAAACAGTCTTACCAACCACAGCATAGAATCTGTCTGTGTTAATTGTAAATAAGGTTGGGGAAAATTCTCTTAGTATAGCTATGTAGCCGTTTGAGCTGATTTTCCAGCTCAGACATAGGGGAGAGGTGAACGTTCCAGGGGTAGGGCATATAATGGCAACAGTGGATAAATTAACATCATTTCATTAGAGCATCAAGGGCTTTATGCCTAGAAGCACAGCTTGTTCTTTCCCCCTTGCTGGCTTCTGCTGCTTGAGCTGCGTCTGCCTGCTCTCTTCCCTGGCTGCTGTTATGGCTGCTGCTGCTTTTGCTTCTTCACCGCCGCTTGATCCCTTCCACATCTTCCTTCAGGTTATTATATATTTTTTTCTCTAGTAATTGATTTCTCTTTATACTGTTATACTTACACTATAACAAATACAATTTCACCCTTCCCTGACTTTCAAAAAAAATCTGTGCTGTGGTGAGTTTGTTCTACCGGGGGAGGGATCCACCCTAACCTGGGACAAATATACAATTCACCCCTAACCCAGATTCAAACCCCTCCTTAACACAGGCTTACATAACTGTTGAAGACCATGCACTGGGGTCTTTCTACATTGCAACTGTGTTTTCTGATTTGTAAAAAAAAAAAATAAAAAATTAAAAAATCAGAAGAAAAGAAACTTCCCATTTCAGATTACTTATATTTGTCAGAGAGATGAAAACACACATATTTTTTGCTGCACATTTCTGTTCATCATAAGCCATTTTAAGATAATAAAATATCTACATCCCAGGCTCGCAGGATGTAAGGGTTGGAAGGGACCCAAGGAGATCATTGAGCCCAAGCCCCCTGCCAGAGCAGGACAACCCTATCTAACACAGATCACAGAGGAACACATCCAGACAGGCCTTGAAAGGCTCCACAGAAGGAGACTCCACAAATCTCCCTGGGCAGCCTGTGCCAGGGCTCTGGGACCCTTTCAGGAAAGAAGTTCCCCCTTGTGTTGAGCTTAAACCTCCTGTGCTGCAGCTTCCATCCATTGCTGCTTGTCCTATCCCAGGGAGCAGGGAGCAGAGCCTGTCCCCACCTCCTGACCAACCCTCAGATGTTTATATACATTGTGCTATGGTCAGAAAACCAACCAAGCAATTTCAAGGATTTAAATAAAGACAGAGGCACCACTCTTCTCTTATAAATCAGAAATGAGCCACATGCATTGGCCTCATTGATACTTTTTTACCTGAAGAGTCAACTTCAATTGATATTTGATTAGTTTGAGGGCAGTGAAAACTCCACTTGAGAAGAGATATTTTGCCTTATCTGTGATGTAAGTATATTTCCTTTCAGTGGGTTGATGGCTTGCTAGCAGAATCATGGAATCAAGCAGGTTTGAAGAGACCTCCAAGCTCAGCCAGTCCAACCTAGCACCCAGCCCTGTCCAATCAACCAGACCATGGCACCAAGTGCCCCATCCAGGCCCTGACCCAACACCTCCAGGCAGAGCAACTCCACCTCCTCCCTGGGCAGCCCATTCCAATGCCAATCACTCTCTCTGACAACAATTTCCTCAATATAATATAATATAATATAATATAATATAATATAATATAATATAATATAATATAATATAATATAATATAATATAATATAATAATACAATGCTGAATGGAATGCAAAGTGAAGAAGGCTAACAGGCAGATGCTGACCTTGGTTCCCAGCAGCTGCTGGCTTCCTAATCTCAGAAGGGATAGATAACAGACATCTCGTTAATGAGTAAAACAAGGAGTGGTTTATGCTGATGGAGTGGGTTGTCCTTGACTAATTATGCTAATGTGTAGGCATGTGCCTTATGCTCTGAGGGTGCATATTGAGAGCCAAAATGATCAATAAAGGTCTCTGGCATAATTCACATTGAATAGACTGGAGCCCATGTGGCATCGCCTTGATCACACTGATCTGTGGGGCCTTGACCACCTTCCAGCAGCAAGCTGGTCATATTTCTGCAACAATTCTTCTGTCGTAACAAGTCATATAGTTGACTGGCTAGGACTGGGTGCTAGGTTGGACTGGATGATCATGGAGGTCTCTTCCAACCTTGTTGATTCTATGATTTGGCACTGAGATCCACCTGCTGACAAGTCTTTCGAGTATTGCAGAGACCCAACACCGAGCCTCGCTTCTGTCCATGGTTGCAGCATAATGCTGCAGTGCACACAAGAGACCTACATGAAACATCTCTTTAGTGAAAAAAACCACACAGGTTTAAATACACATTTTTAAAAATAATGGGTTTACCATGTGAGGAAAAAGAAGAAGACATATTGAAGTGGCATATAGATTACACTATATCATTTCTAAACAAAATGAATTGCTATTTTATGGTAACTAAATGTATTGCTAGGTAAGCAGTCTTTGAAGATTTCCTAATCTGTAACACTTTGCAAGTCAATACTTGTGATAGTTTGGGTGTTACCCACCCCCACACACCCAAGAGAATCACCCAGACTAGACTCAACCAAGCTGGAAAATTAAAGAATGAAGCTTTATAGCCACAGCTTAGCACAATATACAGGCAGACATTCACAATCTATACAGCTATAGACAGAAATAGACAAGTTAAAAGGTAATACACAAACACAACAGTCCTCCCAGAAACCAGAGTCCCCAGGAGGGGCTCCAACCACCCTTCCACCTTCCTCCCACCCCTCTACCTTACCCCAGACCTTGCCTTACACTCAAGGTGAGTTTGGAGGGTCAGCCAGGGAGGTTAGGGAGCAGACAGATTAGTTAAGCAGCAAGTTAGAGAGAGAAGACAGAGCCAGAGAGAGCAACTGTGTTACCTATATTTATGTTCTTGGTTTTGTACATCTCAGCAAGCCTATAAGTGCAGTAGACATCACCATTGTTTCCTTTTCACAGCCTATAATCTAATTCCTGTCACTAAAATATCCCAGCTAGGCTCAAACTAGCACAATGCTGATGCTGTAATTCTGAAGTCTTACTATGACATGCAAACCACTATCATTGTGCTTAATTGCCAAAGTAAATGTTTAGCTGCTACTGTACTATTCTAAATATTCCTGAGGTTCTTTTCCTCATCAGATGGTTAGGCATATAAAAGTTTTGTTGCTGTTGTTTTCTTTGTTCTAATTACAGTAGGCTACCACCATGCTCTGTTGATCTCACCCATTGCAAGAATAGCATATGTGTCTAAGGAGAAATTACAGGCCATGCATCCTATGTCTGAACTTCTGAACAGTGAGAAGTTAGCTGCCTAATTTTCATAAGGTGACATTACATATAACAGTTCACATGCGACAATATTTGGGGGGAAATCCCAGCTGTTTACAAGCCACAACAAGCTCCTGGCCAAGCAGGCAGCTCACGGCTTGGACAGATTCACTCTGTGCCGGGTCAGGAACTGGCTGGATGGCAGAGCCCAGAGAGTGGTGGTGAATGGTGCCACATCCAGTTGGCAGCTGTCACTAGTGGTGTGCCCCAAGGATCAGTGCTGGGCACAGTCCTGTTCAGTATCTTTAGTGATGATCTGGATGAGGGGATTGAGTCCAACATCAGTAAGTTTGCAGATGACACCAAGCCAGGAGCAGGTGTTGCTCTGTTGGAAGGTAGGAGAGCCCTGCAGAGGGACCTGGTCAGGCTGGGTGCGTGGGCAGAGGCCAATGGGATGAGATTGAACAAGGCCAAGTGCAGGGTTCTGCACTTTGGCCACAACAACCCCAAGCAGTGCTACAGGCTGGGGACAGAGTGGCTGAGAGCAGCCAGGAAGAAAGGGACCTGGGGGTGCTGGTAGATAGTAGGGTGAAGATGAGGCAGCAGTGTGCCCAGGTGGGCAGAAGAGCCAATGGCATCCTGGCCTGCATCAGGAACAGTGTGGCCAGCAGGACAAGGGAGGTTATTCTGCCCCTGTGCTCAGCACTGGTCAGGCCACATCTTGAGTGCTATGTCCAGTTCTGGGCCCCTCAATTCAAGAGAGATGTTGAGGTGCTGGAAGGTGTCCAGAGAAGGGCAACAAAGCTGGTGAGGGGCCTGGAACACAAACCCTATGAGGAGAGGCTGAGGGAGCTGGGGGTGTGCAGCCTGCAGACCTCATCGCTGTCTACAACTACCTGAAGGGAGACTGTAGCCAGGTGGGGTTGGTCTCTTCTTCCAGACAACCAGCAACCGGACAAGGGGACACCGTCTCAAGTTGTGCTGGGAGAGAACTAGGCTGGATGTTAGGAGGAAGTTCTTCACAGAGAGAGAGTGACTGACGTTAGAATGGGCTGCCCAGGGAGGAGGTGGTAGAGAAGAAAAAGCTACCTACGATTCTTTCATTTATCAAGTGCATGGTATCATAACTGTGTAACTCTGAGAGTCTCAAAGCCATCATTTTAAACTGGTAGCACTTTCAGCATTAAAATTATCTCTTGTCATGCATGGTTATCTCAGCAGAAAGGTATAAATGTTATAAACAAGTGGTATAAACATGAACATGTTTTTCCATGTAAGATGTCAAAGTCGTTAAATGCCACATTTAAGAATGGCCAAAAGCAGGTTTCTTCTAATTTCTGGCTATGTAATATGAACAGAACAGAAACACCCAGTAATTTCCTCTTTTTTTCCCCTTAAAATGTGTATGTGAGCACCAATATGCAGCAAACCTCCTACAAACAACAAAATAGGTTGATGAATGAAAACTACACTTGACAGCACTAATAAAATAGGAAGCTTCCGACACTTCACGGGCAAGGGAAACACAAGGAAACAAATTAAGCTACAACAAAGACTAACTTCTAACATAACCATAACATTGTGTGAAAATAACCAATTCACACAGCATTTTAGAATTTCATTCCTTATCAGCATTCTATACTTACATTACCTAATGTAAGAGATGGAAAACAGAAGAGTTTGTCATCTATCCCACTATGAAACTGACTGTGTTGGTAAGTTACAATATAAACACAGGGAAGCATGAGGTTTTATGAAGGTGTTTTGTAGATTATGTTTTTCATTTTAAACTACTGAAAAAAAACTTCACCTGTGACAGAGTACATGAACATGCTCACACTACAAACCAATTATAGCTTTGCCATTCTTGCAAAAAGAATTTATAAAGCAAGTGTTTATGATGAATTTCTGTTGTAGAGGGGATTTCTCTTATTCCTCCTCTGTTTAGGGGGAGGTGAGAAATTAATTTGAGGTGGTATTAAATTTTTATAAAATTATTTATTAAAATTAATATTGACAAATTTGTACCACCCCCAACCACTATGTAATCAAGTTCGTTGTGCAAAGTTATGAAAACAGTAGGGACATATTTACAGGGATTGGATTATTAAATGGAAATATCAAATTATCAACAACTATAGACAGAGATAAATTCCCTTAGGCTTAATGCCTCTTAACAACTATACTGTTTGCCCAGCAGGGGCTGAAACTGTGTCTGCTCTTAAGACAGAGGTAACTTATATTACAAAGGAATTAAAGCTTGCTTAAATGTGTTGCTCTTAAGTATTAATCACTAATCACCCTCCCGGGATTGTGTCACAGCCTGTGCCCAGTATTCAGGTCTTGGTGAAGCTGGAGTCTGTCCCAGCTTGCAGAAGAATGATAAGGTGTTCCCAGTCTCTGGGGTAAACAGGATTTCTCTGACCTTCTCTCCTGGTGAAGTGGTCTCTGCCTCGGTGCTGCTGCTTCTGGATGCTGTGTCCAGGGATGCTCAGCTGGCAGGATTTCCAGGTGCAGGAGAAGGATTTGTCTGTGCAGCTTCTGACACGGTCGTCTCACAGCTAGCAGGCTGTGTTTGCAGGTTAGCAAACAGTCTGGAAGGGTCTGCTGAGTCTGGATCTTTCCAGGCTTACAGGACAGCTGGCAAGCAGTGTGCCAGGCTGCAGGGAGACTTGAGCTCCATAGATAAATGCAGGGTAGCAAGGCAGTGTGTACGGCTGCTCTGGGCTTAGGCAGGGGGCTCTCAGCTCCCCATACATGTATGAAGTGCAGGTGTGCAGGCGCTCTGCTGCTCAAAGGGTTTGCAGACAGCTTAACTGTGCCTTGAGATCAGTGCAAGAGGGCTGAGCCTCAGTAATGTTTGCAAGAGTAAGGGCCTGACTCTGTGTCTAGGCCATGCAAGCAGGTCTGTGCTGCTCTGTGGATCAGAGAGCTGAGTCTGAACAGCTAAGTCTGGACCTCTGAACACTCCGAACATGTGGTGCACCTTTGCACTCCTCCTTATAGACTCTGAGCCAAGATTCGTGGCTCATTTGGCCATCTAAAGTGACCAATCAGGTTGGCAATAAGCCCAAACCTTACCTTAATAGGCAGTAGCTGTTTGCCTGCACCCTCCCAATAGGGGATTACCTGGGCAGACCCCAGGGGTACATGGACTCTGTGTGTGTGTTACACAACCTGTTTACTGCCATGGGTCGAGAGAGAAAAGCATGTGCAGGCATGTAGAGGCACAGAGAGGCCTCAGTTTTGGGGCTGCTGCCCCTCCACCACAATTTCCAAAGAGAGATAAATAACCACATTCAAAGGTAGCACCAGATAACATGGAGATGAAGACAAAGAGAAGAAATCTAAATGGGTTTATAGCTGAAGTAACAGTGATCCTCTTGAACTGTCACCCATGTTAAACAAGCAGCAATAAGGAACATTTCATTTCATATGGTGGCTCTCCCAAGTGGTATTACATGAAATTACTAACAAGGAGAGAGACAACTCCAAAAAGATTCTGTGCTAGTTTGAGCCTAGCTGGGATATTCTGGTGAGAGGAATTAGATTATAGACTGTGAAAAGGAAATAATGGTGATGACTACTGCACTCACAGGCTTGCTGGGATGTATAAAAACAAGAACACAAATGTAGATAACAGAGCTGCTCTCTGGCTTTGGCTGCATGCACTTCTCTCTCTAACTTGCTGCTTAACTAATCTGTCTGCTCTCAACCCCGCTGGTCGATCCTCCAAATGCTCCTCGAATGTAAGGCAAAGTCTGGGGTAGAGAGGTAGGAAGAAGGTGGAAGGGTGATTGGGAGCCTGTCCTGAGGACTCTGGTTTCTGGGAGGGCTGCTGTGTTTCTCTATTACTTTTTAACTTGTCTATTTCTGTCTATAGCTGTAGATACTGTAAATATCTGCTTGTATCTTGTGCTAAGATGTAAATATAAAGCTTCATTCTTTAATTTTCCAGCTTGGCTGAGTCTAGTCTGGGTGATTTCCTTAAGTGTGAGGGGGCAGCTAACATTCCAACCATCACAGATTCCAATCTTTCACAAAACAATCCTTCATTTATCTTTTTGTGCTTTATCAACCCCTCTCAGATCATGACAAGCACATACACAAAAATGAAGTTTTGTCATAGTGAAAATGGCAACCAGATGCCTTGTAAATACTACACAGTAGAAGTGGAAGCAAGAGAATACTGATGATTAACTAAAATTATAGAATGGGAGGGAAAAAATCATACATGGTTCCACAAATAGAGAAAACAAAAGCATTCTTCTCAGAAACAACAATTTTGTTATTATTTAACTGAGGACTGCCCTGTGGACCAAAAGAAATGTCAGGCTGAACCTCCAAAGAAAACAAGCCACAAGCATCTCACACATGTCAAACCTGATCTACAAAAGCAAACACTACTGTGTGTTCCTTCAGCAAACAGGTACTGTTCATTTGCTTTTCTGTGTGACCTGCTATCTCTACACATAGGTGCATACATGGTATAAAAAGTTCCTTTTGACTATTAAGAGCATGTAAATATTTAAGAATAAGTTGTAAACAAAACAGTGTCTGTTTCTTTACAAGAAAAGTGTAACTGCAGTTAATAAAATTCCTTTCTCCATTACATGATGTGTGCAGTCATTCCAACAGTTTTTACTGTTATTTTTCTGTCTACAACTCTGAAGGTGTTTCTTCAACACTGCCAACGAAATGAACAAAGAGCTCCTCAGTCATGTTTACTGAATCTCTTCAAGGGTTGGAGGGTTGGAGGGCAGAAGGGCTCTGCAGCAGGACCTTGACCGCCTGGACAGATGGGCAGAGTCCAAGGGGATGGCATTCAATAGCTCCAAGTGCAGGGTGCTGCACTTTGGCCACAACAACCCCATGCAGAGATACAGGCTGGGGTCAGAGTGGCTGAGAGCAGCCAGACAGAGAGGGATCTGGGTGTGCTGATTGATACCCGCCTGAACATGAGCCAGCAGTGTGCCCAGGTGGCCAAGAGAGCCAATGGCATCCTGGCCTGCATCAGGAATGGTGTGGTCAGCAGGAGCAGGGAGGTCATTCTGCCCCTGTACTCTGCACTGCTTAGACCACACCTTGAGTCCTGTGTTCAGTTCTGTGCCCCCCAGTTTAGGAGGGACATTGAGATGCTTGAGCGTGTCCAGAGAAGGGCAACGAGGCTGGGGAGAGGCCTTGAGCACAGCCCTACGAGGAGAGGCTGAGGGAGCTGGGATTGGTTAGCCTGGAGAAGAGGAGGCTCAGGGGTGACCTTATTGCTGTCTACAACTACCTGAGGGGAGGTTGTGGCCAGGAGGAGGTTGCTCTCTTCTCTCAGGTGGCCAGCACCAGAACGAGAGGACACAGCCTCAGGCTGTGCCAGGGGAGATTTAGGCTGGAGGTGAGGAGAAAGTTCTTCACTGAGAGAGTCATTGGACACTGGAATGGGCTGCCCGGGGAGGTGGTGGAGTCGCCGTCCCTGGAGATGTTCATGGCAGGATTGGACGTGGCACTTGGTGCCATGGTCTGGCCTTGAGCTCTGTGGTAAAGGGTTGGACTTGATGATCTGTGAGGTCTCTTCCAACCCTGATGATACTGTGATACTGTGATTTATGGCTTTGGTTATAAACCAGTCTAATGAGAATATAAGCATCAAGTATTCAGACTGCTACAAGTTACTGCACCTTGAAAAAACACCACACAACTAAGCTGTTTTTTCTAAACAAGTCTCCATCACTGCAAAGTGAAGCTTATTCACTTTACTCATTCCAGAGACCTTGACACTGATCCTAGGACTGAAGTACAACAGCACATCTGCACAATTCAGTGAAACAGATGTAAAACTTACCATAGAAGTAACTGATCTGGCATCTTCTTCATAGTTCACTACAGGTGGTGGCTCTTTCCCATCATTCTCTTGAACCTTTCGTTCCAGTAGTTCCTTCTGGGCTGTAAATTTTGCCTCCGAGCATCTTAATTGCTGAACTGTTTGCTTAAGCTCTTCCAGTGCTTGCTTTTGGCTTAGTAAGAGTACAATACTGCAGGAGAGAAAAAGGCAAACTCATATCAGATACACGTGATTCAAAATACACACTATCAGAAAAGCTAGAAAAAAAAAAAAAAACTTAAAAAAAGTCAAAACAAAACAAAACAACAACAACAACAAAAAAAAAAACATTCCTGAACAGAATTATTTATTCAAAGGCAAACAGATAAAGCAATTCCAGAAAGCTTTCAAAGCTATGGGACAATGCAAGCAAACTTTCCCATTCTATTTCCTCAATCTACACCAAAAACAGAGATGAAGCTACCACTTTAATCCATGTTTTATTTAATTTATAAACATTAGGGTTCCCCCATTCTTTAGAGAGAAAATACATGTTTTAGATTACGATTTGTAGAGATGAGAAATCCACTGCACCCTATGCAGTTGTTGTAACAGTAATTAGCACTGCTCAACTCATCTTGCAGCCAGCATAAACTGAAAGGCTCTCCAACTGCAGAAGTGTCTCTGGACTGCAGTTCAACATTCTTCTTAGGGTGTCAAAATTTGAATCCTGTGAGGAGCTAAAAGCTACTCTTACTCTTCTTCTGCACGTTTTTAAATGACTGTTCTCTGAATATCCCTCCCTAGACAGATGTAATTTAATCATTACTGAAGGAGAAGCAGACGGCTTAGAACAATTACAGGTACCTTTACGATTCCACTATCCTCCAAGAACTGCCAAACTAAGGACAGAAGCTGCCTAAAAGATGGAACCATCCACTGTACCCTTAAAAGATAGCCCCAAAAACACTCAGCTGGAGTCCAGTGACATGAGGCCTAAAAAGAGATTAGGTGTCAGTCTGCAGTGACAGATGAGAGAGGTAAAGGGACCAAACTGTGAATGAGAATCATAGAATCAACCATGTTGGAAGAGACCTCCAAGATCATCCACTCCAACCTAGCACCTAACACTAATCTATCAACTAGACCATGGCACTAAATGCCACATCCACTGTTATTTGAACACCTCCACATATGGTGACTCCACCACCTTCCTGGGCAGCCCATTCCAATGCCAATCACTCTCTCTGCCAACAACTTCCTAACAACATCCAGTTTATACCTCCCTTGGCACAGCTTGAGGCTGTGTCCCCTTGTTCTGTTGCTGGTTGCCTGGCAGAAGAGACCAACTCCACCTGGCCACAGCCTCCCTTCAGATAGTTGTAGGCATCAAAGAGGTCACCCCTGAGCCTCCTCTTCCAATACAGAATGCTCCCTGTTCCATCTGTGCATGAAGAATTAGGATCTACAAAATTATTTGTGTGATGGCTTGTGTGAGTGCAAGCTACTTGATAGACCTTGTGCCTAGGAAGAGCTATGAGCAACCCCACACGATGAGGTACTTTGTGAAGAATCCTTACAACACAGAGCAACAGATTTAGAAGTAGTAAAAAGGTAAGCCAAATGAAATATTCGATACACTGTTGTGGTGGTAGGCCAAAACAAGCCAACATAAGACCTACACAAACCCAACACAAGTCTTGGCTTGTCCAGACACAATTCCCTTCTCCTCTCTGCTCTTTGTTGGGGTCTACAAAGCACGGGAAGGGGCCTGGAGCCATGAAGTTTAGGTACAAGGGATATGTCCTCCCTTTGTGGTAAGCAATAAGCACATGTACCAACCATGCTTTACCTCTGCTAGGCTCATGTCTTTATCTTATATAGTTCAGGTCTGGCTTGATGCCATTCTATTGGCTGACTATGCTGGTTGCTAGGATTGCCTATTGGGCAAGTTGGTTCTTAGGAAAATCATAGAATCACAGAATCAGTCAGGGTTGGAAGGGACCACAAGGACCATCTAGTTCCAACTCCCTGGCCATGGGCAGGGACACCCTAGATCAGGCTGGCCAGAGCCTCAATGACAAATACAAAGCCAGTTAGAAAACAGTTTGCTTTGCCCTGTATTGTCCAGAGAAACCAGAGCAGCCATTGTTGAGGTTGCAGCTAAAAAAGACCTCTTATAGCAAGAACAACACAGCTGCCATGCCAAAAGCTGCAGGGACAATAGGTGCCCCAGGCCCATGAGCCTTACCATGTGCACCAGTAGCTAGCTCCAGCACCTAAGTGTTTAAGGAGATAGCCAGATTATGCAGGAGAAAAATTAGAGAGGCTAAGGCCCAGCTAGAAATTCATGAAGAATTAGTTCAGGACCTGCTGAGCCATCTGGACACCCACAAGTCCATGGGACCAGATGGCATCTATCCCAAGGTGCTGAGAGAGCTGGCAGCTGAGCTGGCCAAGCTGCTCTCCATCATTTTCCAGCAGTCCTGGCTCACCGGAGAGGTCCCAGGAGACTGGAAACTGCCAACGTGGTCCCCATGCACAAGAAGGGTGGGATGGAGGAACCTGGGAACTACAGACCTGTCAGCCTGACCTCAGTGCCAGGGAAACTGATGGAGCAGGTTAGCTTGGGGGTGATAAGAGCACACCTGAGGGATGGCAAAGGGCTCAGGTCCAGCCAGCATGGGTTTAGGAAGGGCAGATCCTGCCTCTCCAACCTGATCTCCTTCTATGATCAGGTGACTGCTTGGTGGATGTGGGGAGGCCTGTGGATGTGGTCTGTCTGGACTTCAGCAAGGCCTTTGACACTGTCCCCCACAGCAAACTGCTGGCTAAGCTGTCAGCCCATGGTTTGGATGGCAACACTCTGTGCTGGGTTAGGAACTGGCTGGAGGGCCAGACCCAGAGAGTGGTGGTGAATGGTGCCACATCCAGCTGGCAGCTGTCACTAGTGGTGTCCCTCAGGGATCAGTGCTGGGCCCCATCCTCTTTAACATCTTCATAGATGATCTGGATGAGGGCATGGAGTCAGTCATCAGCAAGTTTGCAGATGACACCAAGTTGGGGGCAGATGTGGCTGAGTTGGATGGCAGAAGGGCTCTGCAGTGGGACCTTGACCACCTGGACAGATGGGCAGAGTCCAAGGGGATGGCATTCAATAGCTCCAAGTGCAGGGTGCTGCACTTTGGCCACAACAACCCCATGCAGAGATACAGGCTGGGGTCGGAGTGGCTGGAGAGCAGCCAGACAGAGAGGGATCTGGGGGTACTGATTGATACCCACCTGAACATGAGCCAGCAGTGTGCCCAGGTGGCCAAGAGAGCCAGTGGCATCCTGGCCTGCATCAGGAATGGTGTGGCCAGCAGGAGCAGGGAGGTCATTCTGCCCCTGTACTCTGCACTGCTTAGACCACACCTTGAGTATTGTGTTCAGTTCTGGGCCCCCCAGTTTAGGAGGGACATTGAGATGCTTGAGCGTGTCCAGAGAAGGGCGACGAGGCTGGGGAGAGGCCTTGAGCACAGCCCTACGAGGAGAGGCTGAGGGAGCTGGGATTGGTTAGCCTGGAGAAGAGGAGGCTCAGGGGTGACCTTATTGCTGTCTACAACTACCTGAGGGGTGGTTGTGGCCAGGAGGAGGTTGCTCTCTTCTCTCAGGTGGCCAGCACCAGAACGAGAGGACACAGCCTCAGGCTGTGCCAGGGGAGATTTAGGCTGGAGGTGAGGAGAAAGTTCTTCCCTGAGAGAGTCATTGGACACTGGAATGGGCTGCCCGGGGAGGTGGTGGAGTCGCCGTCCCTGGGGCTGTTCAAGGCAGGATTGGACATGGCACTTGGTGCCATGGTCTAGCCTTGAGCTCTGTGGTAAAAGGTTGGACTTGATGATCTGTGAGGTCTCTTCCAGCCCTGATGGTACTGTGATACTGTGATACTGTGAAGAAAACCCCAAGCTGCAGTCTTCCAGCCAACCACATCACCTGCTTGCCTGCCACAAGCCAAAGGGATGCATCCCTTACAAAAGCAGCCTACCCATGAGTAAATCTGGCAAATCTAACCTTAGAAGTCTTGTGAAGGTTCTATGTGCCCACCTGCCATTCTTTGGCCATAAAATCCTCCGGTGCACAAGTGGCATTACTGCCACTCTTTCCAGCTTAAATTCATGTTTGCATTTCTGGGGTTTTTTGCTTAGAATCATAGAATCAACCACGTTGAAAGAGACCTCCAAGATCATCCAACTATCACCCAGCCCTATCCCAGTCAACCAGACCATGGCACTAAGTGCCTCATTCAGTCTTTTTTTGAACGCTTCCAGGGATAGCAACTCCACCGCATCCCTGGGCAGCTTAACTGTTTAAACTGCCTGTTCCCCATGTAAATAATCACAACCCTGCATCTGTACCTTGTAATACTCTTTTAACGTTTTCTCTTGCTTATTAATATTAGTAATTCATACCTCTTCAACTGTCACATCAGAAATGCAGATGTTGCCCTCGGCCTATACACACTTTAACCGAATGTAAAACACTGAGTTGCAGGTGATAGTGTCCGTTGGAGGCAAAAAGGCATATTTGTGTCAGGATAAAAACACCAATACATCTAAATATTGAGCAGGAACACAAAATCACAGGCCTGGAGATAGACTCTGCTACATGCATGTACATGCAAAATACATGCAAAGATCACTTTGTAATACTGCCAGAATTTGGCACCAAGAAAGGTTTTTATGCTCCAGCTCAGACTAACGCTGCCAAGTAAGTAACATACTCAGAACTTAAGGGACCAAAGCTGTGCCAGGAAGACGTGCGGAGACATCTTAAGTGCAAACTATTTCAACTGAGGAGGCAGGAAACATGATTTTGCAGACTTCTAACATCTTTTTGCTCAGACAAAGCAGACAAGATTTCTTCAGCACTTGAATATCAGAACTCAGCATCTTGGGTGAACTTCAGCAATGAAAAAGGGTCTAGAGCGCTTGCATTTGCAGTGGACCTCCTCACTTTCTTTCCTGATGGTAGACTTGCATTGCACCTTCAGAATAACCTCTGGCTCAGGAGAAAAGTTTTCATTCACTGCTATCTACCTTTAACTTTCAGCACTGAGATCAGTGCTGTGTGCTATGGCAGGAGTCAGCAACATGCAACAGCTGGATGAAGTCTTCTTTGGACCATCATTACATGCAAAACCATCCTGACTTTGAAAGGTGAAAATGGAGTCCATTGGATGAGTGCATGACCAATGACAAATTGAGCAATTTCAAGGAAACTTTTAAAACTAGCAACTTAAGACAGATTTCATGCCTTAAAAAAAAAGGACCTCCAGCTACTGTCACAGTGTGAACTGAAATCATGTTTTTATCATCACAATCATCTGCCACAGGATCAGCCGAAGACAACTACCCAAAGCAAGAAATACAGGGTCAGAACTACTCTGTAGAGAGATTTAACTGACAACAAAACTATACTGAGGGGAAAAAAAAACATTAAAAAGTCATGCCAGGAGGAAACCAATAAAGTTCAAATATAGTTTATGCTTAAAGTAACACGTAGCAACACAGGCAGGTCAAGAATCAAAACACTCTTGAGTGCACGTGAACTAAGCCAAGGAACATGAAGTATCTAATGGAAATATTGGTACCATACAGGTACATAATGGTTTAGATATGAATGAAATGGAATCACAGAACAGCAGGAGTTGAAAGGGATCTCTGGAGATCATCTAATGCAACCCCCTTGCTAATCCAGGTAGACCTGGATCAAGTTACACAGGAACATGTCCAGGCAGGTTTTTCGAAGTCTCCAGAGAAGACTTCACAGCCTCTCCAGGATGCCTGTGCCACTGCTATGCCACCTTCACAGGAAAGAACTTTTTCCTTACATTCAAGTGAAACCTCCTGTGTTCTAGCTTGTACCCACTGTCCCTTGTTCTGTCACTGGCCACCACTGAAAAGAGCTCATCCCCATCCTCTTGTCTTCCATCCCTTTGATACCTATAATGACTGGTAAGATTCCATCTCAGCATTCTCCTTTCCAGGCTAAGGAGCCCCAGGTCTCTTCACCCTCACCTCATAAGAGATGCTCCAGTCCCCTCTCTTGGACTCTCTCCAGTCATTTCTTGTCTCTCTTGAACTGGAGACCAGAACTGGACACACAAACACTCCAGACGCAGTCTCAGCAGGACAGAGTAGAAGGGGAGGAGAACCTCTTTCTACCTGCTGGCCACAGTCTTCTTAATGCACCCCAGAATACTGTGGGCCTCGCTAGCCAAGAGGGTATGCTGCTAGCTCATGGAGAACTTGTCCACCTGCACTTCCAGGTCCTTCTCTGCAGTTCTGCTTTACAGCAGTTCAATCTCTAATCTGTACTGATGCAGGGGGTTATTCCTCCTCAGGTGCTGGACTCTACACTTGCCTCTGTTGAACTTCAAGGGGTTCTCCCCTGTCCAAGTCTCCACTCTGTCCAGGTCTCACTGAATGGCAGCACAGCATTCTGTGGTGTCAGCCACTCCTCCCAGTTTTGCATCAGCAGCAGTCCTGATGAAAGTACACTGTTCTTTCCTTCTGGTCACTGATGAATATGTTGAACAAGGCTGGACCCATTACTGACCCCTGGAGAACACCAGTAGTCACAGGCCTTCAACCAGACCCTTCACTGTCCATTGTGAGCTCCTGTGCTTTGTCATCCAGCCAGTTCTCAATCCATCTCATTGCCTACTCATCTAACCCACACTTCCTAAGCTTGTTTATGAGGATATTATGGAGACAATGTCAGAAGTCTTTTCAAAGTCAAGGTAGACAACATCCACTGCTCTCCCCTCATCTACCCAGCTGGTCACACCATCACAGAAGGTTATCAATTGGTCAAGCATTATTTCCTCTTTGTGAAGCCATGCTGACTACTCCTGATAATCTTTTCTTCTCTGTGCTTAAAGATGACCTTCAGAAGGAGCTGTTTGACCACTTTTCCTGGGATGGAGTTGAGGCTGACTGGCCTGGGTCCTTCTTCTTGTTCATTTTTAAAACTGGAATAATATTGGTTTCCTTCAGACCTCAGGCACCTCCCCTATTCTCCATGACCTTTCAAAAGTTACAGAGAGTGGAGTAGCAGCAACCTTAGCCAATCCTTTCAGCACTTGTGTGTGGATCCTATCAAGGACCACAGATTTTAAGGTGTCCAACTTGTCTAGGTGATGTCTAACCCAGTACTCCTTGACCTTAGGAGAGCCCTCCTTCCTCCAGACTTTCTCTCTTACATTCAGGAATTGAGGGTCAGTTTTATCAGTAAAGACTGAGGCAAAGAAGCTATTCAGTAATGTATCCTCTGTCACCAGTTCACCCATCTCATTCAGCAGTGGGCCAACATTTTGCCTGGTGTTCCTTTTCCTGCTAATGCACTTGAAGAAGACCTTCTAGCTATTTTTTACATAATTTTTCAGGTTAAATTCCAATATACACTGGCAACATCACTATATTCCTCCCAAGAGGCCAGTTCACATACTCTCAACTTCCTTCTGATGTATCATTACAAGATGCCTTCAACAAAGAGCTTCAAGACATCTTCAATGGAAGAATAAAGGATTTCCTGAGGACTTGCACTGCAGTTCAGTGGTATTGTAAATTACTATTTTTGACCCAGATTAGTAAGGTTATGACTGATTTGACTAGATTCAGGAAAACACCACTACAGACAGGCCTGTCTGTTGCTTTAAATTCAGTCCCAAATGGGATGTGAGTACTTTTTATAACCAGGAGCAAAAAAACCCTAAAAATCTCAAGAAATTTTTATATATAGAAGCACTGAATCATAGAATCAATCAGGTTGGAAGAGACCTCCAAGATCATGCAGTTCAACTTACCACCCAGCCCTGTCCAGTCAGCTAGATCATGGCACTAAGTGCCTCATCCAGGCTTTTGTTGGAAGTGTCCCCTTGCTCTGCTGCTGGTTGCCTGGCAGAAGAGATCAACCCCCACCTGGCTACAGCTTCCCTGCAGGGAGCTGTAGACAGCAATGAGGTCACCCTGAGCCTCCTCTTCTGCAGGCTGCACACCCCCAGCTCCCTCAGCCTCTCCTCACAGGGCTGTGCTCCAGGCCCCTCACCAGCTTCACTGCCCTTCTCTGGGCACCTTCCAGCACCTCAACATCTCTCTGGAATTGAAGAGCCCAGACCACTCAAGGTGTGGTCTGACCAGTGTTGAGTACAGGGGCAGAATAACCTCCCTTGTCCTGCTGGCCACACTGTTCCTGATGCAGGCCAAGATGCCATTGGCTCTCCTGGCCACCTGTGCACACTGCTGGCTCATCTCTAGCCTACTCTCTACCAGTACCCCCAGGTCCCTTTCTTCCTATCTGCTCTCAGCCACTCTGACCCCAGCCTGTAGTGCTGCTTGGGGTTGTTGTGGCCAAAGTGAACACCTCCAGGGATGGTGACTCCACCACCTCCCTGAGCAGTCCATTCCTATGTCAGTCACTCTCTCTCTGGCAAGAACTTCCTCCTAACATCCAGCCTATACCTCCCCTGGCACAACTTGAGACTGTGTCCCCTTCTTCTGTTTCTGGTTGCCTGGCAGAAGAGACCAACCCCCACCTGGCTACAGCCTCCCTTGAGGAAGTTGTAGACAGCAATGAGGTCTGCCCTGAGCCTCCTCTTCTGCAGGCTAAACACCCCCAGCCTCTCCTCATTGGGTTTGTGTTCCAAGCCTCTCACCAGCTGCATTGCCTTCCTTATTTACTATGCAGTACTACAAGGCATCAGATCTACACTTGTTTTTGTACAGAATGTGCAACAAAGAACAAGCTGAATCTGCTGTATTTCAAAGGTATTACTGCATAAGAAAGGGTATGTCTTGAACAAAACTCTGAAAAACCTAACTAATAAAGTCTGTTAGTCTGGCTAAAGACAAGTTTTAGCAATTGCATTACAGATGTTTTTCCCTCAAATTATTATCTGAGGGAAATTTCAATTCAACTTACTCTGATTTCTTTTCACAGGTCTTTGAAGACTCTTCTATTTTCTTCTCCAGCTCCAACACCAGTTCCTCTTTGCACAAAAGAGTTTGCTGCGTCTGAATCAGTTCTTCTATTACAGTTTTTAACCTGCAAGACAGATGGCAGAAGCCTATGTTGTGAGTGAACAAACAGCACACAATTGTGAACAACATTGTTCTTTTCCCTTGAAAATGAAATTGATTTTTTTTTTCTTTAAATGATCTTACTTGGTGCTTGGTGATTTCTTTTGGTGAATGTAACTTCATACTATTTTATTAAGCCATACTATTGTAGGTTTCATACCTTGTCTGTGTATAAAAATAGCAGATTTGCTGCCTGCAGGCTCTCCTGCCAAGAAAGCTTTTGCAGGATGCATGATGAGTTCTGTGAATTAATGTTTTCCTAGGTATTGCTAATACATATATGATACATTGTGAAAAGCAGAAGTTTTCCAGTTTCTAAAGTACATGTTCAATAGATGTATAGAATGAGTAAATAGCTTGCATTGATCTCCAGAAATAACTTTCTGTTACAAGAATGATTTTTCTCTACAACTAACACTTTAAAGCCACAAAATCTTTCATGAAGGCTAATTCAGTGAAAGATAAAACTCACATAGGTATGCTCCATACTTACACAGAAGAGGTTACTGCACATTGAAACCATTATTGACTCTTGGCAATTATGCTGGCAAACACTCCAGTTAACAAAAAAGTACAGCAACATCTGCATTCAGCACCATGCAAATAAAGTGGCTCACATAGGGATGGCTTCTAAAATGCCTATCAAAATCTGTTGATTTCATGCAGTTCTTAAAGCAGGAGAACAACATACAATAAGTGTGCACATCTCATTTCATTCTCAGCATTTATCTATCCATCTTTAGAATCATAGAATCAACCAGGTTGGAAGAGATCTCCAAGATCATCCAGTCCAACCTAGCACCCTGCCCTATCCAATCAACTAGACCATGGCACTAAGTGCCTCATCCAGTCTTTTCTTGAAGACCCCCAGGGACGGTGCCTCCACCACCTCCCTGGGCAGCCCATTCCAATGCCAATCACTCTCTCTGGGAAGAACTTCTTCCTAATATCCAGCCTATACCTACCCTGGCACAACTTGAGACTGTGTCCCCTTGTTCTATTGCTGGTTACCTGGGAGAAGAGCCCCCCCCCCCCCCTGGCTACAATGCCCTTTCAGGTAGTTGTAGACAGTAATAAGATCACCCCTGAGCCTCCTCTTCTCCAGGCTAAACAGGCCCAGCTCCCTCACTCTTCTTCCCCTGTATTATCAAGACCAATGTAAATTTAAAATTTACTCCAAAAGTGGAACAGAGGCAAAATACACATAGTACTCTGCACAGATACATCACACAAATCTCTCCAGAGCAGGGAATGGAACAGGACAACTAAAGGTCATTTACATGGATTCTATGTATTCAGGAGCTACATTCCATGTCCACATATACCCACTTGAATGATGTGATTCTGAAGGTTGAATTAGTTCTTGTTAATATATTTAAGTATTCGTTATTTAGATGGTCTTGGATCTTACCTTAAAGTTTTTAAATTGCTATAGTGAGGCAATGATTCTATGATTCTAAGTAGAATCCTCACAGCTCTCTTTTTACTAAACACCTTACTGGTTTTAGGCTTTCACAATCACAGAATCAACCAGGTTGGAAGAGACCTCCAAGACCATCTAGTACAACCTATCACCCAGCTCTGGCCAATCAACCAGACCATGGCACTAAGTGCCCCATCCAGTCTTTTCTTTAATACCTCCAGGGATGGTGCCTCCTCCTGGGCAGCCCATTCCAATGCCAATCACTCTCTGTGCCAACAACTTCCTCCTAACATCCAGCCTAGTCCTTCCCCGGCACAACTTGAGACTTTGTCTCCTTCTTCTGTTGCTGCTTGCCTGGCAGAAGAGCCCAACCCCAGCTGCCTACAACCTCCCTTCAGGTAGTTGCAGACAGCAATGAGGTCACCCCAAAGCCTCCTCTTCTGCAGGCTAAACAAATCCAGCTCCCTCAGCCTCTCCTCAATCTGTGTGACAATTTCTTCAGAAAAAACAACATTCTTAAGTCGTGGGACCAATTTAATATCAACTAGTTTCTATCTTTTAATACCTTGCTAAAAATGTAATTTCCAATTTTTTACCTGGGATACTGCTTTCTGATCACCTTTTCAATCAAAACTGTAATTTACATTGGCTTACAACTGATTTACAAGCAGCAGATGTTGCACCTAATGATCAAGCGAAATATCCAATAACTTAAAATCAAATCATCGCTGGGAGTTATAAGTGTATACACACAATATACCTTTTAAAAACACCAGATTTCATATTGCAGCATCAGATTGAAATACAAAGTTGACACAGTTAGCTTTAAAACTTCTGAGATTCTTTAGGAGGTCTGTTTCTGTCCTTGAGAAAACATATCAAAGCACCATGCACACACTAAACTAACGTGTCTCCTTGTGTTCAACCTCTTCTGGTTGTGAATAATTTTCATACAAATTGGCTAGAGCAGACATCTCTACATCTGCTTCATGTCATCTCAGTTGTGGTTTGTCAAAGAAAGCTTCCTGTGGCCTTGTTATCACTCTCCTGGATAAAATGTTATAAAAGGGCTTTCACTACTAAGCAGTCAGTCACTATAATCCTTAATAGCTTTAACTACTCAGTCATAGAAAATCACAGAATAAGTCAGAGTTGGAAGGCACCACAGGGATCAGCCAATTCCAATCCCCCTGCCATGCCCAGGGACACCCTACCCTAGAGCAGACTGCCCACAGCCCCAGCCAGCCTGGCCTCAAACACCTCCAGCCATGGGGCCTCAATCACCTCCCTGGGCAACCCATTCCAGCCTCTCACCACTCTCATCACCAACAACTTCCTCCTCACATCCAGCCTCACTCTCCCAACCTCCAGCTCTGCTCCATTCCCCCTAGTCCTGTCATTACCTGATATCCTCAGAAGTCCCTCCACTGCTTTTTTTCTAGTTCCCTTCAGATCCTGGCAGGGCACAAGAAGGTCACCTGGGAGCCTCCTCTGCTCCAGACTGCACAGCCCCAACTCTTTCAGTCTGTGCTCACAGCAGAGCTGCTGCAGCCTTGTGAGCACCCTCCTGGCCCTGCTCTGGATGTGCTCCAGCATCTCCACATCCCTCTTGTAATAAAGGTTCCAGAACTGGATGCAGGACTCCAGGTGGGGTATCACCAGAGTACAGCAGAGGGGGAGAATCACCTCCCTGGCCCTGCTGGCCACACTGCTGCTGCTGCAGCCCAGGCTCTGCTTGGCAATCTGAGCTGCAAGTGCACACTGCTGGCTCCTGCTGAGCTTCTCCTCACCCAGCACCCCGAAGTCCCTCTCCTCAGGGCTGCTCTCCAGACACTCACTGCCCAGCCTGGATTGGTGCTTGGGACTGCCTCCACCCAGCTGCAGGACCTTGCCCTTGCTCTTGTTGAACCTCCTGAGCTTGGCTTGTGCCCACCTCTCCAGCCTGTCCAAGGCCCTCTGGATGGATCCTTGCCCTCCAGCCTGGCTGCTGCACCACAAAGCTTGGTGTCATCAGCAAACCTGCTGAGAGTGCACTCAGTCAGGTTTTAATAGTATGGAAACAAACAAAATGAGACCTAATAAAAATGTCTAGAAAGCAGACATCTTTAAACTAGGTTCTGACTGTCTGAAAAGCTACCCATCTTATTTCTTTCATTATTAGCATCATTCTGCTTCAGTTATCAATAAAAATAATAGCTTATGTACAACAGAACTTGTATTTCAGAAGATTTGAAAAATTAATTTGGATATTCACTGATGAAGACTTCAAGAGAGATGTTGAGAAACTGGAACATGCCCAGAGAAGGATTACAAAGCTGGTGAGAGGCCTGGAACACAAATCCTACGAGGAGATAAGTGTCCCACCACCTCTCTGGGCAGCCCACTCCAATGCCAATCACTCTCTCTGCCAACAACTTCCTCCTAACCTCTAGCCTAGACCTGCCCCAGCACAACTTTGAGATTGCGTCCCCTTGTTCTGTTGCTGGTTGCCTGGGAGAATAGACCAACCCCACGTGGCGAAATCCTCCCTCCAGGTAGTTTTCACTTGTCCTATTAATAATATATAAAACCTGAAGTTTATAGAAATGTCCATAAAAACACATAATATTGAGGGGCCCAGAACTGGACACAGCACTCAAGGTGTGGCCTGACCAGTGTTGACTACAGAGGCAGAATAACCTCCCTTGTCCTGCTGCCCACACTGCTCCTGAGCCAGCCCAGGATGCCATCGGCTCTGCTGCCCACCTAGGCACACTGCTGCCTCATCTTCAGCTACTATCTGCCAGTACCCCCAGGTCCCTCTCTGCCTGGCTGCTCTCAGCCACTCAGTCCCCAGCCTGTAGTGCTGCTTGGGGTTGTTGTGGCCAAAGTGCAGAACCCTGCACTTGGCCTTGTTCAATCTCATCCCATTGGCCTCTGCCCACCCATGCAGCCTGGCCAGGTCCCTCTGCAGGGCTCTTCTACCTTCCAACAGATCCACACCTGCTCCTGGCTTGGTGTCATCTGCAAACTTACTGATGCTGGACTCAATCCCCTCGTCCAGGTCATCAATAAAGATATTGAACAGGACTGGGCCCAGCACTGATCCTTGGGGCACACCACTAGTGACAGCTGCCAACTGGATGTGGCACCATTCACCACCACTCTCTGGACCCAGCCTTCCAGCCAGGTCTTGACCCTTATCAGAGTGAATCTGTCCAAGCCAGGAGCTGCCAGCTTGGCCAGGAGCTTGTTGTGGCAGACAGTGTCAAAGGCTTTGCTGCAGTCCAGGCAGACTCCATCCACAGCCTGCCCCACATTCACCAGGCAGGTAACCTGATCATAAAAGGAGATCGGGTTGGTGAGACAGGACCTGCCCTTCCTAAACCCATGCTGGCTGGGCCTGATCCCTTGGCCATCCTGTAGGTGCTTTGTGATGGCACCCAAGATGACCTGTTCCATCACCTTGCCTGGCACTGAGGTCAGGCTGACAGCTCTGTAGTTTTCTGGCTCCTCCTTTCGACTTTTCTTGTGGAAGGATCACATTGGCCAGCTAAGGATTTACAAGGATTTATATAATACAACCATGCAAATAAATGGACCAACACTGTGACTGTGTACTATTAAACTAACATAAAATATGAGTACAACAAAATTGTTTTGCCAGGCTTTGGTTAGATTTTTGTTACCTTGACCCTTGACCCACACTGGGTGCTAAGAACAACTGTCATTGTTTGGACCCAGATAGTGGCTGAGCCCCATGCAGTCACTCACATACTGCTCTCCCACCCCCAACCACTGGAAGGAAAATTGGGAGTAAAATGTGAAATCCTGTGCATTAAGGAAAATTTAATAGAAGAAGGCAAAGGAAGAAAGAAACAACAGTAAAAAACAGCAACAGTAATGAATAAATATATTAAGCAAGAGACATAAAATGTAGCCTACTCACCTGACACTTCCATGCCCTCCCTCAAAAAAAAATCACTGCAGGTGCTTGAACCAACTCTTCCCTTACACATTCAATATCCACTACAGTATTGAATACCACACTAGCTGCTTCAGTTGGCTATGCTGGTTGTGAGCCCTCCCAGCTTCTTGTAGGAAAATGAACCTATCCTAGCCAAACCCAGAATGATAAACTTAGACCTAAGAAAGTAGGAGTGACATTTTCTCATCATGTTCCTTAAAGTGTATTTTATGAGGTTTTTTACACAGTAATATAAAGCTAACATTTTCCCCAAACATTCTGAATAAGCCCATCAATTCAATCAAATATTTTTGCTTCTGAGTCAGTATTCATCTCTTAATCTATTAGAACTCTGGTAAATAAATCCATTTTGCATGCTGGATTTATTACATTTGGTATCTGCTGAAGATAATTCTCCTCTTGAGAAACACAGTCACAGAATCACAGAATACACCCAGTTGAAAGACACCTCAAAGACCACTCCAATCCAACCTTCAACGCAGCACTGAAGAGTCAACAGTAAGCTATGTCCCTAAGTGCCTGGTCCACCATCCTGGGGTACCCCGAATTCCTTTCCTCTCCCACCCCCTCAACAGTTTGTATGGGAGGAGAAGGCATAAAACCTGCTTTTCCCCACCCTGCCCTGCAGGCTTGAAGGGGGAACAGCAAAAGATGCCTTTCCACACGTGGGCTGGCCCGTGTGGCAGCCCATGCTGGAGTCGGCCTGGTGGTTGGCTGGGTCTTTACAACCAGTATAAATGGTAAATGGACACTTTGTCCAAAAAAGGATAAATAGAGCAAGGGAGAAGGTGAAAAGGTTCCTGCCTTGAGAGGTCCCTGATTTTACAGAGTGCCCGATGGGACAGGTTCCTGCTGTGACTGGACCATCCCCACTTTCGGATGGCACCCACCTTTTTGCACAGCTCTCAGTTTTACCCCTTTCCTTCTTTTGGACATTTGTCCCCACTTTTGCATCCTTCTGTGCAACCTTCTGTGCAAACTTGCAGGGTTGGCAAGCCCTGGGGTCCTTTGAGAGAGCACCACCAGCAGCATCCAGACCAGCCCCTCTTGGACCGTATCAGCAGCCAGCTTCCTGGCTGTGTCCTGGACTGGGGGACCCTAGTAGTTTTGGCTCTCCCTTGCTGCTGTGAAGGCAGTGTTGTTCCACAATCATGGCACTCATGGAAGAAGTGCTCAAGACATTTCTGAGTTTGGCAGCTCTGCCACTTGCCTTGGGATTCTGCTGCATGGACACATGCTGCTGGATACTGCCCGCAGCATCAGAAGGCTGCTTCCACAGAGGAGTCCAGCAAGAGATCATTGCTGAATGCCTATCTCAACTCCATGACTAAGATCTCCTGTTCCCTTGATCTGCTGCTCAGCCTGATTGATAGTGGGGTAAAGCTGTGTTCATAGCCTGGCCTTTTCCATTTCCTGCCTTCCTGAATATCTAAATTTGTCTATAATATCCTTTTTGGAAGAAATTCCCCATTGAACTGAATCTGTAAACAAAGCTAAACTAATTTCTGTATACACTTTGGGGACAAGGTTCTAGGAAAATAAAATCATTGTACTTTTATAACTCCTAACTCAGCCACATTAATTCCCTGCCTTCACAACATCCACACACTGCTTAAGCACCTCCAGGGACTCCACCACTGCCCTAAGCAGACCATTCTAAGGTTTGATAACCCTCTCTGTGAAGAAGTATTTCCTATCCTCCAGTCTGAACCTCCCCTGGCACAGCTTGAAACCATTTCCTCTAGTCGTGTCGCTTGCCACTGAGGAGAAGAGGTTGCCCCATCCTCACTCAAACCTCTCTTCAGGTATTTGAAAAGAGTGATGAGGTTTCCCCTCAGCTTCCTCCTTTCCAGACTGAGCAACCTCAGCTCTCTCAGACAGTCCTTGTAGGTCTTGTGGTCCAGGCCTTCATGAGCCTCAACGTCTTTCTCTGGATACATTCAGGCACCTCAATGTTCTTCTTGCAGTAAGGGGCTCAGAACTCACCACAGTGCTCAAGGTGTAGTCTCACCAGTGCTGAGTACAGGGGCTTGATCACCTCCCTGTTCCTGCAGGCCATCATGTTTGTAATACAAGCCAGGATGCTATTGGCTTTCTTGGCCACCTAGGTATACTGTTGACTCACATTTAGTCAACTATCAACCAGTACCCCCAAGTTCCTCTGCAAGTCAGACCTTTCCAACCACACATGCCCAGGTCTGTAGCTCACCACGGGGTTGCTGTGGCCCAGGTGGAGGCCCTGGCACTTGGCTTTGTTGAACTTCATACAACTGTAGTATTTTGAGGATCTGAGCCTGGTACTCAAGATCAACAGTCTAACTTCTATTGTTTCAGCACATACAGAATGGATTTGTTTAAAAGCATACAAATAAACATTTTACAGTGCCAGGAGCTAGCTCACAAAAAAAATTAGTCTCACAAAAATCTGTATTGCTTAATATGCCCATAATAACCCAAACTAGAGGACATTTTGAAAAATGAGAAAGTATGCTGACTGTGCAATGTTATTTGAGGCACAGTGAAGGGCCTGAACATGAAGAAAAGGAAAGAATCATTCTGTATCTTACAATACTAAACAACTGGAGATAATTTAGCACATTAATTAATTGACTGGCAAATACAAAGGGGGAAAACTATCTAAAGCATTATTAACATAATGAATGGTTCTAAGATGACTAATACCATTCAGAAATCTTGGAATTACAGTAGACAGCTCCATGAAAACACTGGTTTGATACAATACAGTGATCAGAAAGTCAAACAATGATTCCCTAGGATTTTCTAAGACCAAAGCAAAAGAAGAAGACAGGAAACTTCAGTATGCCTCTGCGCTAATTTGAGCCTAGCTGGGATATTTTAGTGAAAGGAATTAGATTATAGGCTGTGAAAAGGAAACAATGGTGATGTCTACTGCACTCATAGGCTGGCTGAGATGTATGAAAACAGGAACACAAAACATAGATAGAGGAGTTGCTCTCTGGTACTGGCTGCCTGCACTTTTCTTCCTAACCTGCTGTCTACCTAATCCCTCTGCTTCCTAACCCCCCTGGCCAATTCTCTAAACTCACCATAAACTTAAGGCAAAGCCTGGGATAAGGTAGAGGGGTGAAAAGGAGGTCCCTTCTCCTGGGGACTCTGGTTTCTGGGAGGGCTGTTGTGCTTGTGTATTACTTTTTAACTTGTCTATTTCTGTCTATAGTTGTAAATATCGTAAATATCTGCTTGTATATTGTGCTGAGCTGTGACTATAAAGCTTCATACTTGAATTTTCCAGCTCAGCTGAGTCTAGTCTGGGTGATTTTCTTAAGTGTGGGGGGGCAGGTAACACCCAAACCATCACAGCTTCTCTCTACACTATGCAGCTGAATTACCTGTGTAATTATGTTTATTCATAATACAGTAACCTTGAAAATATTCAATTAGAGATGATAAGCTTCCTAAAGTATAAGTTTTGTGAAAGGACATACTAAAGCTAAAGATGGCTCTGAGAGATCACAGAGTAAAGTATGACATGGAAAGGAATAGATTGTTTCTATCATCTTCCAAAACAAGAGATTGAGAGACATAAAATAAAACCAAGAAGTAGCAGGTTCACATGAAATTAACCTCCATTAATTAATTTCCATGACCAAAAATTCTGTGAACAGGAGATGTATGTACATACCAGAACTGACTGAGCAAATTCACAACAGAAACATAAATCTAAGACTATTATAAACTACCTCTAACCCTATTATAAGCAAATACTGCTTCTGTCTCAAAATATTTCTGAGCTTAAAAATATGAGAGACTGAGAGAAACATATTTCATAGGAAGAAGGAGCCAGGGAACTCCAGGACAGCCAGTCTCACCTCTGTGTCCAGTTAGATCATGGAGCAGATCCTCCTGGAGGCACTACTGAGACAGGAGACTAGTGAAGAGGTGATTTGGTACAAACAGCATGGCTGCACCAAGGGCAAATCCTGCCTGACAAACCTGGTGGCCTTCTATGAACAGGTCACAACATTCACAGATGAGGGGCAAGCAACTAATGTCATCTACCTGGACCTGAGCAAGGCCTTTGACACTGTTCCGCACCACATCCTGGTCTCCAATCTGGTGACACAGGGGTTAGATGGGTGGATCATTAGATGGATAAAGAACTGGCTTGATGGCTGCACCCAAAGAGTGGCTGTCAATGGCTCCATGGCCAAGTGGAGGCAGTGACAAGTGGCGTCCCTCAGGGATCAGTCCTGGGACCAGTCTTGTTCAACAGCTTTGTCAGTGACACAGACAGAGGATTAAGTGCACCCTCAGCAAGTCTGATGATGATACCAAGCTGCAGAAGTGCAGCAGAAATGCTTGAGGGAAGAGATCCCATCCAGAGGGACCTGGACAAGCTGGAGAGGTGGGTGTAAGCCAACCTCATGAGGTTTGACAAGACCAAGGGAGAGGATTCTTCCCTTCTACTCTGCTCTAATGAGACCCCACCTGGACTACTGCATCCAGTTCTAGAGCCCCTATTACAAGAGGGATGTGGAGATGCTGCAGAGTGTCCAGAGCAGGGCCAGGAGGATGCTCAGAGGCTGCAGCAGCTCTGCTGTGAGCACAGACTGAAAGAGTTGGAGCTGTGCAGGCTGGAGCAGAGGAGGCTCCCTGGTGACCTTCTTGTGGCCTTGCAGCATCTGAAGTGGGCTACAAAAAAGCTGGGGAGGGACTTTTTGGGATATCAGGGAGTGACAGGACTGGGGGGGATGGAGCTAAGGTGGAGGTGGGGAGAGTGAGGCTGGATGTGAGGAGGAAGTTGTTGGTGATGAGAGTGGTGAGAGGCTGGAATGGGTTGCCCAGGGAGGTGGTTGAGGCCCCATGGCTGGAGGTGTTTGAGGCCAGGCTGGCTGAGGCTGTGGGCAGCCTGCTCTAGGATAGGGTGTCCCTGGGCATGGCAGGGGGGTTGGAACTGGCTGATTCTTGTGATGCCTTCCAATCCTGACTGATTCTAGGATTCTCAATCACTGACACCACTCATTGCACTCAGTGGTTTCACTGAAAGACTTCAGTATTCTTCCTAGAATACTGAATGCACACACACTTTTGGGAAGATCAATTACCTCTGCTCCCAAGGAGGATTCACGATGGATTTGGGGCATTGTATATAGATTAACTGACAGGGAGAGGAACACATACTGAAAGTGCTGACGAGTAGTTTGGGGGAGGAGTGCTTTGTGCAAAGAAACAATAAAACCAGCATGGGAAAGAGTCTGTAACATGAAAATGTTATTTTTACAAACTGGGACTTAAAAATGAGGACACAGCTCTGCTGATCTGAGTGAGCATGAAGCATGGCAGAACTTCCAAAGGGTGAAACGTTCGTAAAGACTTACGTGACTTGTAAGCTTTCTGCTGTTAGATTATTCCACATGATCTCATTAGCTTGCAGGTTTTCATTTTCTTCTAATAAAGATGTATCAAACTCTATTTCTTGTTCAACAACTTCTGATGACCTAAGTCAGTAAGCAAATGTTGTACTTCTCAAAATTGGCACGTAACTTTCAGTAGATCATGAAGAAAACAATAATGGTTGTAATCATTTTTATAACTACGCTGCATACAAAATATCAAAGGTAGCAAATGGATCTTCTTTTTCCTTCTAATAAAGGAACATATTCTTTTAACTCCTACCAGATAATAAAATGGAGTACCATTTTTTAACTCAAGATCACATCATTAGGAAGTTTCTCAAAGGGTATCGATGTGAATGAGTGCACTTAGCTGATCCTGATAACAAATATGCTCATGACAATTACCAATCCACACATAACCAAGGAAAAGATAATGCAAGACATCACAGGACTATTTCTGCATACACTAATAAGAGTAACAGTTTAATAAATGGTAAATCTGGTTTATTTATAAAGTAAAAATCTTTCTTGAACTATCTGCATACTCTGTAGACTCATACTTTGCTGGGCCTGCCACAGCTGCAAAACACACAGAGGTACCTAGAGTTTACTTTAAACTAGAATTTGGACAGTAAGAGAAATGAAGCAGAGAAACTTAATTAAGCCCAGAATGCAAACTACATCCAAATACAGAGTAAGTTAGTTCACACTAACTCTGGGCTGTCATGTATAGTCTGCTGTCAGTACCAAAGTTATGGGTCTTTATATGTAATAAGTTATGTGCAATTTTGTTTTTCTAGTGCCAGCAAAGGGATGGATGGTTAAAGAAATGACCAGGTCAAAAATGTTGACCTTCAGCCAGCTTTCTGTGCATGCAAGCAGAAAAATTTTCAAGGTAAGATAAAGTTTTGCAAGTAACAACATAAAGGAATCAAACAGAAACCAATTCAGCTCCAATTCTCAAGCACTGCTGCAGCTTAATGCAGGATTTCTCAGAAGGGAAAAAAAAACACATGATTAAAATGCATACCTGTGAGTATCTATGAAGTCATTATACTCAGTGTTAGGGTCTATCTGTTCAACCGAGGTCTGGATCTCTTTATGGACATTCACAATTTCTTCTGTTACGAGACTGGTGATCTGGCTATACTCATCCAAGATTCCTTTCCTAGAGAGGAAAAAACAATTCTAGTGTATAACATGGCACAGAAGGCACAGATGGCAATGAAGATGCTTCAAAATTTCCATTTGCTTTTCCTACAAACTTGTATTGCTACTAAGAAGTGAAAAAAGACAACGTGTTGCTCAAAAGAAGTATCAGACCAACTGTGGCCCTTTCTGTACAGCTTGGCTATGAGAGGTCTTTTTAAATCATGTTCCTTGGATTGATTTCAGTGCATCTACTTGCAGGATAGCTAAATAAACAAAGTGTAGAGACTACAAGGAAGAGGAATGTGTACAGCCTCTTGATGATGCTAATCTTCACAAAGGACTTGCTATAACCTACACTAAAGCTTTCAATGTCCTGACTGACAAAATAAGCAATTTCTGGCATAATGTGAGTCACAAAATAGTGTACATTTCCTTAAAAAAAAATCACCTTTATTTTTTATCTTTTTATATATTTTATGATTTGTTATTCAGACAATAATAAATCACATAGTAGCATGTTGGGCCTCAACCACCTCCCTGGGCAACCCATTCCAGCCTCTCACCACTCTCATGCCGAAATAATGTCGGTCCAACAGCAATAGAGAAAACCTCAACAATGAACCAGTCGTGAGTTATTTATATCAAAACCAGAAGATGCACAGCTTAGCATCAGGCTATCCACCAGCAAAAAGCATGAATCCTGATCACCAGCACAAGGCAGGCTCGAGTCAGTCATCAGCACGTTTGCAGATGACACCAAGCTGGGGGCAGATGTGGCTGGGTTGGAGAGCAGAAGGGCTCTGCAGCGGGACCTTGACCTCCTGGACAGATGGGCAGAGTCCAAGGGGATGGGGTTCAATAGCTCCAAGTGCAGGGTGCTGCACTTTGGCCACAACAACCCCATGCAGAGATACAGGCTGGGGTCAGAGTGGCTGGAGAGCAGCCAGACAGAGAGGGATCTGGGGGTGCTGATTGATACCCACCTGAACATGAGCCAGCAGTGTGCCCAGGTGGCCAAGAGAGCCAGTGGCATCCTGGCCTGCATCAGGAATGGTGTGGTCAGCAGGAGAAGGGAGGTCATTCTGCCCCTGTACTCTGCACTGCTTAGACCACACCTTGAGTACTGTGTTCAGTTCTGGGCCCCCCAGTTTAGGAGGGACATTGAGATGCTTGAGCATGTCCAGAGAAGGGCAACGAGGCTGGGAAGAGGCCTTGAGCACAGCCCTACGAGGAGAGGCTGAGGGAGCTGGGATTGGTTAGCCTGGAGAAGAGGAGGCTCAGGGGAGACCTTATTGCTGTCTACAACTACCTGAGGGGAGGTTGTGGCCAGGAGGAGGTTGCTCTCTTCTCTCAGGTGGCCAGCACCAGAACGAGAGGACACAGCCTCAGGCTGTGCCAGGGGAGATTTAGGCTGGAGGTGAGGAGAAAGTTCTTCACTGAGAGAGTCATTGGACACTGGAATGGGCTGCCCGGGGAGGTGGTGGAGTCGCCGTCCCTGGAGCTGTTCAAGGCAGGATTGGATGTGGCACTTGGTGCCATGGTCTGGCCTTGAGCTCTGTGGTAAAGGGTTGGACTTGATAATCTATGAGGTCTCCTCCAACCTTGGTGATACCATGATACATTTACAAGAGGAAACAGGATCAAGCAAGAATTCCTTTAACAAAATTCAGCCTTGTCTTTTGAAAAGAAAGGGAATCTGTGTAATTACAAAAAATAATGATCACCACCACCATTAGCAATGTTAACCTACATTTATTCCAGTTTACCAAACTCACTTATCTGCAAAAACAGAATTTCACAAATCTCTGAGCTACACCAGAAATCTTTTGAGCCGCATCAAGAAATCACCACCTCTGTTTGTACAACAAATACTAAAAAAAGAGTCATTTTCTAATGCATTCAGATCTCATGAAAAATGACTATGTAGGGACAAAAGTACTTTTTGAAGATATTTTCCTCCAGCCACAGAACAGGTGACTAGGTTTAGTAGATCATAAAATTCTTCAGTGAAATATGTCTCATGATTCTGAAAAATTCACCCCAATTACAGAACAGAAATTTAACTGTAACCTTTTTCTGGGGTTTTACATGCAAAATTAAGATTTAGAGACTACTGGAAAGGTCTATTTCATTTCAGTACTTGCACCGGAATCAAAGGATTTAAATATGGTTGTTCACACAGCAGCTAATGGTGACCATAGAATCACTGAATGTTAGAGGATGGATGAGACCTCAATGAGATCAGTTGAGTTCAGTTCCCCTGCCAAAAGCAGGATCACCTAGGGCAGTCTGCACAGGAATGCATCCAGGCAGGTTTTCAAAGCCTTCAGAGAAGGAAACTCCACAACTCCCCTGGACAGCCTGTTCCAGTGCTCCATCACTCTCACTGTAAAGAAGTTTCTAATCATGTTGGGGTGAAACCTTCCATGTTCAAGTTTGCATCCATTGATCCTTGTCTTATTCCTGTGCACTGAGAGACTGGAGCCATCCACTTGACACCCACCCCTCAGATATTTATAGATCCCCTCTCAGTCTTTTCCAGACTAAATAGGCCAGGGTCTCTCAGTCTCTGTGAACAGGGGAGATCCTCAAGTCTCCCAGTCATCATCATGGATCTCTGCTGGACTCTCTCCAGCAGGTCCTTGCCTCTCTTGAATTGGGAAGCCCAAAACTGGACACAATACTACAGGCATGGTCTTGCTAGGGCAGAGTACAGAGGGAGAAGAACCTCCCTAGACCTGCTGGACACATTTTCCCTGACACACGCCAGGATGCCATTGGACCTCTTGACCACAAGGGCCCATTGCTGTCCCATGGTCAACTTGCTGTCCACCAGGACTCCAAGGAGCTGCTTTTCAACAGGGCAACTCCTAACCTCTACTAGTGCCTGCTGTCATTCCTCCCTAGGTGCAGGACTCTGCACTTATTGAACTTCATTAAGTTTGCCTTCATTCTGCTCTCCAGCCTGTCCAGATCTCACTGGATGGCAACACATCTTAAGTGGATGTCAGCCACCCCACCCAGTATTGTATCATCAGTGAACTTGCTGAAGGTACACTCAATTCCTTCATCCAGGTCCTTTAAAGATACCGGATAAAACTGGGCCTGGTACTGATCCCTGAGGAATGCCACTGGCCACAGGCCTCCAAGTCAAATCTGCATCACCCATTACAGCCCTCTGAACCCTGCTGTTGAGTCAGTTTTCAAACCACGTCACAGACCATGTAAGCATGTAAAGCACAAAATCCTCAACTCTCCCTCACTACCTGTGTGATGAAGTGAGGATAAATGTAGAACTCAGAGAAGGTAAGAAAATTAATTAAAGAAAAGTATCTACCAAAAAAAAGTCACTGCCATTTGTTTTAGGTCAAGTGATTTAAAGAACACCTTAGAAAAAGACCTACTGAATAGACTCCCTAATGCAGTTCTCCAGCAAAGACAAAAGAGACAGAATGGTGGTTACAAAACAGGTAAAAGGGCTTCAAGATCTCATTGCCAGTTCTCAGAGATCATCAGTTTGTACATCTTCTATAATAATGCTCCACAGTATCACAGGATGTTAGGGGCTGGAAGGGACCCAAGGAGATAAACAAGTCCAACCCCCCTGCCAGAGCAGGACAATCCTATCTAACACAGATCACAGAGGAACACATCCAGACAGGCCTTGAAGTCTCCAGAGAAGGAGACTCCACAACCTCTCTGGGCAGCCTGTGGCAGTGCTCTGTGACCCTCACAGTAAAGAAGTTCCCCCTTGTGTCGAGGCAGAACTTCCTGTGATGCAACTTACACCCATTGCTCCTTGTCCCATCCCAGGGAGCAGTGAGCAGAGCCTGTACCCACTCTCCTGTCAGCCTTCAGATACTTATAAACATTTATCAAATCCCCTCTCAGTTTTCTCTCCTCCAGACTAAGCAGCCCCAGGTCCCACAGCCTCTCCTCATCAGCCATGCCTTGTTGTCCCCTCATCATCTTCGTAGCCCTCCCCTGGACCCTCTCCAGACTAAAATTATCAGGAAAAAGGTAGCTGTACCTTTAAGGTTGGATTCCTTACAGTGAAATCAGGTTCATATGATCCTGTTACTCCTTCCATGCATATAATTAAGCATGCATATGCCTGGCCCTACTTCACAACGACTCTCAAGACAGTTGGTCACTTTAAAATCATATCTGTCGCTGGTGGAATTCCATAAGAGTAAAGACTACCAAAGAGCCAACAAACTTGCTATAATACACTAGCTGAAGACATGTAGTATGAGCTCAGCTATAAACAATCTGTAAGGATTTAAAGTTTTATGAGAAGATGGTGATTTGCTGGAATGCTTAAATAACCACTCAAAGCTACTGTCTGCATGACTTTGATACATTTTTCTACACACAAATATCGCCAGCTGAAAGATGAAAATACCTTTTACAGTTATCCCTGGAAAAATTAATCACACTTTACTATGTTATTAATTAGAACACTACACACATAGAATCATAGAATCAACCAGGTTGGAAGAGACCTCCAAGATCATCCAGGCCAACCTATCCCCCAGCCCTATCCAGTCAACCAGACCATGGCACTAAGTGCCTCATCCAGGCTTTGCTTGAACACCTCCAGGGACGGTGCCTCCACCACCTCCCTGGGCAGCCCATTCCAATGCCAATCACTCTCTCTGACAACAGCCTCCTCCTAACATCCAGCCTAGACCTCCCCTGGCACAGCTTGAGACTCTGTCCTCTTGTTCTGTTGCTGGTTGCCTGGGAGAAGAGACCAACCCCACCTGGCTACAACCTCCCTTCAGGTAGTTGTAGACATCAATGACATCACCCCTGAGCCTCCTCTGCTGCAGGCTGCACACCCCCAGCTCCCTCAGCCTCTCCTCATAGGCTTTGTGTTCCAGGCCCCTCACCAGCTTTGTCGCCCTTCTCTGGACATGCTCCAGCACCTCAGCATCTCTCTTGTATTGAGGGGCTCAGAACTGGACACAGCACTCAAGGTGTGGCCTGACCAGTGCTGAGTACAGGGGAAGAATAACCTCCCTTGTCCTGCTGGCCACACTGCTCCTGATGCAGGCCAGGATGCCATTGGCTCTGCTGCCCACCTGGGCACACTGCTGGCTCATCTTCAGCTGCTATCTATCAGTACCCCCAGGTCCCTCTCTGACTGGCTGCTCTCAGCCACTCTGCCCCCAGCCTGTAGCGCTGCTTGGGGTTGTTGTGGCCAAAGTGCAGAACCCTGCACTTGGCCTTGTTCAATCTCATCCCATTGGCCTCTGCCCACCTATCCAGCCTGGCCAGGTCCCTCTGCAGGGCTCTCCTACCTTCCAACAGCTCCACACCTGCTCCTAGCTTGGTGTCATCTGCAAACTGACTGATGCTGGACTCAATGCCCTCATCCAGATCATCAACAAAGATATTGAACAGGACTGGGCCCAGCATTGATCCTTGAGGAACACCACTAGTGACTGACATACAACTCCACAAGTTGAAAATATGAAAGAACACATCTTACAGAGCCTTAATCATTTCTTCTTGCATCTTCTGTAGTGAATCAAGTAACAGAGGAAGTGTAGAATCATAATACTGGTGCTGATGTAACTGTGCTCCTTTCAGTGCCAACACATACTGATTATGCAACATATGAAGCTTCATAGTGGCTTTATCACAGCGATCTTTGGCTTTCTCAGTCTCCTTCCCTAGGAGAAAACAGAAGATAAAATAAAAAATGCATATGGGTGATTCCAAAGCATGCAAACTTGAAGATTACATGAATCCAGTAGACTTACAAACTTCCACCTTTTTCTACAGTAGTCTTTTCAATGTAGTTCTCTGAAGAAGAGAAAATGCATCTGCTTTCAGGTCATTAGTAAGACCAAGTGTCTTGGTTTTCTAATCAAAGACTGAGAACTTCTGTATTAAAAGACTACACCTCTGCATCTGCTTTGAGCAGTGTGATGGTTTGGGTGTTACCCACCCACCCACACTTAAGAAAATCACCCAGACTAGGCTCAGCTGAGTTGGAAATTGAATGAAGCTTTATATTCACAGCTTAGCACAATATACAAACAGGTATTTACAATACCTACAGCTATAGACAGAAATACACAAGTTAAAAAGTAATACAGAAACACAACAGTCCTCCCAGAAACCAGAGTCCCCAGGAGGGGCTCCTAATCACCCTTCCACCTTCTTCCCACCCTTCTACCCTACCCCAGACCTTGCCTTACATTCAAGGTGAGTTTACTGGCCAAGGAGGTTAGGAAGCAGACTGATTAGTTAGACAGCAAGTTAGAGAGAGAAGTGCAGCCCCAGAGCCCAAAAGTAACTGCCTTATCTAGTTTGTGTTCTTGTTCTTATACATCTCAACAAGCCTATGAGTGCAGCAGACATCACCACTGTTTCTTTTTTACAGCCTACAATCTAATTCTTCTCACCAAAATATTCCAGCTAGGCTCAAACTACCACAAACAGACATGTAAGAATTCTTTATCTAAAAATGCACAAAAAAGTACTACCTACATAAGCAATATAACTATGAAGAATAAAGAATGTGACTATTATAAAGCTTCACTTTTATTTACCTTAGAGGAAATAAATATTTTTAATGAATGAAGTATGTCCTCTTCGATTTGGTCCATGATACTATACAAATCTGTCATCTATTGTGAGCAAAAATCACATTGCTACATTATCGTGGCAATAAAGCAATCTACATATGAGTAGATGAACTCTCTGCAGCAGGTAGGACTGCCCACACAAACACAAAAAAGCCTGACAAATGCCCGAGGCTTACTAAGAGCTGACAAAGGTCTGCTTGATCTCCCTCGAAGACATTAACTGGTGCCACCAAGCTCAGAAGTTCAGACCTAGCTTTTGTGTTGCCTGGAGGCGTCAGCCTTTCAAGTAGTTACAGTACTGATCACAGTGCACCTTCAACAGGGTATAAATGGAGTTCTACTGTGGAGTCATTTGAAAGAGCTGGTTTCCACACAGCATGCAGCCTGGCAGTTTGATCCTCTGCCCTTAGACTGGAACCTCTTGGAAGTAGTCCTCACCCCTGCTTTGGTAAGAGTATATATTTTTGGTACTTCGAGGAAGATCTTCCCTCTCTGTCTGTGCATTTTGGTTCATCTCTCTCTACCAAGCTCAACTGATTATGTAGCAGTATAATCCCAACTGAAATCCAATCCTGTACAACTTTACGGTGTCAGGAGTGCAGAGTAACTGCAATAAATCTGTATCTTCAGGTGGCTGCTGCTGTCTGTTTTGTGGGTGCCTCCTCAACAATCACAGTATTACTCCTGCTCAAAATAAGCAGCTCCTCTGCTACAGCTCAACACTTCTTTATCCCTGTCAGCATTCTGCTTGGGAAGTTGGTTCTACAATCTCAGCTTTCCACTACTGAAGTCTAGAAGCTCTCAAATTCATGCTGACAAGACCAGTTCGGTGCTAAACAAGAGTGCTACAAGGTACTGCAAGGGGTCACCTCTTCTACTTTTTGTCACTGCAGCACCTGGTAGCATGTCTTTATGATTTTTCTAAGATATCCCATGGCAGAGAACTGCATTTCTCTGGCACCGTTCAGGTCCAGTACTACACTGGCTAAAAGCACTCCCCCATTTCACTGCCCCTTCATAGAACCAACGAGGTTGGAAGAGACCTCCAAGATCATCCAGGCCAATCTAGAACCCAGCCCTATCCAGTCAACCAGATAATAGCACTAAGTGCCCCATCCAGTCTTTTCTTCAACACCTCCAGGGACCCTGACTCCACCACCTCCCTGGGCAGCCCATTCCAATGCCAATCACTCTCTCAGCCAACAACTTCCTTGCCTGAGCCTCCTCTTCTGCAGGCTACACACCCCCAGCTCCCTCAGCCTCTCCTCACAGGGCTATATCACAGTATCACAGTATCACAGTATTATTAGGGTTGGAAGAGACAGATCATCAAGTCCAACCCTTTACCACAGAGCTCAAGGCCAGACCATGGCACCAAGTGCCACGTCCAGTCCTGCCTTGAACAGCCCCAGGGACGGTGACTCCACCACCTCCCCGGGCAGCCCATTCCAGTGTCCAATGACTCTCTCAGGGAAGAACTTTCTCCTCACCTCCAGCCTAAATTTCCCCTGGCACAGCCTGAGGCTGTGTCCTCTTGTTCTGGTGCTGGCCACCTGAGAGAAGAGAGCAACCTCCTCCTGGCCACAACCACCCCTCAGGTAGTTGTAGACAGCAATAAGATCACCCCTGAGCCTCCTCTTCTCCAGGCTAACCAATCCCAGCTCCCTCAGCCTCTCCTCGTAGGGCTGTGCTCAAGGCCTCTCACCAGCTTCATCACCCTTCTCTGGAGACCTTCCAGCACTTCAACATCTCTCTTGAATTGAGGAGCCTCTCCAATGTCAAAATTTACTGCTTTCATTTAAACACTTACATACTTCTTATGTGCTGTGGGTATGAAAAACAGATTCTACCATTCTCTGCAAATCAATCATTTACATATTAGATCACATACTGTCCTCTTTTGCCCAGTCTTCTAAACTTGGGAGACCAATCTCTCAGTTTATCAGATTACTTTTAATTCTACAGCTGCTTGCCCATGAGTTTTTAATCACTTCAAGGCACAGCAAAGCCTGGGATTTAATAACCAAATTCTGAAACAAAGTAATGGAACAATGAAAGACCACCTCAAACCTAAACTCAACATGTCACCTGCAAAATGCATCCTATATGACACTTTATTCTGAGAGGACTTTATTTAACAGCCCTTCTCCAAAAACATTTATGTAAATATTTTTTTCACCTCTACTAAAACTTGGTCATACATTGCTCTTGTCATAAAAGGTTATGAGATTATTTTAATTGTTTACAAGTAGACAAAAATCATAGAATCACAGAATCAAGCAGGTTGGAAGAGACCTCCAAGATCATCCAGCCCAACCTAGCACCCAGCCCTATCCAATCAACCAGACCATGGCACTAAGTGCCCCAGCCAGGCTTTGTCTGAACACCTCCAGGGACAGCGACTCCACCACCTCCCTGGGCAGCCCATTCCAATGCCAATCACTCTCCCTGCCAACAACTTCATCCTAACATCCAGCCTATGCCTCCCCCAGTAGAACTTGAGACTGTGTCCCCTTCTTCTGTTGCTGGTTGCCTGGCAGAAGAGGCCTCCCCCACCTGGCTACAGCCTCCCTTCAGGTAGCTGCAGACAGCAATGAGCTCTGCCCTGAGCCTCCTCTTCTGCAGGCTGCACAGGTCTCTTCCAACCTGGTCCATTCTGTTATTCTATGATTAAATTAAAATACAGTACAGACCTCCCAGAACAGCACTGCCTCTATTCTAACATGCCAAGTTAACTGCTAAAAGAGCAACTTTTCCACATTTAAACACTTAACACTAAAATCAGCTAGAAAAGTAGATGCTACATTTTTAAGCATAAACAGTATTCCTGTTTTGGTTTTTGTTGTTGTTTTTTTTTAACTACATACTCATTTTTCTTTATGCAACAAATATTATTTAATTACTTTTTTAAAATCAAGGACAAAAACATCAGAAAGTCTCAGATATACAGAACACTTAATAAAGATGTAAAGCTCTGCAGAAACAGAAGTAACAGTTGAAATAGCAGACAGGCAGAAGCAGTTACTGACACTTTCAAAGGAGATTCAAACTGTCATGAGATACCACACAATGGTTCTAGAGTTTCCACTTTGTGTTCTTTACCCCTTATATATGAAACTTTTTTAGAATGTGATGGTTTGGATGTTACCCAACCCCTCCACACTTAAGAAAATCACCCAGACTAGACTCAGCTGAACTGGAAATTGAATGAAGGTTTACATCTACAGCTTAGCACAATATACAAGCAGATATTCAGAACCTGTAGAGAAATATACAAGTTAAAAAGTGAGGCAGAAACACAACAGCCCTCCCAGAAACATGAGTCCCCAGGAGGAGCTCTCAACTGCCCCTTCACCTTCCCCCTACCCCTCTCAACCTTACCCCAGTCCCAAGGAAGAATGGAGGTTCAGCCAGGGAGTTAGTAAGCAAAGTGGGTTAGTCCAAACTGGAGGGTGAGGTTAGAGAGATGCAGCTCAGCCAGCAGCCCAAGTGAGAGTGATGCTGAGTGTGTTATTTATGTTTTGACTTATGTTTTTATACATCTCAGTAAGCCTATGAGAGAAGCAGACATCACCATTGTTTTCCTTTCACAACCTGTAATCTAGTTCTTCTCCCCAAAGCATTCTAGCCTGCTTCAAACTAGCACAGCCAAACAGTGTTTTTATCATTTGGCATAAAGTTTGGTTTTCCATCAGCAACAAAATCAACGTGCCACACTGTGCACCGGTTTCTCAGCATCACTGGTGTCAGCACAATATTGTAGGCTCAGAGTTGTGTTATTTTGGACCACTGTTTAAACTATCTGTGCTGGTTTGAACCTAATTGGAATACTTTTTACTGAGAGAAATTAAATCCTTTGCTGTGAGAAGAAAGGAAAAAAACAACATGTGCCTTACATCACCCACTCTTCTGCTGAGAAACACAACTAGCCAAAAAATAGGTAAGACACTCACTGCTCACACACTGCTCAGCTCTCGCTTCGGGCTGTGCCTTCTTTCTGGCAGACTGATTTCTGTGGCTGCCTCTGCCATAACTCTAATGGGACCTAACCCTTTGTCCTCTAACCTCCTTGTTGTCTTTTTGACATCTGTCATGGAGGGCCTGTAGGCCTGAAAAGAGGCTATTTACGACTACATGCATGGACATGTCTTTCTGCCAGGACCCCTGGTTGTAAATAAGTTGTGTAAGTCACACACACACAGCTCATGTCTCCCTGGGGCAAATCCATGTGATCCCCATATTTGGGAGAGTCCAGGCAAGAGCCTCCTGCCCATTATGGTAAGGTTTGGCTGACTGCCAACCTGATTGTCACTGCAGTGGCCAAAGAGGCCATTGATCTCAGCCCACATTCAATAAAGAGGGATGCATAGGTGAACCATGTGCTCAGCTCTCTAACCCTGCCTGCAGCACAGCTCAGCTCTGACCCACCTGCAAGGCCCAGACACAGCCCTGGCCCTCACTTGCAGCTCTCTGAGGCTCAGACCTCATGCTTTGATTCAAATGCAGCTAATCTGTCTGCATACCTTAGATGCAGAGCTCATTTAAGCCTGCACACATTTATACATATAGGGAGCCGGTAGCCTCCTAAACCAGCTGTGCACATCTTCAAGCTGTCTTGCTTAATCTACGGAGCTCAATCTCCCAGCAGCCTAGCACACTTTGCATGCCTGCTGCTTATTGCTTGGTAAAAGCCACTGCAGCTGAGAGAACCAGGAAGCAGACTTCTGGATTGTCTGCACACACACACATGGCCTGAACCCGTGAAGGAATCATGCCAGAGCCTGCACGGACATTCTCCTCCTGTTCCTGCAACCCTGCTAAGCTGATAATCCCTGGACACAGTATTCAGAAGACAACAGCAGCATCAAAGGCAGAGATCGTCCCTAGCCAGGAGAACAAAGGTTAGAAAACCTATTACCCCAGAGATTGGGAAGATTTATCATTTCCCCTCAAGCCAGGAAGATTCCAGCATCCAAGTCCACAGGCAGAGCCCCTGGAAGTCTGGACACTGGGCACAGGCTGTGACACAGCCCCGGGAGGGTGATTAATAATTAATAGCAACACTTATAAGTAAAGCTTTAATACCTCTGTAATATAAGTTACCTCTGCCTTAGAGCAGAAAGAGTTTCAGCCCCTCTACTGGGCTAATAACATAAGCTCCCAAGCGGCATTAAGCCAAAGGGGAAATTCCTCTCTCTGTTTATAGTTTGAATGTTTTGCTAGTTATTAACCAAATCCCTGTATATACTCTGTCCTAAATTGTTTTCATAACTTTGTGCCAAATTAAATATTGATAGACAGTGGTTGGAGGTGGTGAGAGTTCACAAATATTGATTTTAATAAATTATATTTTTATATAAAATTTATATCACCTCAAATTAATCTCTCACCTACGCCAAATAGGAGTAGGTACAGAAATCCCCCTCTGCAACAACATCTCACCTCAGATCTCCAGATTTATCATGTGACATACAGGTGGGTTGATCTGGTTGTTTCTGAAGGGAGGAGAAGTGGAAGGTAGAAGGGGGGATTGGGTCAGGAGCCCTTCTGGGGCTCTGATTGATTTCTGGGAGGGGTATTGTGTTTCTGTGTTACTTCTACTTTGTGTATAACTGTATATATCTGTGTATATATGCTTGTGTACTGTGTTAAGCTGCAAATATAGCTTCTTTCCTTAACTTTCAGCCATCTGAGTCTAGTCTGGGTGATTTTCTTAAGTGTGTGTGTGGGGGGGGTAACTGCCAAGCTATCTCACCATCTTTTCTCAAACCTGCAAAATATTTTGGAGGACTGTATATTTAATTATGGAAAAATAATCTCCTAAGTTTTAACCCCAACATGCTGTAGTGCTCCCATCATGCAAAGCAACATGCTGTGCATTCCCAGCACATTGGTGTTATTTTAAAGGTTTTCCAATCCAGGAAATGATTATCCTCCTGAACCACAGAACTACTTAGAATTGCTAATGAAAGAAGTACATTGAAGTTATCTTCTCATTAGAAAAGAGCTTTGCTATTTCAAAATGAAACCAAAGCAAGTCACTACATTTCCAATTCACTACACTTGCAAAAGAGAAATTTCCTTTGTGTGATGACTCCTCCTGTTGGTCAGCTTGCTGGCAATACTCCTTCCCTTATTTTCAGCAATTCTTGAAATCCTGAGAAACTGAAACTGTTTGAACTTTAACAACATTTTTATCTGATAAAAGAATGTGATTTGAATAAGCTCTAGTCATCTGAACTAGTGCCTGGAAGAGTGAAGCATTACAATTCTGAGACTTCCCTAACTTGTTCACTTCACAAACCAGTTTGACAACTTGAGGGCTCAGAAACCCTGTGAAAGTATGAGGGCTTAAAAGAATTCAAACAGCTTGCCTGACCTGCAGTTGATAAACAACTGCAGCAGTTCATCCAAACAAACACAAGTAAACAAGAACACAGTCCAGGGTGCAAAAGGGGAGAGGTAATTCTGCAATTTTTGAGAGAAAACCATGCCACATTTTTCTGGAGTTAGTGCTTACTATAACAGATATCACTAAGATATTAGTGAAAGTGAAATTAAGTACAAACTGTAACCATACAAACACTAAGCCTGAAAGAAAAGGTCAAGAAAAAGCATAGGAGAAAGTGATCTTAAACCAGTTTGTGTTTGCTATCTACCTAAAGAAATAATAATTCAGCTAATCAGCAACATAACACAATTATCACAGCCCCTGACAACAAAAGCACTCTGTGATTACCCTGGGAAAGGTTGGTGTTTCAGGAATGATCAGGAAGGCAGGATAAAAAGAACACACACAGATCACTGCACATTTCCTATTTTCCATGTTACACAACATATGTTCCCAGGTTATGTAGTTACTTGGGGATAAACAAGTAACCACACTGAAGTTATATGTGGAAAACAGCTAGGGAACTGAATGAAACTAGGAGCTGACTATGTGTTAACATTTTTAAGTGTGCATGAACATAAGTAAAATTAGGAAAAATAATTAATGCTGAAGTTAAGCAGTACCTGGAGGTCTCTTCCAACCTGGTTGATTCTATGATTCTACTATATACTACTTTCCTTATCCAGTGTTGCTTTCTTGCCATATTCATTTATCAGCTACTAGTCAGGCAAACCAGAAGAGCAACAATCCTTCACTAAGCAGGAAAAGCTACTATATTGCACTGTGAGTTGTTGTACAGTGGAACCAAGGACACTTACAGAATCATAGAAACAACCAGGTTGGAAGAGACCTCCAAGATCATCCAATCCAACCTAGCACCCAGCCCTATCCAGGCAACCAGACCATGGCACTAAGTGCCTCATCAAGGCTTGGCTTCAACACCTCCAGGGACGCTGCCTCCACCACCTCCCTGGGCAGCCCATTCCAATGCCAATCACTCTCTCTGACAACAACTTCCTAACAACATCCAGCCCATACTATCCCCAGCACAACTTGAGACTGTGTCCCCTTGTTCTATTGCTGGTTGTCTGGCAGAAGAGGCCACTCCCCACCTGGCTACAATGTCCCTTCAGGTAGTTGTAGACAGCAATGAGGTCCCCCCTGAGCCTCCTCTTCTGCAGGCTGCACACCCCCAGCTCCCTCAGCCTCTCCTCAGAGGGTTTGTGTTCCAGGCCCCTCAGCAGCTTTGTTGCCCTTCTCTGGACACCTTCCAGCACCTCAACATCTCTCTTGAATTGAGGAGCTCAGAACTGGACACAGCACTCAAGGTGTGGCCTGACCAGTGTTGAGCACAAGGGCACAAGAACCTCCCTTGTCCTGCTGGCCACACTGCTCCTGATGCAGGCCAGGATGCCATTGGCTCTCTTGGCCACCTGGGCACACTGCTGCCTCATCTTCAGCTTCTATCTATCAGTACCCCCAGGGCCCTTTCCTCCTGGCTGTTTTCCAGCCACTCAGTCCCCAGCCTGTAGTGCTGCTTGGGGTTGTTGTGGCCAAAGTGCAGAACCCTGCACTTGGCCTTGTTCAATCTCATCCCATTGGCCTCTGCCCACCCATCCAGCCTGTCCAGGTCCCTCTGCAGGGCTCTCCTACATTCCAACAGCTCCACACCTGCTCCTAGCTTGGTGTCATCTGCAAACTTACTGATGCTGGACTCAATGCCCTCGTCCAGGTCATCAATAAAGATGTTGAACATGACCGGGCCCAGCACTGATCCTTGAGGAACACCACTAGTGACAGCTGCCAGCTGGATGTGGCACCATTCACCACCACTCTCTGGACTCTGCCATCCAGCCAGTTCTGGATCCAGTGCAGAGTCAATCTGCCCTTAACTGCCTGTGCTAGTTTGAAGCTAGCTAGAATGTTTTGGTGAGAAGAACCAGATTACAGGTTGTGAAAGGAAAACAATGGTGACGTCTACTTCACTCATAGGCTTGCTGAGAGATATAAGAATAAGAATCAAAACATATAGGCACTTGTGCTGAGGAGCTCCAAGCTGCATCTCTCTCTAACCTCACCCTCCGTTTCTTTAATTAATCCACTTTGCTTCCTAACCCCCTGGCCGAACCTCCATTCTTCCTTGGGACTGGGGTAAGGTTGAGAGGGGTAGGGGGAAGGTGAAGGGGCAGTTGAGAGCCCCTCCCGGGGACTCAGGTTTCTGGGAGGGCTGCTGTGTTTCTGCATTACCTTTTACCTTGTCTATTTCTGTCTATAACTGTATATACTGTAAATATCTGCTTGTATATTGTGCTAAGCTGTAAATATAAGCTTCATTCAATTTCCAGAGTTGGCTTAGTCTAGTCTGGGTGATTTCCAGAGTGTGATGGGGCAGAGAACACCCAAACCATCACATCTTTTATTTTTGCCACCCCCCAAGGCAATCATAGAGAAATGTCTAGATAGACCTTGGAATTGTGTTTATATACTGCCATCCAATTAATTTTCTCTGAGTAAAGGAGATAATATTAGAAAGGTATATAAGAACAACTATTAACAGGATATTTCAATACATTGTATAATAAAGGCTCTCCTTTACCTAATCATTAGCACAAATCAACAGGAATCTAAATACATGGGGTTTGGACATGTCAATCCCACAAAAATCTTTCAAAAGTATCTCAGTGTACAAATGAATTCTTATCCTACTTGCTTGAAGTTCTAATAATGGCCAGATGTGTTAGATGCTGACGCTACTGCAGCTGACACTATTGTAATAGAGGATGCAAGCAGGCTGCAGCTACAACATAGATGAGATAGAGTAGCAGCTCACTTAGAATCACAGAATCAAGCAAGATTGGAAGAGCCCTCTGAGATCATCCAGCCCAACCTAGCACCCAGCCCTAGACAATCAACTAGACCATGGCACTAAGTGCCTCATCCAGGCTTTGCTTGAACACCTCCAGGGACAGTGACTCCACCACCTCCCTGGGCAGCCCATTCCAATGCCAATCACTCTTTCTGCCAACAACTTCCTCCTAACAGCCAGCTTAGACCTACCCTGGCACAACTTGAGGCTGTGTCCCCTTCTTCTGTTGCTGGCTGCGACACCCCTAAGCCTCCTCTTCTGCAGGCTGCACACCCCCAGCTCCCTCAGCCTCTCCTCACTGTGCTGTGCTCCAGGCCCCTCACCAGCCTTGCTGCCCTTCTCTTACCATTACTGGCAGTTTATTTGATCAATTTAATATTTCAATTATGCTCAAGGAGTAACAGAAAACTTTAGAAAAATCATATTAAAAGAAGGGTTATCTTTTGTGATTTTTATACTGTGTACCACCAAGTGCACATAATTACAATTAAATATTAAATGAGCTTTTATGTTGTAATTGAATTGCCCAGAAGAAAAATGTTACCTTCTTTCACTGTAAGAGTTTTAGCAGATTGGAAAAAGGCACTCATTAATAGAGGAAATTAACACAAGTCATTCATACCTTTAGCCACAGCTTCTTTATACTTGTCTTTGGCAGAATTTACTTCTTTTATTAGTTGTCTATAGCTAGATTTTAGTTTCTCTAGTTCTGTCTTTGTGACCTTTAAAAGAAAACAGAAATAGAAGCATTAAAAATATTTATACTCAATATACAAAAAAACCTCTCACAGCATTAGTCAAAGAGCATTAACAGCTTCCAAAATAGGGATGCTACTACTTTTCATTGGCTTGAGATATTACATAGTGTAAGAGAATAGATAAATGCATGACATGAACTAGGAGGCTTGAATCAGAGATCCCCATCCACATTAGTATAATGAAAATACACTTAGGAAAGCCAGCTAATCTTAAACACTATTCCATTTCAATAACAAAGGGGAAAAGCACCAAAATATATGCTTAAGATGTCATGAAAACGTTCCATAGATAGAAAAGTTATGCATCTAAAAATAATAAAACAAGACAGAAGATGTTCCTAGATATTACAGTTAATACTAATGGCTTAGAAACACCAACTGTGAGGAAAAACAACCAACCCAACCAACCAACAGCAAACAAAACCTTACAAAACCAAAATTCCTTTGGAACACAGCATCAAAGAGTATTTTTGCAGTGGAAGTAGCTCCACTAAACATGACATTTTGGGGGAAAAAAATAAAGGTGTCTCTTCTCTCCATGATTTTTGTTTACTGTCTGATAAAATCATTGAGTCATTGCACTGGTCAGAAATGACCACAGATCATAAATGTGCAAACAAAACACTAATAACAAACCAGTCACTACAACACCAAAAAGATGGCATATATAGCATGCCCTGCCACGAGGCAAGGCCACCACTTTCATCCTGAAGAACAACATCTGCAAATGCAATGGAATCCTCAAAGAGCCAACAAGATGATATCTACAGTTTCTACTTCTGGGCCAAGTGTGCAAAAGTTTAATTTAAATATGGGAATTTTTCTCCAAATCCATTGCATATTCTCATTTCTACACGATGTAAGTTACACTCACAACTTGTTATTACAGATGAATAGAGGCAATAAAAGAAAAAAATTAAACTTTCAGAGAGTAAAGTATGAAAGAATTATATTGCACAGACAACAAGAGAAATGGAGAAAAGATTAAGACATAAACAAGAATCATAGAATCAACCAGGTTGGAAGAGACCTCCAAGATCATCCAGGCCAACCTAGCACCCAGCCCTATCCAATCAACCAGACTATGGCACTGAGTGCCTCATCCAGGCTTTTCATGAACACCTCCAGGGATGGTGCCTCCACCACCTCCCTGAGCAGCCCATTACAATGCCAATCACTCTCTCTGACAACAACTTCCTCCTAACATCCAGCCTAGACTTTCCCCGGCACAACTTGAGACTGTGTCCCCTTGTTCTATTGCTGGTTGCCTGGCAGAAGAGACCAACCCCACCTGGCTACAGCCTCCCTTCAGGTAGTTGTAGACAGCAATGAGCTCTGCCCTGAGCCTCCTCTTCTCCAGGCTAAACAACCCCAGGTCTCCCAGCCTCTCCTCATAGGCTTTGTGTTCCAGGCCCCTCACCAGCTTTGTCACCCTTCTCTGGACACCTTCCAGCACCTCAACATCTCTCTGCAATGGAGGAGCCCAGAACTGGACACAGCACTCAAGGTGTGGTCTGACCAGTGCTGAGTACCGGGCAAGAAGAACCTCCCTTGTCCTACTGCCCACACTGCTCCTGATGCAGGCCAGGATGCCATTGGCTCTCTTGGCCACCTGGGCACACTGCTGCCTCATCTTCAGCTTCTATCTATCAGTACCCCCAGGGCCCTTTCCTCCTGGCTGCTTTCCAGCCACTCAGTCCCCAGCCTGTAGTGCTGCTTGGGGTTGTTGTGGCCAACAACAGAAGGAACTGTTTCTCTTATAAAAAAATGGAAAAGAAAAGAGAGACCACTAGTATTAAGAGTTCTTTGCAGTAATTGCAAAATATATTTCACTGATTCTTAGGCTGAGCTCTTCAAGCAGGCAAACCCAAAACCTAGAACACCTCTGTCCCCAAAGATAACTACCATTGGCCAGGATTATCTTAAATGCAGTTTTTGTATCTAAAAAGTCTTGCCAACATACTCTACTTCTAGTCCAAAAACTTCATGAAGAAAAAACAAACCACAAAACATCCATTACTTGAATGTCAATTGGAATGAATCTACAAGGTAGGAGTTTTACTACATTCCTGTAAAAGATGTGGTATTTCACTGCCACAAAGAAGGTTGTCAGTAAGAACCTTCATTGTAAAAGGGTTTAGAGTAAGGGTGGTACAGGTGTATTTCACCTAAAAGAAACACTTTTTTTTGGCCAGCATATCCTAAAGATAGGAACTGCACAGACACCAGTCTTCACAACTTTAGATAATGTCCTGGGGAAGCTCTGGGTATTTTGCTTCTGAACATAGGAAAAGCAGAAATAATACCAGAGGGCATGAGAAGTATTTTGAACTTCTGAGAACCATTCTGTAAGTGCCAATGACAAAAAAAAATGCTTTGAACAATTGTCAGCTAACAATGAAAGAACGTATCACATGTAACCAGAATGCTATTCAAATACTTCTTAGGAAAATCAGGAAGAGGGAAAACAAAAAAAAAAAAAACAACAACTATGTCAGTTTATTCATCAGGATGCAAAATATTTTCATGGCCATGAAACTCATAGTAAATTAAAATGAATGTGGTTTGTAATTAGTCATTTGCTATATACACCATATTGTGCTGAAAAAGCTTTATTTTAAAAGGCCACTTCCCTAGAGATTCCACTAGAGTCAACTTATCAACAATCTCTTTTAGAAAAATACCTGAACTTCCAGTAGTCCTGTTTCACCTGGACTCTCTTTCTTACACTCCTTTCTTTCTTTTTCCATGTATGCAACTCCCTATACTCTTAAATTCTATTATTTCTAATGCATACTGCCAGTTTTAACTCATTTTCCATCCTGACAATGTTTAGGGGCACCAACCCATAAAAGGCTGTGTGTGATTGTTTAGCTTGGAATTGTTATTGTATAATACAGCCCAGTGACCAAGCACCAAAAAGGATGTACTCCCCACAGTTAATATCTTGGGAAGACACCAGGATCCTAGCATATTATTGAAGCAGTCCTATTAAAGCCAACTTAATACATGCTGAGGACTAACATTTTCCTCATAAGTGGCCCAAGAGTCTTTTACTCATCAGCCCATGACTTTTGCACTGTACTACTCAGATGTCAAATTTCAATTCTGCTATTACAAATCTCAAATTGTCTGCTGGAAAACAAACAAACAAACAAGAAAGGGTGCTTTTCTTTCTCTCACTAAGTCTTTCAGATTGTCACTCTGATTTTTGACACCTGCAGTTAATTTTCCTCCAGAGTACCTAAATGAAACTGATTTCCATTATCCTTACTAAACAGATAAAAGTGTTTTCATCATCAACAGCACAATTCACATGCAACAGAAAACACCCTGAAGAGTGCCACTGAAGTCCTAATGTTTAATTTTTACTTGATTTATATATTGGAATAGGGACTAGAATCCTGTCCCTACCCAAAACAGTCTGGGACTATACAGAGCATTCATTAATGAAAATTTTCAGTGCCCTAGTCCCAGAAATGTCTACAGTGGAACAAGAAAAGAGATAGAATAGAGGACTGTTACACAGACTCATCCCCTTCTGGAACAAAAGCACTTCCAGTGCTATCTGCCCATAAGAATTCATCTGGAACAAAGTGTTCCATCTCTACAGGGAAGAGAAAACGTGAAGGAAATAACTGCCCACTATACATATTACAGATCATTCCTTTCGCCAGAACACAAAGAAACCTGGAAGATCTGAATCAATCACTCTCAAGATACTACATTTGAAACATTATAAACACGTTAAAAAAGTATATAAACACAAAGCACAGCTGAATACCTTGCACATCTCTGCTTCAATTTGTTGATGAACACCTACATAGCTCTTCTTAACTTGCTGCTTGTCTTTAATCATCATTGTAAGCCTGTGCAGAGGCCCAGAATTAAGATCCTCTGCATGTGTCTTCATTATTTTGCTCAGCTGTTCTGTTTGTTGTACCACAAGCAACCAAGACTGTTAAAAAAAAAAAAAAAAGAAAGTCAGATGGAAAAGCATTTTACTTATTTTGGATAACGAATCACCAAACGATGAACAGGAACTGTGGAAAGAGATGCATGACTGTTCAAAACAATTCAGCCACAAAAATAACGTTTAAATTACCCCAAAGTAGTAGAGATCAGCTGAAATAAAGTTTGTCCTGCTACAGCAAATTCATACAATCACAGAATAGCCTAGGCTGGAAGAGACCTTAGAGATCATCTAATCCAACATTCCTGCCTCTCTATGAGACCAGGTTACTCAAATCCCCATCCAACCTGGCCTTAAACATCTCCAGGGAAGGGGCATTCACAGCCTCTCTGGACGGCCCATTTCAGAGTCTTGCTACCCTCATAGTAAAGAATTTCTTCCTAAGATCCAATCTAAACCTACTCTCCTTCAATTTAAATCTACTTCCCCTGGTCCTATTGGTGGACACTCTGCTAAAAAAGTTCATTTCCAGCCTTCCTGTAGATTCCCTTTAGATACTGGCAGGTAGTTATAAGGCCTGCCCCAGAGACTTCTCTTCTCCATGCTGAACAAACCCAGTTCCCTTAGCCTACCCTCATAGCATCCCTTGGATCACCTTTGTGGCCCTCCTCTGGACTTGTTCCAACAGATCTATGTCCCTCTTATGGGGGGAAAACCAGAACTGGACACTGTATTTGAGGTGGGGTCTCACAAGAGCAGAGCAAAGGGGGAGAAAAGTGTTTCTTTAAATATATGAATGGCAAGAGAAGAGCCAAGGACAACCTCCAGTCCTTGTTAGATAGAGAGGGGAACATAGTGACAAAGGATGAGGAAAAGGTGCTTAACACCTTCTTTGCCTCAATCTTCACTAGTGGGACAGGTTGTCTCCAGGACAGCTGGACTCCTGAAGTGGTGGATGGAGTCAGGGACCAGTACAGTCCCCCTCTAATCCATGAGGAAGCAGTAAGGGACCTGCTGCGTCATTTGGATCCTCACAAGTCCATGGGACCGGATGGGATCCACCCTAGGGTGCTGAGAGAGCTGGCAGCTGAGCTGGCCAAGCCACTCTCCATCATTTATCAGCAGTCCTGGCTCACTGGAGAGGTCCCTGAAGACTGGAAGCTGCCAATGTGATACCCATCCACAAGAAGGGTCGTAAGGAGGAGCCAGAAAACTACAGAGCTGTCAGCCTGAGCTCAGTGCCAGGCAAGGTGATGGAACAGGTCATCTTGGGTGCCATCACAAAGCACCTACAGGATGGCCAAGGGATCAGGCCCAGCCAGCATGGGTTTAGGAAGGGCAGATCCTGCCTCACCAACCTGATCTCCTTTTATGATCAGGTTACCCACCTGGTGAATGTGGGGCAGGCTGTGGATGTAGTCTACTTGGACTTCAGCAAAGCCTTTGACACTGTCTGCCACAAGAAGCTCCTAGCCAAGCAGGCAGCTCGTGATTTGGACAGATTCACTCTGTGCTGGATCAAGAACTGGCTGGATGGCAGAGCTCAGAGAGTGGTGGTGAATGGTGCCACATCCAGTTGGCAGCTGTCACCAGTGGTGTTCCCCAAGGATCAGTACTGGGCCCAGTCCTGTTCAATATCTTTATTGATGATCTGGACGAGGGCATTGAGTCCAGCATCAGTAAGTTTGCAGATGACACCAAGCTAGGAGCAGCTGTGGATCTGTTGGAAGGTAGGAGAACCCTGCAGAGGGACCTAGACAGGCTGGATGGGTGGGCAGAGGCCAATGGGATGAGATTGAACAAGGCCAAGTGCAGGGTTCTGCACTTTGGCCACAACAACCCCAAGCAGCACTACAGGCTGGGGCCAGAGTGGCTGAGAGCAGCCAGGCAGAGAGGGACCTGGGGGTACTGATAGAGAGTAGCTGAAGATGAGCCAGCAGTGTGCCCAGGTGGCCAAGAGAGCCAATGGCATCCTGGCCTGCATCAGGAACAGTGTGGCCAGTAGGACAAGGGAGGTTATTCTGCCCCTGTGCTCAGCACTGGTCAGGCCACACCTTGAGTGCTGTGTCCAGTTCTGGGCCCCTCAATTCAAGAGAGATGTTGAGGTGCTGGAAGGTGTCCAGAGAAGGGCAACAGAGCTGGTGAGGGGCCTGGAGCACAAATCCTGTGAGGAGAGGTTGAGGGAGCTGGGCTTATTTAGCCTGGAGAAGAGGAGGCTCAGGGGTGATCTTATTACTGTCTACAACTACCTGAAGGGGCATTGTAGCCAGGTGGGGGGTGGCCTCTTCTCCCAGGCAACCAGCAATAGAACAAGGGGACACAGTCTCAGGTTGTGCCAGGGTAGGTATAGGCTGGATGTTAGGAAGAAGTTCTTCACAGAGAGAGTGATTGGCATTGGAATGGGCTGCCCAGGGAGGTGGTGGAGGCACCGTCCCTGGAGGTGTTCAAGAAAAGCCTGGATGAGGCACTTAGTGCCATGGTGTAGTTGACTGGCTAGGGCTGGGTGCTAGGTTGGACTGGATGATCTTGGAGGTCTCTTCCAACCTGGTTGATTCTATGATTCTAATCACCTCTCTTGGTTTGCTGGCCACACTTCTCCCAAAACATCCCAGGATACAGCTAGCCTTCTGGGCTGCACAGGCACACTGCCAGCTCATGCTGAGCTTCTCATCTATCAATGCCCCCAGCTCCTTCTCTTCAGGGCTATTCTCAACCCATGCTGTAACCAGTTTATATTTGTGTCTGGTATTGGCACAAACCAGGTGTAGGATCTTGCACTCTGAATTGTTGAACCTCATGCAGTTTGAACTGGCCCATTTCTTAAGCCTGTGAAGGTCCCTTTGGGTGGCATCCCTTCTCTCAAATGAGTCCACCACACAGCTTAGTGTCATCAGCAGCTCTGCTCAGAGTGCACTCAATGCCATTGTCCATGTCACTGACAAATCTGCTGAACAGCACTGGCCCCAGAACAGACTCCTGAGGGACTTCACTTGGCACTGGTCTCCACATGGACACTGAGCCATCAACCACACCCTTCTAGCCAGTTCCTTATCCACTGAGTGGTCCATCCATCAAATCCAAATCTCTCCATCTTAGAGACAAGGATGTCATGTGGGGCAGTATCAAATGCCTTGCACAAGTTGAGGTAAATTATGTCAGTGGCTTTTCTATTGTCAACCAGTGCTGTAGGCCTGTCACAGAAGGCCACCAAATCAGTCATGCACAATTTGCCCTTAGTGAAATCATATTGGCTGTCACCAATCACCTTTACTGTGCCTTTGCACAGCTGCCACAGGATCACAGAGACACAGGATATTAGTGGTTGGAATAGAGACCTCTGGAGATCACTGCATCTAACCCCCCTGCCAGAGCAGAACCACAGAATCTGGTGCAGGTTGAGCAGGAAGGCATCCAGATGGATACTGAAAGCCTTCAGAGAAGGAGACTCCACAACCTCTCTGGAGAGCCTGTTCCAGTGCTCCATGACCCTCACAGTAAAGAAGTTCTTCCTCCTGTTGAGGTGGAACCTCCAGTGCTGCAATTCACATCCACTGCCCCATGTCCTGTCACAGGGCACAAGTAAGAAGAGGCTGTCCCTTCCTTCTTGACACCCAGACCTTAGATACTTATAAACATTCATTAGGTGTCTTCTCAGTCTTCCCTTCCCCAGCCTAAAAAGCCCCAGGTCTCTCAGAGCCTTTTCTCACAAGGCACATGCTCCAGCCCCTTAATCATCCTTGTAGCCCTCCATTGGACTCTCTCAAGTAGATCCCTGTCTCTCTTGAACTGGAGAGCCCAAAACTGGACATAATATTCCAGGTGAGGTCTCACCAGGGCAGAGTAGAAGGAGAGAACCTCCCTTGATCTGCTGGATGCACTTTTCTTAATGCACCCCAGGATCCCACTGGCTGCTTTGGCCACAAGGGCACACTGCTGTGCCACGGATAGCTTGTTGTCCACCAGCACTCCTAGGTCCTTCTCCAGGGGCTGCTCTCCAGCAGAACACCTGTACTGGTGCAATTTATTTCTGCTTCCCAGATGCAGGACTCTGCACTTACCCTTGTTAAACCTCATTAGGTTACTCTTTGCCCAGTTCTCCTGTCTGTCAGTTTCTCGCTGAGCAGCTGCACAGCCTGCAGATATATCAGCTAACTCTCCCATCTTCGTATCACCAGTGAACTTAAACAATCTGCCCCACCCAGAAGGATCTGTCCTTTGATTTTACCTGGCACAGAGGTGAGGCTGACAGGCCTGTAGCTCCCTGGGTTTTCTTTGCTTCCCTTTTTACAACTGGGGCTTACATTTCCCCGTTTCCAATCCGTGGGAACCTCACTAGACACTGTCATGACTTCTTAAACATGATGGCTAGAGGCCTAGCAACTTCAGCTGCCAGTTCTTTCAGGAGCCAGAGATCATCTCATCAGATCCCATGGACTGGGACACCTTCAGGTCCTCTAAGTGTTCCCAGACCTGATCCGCTCCTGTCCTGGGTAGTTCTTCATCCTCTCAGACCCAGCCAGCACCCTCTGTGACTTGTGTGGAGTGGCTAAAGCAGTTACCAGTGAAGACTGAGGCAAAAAGTCAGAGTATTTCATCCTTCTCCACGTCCTCAGTAACCAGGTCACTTGTATCCCTCTGGAGAGACCCCATACTCTCTCCCATTTTCCTTTATTCTCTCACACACCTGTAGAATCCTTTGCTGTTATGTTCAATGGCCCTAGCCAGATCTGACTCTGCCAGGGCCTCAGCTTTTCTAACTTGCTTTCTGATTTCACAAGCAAAATTACTCATCAGACTCACAACATCATCAGAAAGCACCAGAGATAGAAATGTTGTATCATCGCTCCCCATCATCTTTGGTAAGTCATGGAGGACAGAAGAGGTGCCTGGGGACTGGAGGAAGGCAAACATCACTCCAATCTTCACAAAGGGTAAGAAGGAAGATCCAGGTAACTATAGACTGGTCAGCCTCACATCCATTCCTGGAAAGGTAAAGGAGCAGCTTATCCTTAGTGATGTCCTTAAACATATCAAGGACAAGATGGTCATTAGGGGCAGTCAACATGACTTTACACAGGGAAAATCACATTTGACCAACCTGATGGCCTTTTATATAGAAATAAGCAGGTGGACAGACAATGACAGAGCAGTGGATGTGGTTTAATTTGATTTCTGTAAAGCATTTGACACTGACAGCATCCTTGCAGCTGAAGTGAGGCAAACTGTCTGGGTAATCATCTAGTGAGGTTGACTGTGAAGCACTTGAAGGAAGGAAGTCAGAGGGTTGTGGTCAATGCAATGGAGTCTAGCTGGAGGCCTGTATCTAATGGAGTCCCTGAGGACTCAGAGCAGTGAGCAGTACTGTTCAATATATTAATCAATGACGCAGGTGAGGGAACAGAGAGCACTGTCAGCAGGTTTGCTGATGACTCAAAACTAGGTGGAGTGGCTGCCACACCAGAAGATTGTGCTGCCATTCAGCGAGACTTAGACAGGCTGGAAGGTTGGGCAGGGAGAAAGGTAATGAAATTCAACAACAGCAAGTGTAGAGTCCTGCACCTGGGAAAGAACAACCCCAGGGAGCAGTACAGGACTTACCTGCTAGAGAGCAGTGAAGGGGAAAAGCACCTGAGGGTCCTGGTGGATGGAAGGTTGACCATGAGCCAGCAATGTGCTCTTGTGGTCAAGAAGGCCAATGGCATTCTGGTGTATATTAGAAGGAGTGTGGTTAGGAGGTGAAGAGACGTTCCTTTCCCCCTCTACTCTGCCCTGGTAAGGCCACATCTGGGAATACTGTGTCCAGTTCTGGGCCCCTCAGTTCAAGGAGGACAGGGAACTGCCTAAGAGTGTCCAGCATAGAGCCACAACAATGATTAATGAAACATCTCTCTTACGAGGAGAGACTGAGGGAGCTGAGGCTCTTTGGCCTGGAGGAGCCTGAGAAGTGACCTCATCAATGTGTATAAATACATAAAGGGTGAGTGCCAAGAGGATGCAGTCAGGCAGTTCTCAGTGATGCCCAATCACAGGGGGGAATGGGTGGAAGTTGAGACATGTTGTTCCATGTAAACATGAGGAGGAATTTTTTCACTATGAGGCTGACAGAACACTGGAAAAGGCTGCCCAGGGTGGGTTGTGGAGTCTCCCCCTCTGGAGCTATTCAAGACCTGCCTGGATGTGTTCCTGTGTGATAGGCGATCGTGCTCTGGCAGGTGGGTTGGACTGGAGGATCTTTTGAGGTCCCTTCCAGCCCCTGAGCATCTGTGATTCTGCAATCACATGTTCATCCTTCAGTGCTGTTCTAGTACTTATGAACATCAATTAAAACTTTACAAGCCTTCCTGGGACACATCCCTAGCACCTCTGACATCCCTTGCCTTTTGTTCTCCTGCTTCCCAGTCACAGTCTATTCAAGCCGACTTCTCTGCCCTTGTCTAAATAACTCACAGTAACATCCATTTGAGTGGTTACTGTTTAAGAGGATGTAATTTGTTAGCTGCTTCATGTAACTGACAATGTCAGAGTCAGGTCATCAGTATCACAGCACAGGGTGCCAAGAGGTTGAGACACACAAGCAGTTACTTGTCTGAAATTGTAACCCCGTATCTTTTCTGTACCCTTACTTCAGTAACTTCCTTGGCAATCCAGTCAGCCAGCCAGCTTTCAGGACTCCCTAATACGCTGTTTATGGCTGTGAATTTTGATTAAGAACTGTAAGATCATCAGGGAGACTATCACAGATGTGAACACAGAATCAAAATTCAGTTCAAATAGAGATCCCTGTCACACTTCATTGATGGCAACAGTACTGAATTCCAGCGAGGTAACTCACTGACACTGCATGTTACACTCTATCTAAAGTCTCAGAATGGCTGCACACCATACAATTCTCAGCTTTTGAAGGCAGCTAGCATGCCAGTTCTGCTAGCATGTATCTTACTTATCTTAATCCACCTTAGATCATCAAAACTTAGAAAAATTGTTTGATAGCTCTGAGATTTCCTTGTATCTGAGATGTAAACAAACAGACATAGTATTTCCACCTCTACATGACAATCATAGAACCAACCAGGTTGGCAGAGACCTTCAAAATCATCCAGGACAACCTAGCACCCAGCCCTGGCCAATCAACCAGACCATGGCACTAAGTGCCTCATCCAGGCTCCTCTGGAACACCTCCAGGCACAGCGATTCCACCACCTCCCTGGGCAGCCCATTCCAATGGCAAATCACTCTCTTTGGCAAGAACTTCCTCCTAACATCCAGCCTGAACCTCCCCAGTGATGTTATATAAACTGGAATCAAGAGAAGTAAACAAAAGACAGTCAACTCCTGTGAACATTACATCATCTTTAACATTTCCTTTAGATTGTAAACATCCCACAGACAAACAGCTATCTCAGACTGCTTAAAATGTGGTGTTGTAAAAGGTCATTGCCTAAAGCTTCCTCAGCTACAGTTGAAAACTGTTCCACTTATCCACTACAAAGCATTTCCCAGATGACATTAGAAGCCATACTTCAGAGCTGCATAGGACAAAAACATCATTAAACATCTGTACAAGATGAGAGTGGATCTTGTGGCTATAGAGAAGTTCATGAGAACACTCTCATTAGTGTAAATGTAGTCAGAATTCTCAATTTTCTATACAACCTATTTATTACTGATGGCACAAGTACTGTCAACCTAGAAAAATCACACTAAAGGCATTTTTCAACAGGGTTAAGGACTGTGAAGAAATACTCAACTTACAATTCACCAAAAGAACCTGAGTAAGTCAGAAAAAAAACAGTGAAATCCTTGCTTTACATTAAAAACAAACACCAAAAAAAGCATGTTCTCCTGCTCTTTACATTCCTCTTTCCATACTGAGAAAACATCAGTTAGGCAACATTTCTGTGCATGATACAATTGTACTTTATTAGCCTTTCCTATTATAACATAACAATGTCAAAAGCTACACTTGAGAAACAGCTTCAGACTTTGAGATAGGAGACTGAAACGCAGCTGGGTAGGAATAGAAAAGGCAAAGCATTTCCTTTCACAGAAAATAACTACAGTCTGTCAAAAGCAATAAAATATAACATTGTTAGGCTTAACAGCACTTTTTTTCACATGTACACATACAGAAAAGAGCTGTTGGAACACACTTAAAAATACTACTTTTCTAGCATTAGCTTTGCTATGCCTTCCAGCAAGTTTGTTGCCTCAGCATAAAAAAAAAAAATAAAGGATAGCCTTTCCAAAAGACTGTTTCTCTCAAATTATTCACCTCTTCTTCACACTTCACAACAAAGAAAAAAACCAAATACAAAAGATTAGACAGCTTGCTTTTATGCTTCATAATGCTAAACATTTAATAGAGAAGTATTTTAGATCTTAGGAGATGTAATAATTTAGATTTATGTTTCATAATATTTGGGTCACACTTTGATTCTGTGGGATGTCAGGAAGAGAGGAACAAGTACCATGAAATAGAACAATAAACTAGAATAAAATGAGTAATCAGTAGTTTAGACACTTTAGCTGCCAAAACCAGTAAAATAATGTGTTACTACTAAACTTTAAAAGCAAAGGGGACAGTAAAACGTCAAAGCAAGCCCACACAAAATACATCTCAGTAGCATGTGAATAGTTTGGCTGTTACACAAAGATGTGGATATCAGGGATGGAGCAGCTCCCTAAGAGAAAATAAAAAGAGCAACGATTAAAAGAACAAAAATAATCCTGAAAGAATAACTTGAGTGGCTGTGACTAAAACAAGACTTCAAAATGTGACACACATGACTCTTCAACCCAAAAAGAACACAACTTCAGTCAGATTTGCAGTCTTTTAAACTGTTTGCTCACACAAGTGCCCATGTCCCAGAAGCAAATCACAAACCACCTGGCATTTGAGTTGGCTATATGAAGGTTAAAGGCTGCTTATATATTACAACACTAAGTAATCCAATGCCAATAGTTCTAGCCCTAATTTGCTGTTTCGTCACCAAACAACCGCAAGCTAGCACATAAGGGCAACTCTAGTGATGCAGTCATAGCAAGATCAGTCAGTGACCAGTAATTCTGCACAAAATTTTGGGATGCAACAGTAGAAAATGTGAAGAAAATACCTGACTTCTGGCAATTTTAGGTTGGTGACAATGCTTTGATGTCTACTCTCTTAAAAAGCAAAATCCGTGACTGTGTATAAGAGATGTAGCTTGGGTGAAAAGCATTTCAAGCATACCACCAAAACACACATGAAAAAAAGGGTGGTGTGCCACTTTACAAAACAAGAATTACTGGGAGGGAAGGTAAGAAACAAAAGCATTTGTTACAGATAAACAGTGTGCAGTGCTACTTGTGAAGCAGGCTAGCTGTGGCAGCACAGCCTTCAAGCTACACACACCTCCACAGGCACAGAACGGTCACACTTCTGATGCTGTGCCATAGCCAGCACTCAAGCAGCCAGCCCACAAGCCCACAACTGCTTTGTCTAAAATTGAACATGGCTTGAAAAGGGTGGTCGACCTGCAGAGAGGAGATCAGGATTCATGCCACAGTGGAGGGACTGTCACCACTGATACAACAGAAGGGCCAAGAACTTAATAAATCATTAACACAGAACAGTTTTCTCTAGTCAGGAAGGGATCCAAGTCAGAAGCGAAGCTTTAAAACAAGAAAAATAGTGAGGCTTGCTCCATTGGTACCTTTACTGGACTTGCTCTAAATCTTGGTAATTTCAGGGAACTTATTAAAAGCCTTAACTTACACAGTTATTTTAAATTGCTTACAAAAATCACTTTACAATGACGACAAATATCCTGAATTAATGCTCTGGTTTCACAAACCACAGTGCAGCATCTGTAACAGCTGGAATGCTGGGGCTTTGCCTCAGTTTCCTGACATTTTTCTACTTCTGTCCCAAAGTATACATAAACAATTGTTACAATTAAACTGTCTTAAAAGAAAAAAACTTATTACAACATACTTGGTTTTCAAAACCCTAGACAAATTAGCAGGCTCAGCCCAGGAACCTAAAATACTGAATTCCAGAATTTCAGATTGATTCTAGTTTGTTTATTTTCAAAGCAAGTCTGGAGCTCTGAATGCTGCATATTCTACTAAAGAACTAAAAGGAGACCATTTTAAATACTCCCTTAAGAAGCTGAATGAACAGAAATCAAACTATAAGACACAAAAACAACACTGCTGTTCCAAAACACATGCCAAATTCAAAATACTTTGATCTTACCTTGGACACATTGCTGATATAATCCAATTGACAAGTGCTCTCTTTATCTACTTGATTGCAAAGATTCTGTAAAGTGGAGGCATACTCCTTATCACTTTTCACTCGCATCACCATAAATTTCTTCACTGTCTCCAGCAGTCGTAGTTCCCAGTCTTGCAGTTTCAATAAAGCATCATGAGAATACTTCAGGTCACCTCCAAACCCCATTTTTAAGGCACTATATACCACACAGGGGAAAATACAGGTTCTTCACCACATCTGAAAGCAGAACAAGAATCATGAGATGTGTATCAAAAGTAAAACTTTGAGTGTGACCAAGAACAACTATTAACATCTAAAATAACCACATACATAAGCTGCCCCAACAGAAACTGAAAGTCAGAGCACTTTTTTGAACACCCATCTAAGCTCCAAGATGAGATGACAAGTCTAGAATTATCTTCCAGTTTCCATCAGTGAAATCTACCTTCCTGAGTGTGCTAGTTTGAAGCAAGCTGGAATGTTTTGGTAACAGAACTAGATAACGGGCAGTGAAATGAAAAACAATTGTGTCTACTTCTCTCACAGTCACGCTGAGAACTTTGGGAAGAAGAAAGACTTTTTCTCCATTTTGTTTCTCACTCTTGCTTTTGCCTTAGACCTGGTCACATCTCATTAACCCTGCTCCTACTAACCTTGCTCCCTAACCTCTTGGCTGCACCTCTCTTCTTCCTGAGAACTGGGGTAAGGTTGAGAGGGACGGGGGGAGGTGTTGGGGTGGTTTGAGAGCCCCTCCTGGGAACTTAGGTTTCTGGGAGGGGAGTTGTGCTTTTGTATTGTTTATCCTTTGTATATTTCTGTATATAACTGTATATAACTGTATATATTGTAAATAGCTGCTTGTAAATTCTGCTAGCTGTAAATAAATTGCTTCATCTATATTCCCAGGGTCCATCTGAGTTAGCTGGGGCAAATACAAAGTGTGGGAGGGGCGGGGTAAACCCCAAACCATCACACTGAGTTAAACTGGACTTCAGAGGAAACACATAAAAGCATCTGAGAGATATTGAAGACCAATCCACAAACAGAGTCAGGATAGGCTAACTGACAGTATTTCCAGACAAAAAATGACAACTACACTGACCCACTCCTGGTGACCCAAAACAATTGTTTCTGGTGTTTACTGTCCCATGAGCACAGAAAAATCTGAATAAATCATCAGCTCTGTGAGAAATTGATAGCTAGCTGGAAGTTTGTTTGCTCCTAAATACTGTGCTTGCAGGCCATTAAACTTGCAGATTTAGCTTCCCCAAAATCAGACAATATCTGAAACTACATTCCCTATGCAATCCTCCATTGTTCCCCCAGGACCCACATTAGGACAGTCACACGATTTTCGCCTTAGGCAGTCCAGTCTTGCTGTGCCAAAAGGGCATGATTTGATAAAGAAGTAAGAAATGCTGCCTTGTGAAGTCCTGGAACAAAACTGCAGGTCAAAGATACTTGTTTCAGCTAGCTCTAAGATGCCTGCATCTGATACTCACAGACCTGCAGTCGTATCATGACAGACATGAATTCACACACATGAGCAATTTCCACAGACTTGCAGACTTTTGTCTGCACAGTGACAAAAGCTGAATGCTCTTTTCTGCACATACACCAAAAGAACCTGTTCTTACACCAACCAGTTTCAAACTGGGTAGATAAATTTACATAAATGGCAAATATAGGACTGGATGACAGTGCAGACACAGTCTGTGTACTGCCTATTCACTAATTCTTCCACTTCAGCCAAGTCATAGAATGAACCAGGTTGGAAGAGACCTCCAAGATCATCCAGTCCAACCTAGCACCCAGCCCTGGCCAGTCAACCAGATCATGGCACTAAGTGCCTCATCCAGGCTTTGCTTGAACACCTCCAGGGGTGGGCTCTCCACCACCTCCCTGGGCAGCCCATTCCAATGCCAATCACTCTCTCTGCCAACAACTTCCTCTAACAACTTGAGACTGTGTCCCCTGTTCTGTTGCTGGTTGCCTGGCAGAAGAGACCAACCCCCACCTGGCTACAGCCTCCCATCAGGTAGTTGTAGACAGCAATGAGATCACCCCTGAGGAGGCTCTTTTCCAGGCTTCTGGAGAAGTCATCACTCTCTTGAACATAGAAGAACCAATTTCTTCATAAGCTTTAAATTGTCATTCAAATTAGCAGACTGTTTTACAAATATCAACAGATTTAATTTCCTAAACAGCCCACGGGGTAAAGATGGAATAATAACCTTATTTTACACTGAGATCTGAGATGCATAAACTAATGTCATAGAATCAACCAGGTTGGAAGAGACCTTGAAGATCATTCAGGCCAACCTAGCACCCAGCCCTAGCCAGTCAACCAGATCATGGCACTAAGTGCCTCATCCAGACTTTTCTGGAACACCTCCAGGGACGGTGCCTCCACCACCTGGGCAGCCCATTCCAATGCCAATCACTCTTTCTTTGTCAAGAACTTCCTCCTAACATGCAGCCTGTACTTCCCCCAGCACAGCTTGAGACTGTGTCCCCGTGTTCTATCACTGGTTGCCTGGGAGAAGAGATCAACCCCCACCTGGCTACAACAACATATGTCACCACAGTACTGGTGAACACTGGTACTATGCTTAAGTACAGACTTTTCAGAGTGCCCAGCAGTTTTAGCACATTAAGCGTCCAATTACCAGACAAAATTTCAGAAGACTTTGCAAATCAGAACCTAGAAAGATCTCCAGAATACCTTATTCCCATACCCATTCCTCTCTTCCTGCAGTTCCCTGCCCCATTAGCTCTTCCAGTAAGTTACAAAAACAAGCTTCATCCACTACATGTTTATTCTCAGAACATGAATCATGCTATATAATAAACAAAGATGCTATAAAGGAAATAAGGATAGTGCTGCAATACTGTGCATCTGGACAATACAGACAAGTGAAGGCTGTATGAGTAACTGTCAACCTGTCACATATGCTCCTGAATTTGAAGCTGTGTATTTTAAGTCAGAATTCTTGCTGAAGGATAGGACCTCAGCTGTAAACAGTGACAGTAAATAACTTACCCTGGCTCTACCTATCTAGGATAGACACTGACATTATTGGTTGTATTAATGGTAACATTTTCACAGTTAAAACTCAGAGAACAGCCCTGCAAACTGCTAATACTTTAGTAAGAGAGCACCTACTTACTAACACAGCTGGACTCACGTTTACTTTTTTACACTGGTTAGATCCAGATCTGCTTTTTGTGTTAAAGAAAAGCAGTCCAAACCCCAGGTTTCCTGAAGCAATTTTGGTCAAAGAACCTCAAAGAATGGTTCAAGACTACAAAAACCTGTTTCACAGCAGGAAGTGACTTTTTATGATATAACTCACATTCCAACTTTCCACCAACTACCTGTTTGGGATGAAAACCTTCATTTAGATGCAAGTAGTGAAATCTGTATAATCAGTGACAGATTTGTGACAAATGCAAGTGCAAACAGTCTGATTCAAACATCATTCACCTATATTCCAACATAACCATTTTTATTGGGCAGATATGCAGTCAGTCAAGCTGTTCACATACCTAAAGAAGGTCTTTGATGATTACGTCTACAGTTTGGTAATTTACTGGCCCTGAGATCCTTGAAACTGATTAAAACTGTATACAGTGGTGTGAGGGTAGAAAAATCTCTCCTCATTAGAATTCTTCACACTTTACTGAAGAACTTGCTTGATGTTTAAGGAAGAAAGGGTATTTTCCAAAGCTTTCAGATTATTTGCTGAACAAAGACGAAAAAGGGGCAGGCCTACTGCTAAAGAAGCAGAGTCCAACTCTAGGTTTCCTGAAGCACTCTCAGGCATAGAAACTTATAAAAATCAATCATTTAATAGAATGGTACAGTAGCAGGCTCACTTGACCTGGATGACTCTGGAGATGGACCTCAAGCAAAGAAATCTCCAAGCACTGATATCCTTACAGACTATGCATCTGACCTTCACGCAACCTTGATGAGCCTTCCATATGCCCTTTGGCCGAATTGTGATTCTGACCTGAGATCTTCTGACACTTCCTGACACCTTGCTGGGCTGTTTCACTGTCTCCAGGTAGGCCATTATGTTGTAGCTGCTGTTGACACTTGTACCCTCCTTATCTTCTACTTTGTGCTGGCTCCCTTGCTTGAACAGATACAAATTTGGCGTAAGTTCAGCAGTCTTGGTGAAAGTTGACAGGTTGTGGTCTAAAGCTTCACTAAATCCAGCTAGTCAGACTGTGTAACTAAAGTGAACAGCAAACAAAAATCACACATTTTACATTATCTAAATACCCTAACACTTTAGCTATGAGAAAATAAAGTATATTTATTTCCTTACATTCCAAGTTTAGAAGAGATAAAAACTGAATCTCAGGAAGTTTCGCCTTGTGCTATGAGTAAAACACTGACTTGCTTGTTTTTACTCTAACCTCTGTATTTTACTAAAAGGCAGGAAAACAAGAGATAGAGAAAACATTTTCAGCACCTGATATCTCAGCCTGCTTCTCCTGATTCACTGTGAAAACATAAGATTACCAAAAATCAATAAAACAGAAGATTCAACAGCTTCTAACTCCTGCTAAGCCTCCCTAAGTAATAATTAAGATTTTTTTTTTTCTGATTGCACTATTAGAATGCCTGGGTACACAGAAAAAAGTCTGCACACACAATGGACTCCAATAATTGTTGTACATTGTCCCATTCACCATGACAGAAACAGCACAGGAAAAATTTGGCCTCTTGCACCTGTGTCAAATTCTAATCCAATAAGAGTAGCAAGTGTCAAGTCCCAGAGCTGATGACAGTTGCATCCACAGGGCTCGAAATTCAGATGGACAGCAGTGACAAGTGGTGTCCCTTAGGGGTTTATACTAGAACCCATGCTGTTTAATAAGATTCATCAATGCTACAGACAGTGGGACCAAGTGCACCATCAGCACGTTTGCAGATGACACCAAGCTGAGTGGTGCTGTTGATACACCAGTGGGACGGTAGGTCATCCAGAGGGACCTGGACAAGCTGGAGGGCTGGGCCCAGGTAAACTTCATGAGGTTCAAAAAGAGCAAGTACAGGGTTCTACACCTGGGCAGGAACAATCCTCACTATCAATACAGAACGGGGGATGAGGTGATAGAAAGCAACACTGTGGAAAAAGATTTGAGGGTGCTGATGAATGAGAAACTGGACATGAGCAGACAGTGTGCACCTGCAGCCCAGAAGACAAACCACATCCTGGGCTGCACCAAAAGCAGTGTTGCAAGCAGATGCAGAGAGGTGGTTCTGCCACTTTGCTCTGGTGAGACCTCCCCTGCAGTACTGCATCCAGTTCTGGAGCCCTCAGTATAGGAAGGACATGGACTGGATGGAATGGGTCCAGGGGAGGGCCACAAAAATGATCAGGGAGTTGCAGCACCTCTGCTGTGAGGACAGGCTGAGGGAGTTGGGCTTGTTCAGCCTGAAGAAGAGAAGGCTCCAGGGAGACATAATAGCAGCCTTCAAGTACCTTAACAAGGCCTAGATGAAGGTTGAGAGAGACTGTTTACAAAGGTCTGTAGTGACAGGATGAGAAGCAATGACTTCAAACTAGAGAAATGCAAATACAGATTGGATGTTAGGAACAAGTTATTTACTATGAGGGTGGTGGAACACTGGAACAGGTGTCAGTGGGAACCAGGGAGGTGGTTGAGGCCCCTTCCGTGGAAACATTCAAGGTGAAGCTCTGATCAACCTGGTCTACTTGAGGCTGTCCCTGCTGACCGTGGAGGGCTATTGGGAGGTCCCTTCCATCCCAGACCATTGTATGATCCCCTATTGTGTAAGGCAGCCTTTCTATGACTATCTCCTAAGTTAACAAAATCTCCAATTGAGACATTCTACAAAACTCCTATACCATGGAAGTGGGGAGTTAAATATAGAAGACCTCAACCACTTTACTGTTGATAAGCTAAACATCAACATTACTCATTAAAACCACTTTTCATTTTTTCAGACTTCTAATCAACTAAAAACAGTACAGATCACACAGTCACATGCTTAAAGGTACAACTGAAAGAACTACCAAAGACATGGACAGACACGTTCTATGCAACCTCTTCTTAAAAATCACATGTGCATTTCAAAAGGCCAGTGTTCAAAAAGACTTTCTGACACAGACAGGTATTTTTCCAAGTTTGGTGTCTCCCTGCCCAGTGTACACAGATGAGCTAAGAGCTGTCCTGCTGGAGAAGACCAAAAGAACAGAATATTTCCGTTGGAAGTGACCTACAATAATCATCTGGGCACAGTGATCAGCAGTGTCTCCAACCATAGAATCATCCAGGTTGGAAGAGACCTCCAAGATCATCCAGCCCAACCTAGCACCCAGCCCTAGCCAGTCAATCAGACTATGGCACTAAGTGCCTCATCCAGGCTTTTCTGGAACACCTCCAGGGATGGTGCCTCCACCACCTCCCTGGGCAGCCCATTCCAACGCCAATCACTCTCTCTGACAACAACTTCCTCCTAACATCCAGCCTATACTTCCCCTGGCACAACTTGAGGCTATGTCCCCTTGTTCTATTGCTGGTTGTCTGGGAGAAAAGACTAACCCACACCTGTGTGTTAGCTGAATTAATTCTTTTGACTTGTTATAAGTTATGCATATTATTTCTAGCAGTCTTTTTGTTTTTAATGCTAGCATCATTGCCACTGGAATGGGCTGCCCAGGGAGGTCATTCTGCCCCTGTACTCTGCACTGCTTAGACCACACCTTGAGTACTGTGTTCAGTTCTGGGCCCCCCAGTTTAAAAGGGACATTGAGATGCTTGAGCGTGTCCAGAGAAGGGTGACGAGGCTGGGGAGAGGCCTTGAGCACAGCCCTACGAGGAGAGGCTGAGGGAGCTGGGATTGGTTAGCCTGGAGAAGAGGAGGCTCAGGGGTGACCTTATTGCTGTCTACAGCTACCTGAGGGGTGGTTGTGGCCAGGAGGAGGTTGATCTCTTCTCTCAGGTGGCCAGCACCAGAACGAGAGGACAGCCTCAGGCTGTGCCAGGGGAGATTTAGGCTGGAGGTGAGGAGAAAGTTCTTCACTGAGAGAGTCATTGGACACTGGAATGGGCTGCCCGGGGAGGTGGTGGAGTCGCCGTCCCTGGAGCTGTTCAAGGCAGGACTGGACATGGCACTTGGTGCCATGGTCTGGCCTTGAGCTCTGTGGTAAAGGGTTGGACTTGATGATCTGTGAGGTCTCTTCCAACCCTGATGATACTGTGATACTGTGATCCCTGGAGGTGTTCAAAAAAAGCCTGGATGAGGCACTTAGTGCCATTGTCTGGTTGACTGGCTAGGGCTGGGTGCTAGGTTGGACTGGATGATCTTGGAGGTCTCTTCCAACCTGGTTGTCTCTGTGATTCTAGCGAATCAATATTTGATAGGCTTCAAACAGTTAAAATATGTCTCAGAGCCAAGTCCAAGTTAGACTCAGTTTCATTTTAGAATCACTCTCAAAATAACAAATGACAGGAAGTGAACACTCAACACATTTAAAATTAAACTGTGAATGACCAACCAGATCTTGAACAGCTGTAAATTTAAAAACGAGTTACAGAAGTCCTGTCTTGACCTCCACAGCAGTGCACATTCCAAATGAACCAATGCTAAATTTTGTCAGCATGACAGTGAGAAACTTCAGTGACAGTCACACAACTCTAATGTTGTTCTCAGTAAATATTCCAGTATTAGTAGATGTCCTGGATTCCAGCAACAGATCTGAAGAAACATTTACTATAAGGGTTGCAATCTGTTTCTGACACACAAAAATGGCCAAACTGTGTCAGATCAAAGGTCCTGTGTGTCTGACAATGATCAAAATCAAATGAGCAGGGAAGAACTGAGCACATACATAGCAATACTTTCCCAGGATACTCTCTCACCATTTTAACAACTGGTATCTTCTGTGACGCATGGCCATGAAATATATGATGGATTCACATGCATCACTTGGAACTTGTAATTTCCTAATACCAGTGATAAGGTAGGAAACTGATAAACTACAAACCAGAGGCACATCTGAGCCCCACTTTACTGTTCTGAATTGAAGTACAGCACACATCTGGACCTCCCCAGGAAGAGGAATATGGAACAGACACCCTACACCGAGAGAGCATAACTCTCACTCTTGATATGCTACCAAATCTCTCACTCCTAAATCTGCATGGCAGCCAAATCACTTAGGATGTCTTATATTTTGATGACTCCTTCTAGAGACTTTAACATCACAAAATCAGAAAAGGAAGAGAGCTTCAGGAGGTAATTTCTCAAAATTAAGCCTAGCATATGGATTTCAAAGCAGTTTTGTAACAGGCGATCTTAAGACAACCCATCTCGATTTCTTAGTCATATTACATTATAACTATTAAATAAATCAATCTTAGCCCTCCATCCACACTTGAAATACAAATCAGACTGTGAAACAACTGACATTTCCTCTAGTGTAAGATCTACACTTGGAATATACAAGACAATGAAACATAAAGCATATGCTTTTCTTGCACTACCCACATATTTAGAGTATTTTATGTATATATATATATATATATATGCATTTGATGCAAAATGTATGGAGCATGAACTAGCTTAATTAATGATTTCACACAGCTAGTGCCATCAATAGACATCCAAAATGGTAACCAGAAAGCCACCATGACTGCCTCAAAACTGGTCATTGAACCAACCAGGTTGGAAGAGACCTCCAAGATCATCCAGTCCAACCTAGCACCCAGACCTATCCAATCAACCAGACCATGGCACTAAGTGCCTCATCCAGGCTTTGCTTGAACACCTCCAGGGATGGCCACTCCACCACCTCCCTGGGCAGCCCATTCCAACGCCAATCACTCTCTCTCTGGCAACAACTTCATCCTAACATCCAGCTTAGACCTACCCTGGCACAACTTGAGGCTGTGTCCCCTTCTTCTGGTGCTGCTTGCCTAGCAGAAGAGACCAACCCCCACCTGGCTACAGCCTCCCTTCAGGAAGTCGTAGACAGCAATGAGGTCTGCCCTGAGCCTCTTCTTCTCCAGGCTGCACACCCCCAGCTCCCTCAGCCTCTCCTCATAGGGTTTGTGTTCCAGGCCCCTCACCAGCTTTGTTGCCCTTCTCTGGACATGTTCCAGCACCTCAACATCTCTCTTGAATTGAGGGGCCCAGAACTGGATACAGTACTCAAGGTGTGGCCTGACCAGTGCCAAGCACAGGGGAAGAATAACCTCCCTTGTCCTGCTGGCCACACTGCTCCTGATGCAGCCCAGGATGTCATTGGCTCTCTTGGCCACCTGGGCACACTGCTGCCTCATCTTTAGCTACTATCTGCCAGTACCCCCAGGTCCCTTTCCTCCTGGCTGCTTTCCAGCCACTCAGTCCCCAGCCTGTGGCGCTGCTTGGGGTTGTTGCGGCCAAAGTGCAGAACCCTGCACTTGGCCTTATTCAATCTCATCCCATTGGCCTCTGCCCACCCATCCAGCCTGTCCAGCCCCCTCTGCAGGGCTCTCCTACCTTCCAACAGATCAACACCTGGTCTGAATTATTAATCTCCTGAAGGCAAAACAGGCAGCTGATTTTCAAGTAAGCTCTTCTTAAAACAATCTCTCACCTTAAAAAGCTTTCCTCAAGAAATGATCCTAAGTATACTTCTCTTTATGCCAGCAGCTGTCACCTTCTGAAATAGGCTTTTATTTTCTGGGGGCTCTGCAAAAGAAAAACAGATTTAAATTATTCTTATTTTTTTTAATATTCCAGTGTTTGAAAATACATTGCAAAACTTAAACTTAGTGGCTTGCACTTTCAGATTATTTCCAGAATAGAGATACTTTGATAAATGAGACAGAATTCAAGAAAGCCAAAAGAGCACATCCATCAAGACAAATTTCTTGTATGCCTCTAATTACTACAGCATCTACTAGGAAGTCAAAACATCAAGAGAACTGCGGCAACAGAATTTCCAGATGTAACTCATGACTACAATCTAAGTGAACCAAACCACAACAGAATCTTCGAGGATTTACATTAAGAAAAGAGCATGTAAAGTATAAAAAACAGGAAGAAACAGGTTTTCCATATAGCTATGAATGCAAGGATTTGTGTATAACTGCATAGGGACTAACATTAAATGTTTACTCATTATCTCAGAATCACAGAATTAACCAGGATGGAAAAGACCTCTGAGATCATTGAGCCCAACCTATCACCTAACCTCTGTAATCAACTAAACCATGGCACTAAGTGCCTCATCCAGTCTCCTTTTAAACACCTCCAGGGATGGTGACTCCACCACCACCCTGGGCAGCCCATTCCAATGCCAATCACTCTTTCTGTGAAAGATTCATACCAGAATGTCTCATCTAAAGTTAGGTCATTAGATAGTTGAGCAATGTCCTTGTAAGAAAAGACACATTAAACAAAACTGACAAAGACACACTATGTAAGGGTAAAGAAAACAGAACTGCCTTCATCATCTCCACTACTTAAAACACTGCACTAATCATGGACACATGCACAAAAATCTTACTAAGGGACAGTTTTGTTCATATTCAAGCAGACATTACTTAGTATTCCTGTCAAGTTATATAGTGACATTCTAAAAACAAAGTTCTGCCCATGTAAATACAAAACTTCCATTCTCCATGACCAAAAATAGAGGACATTGTGTGACACATTCAGTCATTGCAAAGAAACAGCAGCTATGCAAGCAGGTATGAAAGGAGAAAAAAAATGCAGCAGGCTACAAGCATTAGCAAATTCTCCACGTGCTTCGTAACAGAAACAAAACCACTTGATGCAAAGCTCAGGATAAAGCCTTTAGCAGCAAAACAATAGAGTCAAGTGTAAAACATTGTAGTAAATTCAGCTACGATCCTCCAATCACAAATACAAGCCAAATGGAAAAGCCAGAGTACCACTGCAATCCCAAGCAGAAATCCAAGCTGGGCAGTGAGTGGCTGCAGAGCAGCCCTGAAGAGAGGGACTTTGGGGTGCTGCTGGACAAGAAGCTCAACAGGAGCCAGCAGTGTGCACTTGCAGCCCAGAAAGCCAAGCAGAGCCTGGGTTGCAGCAGCAGAAGTGTGGCCAGAGGGCCAGGGAGGTGATTCTCCCCCTCTGCTCTGCTCTGCTGAGACCTCACCTGGAGTCCTGCATCCAGTGCTGGAGCCCCTATAAGAAAAACGATGCTGGAGTGTGTCCAGAGAAAGACCAGGAGGATGCTCAGAGGGCTGCAGCGGCTCAGCTACATGGACAGACTGAAAGAGTTGGGGCTGTGCAGGCTGGAGCAGAGGAGGCTCCCAGGTGACCTTCTTGTGGCCTTCCAGCATCTGAAGGGGGCTACAAAAAAGCTGGGGTGGAACTTTTCAGGATGTCAGGGAGTGGCAGGAGTGGGGGGATGGAGCAAAGCTGGAGGTGGGGAGAGTGAGGCTGGAGGTGAGGAGGAAGTTGTTGAGCAGGAGAGTGGTGAGAGGCTGGAATGGGTTGTCCAGGGAGGTGGTTGAGGCCCCATGGCTGGAGGTGTTTCAGGCCAGGCTGGATGAGGCTGTGTGCAGCCTGCTCTAGGGTAGGGTGTCCCTGGGCATGGCAGGGAGCCTGGGAGTGGCTGCTCCTTGTGGTCCCATGACTATACAGAAATAATTTTTAATCCCTCATCTGGTTCAAATGGGAGTCTTGTAAATAAAACCCTTAACAAAGGCAGCACCTAGGCACATTTTGATTTCAAGTATGTGTTAAAGAACTGCATGTGGTAAAATCAATTCTGAAAACAGCATTAAAAGAAACAACAGATTGGTGACACTTACAAAACAGACAAGCTTGATCTTCAGCTATTTGCACAGAAAAAGCATTTTTTTGAAAGAACCCTTCTATATCACAAGTCAGAATGAAGAATTGTATCAATATAAAAATAAAATGCAGATCTTCTCCAATTACTACTGACTTTCTATCCACAAGCTTATTTTTATCTGCATATATGTCATTAGAAGTTAAAACTGATAATAAAAGTTTAATACTGGTCTAATACTGGACTATACTAGCTAATAGATCAAAGTATAACAAAAGCTTGTAGATAAACTATACAGACATCTGTAAGAAAGAAATAAAATGTTACACAAATTCTCTAGTGTTCAAGCACAATAGAACCTGATCACTACAGACAGATTGCTACCTCAGTGTAATAAACCACTGGATAATGAGTATAAAAGAATTAAAAATATGACAAAGATAGAGCACAAAACCTAGATGATCTATTCCTTCTGGAAGTACTGCTGAGGCAGTCAAAGCCAATCCCACAAGTGGGCCTTTTAAGACTGAGGATATATAAGACATTCTCTTATAATGAAGCATCATAGAACATTTCAAGATATCAAATTAACAGTAAGAATTCACCAGAGCCAGACACTACTCAGAAGAATTGTTAAGAGCATCAAATTGCCAAACTACTAATTCTGCAGAAACATAGGCTAAAGGTGACTTAAGTGAAGAGAAATGGGAGTGGAAAATAGACATTTTTTTGAGAGCTTGACAAGGCAATCAGAGGTATAACAAAACCAGTCTATCTTCCATACCAGGCAAGCTGGGTGAAACTATACTTAAGAATTCGTAGACTGAAATAATAGGGAGGCTAAAGGAGTTGGAAGTGGTGGGGGAACAGAAGACTTCTAAAAAGCTTCTGATGCTGTCTCTCACAGAAAGCTGTTATGGAAACTAAGACTCCGCAGGGCATGATTTAAGAGACATAGAATTTGTGCCAGGACTAAGCTATTGCTCAGAATGGTCACCTGCACATCTGCCATTTCACATTATTATCTGTGATTAAGTTTGCAAAATATATTAAATGACTATGAGCAATCAAAACTGCCACATCATTAACAAACTTGCAGAAGAATCCCAGAATAATGAGCAACAAGATATACCTATTGGGGACAGAGTGGCTGGAGAGCAGCCAAGAAGAAAGGGAGCTGGGGGTACTGGTGGATAGTAGCTGAAGATGAGGCAGCAGTGTGCCCAGGTGGGCAAGAGAGCCAATGGCATCCTGGCCTGCATCAGGAACAGTGTGGCCAGTAGGACAAGGGAGGTTATTCTGCCCCTGTACTCAGCACTGGTCAGGCCACACCGTGAGTGCTGTGTCCAGTTCTGGGCTCCTCAATTCAAGAAAGATGTTGAGGTGCTGGAAGGTGTCCAGAGAAGGGCAACAAAGCTGGTGAGGGGCCTGGAGCACAGCCCTGTGAGGAGAGCCTGGAGAAGAGGAGGCTCAGGGGTGACCTCATTGCTGTCTACAGCTTCCTGAAGGGAGGTTGTAGCCAGGTGGGGTTGGTCTAATTCTGCCAGGCAACCAGCAACAGAATGAGGGGACACAGTCTCAAGTTGTGCCAGGGGATGTCTAGGCTGGATGTCAGGCGGAAATTCTTCACAGAGAGAGTGATTGGCATTGGAATGGGCTGCCCAGGGAGGTGGTGGAGTCACCATCCATGGAGGTGTTGAAGAAAAGAGTGGATGAGGCACTTAGTGCCATGGTCTGGTTGATTGGCCAGGGCTGTGGGATAGGCTGGACTGGATGAGCTTGGAATTCTCTTCCAACCTATTTGAACCTATGATTCTAAGTCACACATCAGTAAATTCACTGCAACACACTGGGAGAGAGAATGCTGGGTTATCTAATGACAGACAAAGGTCTAGTCTTTGAACATGTGTTTTCAGATACAGACTTTGAAGTGGTCAGGGTCAGGAACCATTCAGAATATTAAACTTTATTTTTCAGTGAAGAAAACAGTGAATGTAACATATTCTTACACTGCTGATACATTTGTCATGTACATGCTTTCATAGAATCATAGAATCAACCAGGTTGGAAGAGACCTCCAAGATCATCCACTCCAACCTAGCACCCAGCCCTATCCAATCAACCAGACCATGGCACTGAGTGCCTCATCCAGGCTTTTCTTGAAGACCCCCAGGGACGGTGCCTCCACCACCTCCCTGGGCAGCCCATTCCAATGCCAATCACTCTCTCTGTGAAGAACTTCTGCCTAACATCCAGCCTATACCTACCCTGGCACAACTTGAGACTGTGTCCCCTTGTTCTATTGCTGGTTACCTGGGAGAAGAGGCCACCCTCCACCTGGCTACAATGCCCTTCCAGGTAGTTGTAGACAGTAATAAGATCACCCCTGAGCCTCCTCTTCTCCAGGCTAAACAGGCCCATAAAGAAAGTAAAGCACCAGAGAAAACAGGTGATATTGATGAGATTAAAGAGCAGCTTCTGCACAAAGGTAGCTCTTTTTTTTTTGCTCTGAAAGCAGGTAAGTATGGCAGGATGCCAGATGAGAGTACTAAAAAAAAACCCCACAAACCATGATAGCACAAAGCAACATGGGATGCCAGATTCATGAAGGGCTTCCCAGAACAGAGGAGCACCAAATGACATTTTAAAGAGGCTCTTTGCCTCTTTGCCTAGTAAATAATTAGATAACAGAATTCAACGTCTAAATATTTTTGAGGCCAAGAAGCAAACTAGTTCCAAAATTATTAAAAAAATGTGAAAAGAACAGCAGAATTCCCCTATCATGACATCTCTAAACTTCAAAAGCAGGACAAACATTATTATTCTACATTTGTGAGCCTTCTTATCTGACAGTAGCAAACACTGAGCTAGACGGACTCACACAGTGCCCTCTCAATTGTCTTATCACTGCAGTTGTATATTCATACAACCCCAGCTTTTCTTAGCAGCTCTTGCAGCTGTGTTCTGGCCAAAAATGCATGCAAATACAAACAGTAAGGATGCAAGGAAAGCCAAAGAAAAGCACAGCCTCAAACGAGAGTATCTGACTAACAAGTTTTCACCGAACTCTCAATTCTGCAGCACTGCAACATTCATCTCCACACTGTATCTTAACACAAAAATGAAGTGCGCAGGGTGAGGGATGATAAAAAGCTCTACCAGCTAAAGCACAGGGTTGTTGTAGAATACAAAGAAACATATAATGCTAAAATAACCAAAAGCTGGCCACAAATTAAAACAGAATAAATACTCAAACCACTGACTCAGGCTCATTTAAAGTATATATTATACAGCGTATTAAAGAAACCTCTGAACAAGCAACAGCAATGAAAGACAACTGAAGTGTTGCATTTTCAAGAGATTCCTTGTCCTAGATGAATAGTGAATATGACGACAACTGCTAGGAAAAGTGGCAGCAAGAGTCAACACTGAAATTAAACGGTAGTCATAGTAACCTCACTGACTAATGAGTTATTCTATGTGCACAGTTAACTTATTTATTTCCTGATTTCTTTCATTCCATTGCATGCCAAATTCTCCAGTTCAAAGATAGGAAGCAATCTGAATGTATCATTTCATACTCTGACATTCATCCTTCTTAGGACAAAGTCAGAATGAACATAAGAAAGGCCCCCAAAAATCCAGGTGCAAACCCTCAACCCCAAGGCTACCTATCTCACCAGTGAAGACCAAAGGAGGAAGAACACTGACACAGTACTAAAGGTCCCAAAACTTTTCTACACACTATTTAGCAACACAGAATATTGCTAGTAGCCTCCTCTTCAAGCACTGTTGTTACCACTTGAGATTTAAGAAGAGGTGTAGCAAAACTGAAATCCATAGGACGTGAAATACTTCTCAAAGTCTAGAGGCAGTCTAAACTCTTCCCATGGCCCAGTACCAGCCAGAATTTCTTTCAGCAGCCAAAACAATTAAATTAATAATCTGACATTGATATATGAAAATACTAGTCTCCTCAGGAGGTGCATAACCTAGGAGGAAGTTCTTCACAGAGAGTGATTTCCCATTGGAATGGGCTGCCCAGGGAGGTGGTGAAGTCACCGTGCCTGGAGGTCTTCAAGAAGAGACTGGATGAGACACTTGGTGCCATGGTCTGGTTGACTGGATAGGGCTGGGGGATAGGTTGGACTGGATGACCTTGGAGGTCTCTTCCAACCTGGTTGATTCTATGATTCTATCCCTCTTCAGAAAGAAATTCAAGGAACAATCAGAGCATCTCTTCTTTCCTCCTCTGTTAAACTAATTACATCCTTCTAGTTCATTAAACCCTCCACTTAGTTAACTCACTAATCATCCACGTTCTTGAGGGCATTTGTTTCACTGGCACTACTATATCACATTTAATGTAGCTCCATTACACACAATTCTCTATAGAAAACCAGTTAACAAGGATCACAACTCCTTGAGGAAGAGTCCTGTTCTTTCCCAACTGCTATTCCAGACTGCTGAAATGCAGGCAATGTATGTAACACATTGCATGGTTCAGGGAAAGGTTTTGCCTCAAATCTTTGTTTTCTGCTCCTGAGCTGAATGACTTTACTTTCCACACACTCTGTATCCTAAAAGAAACTCACTGTGGTAACTGTGTTAAACAGGCTATGGTTAAGCTCACTGTAAGGGCAGAATCATCAGAAAGGCAGATGAGTGTACCCTCTCAGAACACTTGTAAGAGCACAAAAAGATGTCATACATACATTTTACAAGTATATACTGGAACTAACTTTTCAATGTACATGAAGAAATCTACTCCACCTTTTTTTGACAGTCAGTTTTGTTTGGGTATCATCAGTGATTTGCCATTGGAATGGGCTGCCTGCCCAGGGAAGTGGTGGAATTGCTGTCCCTGGAGGTGTTCAAGAAAAGACTGGATGAGGCACTTAGTGCCATGGTCTAGTTGATTGGATAGAGCTGGGTGATAGGTTGCACTGGATGAGCTTGCAGGTCTCTTCCAACCTGGTTGATTGTATGATCAGTTATAAAGAACATTCCCTCTGAAGGGTATTCTCACTTGAAGACGTTTAAATGGATCAACTTCCAGTTAATGGATGTTAAAAGTTGAGAACACTTAACCTCCCAGGTCTCTGGAAAAATGATACCAGAGGGCACTTCAGCAAAACAAGTACACTTGGGCTCTTCACATAGCCATTTATTTCTTATACTTAAAATTCAACCTCTCTGCAACAACAACCTAGCTGATATGGCAACAGGGTTTTTTTTTAAAATCCCCATTCTTTCACTCTGCATACCAAGAGGACTCTTTTCAGAAATTATTCTAAGCCAGTGCTCCACAGGACACAGTACAATTCATGGATATTCCTCAGGAAAAATAAAATACAACCAACGTTTAGAGAGGATAATAATGTTTCTGTTGCAGACAATGGCTATTTAGGTACCTCAGAAATTCAGAGTTCTTGCCTCACACACCTTAAGGTAAACTAACCAACTGCATCTTCAAACCTGAAGTCCCAACTTAACCTGAGAAAAAAAATCTGCAGACGGGCACAAGCCATTCTGTTGTAATAGCTGAACGTTAACAATCATCTGCTTAACCACTGCTTTGGAAAGGGTAGCTCCCACTCACTTGAAAGCAGACTAACCACATCCACACTGCAAATCCCTCCATCTCCACTAAGCTCCTCAAGTGTGGTTGAGGGGGACTTTAGTGATCATAGAATCATAGAATACACCAAGTTGGAAGAGATCTTCAAGATCAACCAGTCCAACCTATCATCCAGCCCTGTCTAATCAACTAGCCCACGGCACTAAGTGTCTCATCCAGGCTTTGCTTGAACACCTCCAGGGACAGTGCCTCCACCACCTCCCTGGGCAGCCCATTCTAATGCCAATCACTCTCTCTGACAACAACTTCCTCCTAACATCCAGCCTTGAGGCTGTGTCCCCTTCTTCTGTTGCTGGTTGCCTGGCAGAAGAAACCAACCTCACCTGGCTACAGCCTCCATTCAGGTAGTCATAGATAGCAATGAGGTCCCCCCTGAGCCTCCTCTTCTGCAGGCTGCACAACCCCAGCTCTCTCAGCCTCTGTTCACAGGGCTGTGTTCCGGGCCCCTCACCAGGTCCATCACCCTTCTCTGGACACGTTCCAGTACCTCAGCATCTCTCTTGAATTGAGGAGCCCATATATTAGAGAGCAAGAGACCACCATATCATCATGCCCAACAGAACAATGCTTTAGCAGTATGATAGGCTGGGTATGTGCTGCATGCTCTGAGGAAATCCGAAGCCTTAAGTTTGAGGACATATGGCATATGCAGATAGGATACCTCTAGAAGACAGTTCTGCATAAGACACAAATCTGTGGCAGTGTGCACCCATGAAGCAGAGCCCAGAGAAAACAACCCCATCAGCTGTCAGCAAGTTTCCTTTCAGATGCTACCAGCTGGCTCCAGAAAAACAGAGTTAGAAATTATGCAGCATGGAAAACTAAGAGGATGTGGAATCAAACTCAGATTTTGACCTTAATAAGGATGCATCTAATTACTTCCTCATATATAAAAAAGAATAATTTAGATAGATTATATTATCTGGATGCCAATGTTAAAACAGTAGCTTCATATTTACTTGACACATTTACTGCTAACAGACTTCAAATTAATCCATTCATTTAATCCAAAAAGGGTATTAGAAGATTTCTCTATCTTTGTTACAGACCTTTAGCTCTTTATAATTCTCTGCTTTTTTGGACATGCACTTCAAATCCTAGCATTTTTTTGTTTTGTTATTTGGCAAATCAGGCATTTCCTTTTATCTGGTGAACTTCCTCTGCTCAACTCACAAACAACCATATTACAGAATTTAAAGAAAATCTATCCTCCTTAGGAGAAAACACACCATTCACAGGATCAGCATACAACAAACACAGTCATACCAACAACAAACTCTTTTCTGAGGACATGCTTTTCATCTTTTACTGACAAAAAAACCCAACTCTCACAACATTCTGCTGGAAGGATAGAACAGTTGCTTTCCAATACCATTATTTACAGTGCTTAAGCTGTTATACTTTAAAGACTTTGCAGTTCGATTGACTGCACCCATTATCTTGAATTCCTGAGAGGTCCTTGGAGCCAGCAGTGTGCCCAGGTGGCCAAGAGAGCCAGTGGCATCCTGGCCTGCATCAGGAATGGTGTGGCCAGCAGGAGCAGGGAGGTCATTCTGCCCCTGTACTCTGCACTGGTTAGGCCACACCTTGAGTACTGTGTTCAGTTCTGGGCCCCCCAGTTTAGGAGGGACATTGAGATGCTTGAGCGTGTCCAGAGAAGGGCGACGAGGCTGGGGAGAGGCCTTGAGCACAGCCCTACGAGGAGAGGCTGAGGGAGCTGGGATTGGTTAGCCTGGAGAAGAGGAGGCTCAGGGGTGACCTTATTGCTGTCTACAACTACCTGAGGGGAGGTTGTGGCCAGGAGGAGGTTGCTCTCTTCTCTCAGGTGGCCAGCACCAGAACGAGAGGACACAGCCTCAGGCTGTGCCAGGGGAGATTTAGGCTGGAGGTGAGGAGAAAGTTCTTCCCTGAGAGAGTCATTGGACACTGGAATGGGCTGCCCGGGGAGGTGGTGGAGTCGCCGTCCCTGGGGCTGTTCAAGGCAGGACTGGACGTGGCACTTGGTGCCATGGTCTGGCCTTGAGCTCTGTGGTAAAGGGTTGGACATGATGATCTATGAGGTCTCTTCCAACCCTGATGATACTGTGATACTGTAATAAAAATACTGTGGGGCATTATTCCACAGTCGTGAACGTTTCAAAGCAGAAGCCACAACTTGGAAATTAGATGTTCTCTGAAAGAAACCCAAAACACTACAGAAGGTCTTAGCATAACTCACAAAAGGTTAATTTTAACAGACATAGTGGCAGTACACTACATTAAACAGATTTAAACAGCTTGACATGATATCAGATAGGATAAGCTTTAGGTATTCAAATATTAAGGTCTATCCAGAGACCACACTCTTTATCTGTTTATAGTCTCACCTCGGGTGAATTTTGTGATTTTCTGGCCCAGCAGCTAACAACTTCTCCAGCTTTGCCGCTATTAGTATGTTATTTGTGTAAGCACTGCAGCACCACATATTCTGTTAAATTATTCCTGCTTTTATTAACCATTAAATCTATGCCACTTCCTACTCTAGTCTTCCTACCAGTGAGAAAAACAACTTACTACTGTTATTCTCCATTCAAACAGCAAACATTATACATGTCATGACAAACTACCCAAGTTACAATATGCTGCTAATGTATGGAAAACATTGTCCAAATTCTCTAAAGCAGAAAGTTAGACATAAACAGAGCTGGAAGGGGGAGGAAAGCAGCAAAGCTGACAAATCAAGTACTGAAATTAAGAGATTCACAAACTGAGGATGAAAACCTAAATGCCACGCTCTTTAGAATATGCATTATGTGATCATTTAATTACTTCCACTGTGCTTTTCTCCATAAATGCCTGACTTTTTTATTAGAGATGATAGAGTGCTCACTCTAATTCAGCATTCTGCCAGAGGGGCTCCTCTTCATGACTTCATCATGCTCACTGCTGTTAAGTGTATGTCTCACAGTTTCTAAACAGGCAATTTCAGGAAACAAAGGGGTCACTTTAACACCATTCTGGATTCTATTTCTGCTGCTGGCAAAAGACTGCTTACACAACGTGCAACAATTCACAAACTCTTCACGGGCTGCCCCTACTTAAAAAGATTTTTCATTAGGTCTTAACTCTGGTAATTTATTTTGATGCTTAGGGTTAATTTCTTAAGGTCTCAGCTCTCCCTGTTAAAATAAATAGCTTTCAAAACCACAATATAAAAAAGGTAGTGATCAAACTATAACAATTACAAAACAGCATACAAAAGTTCTGTCTTCAGACCAAGAATTGATTACTACACAGAAAAGTGCCTAATACATTATAAACTATTAAACAGTTATTTGTCAAGTATTTCCCTTGCTAGTGCTTAATATTAGAAGGTTCCAAATGGACTGAATCATTTAGAAAGCTATAGAGTATACCTAAAGGACAGATAAAGAGCACACATGCAGTGTTTCTATTCCTCCCTTAAGATCATCGTAATGGAGAACTATGTCACAAGAAACATGTCACAGTATGCAACTACTGCTGTGACTCCACATTCACTCTACCAACAACATAAGGGCGAGACTTGGTCTGCATAGTAGCTCTCCCTTCCACTAAAAAAATAGCACATCAGAAAGCCTAACAAAATCCTTTAGCTGTGCAGGGTTTGATTCCACAATACAGCCAAGATTAAGCAGCCAGTTTGTCTTGCTAACATTTCAAAGACAGAAAATCTGACAACTGGCCAGAAAACAGTCACTGAATCACAGTATAGTTACACGTATAGAGAACTATCTCTACACATGGCTGCGGCAATCATCTGTGTGTCGTGAGCATGTTAGTAACAAGCATGGATGTTGGAAACAAGGTTAAAAATTGTATGTGGTTAAACCATTTGTCATCTTCCCTCTAGTACAGAAAGGCATGAAGTACATGAAGGAGGCTGGTGACTACAGAGCAAATGGTAATCTGAGATCCAAAGCAGAATGGTGCTACAAAGCATAATTGACTGAGATTAATAACAGCATTGTTTTTATTTTTTAGGGAATGTATTTATCAGGGAAACCCACAGGACTGAGAAAATCCCTGTTATTTCAGATGTATTACACTCAAACTCAACCTAAACTTTGCATTTAAACTTGCAGGACAAATTAGAAAATATTAGGATCATGCTGACAAATATAACGTTAAAATCCTCCATCCCATGAAGTTGTCCTGAAAGAAAAAAAGGAGAAAAGGAGAAAAGAAAAAGAAATCAAACTAACATCAGAGGAAAAAAAAAAAAAAAAGGGGGGGGGGGGGGGGGGCGGAATCAAAGAACCCATTTAAAGAATCACCTTTGCTGTTTTCTAAGAGATTTTCAAAACTTCCTATGCATTTGTGTGACCACACAAGTAGGCTCTTCAAAAGATTGTTTCTCAAACCATGGAAAAAAAAAGCTTTGAATCCCACTGATTCAGGAGTAATTTACTTTTGTTTTAAGTTACCAAAATAAATCTCTCTAAAGACACGCTACAAGTATCTAATGCAAATGCTAAAAGAGCAGAAATTTGCTGCATGCTTGCACACCCAGTATTTTAAACTTCCTAATAAGATGGTGACCACTCAACAATTCGTAGACTATCTCTACTGTACAGCAAACCTCTCCATTAAGTTTTCAGCATCCATTTTTATGAGGCAAATACATAAAAAATACGATTAAGGCAGTACTAGGTGGAGAGGTTTAAGATAGGAGTATATAAACAGTTTACTTCCTGTTACAATGAACTTAGACTTTCCTCTCTTCCCTCGCTGCTTCTCCTCCCATAAAAGCCAAAGAATCCCCTTCCCTCCCCCTCGAACAACTTGGCAAACACTGCAAAAAAGACTCCTCCCTGCTTAGTGGTGACCTCATGCAGCTAGCCCATCTCCTTGTACGGAGCAACGCCAGGCTCGCCGCCAGCCTTCTCCGCCTTCATGCTGATACCGCAAACATACCTTCCTTCACCCCGATACTTTTCGGCTGAAAAGAACATCGCTAAGCGGCAACAAGCAGGGGGGGCTGGCCGGGCAGGAAGAAGAGGTCTCCGCATGGACACAGAACAGACCAACAGATTCCTGCTCCAAACTCGCGTCTCGCACAAACTCATTTCCTATCACCAAAGCACCTCTCCTCTCCATTACACAAAGAACTAAACTGAACTCAGAACATTTTTTAGTATGGAAATACATCCTATGTTACACAACTGCAGCACAACCCCATATAGCTGATTCTCACTTCCTGGCATTCTCTTTACTCCAGTGAGGCAGAAATTCCTCCCCTCTTAACAAAGACCCGTCTTATCTTCCCTTGCATTACCCTACTTTAAAATCATCTCCTTTTTCAGCCTCTCTTTACTTCCAAGTATCTCCTCAGAATAATTTCAACACGATCTGTTTATACACTAGAAATCCAAGTATCAACTGACAAACAACCACCCTTTGAGAGCTTCAGTTGTGACATGAAGATATACTTGGAAGAAAGCAGAAAAACATCCTGGTGGTGCTTAACAGTTAAATGGTAACCTTGTACATAAAAGACTTGAATATTACCAAAGCTCAGCTCCTGCGGGGTTAACTTTCCATGTGATCTCCTGGACTACTATGTCCAGCTCCTGAGACCTCAACAAAGGGAAGACAGCAACCTTTTGGAATGGGTCCAGAGGAGCGTCACAAAAATGATTATAGAGATGAACACCTCTGCTGAGAAAAGGCTTAGAGAGATGGAGTTGTCCAACCTGGACAAATGAACGCTCCAGTGGGACCTTAACGAGGTCTTTCAGTGACACCTGTGAGTAAAACGGGGACAGACTTTTTAGCAGAGCTTGCTGTCACAGAGTTAAGTGGCAATGGTTCTAAACCAAGGGCAGATGTAGTGAAACACCAAAACAGGTTAACCACCGAAGTGCTCCCCACCCCTGTAAACATTCAAGGTCAGACTGGATGGGGCTTCCAAGCAACCTATTCTAGTTGAAGATGTTTCTGCTCACTGCAAGGGGAGTTGGACTAGATGACTTTTAAAGGTCCCTTCCAAAGCAAACTGTAACAGTACTGTCAAGTTGCTTCAACACATTAAATTTACAATGAGAGGGAATATCTATCTGTCTCACTAACAATAATCATTAAAGTAATTCAACCTGCAATACGTTTGTTATTTTCAATTTGCTTTGACTGTTAGTGGATTAGAAGTATGAATGTTTCATCTCCTTGAGTCTGTACCAACCATCTCTTTATTAGATATTACTTAGTATGTACAATAAACTGAAAATAGTATTAACTACATTAAGCAAAAACCTTCAGACTTCACCTAGGTTCTTCTTACATGGCAAACTGTTACAAGAAATTGCCTTGCAGCATGGCAGAGTAAAAAAAAGTTAGATCAAAAAGCTGTGCTGCCTTCTTGCAAACAGAAGAGCTGGCTATTAACATAGGATGTGTCATTTCTATGGGTATAAATTCAAACAAAACAGAAACATACTCCAACATCAAAAAGGATGTTTATTGCTTTTCTGTATATTGCCTACTCAAATACCAATATGCGAGCATTTAGGACCCCCGCAGATTTCAAACCCACAAACACGCAAAGCATAAAAACCAAACCCAAAACACATAAGAAAACCCTCTAAGGGAGTAGCACCAAAAAGACCCTAGATACGCAAGCTGTAAATCAAATGCACAAGCTAGGAAATCCGCTCAGCTCTAAGCATTGTCGAGGTGTGCGGGGGAGGTAAGGAAGGGGCGGGGGGGAACAGAACAGAGGAGCCACATCAGGACTGGGGGGAGACGCAGGACACATCAAAGTTTCCAGCGGCAACGGGCGCGTCCTCACATTATTAACAGCTGATACAGCCTGGTCGGCGCGTCGCGGAGCAGCCAGCGCACGGGAAGGTGAAGAGATATGCCAGGAATCGGCGGAGATACGCGCTGCAGCAACCGGACGAGTCTGCTCTTCCCCTCCCTTTGCCTTCCAGCCCGAACCTCGTCGGCCCGCGGTGTCGCTCTGACCCCGTACAGGGATCCCCACCCGCCGCGCTGCCTGCCCCGGCGGGGTGGATCCACCGATGGAGGAGAGGCGCCCCTGACGCCTCCCCGCGCCACCGCCGCCACCGCAGAGGAAAGCGCTGGTGGCGCCGGTGTCCGCCCCGCCCGCCGCAGGTAAACCTGCTCGCGGGGCCTACCCGCCCCCCTCCACCGGCTGCCCCCTCAGCGGACGGGCAGAACACTGCTGGGGGGAGGGCTGGCCGCCCCCTCGCCCCGGCACCGGTCCCGGGAAGCGGGAACTAGCGGCGGCGCCACCACGCCGCATACGGCACCTACCTACCTGACAACTCGAGCCCCTCCACCGCCGCTGACGCCGAGCCCCACCAGCGGCACGTGACCGGCGCGGGCCAGTCAGCGCCAGGCCGCTCGCTCCCTGCCGGCCAATCGGAGCGCTCCTGGCCTGCCGGTGACGCTGTGCCGCTGGGGGCCAGTCCGCGGGGGAAGCAGCGTCACTGCCGCCCCCGCCCGGCCCGGAGGGACACCGCGATTGGACGGCAGCCGTGCAGCCCCGCCCCCGCCGCGCCCTGCCTCCGTATCCCAGCAACGGCCTCCGCGCGGCCTCCGGGAGCCGCGCCCGGGGAGAGGTCAGCGCTGGGGGAGCACGGGCGCGGGTCCGATCGAGGGCTTAATAACTGCTAAGGAGTGTTTGCCCTTGTAATTACAACACCACAAGGCAGCGTACACCGGGCTTAAAGCATCTGTATAAATGCTAGAGTACTGCGCCTGGAGTACTGCGTCCAGCTCTGCAGCCCCTGGGACAAGAGGGATGTGGAGATGCTGGGGTGTGTCCAGAGCAGGGCCAGGAGGATGCTCAGAGGGCTGCAGCGACTCTACTGTGAGCACAGACTGAAAGAGTTGGGGCTGTGCAGGCTGGAGCAGAGGAGGCTCCCAGGTGACCTTCTCGAGGCTTTCCAGCATTTGAAGTGGGCTACAAGAAAGCTGGGGAGGGACTTTTCAGGCTGTTAGGGAGTGACAGGACTAGGGGGAATGGAGCAAAGGTGGAGGTGGGGAGAGTGAGGCTGGAGGTGAGGAGGAAGTTGTTGGTGATGAGAGTGGTGAGAGGCTGGAATGGGTTGCCCAGGGAGGTGGTTGAGGCCCCATGGCTGGAGGTGTTTCAGGCCAGGCTGGCTGAGGCTGTGTGCAGCCTGCTCTAGGGTAGGGTGTCCCTGGGCATGGCAGGGGGGGTTGGAACTGGCTGCTCCTTGTGGTGCCTTCCAACCCTGACTGATTCTGTGATTTTGTGTCATTTCTGGGCTACTACTTACTGTGGAAATACAGGTGTGAACATAAAAGAAACATATGGGACTAAGAGATGGCAAATCCTGAAGAACTGACTCCTGGGCACCACATCCTATCTTTTGTAACAAATTGTTTTTATAGCAAATGCAAAAATTAATTCATAATACAAAGCCTGATACTATGATGCATTTCAGAAGAGCAGGTTTGACTAAAATCTGACTAAAGTTACAGACAATTACCGTTTCACAAGAAGTTGCCAGTCACTAGTGTTTAGAAATGGGAATATAACAAAATAATTATGTGGGCATGTGCTAGTTTGAAGCTAGCTAGAATGTTTTGGTGAGAAGAATTAGATTACAGGCTGAGAAAGGGAAACAATGGTGCTGTCTGCTTCACCCAAACCATCACAGGGCAGAGCAATCATATTCCAATCCACAGCATCTTTGCAAACTGGAGAGTCCAAACACAAATCATGAAACTCTGCTATGTGCAGTTTTCTACCTCTGTTTAAGTCATTTCTGCCTTTTTCTTCCAAAGCATCACATAGAAATAACATTTGTTTTCTTTACCTCTATCAAATGGGAAGGAATTAAATTCTTTTGTACCTTATCCATACTCACCTGAGACCTATATATCATTAAAAGCAAGTTTGAGTGATACTACGAAACCAACATTATTTTGTGGCAAAAGGTAGGGTCCTATGTTGTACTTTACATTTGGATGTTTTTTGACAGTGTCCTATTTAGGATAAAAGCATAGAATTGACATAAATGGTTGCTGTCTGTGTACCCACCAGACCACTGCAGTTAATTTAGCTCTCTTGGATACTCACCAAGGTTTGTAGAGGTTCTCCTACGTACCTCTGAGTTTCTCATCACTCCGCAGCTTGTGTGTCGTCTTCCATTCACACAGTGTGATGATCCATTGGTAAAAAGGGTTAGATCCATGTTCTCTAGAGGTTAATCCTGCAGATACTCCCATGGGTGGCTGGAGTCAAACACCACCCAAGTACAGTCATGATGTGGTTTACCACCTGAGTGAAAAGGCAGTAAAGCTGCTAAATTTAAAACATAGATCTTTTTAAAAATAATATTATCTGCATTCAAAAACATTAGTTCATAGTGATGTCCTATTTCTAGGGAAGATACTGTGTAGCATGTTGCTCAAGAATTGGTTCTACTTCGTGCAGGACATGCAGGTTGTTCAGTAACCCAGTACTGATAGCCTAGATTTCTCTAGCATAGTTGTTGTAGCTGTTGCTTTCCATGAGTATTATTCTCTGCCACTACAACTACCTGAGGGGTGGTTGTGGCCAGGAGGAGGTTGCTCTCTTCTCTCAGGTGGCCAGTGCCAGAACGAGAGGACACAGCCTCAGGCTGCAGAAGGGGAGATTTAGGCTGGAGGTGAGGAGAAAGTTCTTCCCTGAGAGAGTCATTGGACACTGGAATGGGCTGCCCGGGGAGGTGGTGGAGTCGCCGTCCCTGGAGCTGTTCAAGGCAGGACTGGACGTGGCACTTGGTGCCATGGTCTAGCCTTGAGCTCTGTGGTAAAGGGTTGGACTTGATGATCTATGAAGTCTCTTCCAACCCTGATGATACTGTGATACTGTGACACCTGAGTTGAGTAATAAGCCATGTGTAGTGTTTATCTAGCTTTTGACCAAGGGTTCCACTGGTTCCTCCTTTGCTCTGACGTACAAATAATTCAGAAGACTTGGAATAATCCAGAATAATTTTGCTTCACTACTGAAGCAGAAACTATGTTGCTTGAAAAGCCTTTTCACTCTCTGGACCCCACTGTATTAACTTTATTTCTTTAACCTTAAGAATGTCTGTCAATGCCTTACTTAACTCCCCTAGCCCCACATACTCCTACAATAGTCTGGACCTGTTCTGGGTCTAATAATCATAGTAATTCTTTTAATACAAATTCTAAATATTTTACTTCCTCTTGCCACAGGTGAAACTCACAAAGAGGTGTATAGTGACCTTTTTCTATTGGTAAGAAATACACAAATATCTCCCAAGATGGCAAGTAATAAACCATCCACATATTGCATAAGTCCTCATTTGCCTGATAATTCTATCACTTAAATCATTTTCCAGTATTTATGAAGCAAGTGTCAGACACCCTGCAAACCCTTGTGAGAAATGCACCCATGTTAATTGTTGTCATAGAATCATAGAATCAAGCAGGTTGGAAGAGACCTCCAAGATCATCCAGTCCAACCTAGCACCCAGCCCTAGCCAGTCAACCAGACCATGGCACTAAGTGCCTCATCCAGGCTTTGCTTGAACACCTCCAGGAACGGTGCCTCCACCACCTCCCTGGGCAGCCCATTCCAATGCCAATCACTCTCTCTGACAACAACTTCCTCCTAACATCCAGCCTAGACCTCCCCTGGCACAAATTCACACTGTGTCACTTTCTTCTGTTGCTGGTTGCCTGGCAGAAGAGACCAACCCCACCTGGCTACAGCCTCCCTTCAGATAGTTGTAGACAGCAATGAGGTCACCCCTGAGCCTCCTCTTCTGCAGGCTGCACACCCCCAGCTCCCTCAGCCTCTCCTCATAGGGTTTGTGTTCTAGGTCCCTCACCAGCTTTGTTGCCCTTCTCTGGACACCTTCCAGCACCTCAACATCTCTCTTGAATTGAGGAGCCCAGAACTGGACACAGCACTCAAGGTGTGGCCTGACCAGTGCTGAGTACAGGGGCAGAATAACCTCCCTCATCCTACTGGCCACACTGCTCCTGATGCAGGCCAGGATGCCATTGGCTCTCTTGCCCACCTGTGCACACTGCTGGCTCATCTTCAGCCTAAGCAGCAGTTAAATCAGTCACAGTAAAATATCTTGTCTGATGTGGTATTTGTAAATCTGTGGTAGAGGGATTGGGCACTTTGTTCTTACTGAGTTCCTTCACACTCTTTGGGTAGGCCATCATCTTACAGTAGATAGATGTTGACACTTACACCTTCTTTCTCTGGCTCTGGCCTTGTCTTAGCCAAATAGATAGAAGTTCTACACAAGTTAACAGGTTGAAGACTAAGGCTTCAGTGTATCTAGCTACTCATGCTAAGTAAGTAAAGCTAAGCAAAGTATGCAGAGTTCTGTGGAGCAACACCTTGACACTTATCAGGAAGAGCACTTCCTGGCTCTACTCTCTGGAACAACAGCAACTATTTACAGTATCACTGTATCAGTATCACAGTGTCATCAGGGTTGGAAGAGACCTCACAGATCATCAAGTCCAACCCTTTACCACAGAGCTCAAGGCCAGACCATGGCACCAAGTGCCACGTCCAATCCTGCCTTGAACAGCTCCAGGGACGGCGACTCCACCACCTCCCCGGGCAGCCCATTCCAGTGTCCAATGACTCTCTCAGGGAAGAACTTTCTCCTCACCTCCAGCCTAAATCTCCCCTGGCGCAGCCTGAGGCTGTGTCCTCTTGTTCTGGTGCTGGCCACCTGAGAGAAGAGAGCAACCTCCTCCTGGCCACAACCTCCCCTCAGGTAGTTGTAAAAATACCTGAAAAAAACCCCTGTGTCTGTCTTCTGCTCTCACATGGCTCATATTCCCTGAGCTAACCCTCTAACTCCTGCTGGCTTCCCAACTACCAAAGAATTTTCAGCCTATTTGCCCATAATTGCGAGCCTAGAAGCTAGTACTTAGAGGATTTGCTGCTTAAGCAACAGAACTCTTGGCCTGTTTGGTTAACCTTGAGGCTTCCAAAATCCTTTAAATTGTGTTCTTCTGGTTGCTGCAACTCTTTGGGTACACTGCCACTCCCCTGCTCAGTCAGAACATTTTCATCATTTTGCATGCTTCTTTTACACTTTTGCATACACTTCATACAAAGAAGTTGTCAACTCTCATTCAAATCACCCAGTGAACTGGAACAAAATCTATGCCACTGCCCATGAGAAGATGTTGTGTCTCCATCAGGTGGATGTGGATCCTGAAGTGTTGCTCTCTGAAACTGTGGAACATTTCCTTCTGTATGTTAAGAAAGCAGAGGATGATCCCCAGTGGCAGGACATTCTGCAGGCTGTGAAGCAGCTGAAGAAGGAGCTGCAAGGTCTGAGGTAAAGGAAGGAAGATCTGAGGCAGTGAGCTGGGTAGCGCCGCAGTCTTCCACCCACCTGCTGTAGTGCTGCAGTTTTGAAGTCAGGTCTTAAAACCTGGTCTGAGAACACATTTAAAAAGCAACAGAAGTGGTGGCAGAGAGGAAGAAAAGCCTGCATGAGGCACCTAGTGCCATTGACTGGGTAGGGCTGGGTGCTAGGTTGGGCTGGATGCTCTTGGAGGTCTCTTCCAACCTGGTTGATTCGTTGATTCTATGATTCTGTCTGGTTTATTTCTTTATTTCTTTCTCATTGCCTACACTTCTTGGATGTGACATAGGTGGTATGTGCTGCTGGCACTCAAGTTGAAGTTATTCTTATGTTATTCTTAAAGGACAGCTACTGTAGCATTATATTACTTTGAGAGCAATAACAACATTAAATTAAATTACATGCCTGGAGGGGAAATACAAATATAGGAAAGTGGAAGTTCATCATTATCACTCTTTCGAAATGCAGAGTAAAACGAGATTCATCACTAAATCATTAAGAAAAATCTCTTGGAAATACTAAAATATTTTGTTGTATGCAACTCAGTAATATAGGGAAGTCATTATAGAGTTATACTTAGAATGAATGATTGCAAAGACCTGTCTGTGAGGGATAAAAACGACATGTTGAGGTAAAAAAACCTCAGCAACCTCAGGCTTTTGACCAACAATATGGCTTCTTGATGCTCTACAAGGGCATATTAATTCTTTCCTGCTGAGCTGGATTTGCTGCAGTGCATTGGTGAGTTAGGCATGAATGAGAATCTTTTTCCAAACTATTGAACAGCTTTGGAAAAAAAATCAGTTTGCCATAGTACTCACTTCTTCACTATGTATTAGCACTATTAATTTAAATAAATACAGTGATAAGACTTAATACTCCTAAAAAATGGTGTGTGAAAGCACTGAAGCCTTTCTGTCAGGAAGAGGACCTGTCACTGCCACGATTATGAAAACTAATGCTTCTTCTAATGAGTCTCTAGAGAATAATACCATAAAATTCAGACACATTAAAGCAATTAAACAAAGATCATGTGAGTACAGATCTGAGCAAACAGCTGAACTGTCTTTTCACCTCTGCCATAGACAATGTGCTTAAGCAAAGCTCTCTCTGCATCGGTATTTCTGTCTATAAATGGCAACATCAATAGTTCCCTTGATGTTAGAAGGATGTTAGAAGGCACAGATTGTTAATATTTATAAAGCACTCTCAACTTCTTGTATGGAAAAGGTAGAAAAAATGTGGATAGTAGTATGCAGAGTAAGGATATTTTAGTTATTCTAGCAATGGTAATAGAAATCTGATTTTCATGTTATTTTTACAGATTTTCACTATTACTTGCTATGTTTTTCTACCCTTCTTTTTCTCCCACCCCCATTTCGTACTTCGTATTCTGAATTTCAATGTCTGTTGCTATGACAACACCATGATCTGACTAGTGCTGCCTTCAGACCCTTTTCAGATCTGTGCTGTGCTATTTAAAGACACAGATTTTGTCTCTGAGGTGCCAGGAGATTGCCTTAGAACTACCAGAAAGGGTTTTCCCAATCATAAGCTGTGGTGCAGATACACGTTCCTAAATCCTGGCAGTTGCCATTGTATTTCTATCTCTGTACATATTACTTTCAACAAATGCCTCTCTAGGGCATGGCAGCTAAATTGAAGATTAAATGATTAATAGAAGGAAGCACATTTGTCAGTTGTTCCATACACATACACACACATATATATAGAATCGTAGAATCAGCCAGGTTGGAAGAGATCTCTGAGATCACCCAGCCCAACCTAGCACCCAGCCCTATCCAGTCAACCAGACTATGGCACCAAGTGCCCCACCTAGGCTTTGCTTGAACACCTCCAGGGACGGTGCCTCCACCACCTCCCTGGGCAGCCCATTCCAATGCCAATCACTCTCTCTGCCAACTTCCTCCTAACATCCAGCCTAGACCTGCCCTGGCACAAATTCACACTGTGTCCCCTTGTTCTGTTGCTGGTTGCCTGGCATCAGAGCCCAACCCCACCTGGCTACAGCCTCCCTTCAGATAGTTGTAGACAGCAATGAGGTCACCCCTGAGCCTCCTCTTCTGCAGGCTGCACACCCCCAGCTCCCTCAGCCTCTCCTCACAGGGCTGTGCTCCAGGCTCCTCACCAGTTTCGTTGCCCTTCTCTGGACACCTTCCAGCACCTCAACATCTCTCTTGAATTGAGGAGCCCAGAACTGGACACAGCACTCAAGGTGTGGCCTGAGCAGTGTTGAGTACAGGTTCAGAATAACCTCCCTCGTCCTACTATTCACACTATTCCTGATGCAGGCCAGTGTATATGTGTGTGTGTGTGTGTGTGTGTGTGTGTGTGTACATGCATATAAATACACAAATTGTCAGGCACACATACATGTATACATACAGAAATTGATTTTCAGCTGTGTGCAGGCTGGAATCTGTCACAGAAATCCTTAGAGAGGCAAAAGAAGAGATCAAGTTCTGTTTAAATTTAAAAGAATGAATTAAAATTCAGCAGACACAAAGAAAGATTACTGATTATGCAAAAAAATAAATCAAATTATGGTTTCCTTGTGAAAAGGAGTTTCTGATCCTCGCTGAAACAAGCCATGTAATAGAGGACCCACTCATAATCCAAAGATAAGGACAAGCACTCAAATCTCTGATTTGTTGACTGGAGTCATAGGCTTCAATTTAGTGTGGGGTCAGAGATATGCAGCTCAAGTACAAGAACAGACAAGCAGTAATCCAAATGCAGATTCCATATTTTGCACTGCATCAGCTAGTATTAAAGGAGGGGATGGGAGTCTCGTAGTTATGTTCCTGAGCACTTAGATGAGCTTAAAGATTAATTAAAGAGTTTATGCAATGTCATTACAAGGCCCCCATTCCCAAGATGATAAGCCCCAGTTTTATCCTGTATGTAGATGTCATCACAAACACTGTTTTTGTTTTCCTTTTTCTAGCTGTATGGAGGAAGCATTGCTAATCCATAATATTACACTCTTGACTAGTAATAATAAAAGTGCCATCTGCTGAGGAAATTTGTTTCAAATTCCCCTCCAGCTGTTGACTGGATAGCTAGTTATTACTTTAAAGCTTGAGGAATAATAATGTCTTTGCTAAATGCCAGTCCTTGAAAGTCACAGGATTTATATCTTGCCTGGATGTGCTAGTCTGAGCCTAGCTGGTACATTTTGGTGAGAAGAATTAGATTATAGGCTGTGAAAATAAACAATGGTGATGTCTACTGCACTCATAGGCTTGCTGAGATGGATTAAAAACAAGAACATAAACATAGACAAGGCTGTTGCTGTGTGTCTCTGGCTGCCTGCACTTTTCTCCCTAACCTGCTGTCTGTGTAACTAATACTTCTGCTTCCTAACCCCTCTGGCCGATCCTCCAAACTCACCCTGAACATAAAGCAAAGTCTGGGATAAGGTAGGGGGGGGGGGGAAGGAAGTGGAAGGGTGGTTGGGAGCCCCTCCTGGGGACTCTGGTTCTGGGAGGGCTGTTGTGTTTCTCTATTACTTTTTAACTTCTCTATTTCTGTCTATAGCTGTAGATATTGTAACTATCTCCTTGTATACTGTGCTAAGCTGTGAATATGAAGCTTCAATCTCTGATTTCCAGACACTCAGACTAGTCTGGGTGATTTCTGTAGTGTGTGTGTGGGGCAGGTAACATCCAAGCCATCACACTGGAGAATCACATGGTACAGAAGCCACCTTAAAAGAGATAAGCAGTGTTAAGCAAATTAATTGTCCAACTGCAAAAAAAAGAAAGGTGACAGCAGTACTTTGGTCTACTTCTGGCACACTAAGATCTCTGCTGGCATTTTCTCTCAGACTGTAGGTTCATTATGTGAAAAACTTTGGACACAATACCTTAAAATCAGTACTACTCCCTCTGCCACCCTTCCAGTGTCGCGGAGGGGTATTCTTCTGCCTACGCCAGTTTTGGCAGAGGGGAGAAATTAATTGGTGCAAGATAATATTCTATAAAAATATATATTTATTAAACTCAATATTCTGAACTCTGCCATCCCCAACCACTGTAATATTAATATTTAAAAGATTCTACATGGTCATGAAAACATTCTAGGATTAATATCTACAGTAACTTGTTAATAACTAGCAAACATTCAAACTATAAACAGAGAGAGGAGTTTCCCCGTGGCTTAATGCCACTTGAGGGTCTATATACTATTCACCCAGCAGAGTGGGTTGGAAACTCTTTCTGCTCTATGGCAGAGACAATAGAATATTACAGAGGCGTTAAAGCATTCACTTACAACTCTTATTAATTATCAATCACCCTCTGGGGCCACATCACAGCCTGTGCCAGTGTCCAAACTTCAGGGGAGCTTTGCCTGTGGACTTTGAGGATGGAATCCTGCTGGCTTGTGGGGAAAGGATGAGTCTTCCTGGCCTCTGGGGAAATGACTGACCTTGTTCTCCAGGCGAAGGATGCAATCTCTGCCCTTGTCTCCTGGCTTCTTCTGGATGCTGTGTCCAGGGATTCTTAGGCAGGGTCTCAGGTGCAGGACAAGGATGCCGTGCAGTCTGAGCATGGTCTAAAGGTGGCCAGCAGGCCAATAGCGTGCAGACAATTGGAGTCTGTTTCTTGGTAACTTGGTGGCAATGGCGCTTACCAGGCAATGATAGGCAGCAGGCATGCAAGGTGTGCGCAGTTGCTCTGGAGTCTGCGCTCCATAGGTAAAGGCAGGTGGTACAGGATCTGGTCCTGATAACACTGTGGCATGCAAGTGTGCACAGCTGGCTGGGAGACTATGGGTTCCACCTATATACAGGCAGGCTTAAGTGAGCTCTGCAAGTAAGTAAGCAGGCAGGGGAGTCTGAGCTGCAAGTGAGTCAGAGCTATGCAGGGAGCCCAAGCTGCAAGGTAGCGTGAGCAGGGGCATCCGAGTGTGGGGGTCTGAGCAGGTTGTTTACCTGTGCACCCCTATTTATTGAATGTGGGCCGAGATTAATGGCCCCTTGGCCACCAGAATGACCAATCAGGTTGGCAGTCAGCCAAGCCTTACCATAATAGGCAAAAGCCACTTGCCTGGACTTTCCCCCAACGTGGTGATCACATGGGCTTACATCAGGGAAGCACGAGCTGGGTGTGTGGGGCTTACACAACCTGTTTACAACCAGGGGTCCTGGCAGGCCAGACTTTATGGCACCAGGTCTGTTGTGCCTCTTTTATCCATTTAATGTGTTTACCTCAGGTTTGGACAGAAAAACATGTCCAGGCAAGGCATAAATAAGCCTATTTTTGGGCCTACAGTCCCTCCACGACATCCAGTAACAAATATTCCTTGCTTTGATGTTCAGCATTTAATTTCCTCAATTCTGGCCTCCCAGAATTCTTTATGCAGTGGTTTTACAGTTCTGCAAAATAGATAAGAGAGATGACTAAGCTTAAAAGATACTCTTGCTATCATTTTTAGACATATATTATTCTTCATGTAAGTCTTGTCACCCATTTTAAAACCAGCTGTGTTCCCCACCAGACAATTAGTTGGGTGAGCATAACTCAGCTTCAGAAGGCTAGATATGAGTAGTCACAGAAGAGAATTAAGGGTGGCAATACTGTGGTGGAGGGGCTGCAGCCCCGAAGCTGAGGCTTCCCTATGCCCCTACATGCCTAGACATGCTTTTCTGCCAGGACCCATGGCAGTAAACAGGTTGTGTAACACACACATACCCACCCCATGTATCCCTGGGGTCCGCCCAGGTGATCCCCATATTTGGGAGGGTCCAGGCAAACAGCTCCTGCCTATTAAGGTGAGGTTTGGCTTACTGCCAACCTGATTGGTCACTTTACATGACCAAAAGGGGCCACGAATCTCAGCCCAGAGTCTATAAAGAGGGGTGCAAAGGTGCACCACGTGTTCAGAGGTTCAGACTTAGCTGTTCAGACCCAGCTCTCTGATCCACATTGCAGCTCTGACCTGCTTGCAAGGCCTAGACATAGGATCTGGCCCTCACTTACATACTCACAGAGGCTCTGCCCTCTTGCATTGATCTCAAGGTGCAGTTAATCTGTCTGAGTACCTTTGGAAGCAGAGCACATTCACGCCTGCACCTGATACATATATGGGGAGCAGAGAGCCCCTAAGCCTGGAGCTATCTCGATTTATCCATGGAGCTCAGTCTCCCAGCAGCCTGGCACACACTGCATGCCTGCTGCTATAGCCTGGAGAATCAGCTCAGCAGACCTTCCAGATTGTCTGCAAACCCACGAGCACAGCCTGCTAGCTGTACAGAAGACCATGCCAGAAGCTGCATGGACAAATCCTTCTCCTGTTCCTGGAATCCTGCCAGCTGACCATCCCTGGACACACAGCATCCATTAGACCAGCAGCATCGAGGCAGAGACCACTTCACACCAGGAGAAAAGGTTAGAGAAAACCTGTTCACCCCAGAGACTGGGAACACTTACCATTCCCCTCCCAAGTTGGGAAGGTTCCAGCCTCACAGAGACCCAGACACACTGGGCACAGGCTGTGACACAATCCCGGGAGGGTGATTAATAATTAAGGGCAACACATCTGAGTAAGATTTGATTCCTTTGTAAAATGAGTTATCTCTGCCTTAGAGCAGACACAGCTTTCAGCCCCTGCTGGGCAGACAGTATAGTTGTTAAACAGGCATTCAGCCTGAGGGAATATCTCTCTCTGTCTAAAGTTGATAATACTAGTATGTAGCTGCTTTATATGCTTAAATAAATCCTGGCCTTCATTGACTATACATTTGTATGAGACAGATGTTAGTACATGAAGAAAACCCACCAAGATGATAAATTCCATCTTAAGGCATTCCTGCCCCTCTCTCTCTCACAACACATTTTTCCTTCTCCCATGCTATGACAACCTACTACTCTAGGTTGTGCTGGTGTTAACTTTTGGTGGGATCCCACTGAAAACAAAGATGACAAGCCTAAATAAAATCCTGCAAAGGAAAATCTTTGAGAGAGAATCTTCTTAATCCATAATCTCTAATCTGTACCTTTGCCTTGAGGTATCAGCATGTTTTTCAGAACAGGTTGATATTTCAATCCATCTGAACAGTTTGTGATTACATCTAGGAGGGTGAAGGACAGTGGTCTTTCTAAAGCATAAGAAGAAGATTATAAAGGCAAACATCTTGATTAATACAAAGATCCCCAAGGAGGCAGAGAGGAAACAGAAGGTTACACATTCCTTGGGTGTTCTCCTTTAAGGAAAAGCTTTCAGGATGAAGAGTTTGTATAGATTAGTATCCACAACACCATGGATGTAGCAGAAAGAGGTGTTTCTCAGAGTGAGAATCATACAATCATAGAATGAATCAACCAGGTTGTAAGAGACCTCCAACATCATCCAGTCCAACCTAGCACCCAGCCCTATCCAGTCAACCAGACCATGGCACTGAGTGCCTCATCCAGGCTTTTCTTGAACACCTCCAGGGACGGTGCCTCCACCACCTCCCTGGGCAGCCCATTCCAATGCCAGTCACTCTCTCTGCCAACTTCCTCCTAACATCCAGCCTATAGTTTCCCCAGCACAACTTGAGACTGTGTCCCCTTGTTCTACTGCTGCTTGCCTGGGAGAAGAGGCCACCCCCCACCTGGCTACAATTTCCCTTCAAATGTACCTCTTCCACTGAATCTTTCCCTACAGCTCTCAAAGTTGCATGACTTGGTTCATGAGATTAAATTACTTTTATTTTAACTTTGTTTGGTTCCTCACTTTCTCATTTCCATAATTTGGAGGCTTTTTTTCTGAGTGAGGTGTAAGTTGCTCCATACATAGTTCAAAATTCTGCATCTGCTACACACGCAGAGTGATGAAGAAAAGACCCCAAGTATCACTATTGCTGCCCTCGTATGAATCTCTCTGTAACTGCATTTGCTACATGCACAGTGCTGAAGAAAAGAACTCAAATATCATTATTACTGCCCTCATATGAGAATCTGGCAGCTCCTGGCTTGGACAGATTCACTCTGTGCTGGATCAAGAACTGGCTGGATGGCAGAGCCCAGAGAGTGGTGGTGAATGGTGCCACATCCAGCTGGCAGCTGTCACTAGTGGTGTGCCCCAGGGATCAGTGCTGGGCCCAGTCCTGTTCAGTACCTTTACTGATGATCTGGACGAGGGCATTGAGTCCAGCATCAGTAAGTTTGCAGATGACACCAAGCTAGGAGCAGGTGTGGAGCTGTTGGAAGGTAGGAGAGCCCTGCAGAGGGACCTGGCCAGGCTGGATGGGTGGGCAGAGGCCAATGGGATGAGATTGAACAAGGCCAAGAGCAGGGCTCTGCACTTTGGCCACAACAACCCCAAGCAGTGCTACAGGCTGGGGACTGAGTGGCTAGAAAGCAGCCAGGAGGAAAGGGACCTGGGGGTAGTAGCTGGAAGATGAGCCAGCAGTGTGCCCAGGTGGGCAGCAGAGCCAATGGCATCCTGGCCTGCATCAGGAGCGGTGTGGCCAGTAGGATGAGGGAGGTTATTCTGCCCCTGTACTCAGCACTGGTCAGGCCACACCTTGAGTGCTTTGTCCAGTTCTGGGCTCCTCAATTCAAGAGAGATGTTGAGGTGCTGGAACATGTCCAGAGAAGGGCAACAAAGCTGGTGAGGGGCCTGGAGCATAAACCCTATGAGGGGAGGCTGAGGGAGATGGGAGTGTGCAGCCTGCAGCAGACGAGGCTCAGGGGTGATCTTATTACGGTCTACAACTACCTGAAGGGGCATTGTAGCCAGGTGGGGTTGGTCTCTTCTGCCAGGCAAGCAGCAACAGAACAAGGGGACACAGTCTCAAGTTGTGCTGTGGAAAGTATAGGCTGGATGTTAGGAGGAAGTTGTTGGCAGAGTGATTGGCATTGGAATGGGCTGCCCAGGGAGGTGGTGGAGGCACCGTCCCTGGGGGTCTTCAAGCAAAGCCTGGATGAGGCACTTAGTGCCATGGTCTGGTTGACTGGATAGAGCTGGGTGCTAGGTTGGACTGGATGATCTTGGAGGTCTCTTCCAACTTGGTTGATTCTGTGATTCCATGATTCTATCTTTCTGTGACTACATTTGCTACATGCACAGTGCTGAAGAAAAGAACCCAAATATCATTATTGCTGCCCTCATATGAGACTCTTTCTGTGACAAAATTTTCTTCATGCACAGTGCTCAAGAACCCAAGTATTATTATTGCTGCCCTCATATGAGAATCTTTTTGCAACAGAACTGTCATGTATGGCAATATTTTTTATTAGTATCAACTGCAGAGCAAGATAATTTAGGAAGAGGAGAAAAAAATGGAATTTCCAAAGGGGGAAAAAAGAGTTGCCAATTTGATCGTTATTTACTTTGAAGCTTTTCTGGAGAGATACAGATTTTTTCTTCAGAAAGTCTCTAAAGTATCACAGTATCACCAAGGTTGGAAGAGACCTCACAGATCATCAAGTCCAACCCTTTACCACAGAGCTCAAGGCCAGACCATGGCACCAAGTGCCACGTCCAGTCCTGCCTTGAACAGCTCCAGGGACGGCGACTCCACCACCTCCCCGGGCAGCCCATTCCAGTGTCCAATGACTCTCTCAGGGAAGAACTTTCTCCTCACCTCCAGCCTAAATCTCCCCTGGCACAGCCTGAGGCTGTGTCCTCTTGTTCTGGTGCTGGCCACCTGAGAGAAGAGAGCAACCTCCTCCTGGCCACAACCTCCCCTCAGGTAGTTGTAGACAGCAATGAGGTCTCCCCTGAGCCTCCTCTTCTCCAGGCTAACCAACCCCAGCTCCCTCAGCCTCTCCTCATAGGGCTGTGCTCAAGGCCTCTCCCCAGCCTCGTTGCCCTTCTCTGGACACGCTCAAGCATCTCAATGTCCCTCCTAAACTGGGGGGCCCAGAACTGAACACAGCACTCAAGGTGAGGTCTAAGCAGTGCAGAGTACAGGGGCAGAATGACCTCCCTGCTCCTGCTGGCCACACCATTCCTGATGCAGGCCAGGATGCCACTGGCTCTCTTGGCCACCTGGGCACACTGCTGGCTCATGTTCATGTGGGTATCAATCAGCACCCCCAGATCTCAGCCACTCCAACCCCAGCCTGTATCTCTGCATGGGGTTGCTGTGGCCAAAGTGCAGCACCCTGCACTTGGAGCTATTGAATGCCATCCCCTTGGACTCTGCCCATCTGTCCAGGTGGTCAAGGTCCTGCTGCAGAGCCCTTCTGCCCTCCAACCCAGCCACATCTGCCCCCAGCTTAGTGTCATCTGCAAACTTGCTGATGACTGACTCCATGCCCTCATCCAGATCATCTATGAAGATGTTAAAGAGGATGGGGCCCAGCACTGATCCCTGAGGGACACCACTAGTGACAGCTGCCAGCTGGATGTGGCACCATTCACCACCACTCTCTGGGCTCAGCCCTCCAGCCAGTTCCTAACCCAGCACAGAGTGTTGCCATCCAAGCCATGGGCTGACAGCTTAGCCAGCAGTGTGCTGTGGGGGACAGTGTCAAAGGCCTTGCTGAAGTCCAGACAGAGCACATCCACAGGCTCCCCACATCCACCAAGCAGTCACCTGATCATAGAAGGAGATCAGGTTGGAGAGGCAGGATCTGCCCTTCCTAAACCCATGCTGGCTGGACCTGAGCCCTTTGCCATCCCTCAGGTGCACTCTTATCACCCCCAAGCTAACCTGCTCCATCAGTTTCCCTGGCACTGAGGTCAGGCTGACAGGTCTGTAGTTCCCAGGTTCCTCCATCCAACCCTTCTTGTGCATGGGGACCATGTATGCTAGTTCAGTAATGGCTCTATTTTGCTGCAGTCTCACAGTACTAAACTCATCACAGAAGGCAAAAGCGGAGAGCAACCTTGGACCACTGGATGGATAAAGAACTGGCTTGATGGCTGCACACAAAGAGTGGCTGTCAATGGGTCCATGTCCAGGTGGAGGCCAGTGACAAGTGGAGTCCCTCAGGGGTCAGTCCTGGGACCAGTCTTGTTCGACAGCTTTGTCAGTGCCATGGACAGAGGCATTGAGTGTCAGCAAGTTTGCTGATGACACCAAGCTGTGTGGTGCAGCAGACAAGCTGGAGGGAAGGGATCCATCCAGAGGGACCTGGACAGGCTGCAGAGGTGGGCACAAGCCAAGCTCAGGAGGTTCAACAAGACCAAGGGCAAGGTCCTGCAGCTGGGTCAGGGCAATGCCAAGCACAAATCCAGCCTGGGCAGTGCCAGACTGGAGAGCAGCCTTGAGGAGAGGGACTTGGGGGTGCTGGGGGAGGAGAAGCTCAACAGGAGCCAGCAGTGTGCACCTGCAGCCCAGAGAGCCAAGCAGAGCCTGGGCTGCAGCAGGAGCAGTGTGGCCAGAAGGGCCAGGGAGAGGATTCTGCCCCTCTGCTCTGCTCTGCTCTGCTCTGCTCTGCTCTGCTCTGCTCTGCTCTGCTCTGGTGAGACCCCACCTGGAGTCCTGCATCCAGTTCTGGAGCCCCTGGGACAAGAGGAATGTGGAGGTGCTCGAGTGTGTCCAGAGCAGGGCCAGGAGGATACTGAGAGGCTACAGCAGCTCTGCTGTGAGCACAGACTGAAAGAGTTGGGGCTGTGCAGGCTGCAGCAGAGGAGACTCCCAGGTGACCTTCTGTGGCCTTCCAGCATCTGAAGGGGGCTACAAGAAAGCTGGGGAAGGACTTTTTAGGCTCTCAGGTAGTGACAGGACTGGGAGGAAGGGAGCAAAAGTGGAGATGAGTAGGTTCAGGCTGGACGTGAGTAGGAAGTTCTTCAACACGGGAGTGATGAGAGCCTGGAGTGGGTTGCTGAGGGAGGTGGTTGAGGCCCCATGGCTGGAGGTGTTTAAGGCCAGGCTGACTGAGGCTGTGGGCAGCTTGCTCTAGGGTAGGGTGTCCCTGGCCATGGCAGGGGGGGTCAGAACTGGCTGCTCCTTGTGGTCCCTTGCAGCCCTAACTGATTCTGTGATTTTATGTTAACCATATTTTTTTAATTCATAGTGTGTCTAATTACAGGTCTTTTTTGTAGAACTCAAGATTTTCTCCTATGCTAATAGATAGTCTAGAATTGTACTGATCCCGTTTTAGTAGGAACTGCACTAAAAGTTGTTGATATAAGTGATGACTTATGGAAAGAAAACCTCCCAACAGGCAAAGTGTTATCAGGTCAGGCACGTTTAATCAGCACTGGGTGGCAAGGGGAGCTCATCCTCCAAAGCCCTTGCACACCTTCACCTTGTTCAGGTGAAATGTTTGTGCTACCAAATCAGACATACTCAGTACAGGGGTAGGGTTATTGCAGTTAGTTCTGGGAATAGGTGGAGCTATCACAATCAGTTCCTGGAACTCGTTCCCATGCTGTCCCACCTCTTCACACATGCTCATTGCCACCTGGGGGTCACCTTTTGGGGTCTTTGGGAGGAAGGCCAATGTCTTCCTCAGTCTGATCTCTCTACCTTTTGCCCACCTGGCGTCAGTTGTGGGTCACATTCTTGGCTGGAGTCACAGTATCACAGTATCACAGTATCACCAAGGTTGGAAGAGACCTCACAGATCATCAAGTCCAACCCTTTACCACAGTGCCCAAGGCTAGACCATGGCACCAAGTGCCACATCCAACCTTGCCTTGAACTGCCCCAGGGACGACGACTCCACCACCTCCCCAGGCAGCCCATTCCAGTGCCCAATGACTCTGTCAGTGAAGAACTTTCTCCTCACCTCCAGCCTAAATCTCCCCTGGCACAGCCTGAGGCTGTGTCCTCTTGTTCTGGAGCTGGCCACCTGAGAGAAGAGAGCAACCTCCTCCTGGCCACAACCACCCCTCAGGTAGTTGTAGACAGCAATAAGGTCACCCCTGAGCCTCCTCTTCTCCAGGCTAAACAACCCCAGCTCCCTCAGCCTCTCCTCGTAGGGCTGTGCTCAAGGCCTCTCCCCAGCCTCGTCGCCCTTCTCTGGACACGCTCAAGCATCTCAATGTCCCTCCTAAACTGGGGGGCCCAGAACTGAACACAGCACTCAAGGTGTGGTCTAACCAGTGCAGAGTACAGGGGCAGAATGACCTCCCTGCTCCTGCTGACCACACCATTCCTGATGCAGGCCAGGATGCCACTGGCTCTCTTGGCCACCTGGGCACACTGCTGGCTCATGTTCAGGTGGGTATCAATCAGTACCCCCAGATCCCTCTCTGTCTGGCTGCTCTCCAGCCACTCCGACCCCAGCCTGTATCTCTGCATGGGGTTGTTGTGGCCAAAGTGCAGCACCCTGCACTTGGAGCTATTGAATGCCATCCCCTTGGACTCTGCCCATCTGTCCAGGCAGTCAAGGTCCCGCTGCAGAGCCCTCCTGCCTTCTAACTCAGTCACATCTGCCCCCAGCTTAGTGTCATCTGCACACTTGCTGATGACTGACTCGATGCCCTCATCCAGATCATCTATGAAGATGTTAAAGAGGATGGGGCCCAGCACTGATCCCTGAGGGATCTGATGTTCTCATCTTTGAATACAGTATTCTTCTCCACGAGGGTGTTTCAAGACCCTGTCCAGCTTAACCCACCTCCTTTGTGTTCATCATAGAATCAAGCAGGTTGGAAGTGACCTCCGAGATCATCCAGTCCAACCTAGCACCCAGCCCTGTCCAATCAACCAGACCATGGCACTGAGTGCCTCAGCCTGGCTTTTTTTGGAATCTGTCCAGGGATGGTGACTCCACCACCTCCCTGGGCAGCCCATTCCAATGCCAATCACTCTCTCTGACAACAACTTCCTCCTCTAACATCCAGCCTAGACCTGCCCTGGCACAGCTTGAGACTGTGTCCCCTTGTTCTATTGCTGGTTGCCTGGCAGAAGAGGCCACCCTCCACCTGGTACAGTGTCCCTTCAGGTAGTTGTAGACAGTCATAAGATCACCCCTGAGCCTCCTCTTCTCCAGGCTAAACAGCTCTTGTTACCATTGGCCACTCACTGTTCTTCGGGGACTCTATTTGTGCTGGCCGCGGGGGTGAGCATCGTGCCTTGTTTTGCCTGGAGGAGCAATGAGAGCCGCTGCCGAGGGTGCAGCTGACAGAACCTCCTCACGGCAGCAAGCTGCAAGGCTGCCGAGCCGAGGGCTGCAGGCACAAGAGCTGCTCCAAACCGCTGGAAGCCGCAGCCGGGACGGCAAGCACCCGAGCGCCGGATACACCCAAGCCACAGCCTGCCGCTCAGCCTCCTCATCTGCTCGCAACACGCAGGAGGGGCGAGCGGCTCAGAGAGAAGCAAAGGCGCAACCCTGGCAGTCCCGGCGCAGCGCTGCCCGTGGCGCAGCTGCCGCCACCGCTGCGGTGCCAGACTCAAGCGCACGCCGCATCCCCGCGGCTGTAATTGCGGCGCCCGGAAAGACACTGCACAGAAGCAGACTGGCCGTGAGCAACCCGGCAGACCTCGTTTGATAGGCGCCTGTTGCCTGCAGTCCCCTTGTGGCCAAGCCGGCATCTCGCCCAGAATCTCTATTGTAAATTGAATCGTTGCTTGTGAGCTGCGAACTGAAGCCCAAAACTCACGCAGAGTTGCGCGGTAGGTGTGTTTGATCACACTGCGCTGGGTGCAGGCAGGATGGCTCCATCCATCCTGCACACTCTGTGCTGGCACAAGCCACAGTTTGTGCTGCAAGAGCAGGCACATTCATAAGAAGAGGTAGGGTTATCACAATTGTTCCTTGGAGTTCATCAACAGAGGTATTTTTCCATTCTCCACCGCAATTCCAAACCACTCTGGTGGTCTGGAGTGGTTATCTGCGATGAGCACCCCACACAGCCTTCCTCACAGGGTCTCTTCCATCTCTGGTCAGCAGACTCTTCTTTATCACTGTCAGGATATCTCTGCTCCTCCTTTATCTCCCTCCTGCTCTCCTTAGTCACTGCAGGCCTGGGTCTTTACAGGATTGCATATCCCAGATCTCCAGTCAGTAACTGCAGGCACTCCTACAGCAGCCCTTGTTCAGCTTTGCATATTAGCAACTGAATACTATAAACAAACATCTCTGCGAAGTTTGGTGTCTTCTGGTTTGCCACAGACACCCTCAAAGTGTGTATCTGGTCTGTAAGGGCCTTTTACCTGCATTCCTTGGCTGCTCTTACATCATTTGCAATTGCTGGATTTTCCTGAATTTCCCAAATCATTACATATTTCTGTTTCATAGAATCAACCAGGTTGGAAGAGACCTCCAAGATCATCCAGTCCAACCTAGCACCCAGCCCTGTCCAATCGACCAGACCATGGCACTAAGTGCCTCATCCAGGCTGTTTTTTGTTTCTCCATCACCAAATACTACTATATGTAAATAGGTTTTATTAAAGTTTGGGGATTAATATTTTTATTAGTAGTTCCAGCAGTGCTTAATATTAATAATCTCTATAACAGTGTAGTGGTTTGGGTGTTATCCAGCCCCACACACACTCTGGAAACCACCCAGACTAGACTTAGCCGGTTCTGGAAATTGAATGAAGCTTATATTTACAGCTTAGCACAATATACAAGCAGATAGTTACAGTATATACAGTCATAGGCAGAAATATACAAGGCAGAAGGTAATACAGAAACACAGCAGCCCTCTCAGAAACCTGAGTCCTCGGGAGCGGCTCCCAACTGCCCCTTCACCTTCTCCCTACTCCTCTCAACCTTACCCCAGTCCCAAGGAAGAATGGAGGTTAGGCCAGGGGGTTAGGAAGCAAAGTGGATTAATCAAAGAAATGGAGGATGAGGTTAGAGAGAGAGATGCAGCTCAGAGCTCCCCAGCAGGAGAAGTTGTGCGCTTTGATTCTTATTCTTATACATCTCAGCAAGCCTGTGAGTGAAGTAGACATCACCATTGTTTTCTTTCACAGCCTGCAATCTAGTTCTTCCCATCAAAACATTCTAGCTAGCTTCAAACTAGCACAAACAGGCTGGCAACAAAACAGCTAAAAGCTAGATCACCATGGTGAACTGCCTGTTTCTGAGACTGGTGTAAATTCAACAGTTTTCAAAGGTTCACATCGTTTCCTCAAAGCATGATTGTCTATTTGATTGGACAGTGTGCCAGTTTGAAGCAGGCTAGAATGTTTTGGTGAGAAAAACCAGATGATAGGCTATGAAAGGGAAAAAATGGTGATGTCTCCTCTCAGAGTCTCACTGAAGAAGAATGTAAACATTAGATAACACTTTTGCCATTTTGCCTTCACTTTCGGGCTGGGCTTTGGCTGAGCTGCATCTCCCTAACCTCATCTTTGCTTCTTAACCTCTTGGCTGCACCTCCATTCATCCTTAGGACTGGGGTAAGGTTGAGAGGGGCAGGGGGAAGGTGCAGGGGTGGTTGAGAGCCCCTCCTTGGGACTCAGGTTTCTGGGAGGGGAGTTGTGTTTCTGTATTACATTTCACCTCGTATATTTTTGTATATTTCTGTATATACTGTAAATATCTGCTTGTATATTGTGCTAAGCTGTAAATAAATAGCTTCATTTATATTCCCAGAGCTGGCTGAGTCTAGTTCGGGTACTTCTAAACTGCGAGGGGGGTGGGGAACACCCAAACCACCGCAGACAGGTTGGGCTGGGTGACTTTGGAGGTCTCTTCCAACCTGGCTGATTCTATGATTCTATGATCACGGTGATTATTTAAGAGTTTAAACAAAAAGTTGGGGGTGGGATCTTCAGATGCTGCAGGCCGTGCTGCCTGCTGTCTCTGCTTGGTGCGGGAGCCGCGGTAAACAAGCCCACAGACCAGTGTGGTGTTGGGCCAGCCACGAGGGTCTCCAGACGATTCAGTGTGAATTGTGCAGAAGCCAATTTTGTTAGGTGCAGCCTGAAACAGATACACACTCAGCCAGTAGAGCACAGGCCTACACACCAGCAGAGCTAGTCAGGGACTGTCGGGGTACGGAGGCTGGCGAGAGGCGAGATCGGGGCACTGACGACTCGAGACAGCAGCTTCCAGGCATCTGTGCATCAGTATGATTTATTAAGGTAATACAATGGTTTATATAGCCCTCCGAGGAGGTGTGCACAACCAGCCTGGGGCTGGCAGAAGTGGACAGTACAGATTGGTCCCAAGATATGTGTAAGGCAGAGATAGGTTACCTGTGGTAAACAACCTGTGAGTACCACCCAGGGGGCTGGCCAGGCTCAGCCCCCTGGGGCTGTGACTGCCCCAGGGGCCGGCAGTTTCCACCCCCTGACAGCTGTGCGTGGGTTGCTCATGGTTCTCAGCCTAGGCCTCTGGGAGTCAGTAAGACCCAAGGACACTTCCCATCACAGGGCCTGATGTTTACATTCCATACCTCGTTGCAGGAGAAAACTTCCCACAAGGGACAACTCACCACATCTGCATACATACGCTCCTTGTTACACTCGTTAGCAAAGCTCCATTACCTGCCCCTTCTGAGATAAGGTGGAGAGCTGCATGTGAGACCCAAGGTCTGTTGTTACAAGGATCTGCCTCTTGTCACTTCACTCTGTTCCCACAGCTCTCCTGCACCTGCACCCCACAACTCTTCTGCATTCTGCGTTCCCACATTCAGGGACACTTGAATATACTTACAGTGACATTCTGTTGGGGGCAATCACTGAAATACACCTTACTTTTTTTTTCCAGAGAAGACACTTGTTTGCTGCGTATCTTATCTACCCCTGCTGCAGACCCCAGATGGGCACAATCGAAGGCTGAAGCTCTGCTCATTCTTGTGCAGCTGTTGCTGCATCCAGCAGGGTAGAAGGACACCTCAGACGCAGTGTCTCTGTCATAGCAGCAGTAACTGCAGCGTTTTCTGAAGTTTCTGTGGCAGGGCAGGCAGGCAGCCAGGTAGCCTTCATAGGAGGCTGGATATGAGCAGTCTGCGTGCCAGATCTGGCTCATCCATCACTATTTGGACTGCATACATTAGTTGCGCTGTTGTTATTTATCAGTTTACAACTCTTTCACAATCCTTCCTGTGCTTTTAAAAATGATTGTTGTAATGATAAATGCTAACTGAAACAGAAATTGGCAAGTTCCAAGAGCTCACACATGCAGGTGTTTCACATGTAGCACGGAAGATTCATCAGATGAGGCTTTGGGAAATCCACTGCAGCCTATTTCACAAAACCACCAGGCGCTGCTCTTGGCTGGAGGCTATAAAGAGATCAAAAATATTAATTGCATTATTCTGAACAGGCACTTGACCAATTGTCCTTCCCTTCACAAAACAGCACACTCAACAGAAAAACATAGAATCATCAAATCAACCAGGTTGGAAGAGACCTCCAAGATCATCCACTCCAACCTAGCACCCAGCCCTAGCCAACCAACCAGACCATGGCACTAAGTGCCTCATCCAAGCTTTTTTTGGAACACCTCCAGGGACGTTGACTCCACCACCTCCCTGGGCAGCCCATTCCAATAGCAAATCAGATCTGTTTTGCTTTGAAGTCCTGCACAAAGAAGGAAGGATTGCCTCCATATATGGAGCTGAAAACACAGTCTTGTCTGTTACTGTTGCAGGATGTGATGCTGACACACAAGAAGAATGGTCTGGTTTTAATCAAATGACATTCTCATTATTTATTCTGTTTAATCTATTATTGAGAACTCTCATAAAGTAGCTCCAGAAAACCTTCTTATATTAAATGGAGATTTTTTTTTTTCCCTGCCATTGTATTAGAGGTTTCCAATATTCTCAATTAATCATAGCTACATCATATGACCTGTAAAATCAACAATATATGAAGCTTCAATATTTCATTTGATCTTAATAGGAAAGCCTCGCTAGGAGCTTTTAAAAAATAGATTAAGCTACGAAACCCAATGATGAAATAAGTATTAGTAACTAATTTAAGCAGAAACCAGTTAATAGGGACACAAAGCATTTTTAAATATTGAAAATAAGTCGAAGGTGATACATCTGTGCTAGTCTGAGCCTAGCTGGGATAGTTTAGTGAGAGGAATTAGATTATAGGCTGTGAAAAGGAAACAATGGTGATGTCTACTGCACTCATAGGCTTGATGAGATCATAGAATCATAGAATCAAGCAGGTTGGAAGAGACCTCCGAGATCATCCAGTCCAACCTATCACCCAGCCCTATCCAGTCAACTAGACCATGGCACTAAGTGCCTCATCCAGGCTTTTCTTGAAGACCCCCAGGGACGGTGCCTCCACCACCTCCCTGGGCAGCCCATTCCAATGCCAATCACTCTCTCTGTGAAGAACTTCTTCCTAACATCCAGCCTATACCTACCCTGGCACAACTTGAGACTGTGTCCCCTTGTTCTATTGCTGGTTGCCTGGGAGAAGAGGCCACCCCCCACCTGGCTACAATGTCCCTTCAAGTAGTTGTAGACAGTAATAAGATCACCCCTGAGCCTCCTCTTCTCCAGGCTGCACACCCCCAGCTCCCTCAACCTCTCCTCATAGGATTTGTGCTCCAGGCCCCTCACCAGCTTTGTTGCCCTTCTCTGGACACCTTCCAGCACCTCAACATCTCTCTTGAATTGAGCAGCCCAGAACTGGACACAGTACTCAAGGTGTGGCCTGACCAGTGCTGAGTACAGGGACAGAATAACCTCCCTTGTCCTACTGGCCACACTGTTCCTGATGCAGGCCAGGATGCCATTGGCTCTCTTGGCCACCTGGGCACACTGCTGCCTCATCTTCAGCTTACTATCTATCAGTACCCCCAGGTCCCTTTCCTCCTGGCTGCTCTCCAGCCACTCAGTCCTCAGCCTGTAATGCTGCTTGGGGTTATTGTGGCCAAAGTGCAGAACCCTGCACTTGGCCTTGTTCAATCTCATCCCATTGGCCTCTGCCCACCCATCCAGCCTGTCCAGGTCCCTCTGCAGGGCTCTCCTACCTTGTATACAAACAAGAAGATAAACATAGATAACAGAGTTGCTCTCTGGCTCTGGAGCATGCCTCTCTCTCTCTCTAACCTGCTGTCTGTGTAACTAATCCTTCTGCTTTCTATCCCCTCTAGCTGATTCTCCAAACTCACCTTTAACTTAAAGCAAAGTCTGGGAAAATGTAGAGGGGTGGGAAGGAGGTGGAAGGGTGTTTGGGAGCCCCTCCTGGGGACTCTGGTTTCTGAGAGGGCTGTTGTGTTTCTGTATTACCTTTTAGCTTGCACATTTCTGTCTATAGCTGTAGATATTGTAAGTGCCTGCTTGTCTATTGTGCCAAGCTGTAAATATAAAGCTTCATTCCTTAATTTCCACCTTGGCTGAGTCTAGTCTGGTTGATTTCATAAGAGTTGGCAGGTGGGCAACACCCAAACCATCACAACACCCAAACAAATCCCCAAACCCCACAAACAACATCTGTGCAGAAAAAGCAATAATAAACATGGAATAAACATGGTAAAGCTTCTGAGATCTGTTCCAGCAGGTATTTATATATGCTTAAACTATTTTAAGCATAAAAAATTAGCAATGGAGTATTTTACACATAGAGTTGTACATCAAGCTCAGGAGATTGGGATATTTAATGGTTCATGGATCTGTAGAAACTGTAACTGAACAGAAAAGTGACTGTTTATAAGTGTTTTCAGATTAATATTTGATGTTAGGGGCACTTTCTTGCCTGTGAGAGTGGTCAGGCATTGGAACAGGCTGCTTGTGGAGACAGTGGAGTCAGTATGCCTGGGGGTGTCCAAAATACCTATGGATATGGCACTCATACTCTTGCCCCAGTGTGGAGTTAATAACCTAATTCATTCATTATAGGATTTTAAAGTTAACTCTTTTTTTCCCAAAGTAATTGTTGGCAGAGAAAATTACTGAAATGAAACTTTCAGAATTAATCTGCTCCCAAAAGAGAGTCCTCTCTGTGCTGGGCCCCATCCTCTTTAACATCTTCATAGATGATCTGGATGAGGGCATGGAGTCAGTCATCAGCAAGTGTGCAGATGACACCAAGCTGGGAGCAGATGTGGCTGGGTTGGAGGGCAGAAGGGCTCTGCAGTGGGACCTTGACCACCTGGACAGATGGGCAGAGTCCAAGGGGATGGCATTCAATAGCTCCAAGTGCAGGGTGCTGCACTTTGGCCACAGCAACCCCATGCAGAGATACAGGCTGGGGTCGGAGTGGCTGGAGAGCAGCCAGACAGAGAGGGATCTGGGGGTGCTTATTGATACCTGCCTGAACATGAGCCAGCAGTGTGCCCAGGTGGCCAAGAGAGCCAGTGGCATCCTGGCCTGCATCAGGAATGGTGTGGCCAGCAGGAGCAGGGAGGTCATTCTGCCCCTGTACTCTGCACTGCTTAGACCACTCCTTGAGTGCTGTGTTCAGTTCTGGGCCCCCCAGTTTAGGAGGGACATTGAGATGCTTGAGCGTGTCCAGAGAAGGGCAACGAGGCTGGGGAGAGGCCTTGAGCACAGCCCTAGGAGGAGAGGCTGAGGGAGCTGGGGTTGGTTAGCCTGGAGAAGAGGAGGCTCAGGGGAGACCTCATTGCTGTCTACAGCTACCTGAAGGGTGGTTGTGGCCAGGAGGAGGTTGCTCTCTTCTCTCAGGTGGCCAGCACCAGAACGAGAGGACACAGCCTCAGGCTGCACCAGGGGAGATTTAGGCTGGAGGTGAGGAGAAAGTTCTTCCCTGAGAGAGTCATTGGACACTGGAATGGGCTGCCCGGGGAGGTGGTGGAGTCGCCGTCCCTGGAGCTGTTCAAGGCAGGATTGGACGTGGCACTTGGTGCCATGGTCTGGCCTTGAGCTCTGTGGTAAAGGGTTGGACTTGATGATCTGTGAGGTCTCTTCCAACCCTGATGATACTGTGATACTGTGATAAAGAAAGTCAAGATTATACTCAAGAAGGTGATTCTTGCTCTGGTGTTTCTATGGAGACATTGTGAAGAGTTTGAAAATCTCTGTAACATTTAAGGCAATTTGATTCAGGAGTAGAAATCAACAGCTGGGTTGTTTTTTAACTGGTTCATCTAGTGCCATAAGTGTATTGCCAACTGACAGGGACAGCACAAGCGACACAGACACCCAGTCAAAGAGTTAGATTGATGTGGGAACCCAGGGATTAGCTGGCCTTCATGTCTGCATGCTAAGAGATGTACCCTGAACCACGTGGGAAAGGATGGGACTAAATTATGACAAAGTACTGCATCCTTGAAGTGGATGGGAAAGGCAAGTGGGGAGAAAAGCACCTGTTTAAAAAAAAAAGATGCAATAGTGGGGTGTTGAGTTGGCCTCTCTTCTAGGCCATGTGGGAGAGGGAGAGACACTGGGCTTACACCAATGTGATGCTTACACCAATCCATTTATTGAAGCTAAGTGAGATACCTACACAGTGGAGTTCAGTAGAGGGGCATGTACTTTTGGTAGGCTTACATAGGCAGAAATGGACTGTCCACACGCACAAAAGCATCTACCCCCTTTAATCTCCCTTTGCAGCAGCTTAGTCACAACATTGCTTGTTCCCAGGGCAGGCTGAGGAGGGAGCCTGCCCTCCTCACAGAGCTCAGCTACAGATAGCAGCTTCTCTGCTATTCTAGCCTCCCAAGGACACTCTTCTGCAGCTGCTCCTCCTTATCAGTTCAGTTACTCAATCCTGCTTACTCTCCTTATTTTCTCAGACTATTCACTTCTGCCCAACCCCAGCAGTGGTGTTAACAGTGGTAGGCTGTGGGAAAATGGAATTGTACCATTCATGAGCTCCACAATAAATAGCCATCAGCTCAGCATATTGCGGCCATCTGGGAGTTGCCATCCCTGGAGGGGTTCAGAAAAAGACTGGATGGGGCACTTAGTGCCATGGTCTAGTTGATTAGACAGGGTTGGGTGAAAGGTTGGACTGGATGATCTTGGAGGTCTCTTACAACCTGTTTGAGTCTATGATTCTATGGTCACCTCCTCGCATTCTGGTCTGTCAGTTTGTGTTTGAGCTCACTGTGATGGGAATGGCTGGATTTGGTTCACTGTATTTGTCACAATTCTCACAAGCAACTCCACGGGTGTATACATGAAAACAGGGAAGAGAAAAGCAAGCAAAATAGTAACAGTACAAGCAGGATAAACTATGATAATATAACAAAGGTAAAATATGTCCAGATACTATGTAAGGTCAGCAGTAGTGATTAGAATCATAGAATCAACCAGGTTGGAAGAGACCTCCAAGATCATCCAGTCCAACCTAGCACCCAGCTCTGGCCAATCAACCAGACCATGGCACTAAGTGCCTCATCCAGGCTTTTCTTGAACCCCTCCAGGGATGGCAACTCCACCACCTCCCTGGGCAGCCCATTTCCAATGGCAAATCATTCTCTCTGGGAAGAACTTCCTCCTAACATTAAGAAAGGTATGTCACCAGTTGTCCAAATACTTCACCATCATCCAGATCCACAATCACTGTCGAGTCCTGTTTACAGTCAGGATTTGAAGTATCTTTCCTGGCAGCTGCGAATTCCTTTACAGTGTGACCACTTACAGGTGAGGCTGCCAAAGTTGTTGCAGGAGGGTCCAGCTTTTTGTGCTGTTGAATAAACAACTTGATGTGGTTCTAAATGAAGAAATATCTGATTTCACCCTCCTCTTGGATTTTAGAATCAGAATCAGTCAGGGTTGGAAGGGACCACAAGGATCATCTACTTCCAACCCCCTCCTGTCATGGGCAGGGAGACCCTACCCTAAAGCAGACTGCCCACAGCCTCATCCAGCCTGGCCTTAAACACCTCCAGGGACAGGGCCTCAACCACCTCCCTCAGCAACCCACTCCAGGCTCTCACCACTCTCATGCTCAACAACTTCTTCCTCATGTTCAGCCTGACTCTCCCCACCTCCAGCTTTGCTTTATTTCCCCCACTCCTGTCACTCCCTGATATCCTGAAAAGTCCTTCCTCAGCTTTTTTGTAGGCCCCCTTCAGATCCTGGAAGGCCACAAGAAGGTCACCTCCAGCCTGCACAGCCCAATTCTTTCAATCTGTGCTCACAGCAGAGCTGCTGCATCCCAGTTGTCCTTCGCTGGACATGCTCCAGCACCTTCACATCCCTCTTGTAATAGGAGGCTCCAGAACTGGAAGCAGTACTCCAGGTGGGGTTTCAGCAGAGCACAGCAGAGGGGGAGAATCACTTTCCTCCACTTGCTGGCCACACTGCTCCTGCTGCAGCCCAGGCTCTGGTTTGCTCTCTGGGCTGCAAGTGCACACTGCTGGCTCCTGTTGAACTTCTTGTCCACCAGCACCCTCAGGTCCCTCTCCTCAGGGCTGCTCTCCAGCCACTCACTGCCTAGCCTGGATTTGTGCTTGGGATTGCAGGACACTGCACTTGGTCATGTTGAACCTCCTGAGCTTGGCTTGTGCCCACCTCTGCAGCCTGTCCAGGTCCCTCTGGATGCCATCCCTGCCCTCCAGCCTGGCTGCTGCACCACACAGCTTGGTGCAATCAGCAAACTTACTGAGGCTGCACTCAGTGCCTCTGACCATGGCACCAACCTTTCCAGGGCCCAGGGAGTGTTTTATCTATTTGCCTGTGATTACACACCTCCACACAGGGCTGGACATCTGGCTGCATAGACCTGACAGTCTAAATAAGGGAAGTTGAATACATTGAATACTCACAGCATTTCATCCTCACTACTGATTGTATTCTGTCCAAGCTACAGCTTTCACTAATAGGCACATATAGTTTGTTAGCTGATAATAGATGCTAAGGACAATACACATTTCACTCACAAGTAGGTACTAATAATATCACAGTATCACAGTATCACAGTATCACCAAGGTTGGAAGAGACCTCACAGATCATCAAGTCCAACCCTTTACCACAGTGCCCAAGGCCAGACCATGGCACCAAGTGCCACGTCCAGTCCTGCCTTGAACAGCTCCAGGGACGACGACTCCACCACCTCCCCGGGCAGCCCATTCCAGTGTCCAATGACTCTCTCAGGGAAGAACTTTCTCCTCACCTCCAGCCTAAATCTCCCCTGGCACAGCCTGAGGCTGTGTCCTCTTGTTCTGGTGCTGGCCACCTGAGAGAAGAGAGCAACCTCCCCCTGGCCACAACCACCCTTCAGGTAGTTGTAGACAGCAATAAGGTCTGCCCTGAGCCTCCTCTTCTCCAGGCTAACCAATCCCAGCTCCCTCAGCCTCTCCTCATAGGGCTTGTGCTGATATTTGGTTAGGATTTTCATCTAGAGGTCAGCTTTGGTTTGGAGCCTGTTTCTCAGTCCACAGCAACACGGTTCATGAAAGCATTTTCAAGTTACAGAGGTAAAAAACAAACAGACAACTTGCTGAGCTTGTAAATATTGGAGGAAGCAAATTACTTAATGAAATTATAGGCCTTTTCTTTGTTTGTTTGTTTGTTTGTTTGTTTGTTTGTTTTTCCTCCTGGTTATTTTGAAAGCATTATTTTGTTTTCAAAAAAACATGTATTTCTGTTTTCGAAGTTGTTATTGCAAATCAATAAAGCAGTGTAACAATTTAACATAGTCAGAAACACCATAGGTTTTTGATGTATTTAATATGATGCACCTCTTTGAATCCTTAAAACAACCAAAAAAAAAAAAAGGTTTTCAAAGTACAGATTGATTCTCTGGGTACCCAGACCTCTGAGCTGAAAGGCAGGGCCAGGGAGCAGAATGGTAAAATGATTAGGAACTTGTTGCATCACTTACCTAGCTCCAGAGACTCTGGTAATATCTGAGATCCACCCAAGGGTACTGAAGGAATTGGCAGAAGAGTTCACCGAGCTACTTTCAATCTTTTGTCATCAGTCCTGGCTAACCAGAGAGGTCCCTGGTGGATGGAAGTTAGAAAATGTGACACCTATCTACAGTAAGGGCCAGAAAGAGGATCTAGGGAACTACAGGCTGGATGTTAGGAGGAAGTTCTTCACAGAGAGAGCAACTTGCCTTTGGAATGGGCTGCCCAGGGAGGTGGTGGAGTCACTGTCCCTGGAGGTGTTCAAGAAAAGACTGGATGAGGCATTTAGTGCCATGGTCTGGTTGACTGGAAAGGGCTGGGTGCTAGGTTGGACTGGATGATCTTGGAGGTTTCTTCCAACCTGGTTGATTCTATGACAGGCATGTCAATCTGACCTTAGTGCCAGGAAAGGTTTTGGAAGAGATCCTCTTGAGTGCCATCAAACAACACATACAGGACAGCCAGGTGTTCAAGCCCAGCCAGCATGGGTTCATGAAAGGCAGGTCCTGCTTGACAAACCTTATCTTCCTCAACAACAAGGTGACTGGCTCATTGGATACAGGAAAGGTTGTGGATGTTGCCTATCTGGACTTCAGTAAAGCCCTAGACACATCTCCCCACAGCATCTTCTTGGATAAATTTGCTGCTCATGGATGAGTGTACTCTTTGCTGAGTGAAAAACTGTCTGAGTGGCCAGGCCCAGAGAGTTGTGGTAGATGGAGTTACATCTAGTTAGTGGCCAGCCACAGGTGGTGTCATCCAGGGCAAACAGTTCTACATTCCAGTTGTCTCCCTATGAAAACCACAGCTTAAATGAGCTGTTCCTCCTAGTCTCTCCATCATTCCTACCTCATTCAACATAACTACACTTCATGTAATGAATACATCTTGTTTTCATACAGGTAATTTCCAGCATCTACTGCCAGACCCAGCACAGAAAGTGTAATGATACACCTAAGCCACCTGTTAAAGTAATGGTTGTTTGCTTTTCAAAGACTTGTCACTGTGCATAACACTCTGGAAGAGCATAGAGGTACCACAGGGCAACTTTAGCTCTATGCTAATAACATCACAAAGTTACTTTGCTGAATATTTAACAGGAAACATCATCGCAATCAGTTAAAATTTACACCAGTGTGCAGGCTGTAGAATAAGGCACAGGATAATCCACAAAGAATGCGTGCCTTTAATTAACAAACATTAGGCACTACTGCCCAAATTAACTGCAGCTGAGAGAGTACTTCTCAAGCAGCGGAGGAATATTGTATGTGACAAGCAATTTGTGCAATGACTTCCAAATAATGCCACTTTGTAACATGACATTCTGCAGGTTTCTGAGAAGAAGTGTGGAAGAATTTCTCACCAGTCGAGGACATAAATTCATAAACATGAGCAACCTGCACTGAGAACGTCCTTGGTTCCCAGCTAGCCCAGGAAATCGAGCTGTAAACAGCTGAGCACCCCACACACAGCTGCAGTGGGCAGAGACTAGATAACCAAAGGGGCTGGAGTGGGTGGTGTTGGAGGCTGACCCTTAGAATGTTGTGATAAGTTAACCTATGCACACCTTACATGTAACTCTGGACCCTCTGACTGTAACCAATCTTGGTGGAGCACACCTATTGCTAGAAGTGCATATAAGTCACTGCATCATGGCAATAAAGTGGATTTGACCATCTAACCATAGTGGTGAACAAAGAGTCATCTTCCCATAGCGCTCCACCGAACGGTTTTCCCAACAATGAAGCTCAGTAAACACTAAAATTCAGAGGTGTAGCTATGTTGTTGTGCAAAATGAGGTAGCATATACTCTAGTTCCTGCAAACACTGCCATGTAGTTGCTTTGCTACTCGCTTCCTATAAACACTGCCATGTAGTTGTTTTGTTGCTTGTTTCCTGTAATGGTAAGGTGCTTTCTGGATCTATCACAGTCACCGTCCCTGGGAGTCTTCAAGAAAAGCCTGGCTGAGGCACTTAGTGCCATGGTCTAGTTGATTGGATAGGGCAGGGTGCTAGGTTGGACTGGATGATCTTGGAGGTCTCTTCCAACCTGGTTGATTCTATGATTCTATGATTCTATGCCACAGTGGTGCTTGCTTGTACATCAAAATGGAACCATTTATCTCTCAATCCTCTGGATTATGTTTGTCTGCAGATGAGATAGTGCCATGCACTGCAGACTCAAATAGAAAAAGAGTATACTGTACTTTATGGAAGTGGAGCCTAGGCAGCAAAACCAGCACCTCATTTATACACAGGTGGGAGAGACGCCCCTAGCTCTGCCTCACATCCTTGAGAACAGAATTATTGGCTTTTTCCTACCTTGGGGTCCCATTTACAGCCATAGCCTATCGACAGCTCAGGCCAATAGGTTACAGCACAGAGTCTTTTCATTCTGTGCCCACGTGTCAGATATTGCTAGACAAATGTGCAGCAAGTGTGAAGCAGCAGATAGCTTTGTAAGTCTTGCACTGAGTTAAGAAGTCAATGGCTGCCTGTGGTTCTGGAAGTTCCAGCAAGTTCCAGCACATTTGTTGCACTTTGTGACAGGACCCTTCATTTCAAGTAGAATTGCTGCAGTGTATAATTTACACTTATGTGGGACATAAGTCCCACACAGCTAAGCTGAACTTTGTGCATGGACATAAACTCAAGAGTTGAGTCTGTACATCACATAACTGCAGTAGTGTGTATAGCAACTGAGATAGTTTGATGATAAAGGAGAACATACATTTGAATGCTTGTTTGAAACAATCTCTGTCTCTCTCTGCAAATACACCAACAGGTAAAGTTAAAATGTGAAAAGCCTATGAGCATCTCTCAGTCCTCCCATCCCTCAGCCATGGGACAGTATGGAGCCCAAAGAGGCTTGTGCACTCAGAAACATGTCTCTTTTTCTAGCTCACCTAACTGATCTTGCAATGCATGTCACATGTACTTGCCTGTCATGGTGACAGGTGGAAGATAAGTACATTTTGTTCAATATTGGTCATATTCATAGAATCATAGAAACAACCAGGTTGGAAGAGACCTCCAAGATCATCCAGTCCAACCTAGCACCCAGCCCTAATCCAGTCAACCAGACCATGGCACTAAGTGCCTCAGCCAGGCTTTTCTTGAAGACCTCCAGGGACGGTGCCTCCACCACCTCCCTGGGCAGCCCATTCCAATGCCAATCCCTCTCTCTGACAACAACTTCCTCCTAACATCCAGCCTAGACCTCTCCTGGCACAACTTGAGACTGTGTCCCCTTCTTCTGTTGCTGGTTGCCTGGCAGAAGAGACCAACTCCACCTGGCTACAGCCTCCCTCCAGATCATTGTAGACAGCAATGAGATCACCTAAAGGAATATATCCTACCTCACCAAACTGTGCAAAATGCTGAAATGTAAACAATCCTAACAGCAGCATTCATATAACCTGTCCTGGCACCTCATGTCTTCCTAGACTTTTTATATCTGCCTGTTAGATATTTTTCTAGTTTCGTGGATATGTATTTTGCAAGAGCACAAATATTTCACATATCTGCTGTTATGGGAAGAAAGTGATGAACTTTCAAGAGGTTATTGAGAGAGGTAGTTTCTCTGAAATCTGGTGCTGCAGCTGCTGCTCCCAGATAAAGGGACAGTTTGCCTGTAGGCTTTTGCCATCAGTAGTTAATATGAATTCTAGCAAAGGCCTCAAGTCTCTTTTCAAACAATGAGAATGCAGGAGTTGGCACTGCTTAAAAATACAACTACAAACCCAGTGACTACCTTCTGAAAAGAAGTCTTTTGGCCATGCCTGGTTGTGGTTTTTTTTTTTAACGTACATCTGTCAAGGGTCTAAGTTTTAGCATCAACCTAATGGACAGAATAGTGCATCAGTGGGAGTCATCTATTTTCAGACACTCTACTGTATGGTTTCTTGAAACAGAAACATCTGTGAGCAGGGCAAATAGATCAAGAAGAGGTCAGAGACGGGAGGAAGAGAATGTGACACAGATGAAGTTACAGATTTGTAACTTCAGCATAAATATTTCTTGCAAAATTTACTTGAAACTAATTCCTCAAACACCTCACATCATTGGAAGTCATCTCACTATGCTGGGGGCTGTCAAGGCAAAATACTTTTCAACTTGATTCATCCATTTCTATTTTCAAAAAGCAGAGGACCTTATCTTGGCAGGGATTGTTCCCAGCAGGCTTTAACATCTATTCCTATATTTAGACATACTACACCTGGATAGATTGTATTCTCTGTGCACACCTGCAGTCTAATTTTCCTGCTCCTCTTCCTGTGCTAGTTTGAGCCTAGCTGAGATACTTTAGTGAGAGGAATAAGATGCTAGGCTGTGAAAAGGAAACAATGGTGATGCCTACTGCACTCATAGGCTTGCTGAGATACATAAGATCAAGAACACAAACATAGATAACAGAGTTGCTCTCTGGCTTTGGCTGCATGCCCTTCTCTCTCTCTAACCTGCTGTCTGTGTAACTAATCCTTCTGCTTCCTATCCCACCTGGCTGATTCTCCAAACTCACCTTGAACGTAAGGCAAAGTCTGGGATAAGGTAGGTAGAGGGGTGAAAAGGAGGTGGAAGGTTGTTTGGGAGCCCCTCCTGGGGACTCAGGTTTCTGGGAGGGCTGTTGTGTTTCTGTATTACTTTTTACCTTGTCTATTTCTATCTATAGCTGTATAGATTGTAAATACCTGCCTGTACATTGTGCTAAGCTGTGAATATAAAGCTTCATTCTTTAATTTCTAGCTCAGCTGGGTCTAGTCTGGGTGATTTTCTTAAGTGTGAGTGGGGTGGGTAACACCCAAACCATCACACTTCCTTAGAGGTATAGGTGAGAATGAGATGTGGCATGGATGGGAGGTGGTTTGTTTGCTTGGACTTGAAGGTGTGCATCTGAATCCTGCTTGGGAGCCATCCTCCAAAACATCTCCTGGTTTTAAAAGTTCTTCTTATCTCTTGTAACATTTTCAATCATGATGGTTGGTCCTATTATTTTTTTCTTTTCAAGGATTACCTTCAAACACAGATTAAATCAAGTGAAAAATGATGACAAGCCTTGATTAGAAATAATGACCCCAGTTAAAACCAGGAACTACTTAAAACGTCGTATTTCTCTATATTAAGGCATTTCTTGTATAGCTTATCCTTTCTTTCTCTTTTTGTCCTTGAAATGACTGTGCCACCCTTAGACCATAAACAAACACACCACCAAGAATCCAACCATTTTCTGGAGTACTGGGGTAACAGTGCTGGTGTCTTGTCATATGCTTACATGCCAAATCTGAGCATTGACTCAATTGGAAATTAATAATCGTTATGAACTATTAATATTAATTTATTTATGAAATTTATTTTTATTATTAATATCAAAAAATCAGGAAAATTCCCTGAGATTATTTGGATTTTTTAGTCGACAGGAAGTAATTGCACAGAATTAAACAGTTTAAACAATCACAACTTGGAAAATAGTAATTCAGAACCAGGAAAAACTCTTAACTGTGCTTATGGAGTCTTGGCATTCACTCTGGCAGATGTACTCACGGCACTGTTGGTCCCTGAGTAAGTCTCATGTATCAAAGACACTTTTAAACTCATGATAACAATCCCAGGATAAAATACAAAGCATTCCAGTGTCACGCAGGGTATTCTGCTGCCTACGCCAGTTGTGGCAGAGGGGAGAAATTAATTGGTGGAAGATGATATTCTATACAAATATATTTTTATTAACTTCAATATTCTGAACTCTCACCGCCCCCAGCCTCTGAATTTAATAATAGAAGGATCTTACATGGTCATGAAAGACATTCTAGGATTAATACCACACCATAACTTGTTAATAACTAGAAAACAGTTCAAACTATAAACAGAGAGAGGAATTTCCCCGTGGTCAAATGCTGCCTGGGGTCAATATGCTGTTTGCCCAGTAGATGGGCCCAAGCTCTTTCTGCTCTATGGCAGGGGGCAACAGAAATTACAGAGGCATTAAAGCATTTACTCACAAATTCTGATTAATTATCTATCACCCTCTGGGGCTATGGCACACTCCCTTTTACATACTTAATTTTGGAAATCAAACTGGCCAACAGGCACTAGCAGCATTGTTCTGGCCAGTGAATTCAAAGCTTCCTGCCTCCTTTGACCACGCAGGCACATTGAGGGCAGCACTTGGTGCCATGGTCTAGCCTTGAGCTCTGTGGTAAAGGGTTGGACTTGATGATCTGTGAGGTCTCTTCCAACCCTGATGATACTGTGATACTGTGATACTGTGATACAAGACACCTGACACGTGGTGCTAAGCCCCCTAGCCCTCAAGGCTTTGCTGGGGCCAAACCCTTATTGTTTGGTCATCTAACTCCACTCCCAGACCCACAAAACAGGAGGAGGAGAGCAAGGGTTAAACTGTACTGGCAGGATTTATGCCTTCCCAGGACACTGACTTGGCAAAGGTTTCCTCTGCTCAGTCCAGTTGCAAATGTGTAACTGTTGCTTAGGCTGGAACACTAAAAGCTTCAGGTGTGATTCCCTCATTGCTGTTTCTCATGGCATTGCTTACAGGAATTCCTGTCTTTTAACTATTGATTATGGGGACTATACACACTGAAGCAAAGTAAGCGACGCTCATACAGCCACTGTGACAGACACAAAATCCTGCCCAGGGAGGTGGTGGAGTCACCGTCCCTGGAGGGGTTCAAGCAAAGCCTGGATGAGGCACTTAGTGCCATGGTCTGGTTGACTGGCCAGGGCTGGGTGATAGGTTGGACTGGATGATCTTGGAGGTCTCTTCCAACCTACTTGATTCTGTGATTCTGTGATTCTATGATTCTGTGATTCTATATGTAAAACAGACAAGATTTCTATCAGTACATTGAAAATAAGAGTAGCCCAAGTATTCTGTGTAAGGTAGCTTTTACTTTGACTTAGGTTAGTTTCCTTGTTTATTTGCACAATGTTTTCACATAATATTCTTGTAAAGAAGAATTTTTCTACAAGGAAATTTTAATGATTCGGTGAAACATTTCAGGTTATCTGAAATAAATGCTTAGTAACATCACTTTTACTTTCTCCTAAGGCAGTAGCCCCTTCAAAGTGATATATATATTTAACTTAAACATGGCACTTCGTAGCTAATCTTTAAATATGCTTGTGTGGATTTATTTCTCTATCTATTCACTTATTACTGGAAATGCAATGTATTCTCAAGCAATTAAAAAACAAACAAACATGGAATGGAATCCTTATAATGCTGACATTTTTAACATCACCATTTCATTGTTGGATAAATTTAACTGGTAAATTCCTGAAACCCCAAAACCTTGAGATGAAGGATTTTCTAGGAGAGAACAGGTGAAGACTAGAATGAGAGTTGTGTAATGTCTGTAAAAAGAATCATAGAATCAACAAGGCTGGAAGAGACCTCTGAGATCATCCAGTCAACCTAGCACCCAGCCCTAGACAATCAGCTAGACCATGGCACTAAGTGCCCCATCCGGGCTTTGCTTCAACACCTCCAGAGATGATGACTCCACCACCTTCCTGGGCAGCCCATTCCAATGCCAATCACTCTTTGTTTGCCAAGAACTTCCTCCTAACATCCAGCCTAGACTTCCCCCAGCACAACTTGAGACTGTGTCCCCTTCTTTTGTTGCTGGTTGCCTGGCAGAAGAGACCAACCCCACCTGACTACAACTTCCATTCAGGGAGTTGTGGACAGCAATGAGGTCACCCCTGAGCCTCCTCTTTGCCAGGCTGCACACCCCCAGCTCCCTCAGCCTCTCCTCACAGGGCTGTGTTCCAGGCCCCTCACCAGCTTTGTTGCCCTTCTCTGGACACCTTCCAGCACCTCAACATCTCTCTTGAATGGAGGGGCCCAGAACTGGACACAGCACTCAAGGTGTGGCCTGAGCAGTGCTGAGCACAGAGGCAGAATAACCTCCCTTGTCCTACTGGCCACCTTCTTCCTGATGCAGGCCAGGATGCCATTGGCTCTCTTGGCCACCTGGGCACACTGCTGCCTCCTCTTCAGCTGCTCTCTACCAGCACCCTGCGTTGCAGAGGGGAACTCTGCCACCTACGCCAGTTGTGGTGGAGGGGAGAAACTAATTAATGAGAGAAGATATTTATAAAAATATCTGTATTAATTAACTTCCAATATTTCAACTCTCGCCACCCCCAGTCACTGAACTTTAATATTAATATGGATTCTTACATGGTTATGAAGACATTATGGGAATATATCAAGCATTAACCATTATAACAACTAGCAAACATTCAAACTAGTAACAGAGTTTTCCCCGCAGCTTAATGCCACTTGGGGTCATATACTACTTGCCCAGCAATGCTGCTCTGTGGCAGAAGTAACAGAAATTACAGAGGCATTAAATTATTTACTCACAATTCTGATTAATCAGTAATCACCCTCTGGGGCTATGTCACAGCTTATGCCCAGTGTCCAATTCTTCAGGGTCTCTGCCTGTGGACTTTGAGGCTGGAATCCTCCGGCTTCAGGGGAAATGATCCAGGCCAGGATGCCATTGGCTCTCTTGCTCACCTGGGCACACTGCTGGCTCATCTTCAGCTTACTGTCTATCAGTACCCCCAGGTCCCTTTCCTCCTGGCTGCTCTCAGCCACTCAGTCCCCAGCCTGTAGTGCTGCTTGAGGTTGTTGTGGCCAAAGTGCAGAACCCTGCACTTGGCCTTGTTCAATCTCATCCCATTGGCCTCTGCCCACCCACCCAGCCTGGCCAGGTCCCTCTGCAGGGCTCTCCTACCTTCCAACAGCTCCACAGCTGCTCCTAGCTTGGTGTCATCTGCAAACTTACTGATGCTGGACTCAATTCCCTCGTCCAGGTCATCAATAAAGATATTGAACAGGACTGGGCCCAGCACTAAAAAGAGATTATTACTGCACATTCACTAGAAAATCTCCATGCTGAGAGAGAAGGAAAAGTTATAGCAGGTCAGAAGACTATTTAATTTTTGCCCTCTCTTCTTCCTTTCCTTTCATTATTGAGTGCCTGTCATTTCAGTGCTGTGGTATTACAAATAATAAAAGAGGATACAAGCTGCAGCTCTCACCTGTATTTCTTCTTCTAAATCAAATACTGACATCTTCAGGCAGACCACGTTTCATGCTAGCCATCTTAAAGGGTTTTTTATTTCACAGAATCACAGGATTGTCTGGGTTGGAAGGGACCTCGAGTATCATCTCGCTATAAAGCCCTTGGCTTCCACATTCCACCAGATCAGGGCTGGGTTGGGTTTTTTGTTGTTGTTTTTTTTTGCTAAATAAATCATCAATCAAAGAAACAAACAAAAGTTAATTCTATGCTCTGCCTAGTAAGAAATTGATACCTTGCCTAAGACAGAAGACAGTATTAAGAAGTTGCTTTTTCCCTTAGGGTAAAAGGGTTACCACTACCTAAACACTATTACACTGGGCTACCAATGAAAGCACTCACTTTCCTCTGACACAATAAGAGAGAAGTGGTTAAGCAGGCCTGATCCTCTCACTACTATCAAATACATAAGCAGGTCATTGTAGAAGTAGACCATAAACTGTTAAATGAAAGGGTCTGAAATTATGTGTCCCATTTATACTTTTTTCTTTCTGCCCTCACAGCAAAGTAGAACTTTAAGAAGGCAGCTGAATACCTCTGCAGCACAAATTAGAGAAGGGTATTTACCCCAGCAAGCAGATAAAACTGCACAGTACAGACTACCCAAGCATTCAGCAGCACAGCAGAATTAACTTTGTTTTCCATTTCCACAATGCCCTGAAATTGAGATGATTAGTATATTCAGACATGAGGACCACATAATGAATTAGACAGTCCAATAGTTGAAATGAAAATTGGATCTGTAAAGGTCCAAGTCTTTAATTTAGACACTGAGACAAAGGGGTTTGGGGTTTGTTTTTTTAATTTCTTATTAGAGTGCAAAATCAGATACTTGCATTTTCCCCCAGATTTTGTTTTTGCATCATGTGAACTACTGATGTCCTCTTTCTGTTCTGGCAGGACACCAGGCAATAATGCTTATGTATTATATTCAGTGCAAACATATCGGAATACTGGCCAACAAAAAAAAAGAACAAGTCAGGAGCAGCCAGATCCTGACTGCTCTTTTCAAAGAAGTATGCATGTCAGTTGAAAATAAACAGGCTTTTCATATTTGTTAATATCCTGTAAAGGAGTAGTCAAACTCTGGATTACATCCTCATAGTACTGTGATGTTTCGCTTCTTGTTCGTGCTTCTCCTAAAACTGAAATCTCTGAGTAAGTTGTTCCAGTGAATTCTTTGGGACCAGGAATGCTCTCACACATGGGTAGCCCACTCTGGGTGCAGTTTCAATACTTTATCATAGCTAAAACACTAAAACCATCATGGGAAAGGTATATACACAATGCCTATGGCTGACCTGCTACAGCCATAGGGAGAAACTATGGTGTAACTTCTGTTATGAAGAGAGACATCCGAGGGGGCAAACAGGCCAAGCAGCCTGTGGTTGGCACAAGTCTCATGCACCTGAAGTCCCCTGCCTTAGAATCACAGAATCAACCAGGCTGGAAGAGACCTCCAAGATCATCCAGGCCAACCTAGCACCCAGCCCTATCCAGTCAACTACACCATGACTCCCAGTGCCTCATCCAGGCTTTTCTTGAAGACCCCCAGGGACGGTGCCTCCACCACCTCCCTGGGCAGCCCATTCCAATGCCAATCACTCTTTCTGTGAAGAACTTCCTCCTAATATCCAGCCTATACCTACCCTGGCACAACTTGAGACTGTGTCCCCTTGTTCTATTGCTGGTTGCCTGGCAGAAGAGGCCACCTCCCACCTGGCTACAATGTCCCTTCAGGTAGTTGCTGGCAGCAATGAGGTCACCCCTGAGCCTCCTCTTCTGCAGGCTGCACACCCCCAGCTCCCTCAGCCTCTCCTCATAGAGTTTGTGCTCCAGGCCCCTCACCAGCTTTGTTGCCCCTCTCTGGACACCTTCCAGCACCTCAACATCTCTCTTGAATTGAGGAGCCCAGAACTGGACACAGCACTCAAGATGTGGTCTGACCAGTGCTGAGTACAGGGGCAGAATAACCTCCCTTGTCCTACTGGCCACACTGTTCCTGAGCCAGCCCAGGATGCCATTGGCTCTCTTGCCCACCTGGGCACACTGCTGGCTCATCTTCAGCCTACTATCTATCAGTACCCCCAGGTCCCTTTCCTCCTGGCTGCTCTCCAGCCACTCAGTCCCCAGCCTATAGCACTGCTTGGGGTTGTTGTGGCCAAAGTGCAGAACCCTGCACTTGGCCTTGTTCAATCTCATCCCAATGGCCTCTGCCCACCCATCCAGCCTGGCCAGGTCCCTCTGCAGGGCTCTCCTACCTTCCAACAGCTCCACACCTGCTCCTAGCTTGGTGTCATCTGCAAACTTACTGATGCTGGACTCAATCCCCTTGTCCAGGTCATCAATAAAGATATTGAAAAGGACTGGGCCCAGCACTGATCCTTGGGACACACCACCAGTGACAGCTGCCAACTGGATGAGGCACCATTCACCACCACTCTCTGAGCTCTGCCATCCAGCCAGTTCTTCACAGTATCACAGTATCACAGTATCATCAGGGTTGGAAGAGACCTCACAGATCATCAAGTCCAACCCTTTACCACAGAGCTCAAGGCCAGACCATGGCACCAAGTGCCACGTCCAATCCTGCCTTGAACAGCCCCAGGGACGGCGACTCCACCACCTCCCCGGGCAGCCCATTCCAGTGTCCAATGAGTCTCTCAGGGAAGAACTTTCTCCTCACCTCCAGCCTAAATTTCCCCTGGCACAGCTTGAGGCTGTGTCCTCTTGTTCTGGTGCTGGCCACCTGAGAGAAGAGAGCAACCTCCTCCTGGCCACAACCACCTTTCTGGTAGTTGTAGACAGCAATAAGGTCACCCCTGAGCCTCCTCTTCTCCTCTTTTATTGTTTTGTTTGTGGTGGGTTGACCCAGGCTAAACAATCCAAGCACCTACACAGCCACTTACTCATTTCTCCCTCCCCCACTGAACAAAGCAGAGGAGAACTTGGTCACTCTGGAAGCCAAGGAACTCCATGCCTTTATGTCTACTCCAGCTGTAATCCTAACTATGATGCTGTGGTATATGTGATATTCCCCTGGCAAATTTGGGTTACTCCTTACTCCTTTCTGACCCTGACCTTAATCTCTGTGGAGGGATTGTGTGATGGTTTAGGTGTTCCCTGCCCCCCCCCCCCCCCCCCCCCCCCCCACTTTGGAAATCACCCTGACTAGACTCAGCCAGCTCTGAACATATAAATGAAGCTATTTATTTACAGCTAGCACAGGATACAAGCAGATAGTTACAGTATATACAGTTATAGACAGAAATAGACAAGGTAAGAGGTAATGCAGAAACACAGCAGCCCCTCCAGAAACCTGAGTCCCCAGGAGGGGCTCCCAACCACCCCTTCACCTTCCCCCTACCCCTCTCAACCTTACCCCAGTGCCAAGGAAGAATGAAGGTTCAGCCAGGGGGTTTGGGAAGCAAAGTGGATTAGTCCAAAATGGAGGGTGAGGTTAGAGAGTGAGATGCAGCTCAGCCAGCAGCCCAAGTGAGAGTGGTTATCTGTGTTTTTATTTCTTGTTCCTATACATCTCAGTAAGCCTATGAGGGAAGTAGACATCACCATTGTTTTCTTTCCACAGCCTGTAATCTAGTTCTTCTCACCAGAACATTCTAGCTAGGCTCTAACTAGTGTAGAATAGGAAAGGACAAGCCACTGATGACATCACTGTTTAGCAAGAGCCCTCAATCCAAACCACTGCACCACAGAGGTGGTTTCAGAGACAGTTAACTCAATACCAGCCAAACTCAGTACAGTCCTCAAGCAGCCTGCCAGTTTTCCAGGCCAGTGAGTAGCTGCCTGTTCCCTACCTACCCCATCTTTGTTTGATTTCCAACAAAAGACACAAATTCTATTTATGGTTAGGATTTTAAACAGGCTTCTTAAATTACTACATGTTCAGGGGTTGTTATTTTGTGATATTTCAAGATAAAAGAGTTCACTTCAGAGCTGATACTTGGCTGAAGACACATCAGACAGCCACAACATGGGAAATATGTAAGTGCTACAAAAGGCTGAGACCTGGGGCAGTTTAACCTGGAGAAAAGCAGCCTGAAAGGGGATCCTCTAAATGCTCAGCAAGACCTAAATGGCACAGAGCAAGAGGATGGAGCCAGGCTCTTTTCAGTGGTGCCCAATGGACACAAACTGCATCCAGCACAGAGTGAATCTGTCCAAACCATGAGCTGCCAGCTTGGCTAGGAGCTTCTTGTGGCAGACAGTGTCAAAGGCTTTGCTGAAGTCCAGGTAGACTCCATCCATAGCCTGCCCCACATTCACCAGGCAGGTAACTTGAGCATAAAAGGAGATCAGGTTGGTGAGGCAGGATCTGCCCTTCCTAAACCCATGCTGGCTGGGCCTGATCCCTTGGCCATCCTGTAGGTGCTTTGTGATGGCACTCAAGATTACCTGTTCCATCACCTTGCCTGGCACTGAGCTCAGGCTGACAGCTCTGTAGTTTTCTGGCTCCTCCTTACGACCCCTCTTGTGGATGGGTATCACATTGGCAGCTTCCAGTCTTCAGGAGCCTCTGCAGTGAGCCAGGACTGCTGATAAATGATGGAGAGTGGCTTGGCCAGCTCAGCTGCCAGCTCTCTCAGCACCCTAGGGTGGATCCCATCCGGTCCCATGGACTTGTGAGGATCCAAATGACGCAGCAGGTCCCTTACTGCTTCCTCATGGATTAGAGGGGGACTGTACTGGTCCCTGACTCCATCCACCACTTCAGGAGTCCAGCTGTCCTGGAGACAACCTGTCCCACTAGTGAAGATTGAGGCAAAGAAGGTGTTAAGCACCTCTGCCTTTTCCTCATCCTTCACTGGATTTTGAACAAACTGCTCCAAATATTTAGATACATCCATGAAGGTAACTTGTCCCCACGTCTCTGGGTGTACCTTAGTGTGTTCTTCCCACTTATACCACAAAGAATTCCAAGGCTCCTGCCCCCAGGCAACATGCACAATTGGGGGTGCTTTAGTTCTGTTATCAGAATTGCTGCCTGCAGCACTGCCCATGAAAAGCCTTTTTAGCATTAGTCTTGATTAACTGTCTCAGTATCACAGTATCACAGTACCATCAGGGTTGGAAGAGACCTCACAGATCATCAAGTCCAACCCTTTACCACAGAGCTCAAGGCCAGACCATGGCACCAAGTGCCACGTCCAATCCTGCCTTGAACAGCCCCAGGGACGGCGACTCCACCACCTCCCCGGGCAGCCCATTCCAGTGTCCAATGACTCTCTCAGGGAAGAACTTTCTCCTCACCTCCAGCCTAAATCTCCCCTGGTGCAGCCTGAGGCTGTGTCCTCTTGTTCTGGTGCTGGCCACCTGAGAGAAGACAGCAACCTCCTCCTGGCCACAACCACCCCTCAGGTAGTTGTAGACAGCAATAAGGTCACCCCTGAGCCTCCTCTTCTCCAGGCTAACCAATCCCAGCTCCCTCAGCCTCTCCTCGTAGGGCTGTGCTCAAGGCCTCTCCCCAGCCTCGTCACCCTTCTCTGGACATGCTCAAGCATCTCAATGTCCTTTCTAAACTGGGGGGCTCAGAACAGAGAAACTTAGACACTGATTGTAAAGTGGAAAAGTACTGGAGTCAGAGTGAGGAGGTGACCATTCTAGGGGTAGGTCACAAAATGGCAACAGTGGATAAGTTAATATCATAGAATCATAGAATCATAGAATCAACCAGGTTGGAAGAGACCTCCAAGATCATCGAGTCCAACCTAGCACCCAGCCCTATCCAGTCAACTAGACCATGGCACTGAGTGCCTCATCCAGGCTTTTCTTGAACACCCCCAGGGACGGTGCCTCCACCACCTCCCTGGGCAGCCCATTCCAATGGGAAATCACTCTCTCTGTGAAGAACTTCTTCCTAACATCCAGCCTATACCTACCCTGGCACAACTTGAGACTGTGTCCCCTTGTTCTATTGCTGGTTGCCTGGGAGAAGAGGTCTCCTAGATACGTCCACAACTACAGGTCCTATGGATCTTCTCCCAGTGTACTCTTGTCAGCTATGCATCCCACCCTCCCACAGAGCAACTCTCTAATCTATGTTTGTGTTCTTGTTCTTATACATCTCAGCAAGTCTATGAGTGAAGTAGACATCACCATCACCATAGTTTCTTTTTCACAGCCTGTAATCTAATTCTTCTCACCAAAACATTCTAGCTAGCTTCAAACTAGCATCACATCCTGTGCAAGTGAACAATGCTCCTTAATGAGTTCATAGAATCAGCCAGGTTAGAAGAGACCTCCAAGATCATCCACTCCAACCTAGCACCCAGCCCTAGCCAGTCAACCAGACCATGGCACTAAGTGCCTCATCCAGGCTTTGCTTGAACCCCTCCAGGGACGGTGACTCCACCACCTCCCTGGGCAGCCCATTCCAATGGCAAATCACTCTCTACATGGTCACTTTTGTCTTATTTATGACAAGTTCTTATTTATGATAGCTCCAAAGTACAATTGTGATTTCCATGCTGGGCTATGAGGCTTGCAAGATTGAAAAAAAGGTAAATCTGGAGCATCCAATCAGTAATGGAGTCATGAATGGTCTCCTTATCATATCCTGATATAAACTCTTGTGCTCCTAAATGCCATTTTCTAGACCTAGAGATTAGTTATGTCTCCCTGCTCTCCCTCCTTCTGCTGTTGGGAGAAGCAATTGTGGGAAAGGAAGATAAAAGCCTGGTGCCTTCCAGCTTCCTTCTCTCCTTCCAAACTTGTAAACAGGGTACCCACACATGTTTTATACACTCGTTTGTGTTCTGCCCTAAAATGGTAAAAGCTTTACTGAATACAATCAAGTTTGGCAAACTGTCGTTCTGATTGGCTGATCTGTGGCCAAGGAGCCATTAGTCTCAGGATGCATTGATAAAAAGAGATGAGCAGGCAAAGACAATGTACTCTTCCTTACTGTGCTTCCTTCATTGCTTCTACCTTATTGTGCTTCTGCCTCATTGTTCTCTGCTGTTGTATCCTGCCATGCTCTGCTTGCTATCTAATAACAAGCCCCGATACTTTGGGTTTGTCTACCTGTAAACTTGCTGTCCCTCAAGTTTATAGTTGTAATAAACCTTTGATGTCATAAATTAAGGAGATTTTACTGCTTAATTCCTAGATCATGTTAGTTGTTGGAAGCTTTCAGCCTTCCAACATTACTGGCTTTATGACTTCTAATTTCATAAAATATAGGCAGTGATAATGAAGAAAAGAACAGTAAGCTTGGTCTTTTCCCAAACATTAATGCAGTGACTAATTCATGGCTAATAAAGATATCTGGTAGTGTAGTATTTCATCATGCATTTACAGCAAGTGCTTCCCTTGCATGACACAATAGTGACACTCAGCATTAAGACCTTTGCATCAACTGGAAGCACCTTGGCACTTCTCTATGCTGCTCAGTTGTTATTAAACATTGCAATTTAATTTGTTCATCTCTTGAAGGCTATCAGAAAAATCATTGTACCATCTTGAAAAATCAAATAAAGCATTCCTGTATTTTAAAAGTCTACCCTAGATTACCAAAAACAAATGACTAAAATTAATGTATGGCTTTTGCACTGTTCTCCTTTTTGCAATGAGATCTTGATCAGACTGAATTTGTTTAATGAATGATGTTTGGAGGGAAATGTGTTTCAACTTCAAATGGAAGAGTGAAAACAATGGAAAGAATTTGGCGTTCTGCAGCTGTCTACAACATGTTCACAAAATGATAAAACCATAAAATCATAAGGCCATAGAACTGTCAGAGTTGGAACAGACTTTTGAGATCATCTTGTCCAACCACTTGCCTAGAGCTCGCAATCCCACAACTACTGCTAAAACAGTACCACCATAAACTAGGTCCCTAAGCAGCACATCCACATGTCTTTTAAACACCTCCAAGGATGGTGACTCCACCACCTGCCTGGGCAATGCTGGATAACCGCTTATGTGAAGAATTATTTTCCTAATATCCAACCTGAATCTCTCGGCACAACTTGAGGCCATTTCCTCTTACTCTGTCACTTGTTGCCTGTGAGAAAAGACCAATCCTCGCTTCACACTTGACCTTGTTAAATCTCCTATCATTGGCTCCAGCCCATCCATCCAGATCTCTCTGAAGAGCCTCATTGCCCTGAAGCAGATTAACATGCCCACCCACCTTGGTGTCATCTGCAAACTTACTGAGGGTGCACTTCATCCCCTCATCCAAATCACTGATAAAGATGTTAAACCGAACTGTCCCCGGTACTGAGCACCACTTGTAACTGGCTGCCAATTGAATTTAATTCTATTAATCACAACTCTATGGGCCCAGACATTCAGCCAGATTTTCACCCAACCGAGCAGGCATCTGTCCAAGCCATGAGGTCATCTAAGAGGATACTGTGTCAAAGGCCTTACTTAAATCCAGGTAGATACAGGCTCTCCCTCATATACCAGGTGGGTCACCTTGTCATAAAAGCAGATCAGATCGGTTAAGCAAGACAGGAACCCATCACCAATCAAGATGATCTGATTCATGACTTTACCTGGTACTGAGGTCAGGCCACTTTGGGCAGCTTTTGGCAGTGAGTCTTGTCTCCTAGCACTTAATGCCTCTCTCTGGTAAACTAAGGCACAACAAAGTTTCCAGGTGGATGAGCTTGAAGCACCCAAGTTTGCTGTTACACAGCAAAGCTGGTCCAGAACAGGACAGCGACATTGCAAGGCAAAGCAAAATGGGGCAGAGCAGCTCATTTACAACTTTGCTCATATTGATCAATTGCCTGAGTCTTATGGTTCCATTTGGCCACAGAGAATAGCCAATCAGAATGGCACTTTGCCAAAACTAAATACATTAGTTGAAGCCAGAGTCTTGCTTTACCCATATTTGGCCAAGCACAGGCCAAGAGTACTTGGCTTACCAAGGGAGCAAAACAAGTCTGGGCAAGTCCAGGGTCCTCAGACTCGAGGTCTCCAAGCCTTTTGTTATTTTCCCGTGTTACTCTCTACTTCAGCAAAAGGAAGACAGAAGTGGGGATCATGCCTGGACAGCCCAAGACACCTATTAGGCCTATTTTGGCCTTCCACAACAGCACTACATAGACACTCACTCCACACCCTCCCCTCTCCCCAAGGGGATAGTGATAAAAACAAAACTCACAAAAGACAAGCAATCCAAATTAAAATAAATTCTCTTTTAACAAAGCCAAGTGCAGGGCTACACTTTGGCCACAACAACCCCAAGCAGCGCTACAGGCTGGGGACAGAGTGTCTGAGAGCAGCCAGGAAGAAAGGGACCTGGGAGTGCTGGTAGATAGTAGGCTGAACACGAGGCAGCAGTGTGCCCAGGTGGGCAGCAGAGCCAATGGCATTCGGACCTAGATCAGGAACAGTGTGGCCAGCAGGACAAGGGAGGCTATTCTTTCCCTGTACTCAACATTGGCCAGGCCACACCTTGAGTGCTGTGTCCAGTTCTGGGCTACTCCATTCAAGAGAGATGTTGAGGTGCTGGAACATGTCCAGAGAAGGGCAATGAAACTGGTGAGGGGCCTGGAGCACAGCCCTGTGAGGAGAGGCTGAGGGAGCTGGGGTTGTGCAGCCTGCAGCAGAGGAGGCTCAGAGCAGAGCTCATTGCTGTCTACAACTACCTGAAGGGAGGCTGTAGCCCGGTGGGGATGGTCTCTTCTGCCAGGCAGACAGCAATAGAAGATGAGGAAACAGTCTCAAGTTGTGGCAGGGAAGATCTAGGCTGGATGTGAGGAGGAAGTTGTTGTCAGAGAGAGTGATTGGCATTGGAATGGGCTGCCCAGGGAGGTGGTGGAGTTGCCATCCTTGGAGGTCTTCAAGAAAAGCCTGGCTGAGACACTTAGTGCCATGATCTGGTTGACTGGACAGGGCTGGGTGCTAGGTTGGACTGGATGATCTTGGAGGTCTCTTCCAACCTGGTTGATTCTATGGTTCTATGAACTGATGAGCCAGCTGATGAGTAGCCTCCGCTCCAACTCCCTCCCTAGTTTTATTGCTGAACACGATCTCATATCACTTCAGTCAGCTGAATTCAGCTGTCTGAGTTCTGTACCCTCCCAGCTTTCTGTGCCCCTGTGGTGAATAGTCCTAAAGGACATAACATGGGCTTAAGCATGTCCTGTCTTATTTACCTGCCTGTCTGCACTGCAGCCAGAGGCGGGAAAACAGGACAAAAGAAACCCAGGCAACCCAGCCTGGTTTAGTCTGGTTGTCTGAGAGGGGTTTCATGGGGACCACTTCCCTGTCACATGCAAGGCCTGTGCGCTCCCCATTTTATGGAAGACAACAGCCTGTGGGTTCTTCCATTTTTGTGTCTACTTGGGTGATTGCCAGAGGTGATTGGGTGATCGTGTGGCCAATGAGACCATCAGCCTCAGCCATTACCCTATAAATTGGGGGTGAACAGGGGAATAAGGCGCTGGTGTGTTCACTCATTCCTTGCTGATCTGCCACTCGCCCGCCTGTTGCTTCAGCCGCCTCAAGCCACCTCAGCCAGCAGCTGATTCCACTTTGCAGCCCACGTGGAGTTTGCTACAGGACTTCTGTTGGATATTTTCCTGCCTATGTTTTTGGGCCACAGACATCAGGACCAGTGAGTATTCTCCATTCTTTGTTCAAGTTGCTAAAGGATTTTAATCAGCCTCACAAGCGGCGAATGAAGCATCCAGAGTCTCTGTCAAAGACACTTTCTGAAATCAGTCAAAATTCCATTGTATAGAGACATTCTGTGAAACAGTTCTGCTAACTGCATCCAAGAACTTGTGTGGAGAGTTGTAAATAAGTTTGGGGGAATTATTTTGGGTATATTAATAAACCATTAAATAACTTTTACATCGGCCTCACTGCATTTTACCCCAAACTCAGATTTCAACTAGTCCGCTTTATAATAGCCCCTTCAGCCTAAGGAGCAGAAAAGTCCTTGCTGCTGTGCAAGGTCTGCTCAGCAAGAACACACCCCTACGTGAGCAGCACTGTATCCAGCAAAAGATCATCTAATTAAGATCATAGAGTTGTGGAAGAATTTCTCACCAGTCGAGGACATAAAGTCATAAACATGGGTAACTTGCGCTGAGAACGTCCTTGGTTCCCAGCGAGGCTAGGAAATCGAGATGTAAACAGCTGAGCACCCCACACACAGCTGCAGTGGGCAGAGACTAGATAACCAAGGGGGCTGGAGTGGGTGGTCTGGGAGGCTGACCCTTAGAATGTTGTGATAAGTTAACCTGTGTGCACATTACATGTAACCTTTCAATTATCACCTGTAACCAACCTTAAGCTGAGCATGCCTCTTGCTAGAACGCATATAAGTCACTGTATTATGGCAATAAAGTGGATTTTGACCATCTAACCATATTGGTGACCAAAGAGTCATCTTCCCATAGCCCTCCGCCGAACGTGTTCTCCAACATAGAGTCATCAAATTCATTGAGTTGAAAGGCACATTTAAAGGTCATCTTGTCCAATCTCCCGCAGTAAGTGGAGACATATCCAATTAGATCAGGTTGCTCAGAGTCCCATCAAGCATGACCTTGAATATGTCCAGGGATGGGGCTCTCCACCACCGACCTGGGAAACCTGTTACAATGTTCCACCACCCCCAGAGCAAAGAACTTCTTCACGTCCAATGTAAAACCCCCGTGCAAGCTCCTGTGACGAATAAATAGATCAAAAACAGATTCAGTTGCTGTAGGGTGAACAGAGATTGTGAGTGCCCTGAGAGGCACTGCAGCTGTTGGCAGCTTGTTGGGCAGGGTACTGAGCCTCTGCCAGTGCACTAGATAACTTCACCAGCCCCCCGTGGGAGGGAAGGAACAGATATGTGCAGGAGTGAGGGAGCAGGGAGAGGAGTGGTTGGCTTCTTCCCGGGCAGTGAGAGATCATGGTCACAACACGGCCAAGAGGCACAGGGCCAAAGAATGTGGAAATTCAGACCAAACACACAGCTGTGCAGGTCTCTGGCTGCAGCGAGTGCCTGAGCTTGGTGCTGGAACTAAGGGTCAGAAACACCACTTGTGATCAAATAAATGACCTGCTCAGGTAGGTGGTTGAACTGATTGTGGTGGAGGGGAGAAATTAATTGGTGTGAGATAATAGTCTATAAAAATAATAAAAATATATATTTATTAACTTCAATATTCTGAACTCTCACCACCCCCAGCCACTGAATTAAATATTAAAAGGATCTTACACAGTCATGAAAGACATTCTAGGATTAATACCACACCATAACTTACTAATAACTAGCAAACAGTTCAAACTATAAACAGAGAAAGGAGTTTCCCAGCTGCAAATACTGCTTGGGGTCAATATGCTGCTTGCCCAGCAGGTGGGCTGAAAGCTCTTTCTGCTCTATGGCAGGAGGCAATAGAAATTACAGAGGCATTAAAGCATTTACTTACAAATTCTGATTAATTATCAATCACCCTCCAGGGCTATGGCACAGCCTATGCAAGTGTCCAATCTTCAGGGGACCTTTTGCACTTCAGGGGACTCTTTGCCCGTGGGCTTTGAGGCTGGAATCCTCCTGGATTCAGGGGAAATGACTGTCTCTGACTTTGTTCTCCTGGCAAAGGATGCAATCTGCCCTTGTCTCCTGGCTTCTTCTGGACGCTCTGTCCAGGGATTCTTAGGCAAGACCTCAGGTGCAGAAGGAGTACGATGCCGTGTAGTGTCAGCACAGTGTCATGCTGGCTACAGAGGCTGACTGCGTGCAGACAAGTGGGGTCTGCTCCTGGTAACTCAGCAGCAGTGGCACACACTAGGCAGTAATAAGGCACCGGGCATGCAATAGGGTGCAAGGCTGGCTGGGAGACTGAGCTCTGTAAAGGCAGATGCACTGCGGGTGGGCATGCAGGCAGGCATAGGCAAGTAGCAGTGCTGGTGAGTCTAAGCAGGATACTGAGATCGAGCGAGCAAGGGAGCCTGGACACCTTGTTTACCTGTGTGCCTCTAGTTATCAAATGTGGGCCGAGATTAATGGCCCCACAATAACCAATCAGCCTGGCAGTTAGCCAAACCTTACCATAATAGGCAAAAGCCACAGGCCTGGGCCTCCCAAATATGGGGATAGCAGGGGCCTAGCACCTGGTGAGCATGAGCTGGTCGCATGGGCTTACACAAACATGCTTACACAATCAGGGGTCCTGACTTCATGGCACCAGGACTGTGCCTCTTTGTGCTCTTTTTATGTGTTTACCTCTGATGCAGGCAGAAAAAAACATGTCCAGGCAAGACAAGGCATATGTAAGCCTATTTTCGGGCCTATGGGCCCTCCACAACAACAGTCAAAACTCATTTCTTGTGTCTCATGTGGGAGCAAACAAATTACATTGCTACGCTGTTATCGGCAGAAGTTGTTCTGCAGATATTTATGGTCCTAATATCTGCCAATAAAACTGCCAGTGGAACAGCTCTGCTGTCATCTTGAGGGCGAAAATCTTGTTACTGGCTAAGTGACAGAGCACTAAAGGACTAAGCAGTGTACAAAAATTGACAATTTAACATCTTCGTTTTCTTTCTTCCATTCTGCAATCCTTATAGGAACAAAATGCCCCTCAGGGACACTGTCCCAGAGACCAAATTCAATGATTGTGCTTTGGCAATCAAGAAAAAAATTACAAGAATCAGGCAGGAAAAATATCTGAAGGTGAAATTGCTTCCGAAACACTTGACCACATGTCCTTCTCTTTATTTTGGAGAAGTCAACTTATTTCAAAAGCAGGCAGCAGAGATGGATCATGCCGAGGACCATGCAAATATTATGAGACTAGGAAGACTTCCATATGTGAGCTGTATGTCTATGTACCTCAAAATGATGCCATGAGAGTCACATACAGCATTGCTGGCATTTCTGCAAGAAGCACTAGTATGTGATGACATAAAGACCATGTCACAGGGACTGCTCAGAAGCTTCAGAGTATGAGTTAAGGATGAGATTTATCTTGAATATGACATTTCAAGCATTTGTTGTGAATGCTGTTTAGTGTGAAGGCTTGACTCAGAAGTTCATCTTCTTTTAATGTTTTGTTTGTTCTTATTTAAATACATTTTTTTCAAACTGAGGGAGGGAATAACTTCACCACTTTTTTTTTTTTTTTTTTTTTTGTCTAGAATTAGCTGCAGTTTATATGGAAGGATCCCTGTGAGTTATAAATTCAAGCAAACAATTGCTTTTATTTAATACTATATTTAGTATTTCTCTGACAGCAAACATGTTAGAAGGACAGGTTGTCTCCAGGACAGCTGGACTCCTGAAGTGGTGGATGGAGTCAGGGACCAGCACAGTCCCCCTCTAATCCATGAGCAAGAAGTAAGGGACCTGCTGAGACATTTAGATCCTCACAAGTCCATGGGACCGGACAGGATCCATCCTAGGGTGCTGAGAGAGCTGGCAGCTGAGCTGGCCAAGCCACTCTCCATCATTTATCAGCAGTCCTGGCTCACCAGAAAGGCTCCTGAAGACTGGAAGACGGCAATGTGATACCCATCCACAAGAAGGGTTGTAAGGAGGAGCCAGAAAACTACAGAGCTGTCAGCCTGAGCTCAGTGCCAGGCAAGGTGATGGAACAGGTAATCTTGAGTGCCATCACAAAGCACCTACAGGACGGCCAAGGGGTCAGGCCCAGCCAGCATGGGTTTAGGAAGGGCAGATCCTGCCTCACCAACCTGATCTCCTTTTAAGAGCAGGTTACCCGCCTGATGAATGTGGGGCAGGCTGTGGATGTAGTCTACTTGGACTTCAGCAAAGCCTTTGACACTGTCTGCCTCGGAAAGCTCCTGGCCAAGCTGGCAGCTCATGGCTTAGACAGATTCACTCTGTGCTGGGTCAAGAACTGGCTGGATGGCAGAGCCCAGAGTGTGGTGGTGAATGGTGCCACATCGAGCTGGCAGCTGTCACTAGTGGTGTGCCCCAGAGATCAGTGCTGGGCCCAGTCCTGTTCAATATCTTTATTGATGATCTGGACGAGGTGACTGAGTCCAGCATCAGTAAGTTTGCAGATGACACCAAGCTAGGAGCAGGTGTGGAGCTGTTGGAAGGTAGGAGAGCCCTGCAGAGGGACCTGGGCAGGCTGGATAGGTGGGCAGAGGCCAATGGGATGAGATTGAACAAGGCCAAGTGCAGGGTTCTGCACTTTGGCCACAACAACCCCAAGCAGCGCTACAGCCTGGGGACAGAGTGGCTGAGAGCAGCCAGGAAGAAAGGGACCTGGGGGTACTGATAGATAGTAGCTGAAGATGAGCCAGCAGTGTGCCCAGGTGGCCAAGAGAGCCAATGGCATCCTGGCCTGCATCAGGAGCACTGTGGCCAGTAGGACAAGGGAGGTTATTCTTCCCCTGTGCTCAGCACTGGTCAGACCACACCTTGAGTACTGTGTCCAGTTCTGGGCCCCTCAATTCAAGAGAGATGTTGAGGTGCTGGAACATGTCCAGAGAAGGGCAACAAAGCTGGTGAGGGGCCTGGAGCACAAATCCTATGAGGAGAGGGTGAGGGAGCTGGGGGTGTTTTAGCCTGGAGAAGAGGAGGCTCAGGGCAGAGCTCATTGCTGCCAACAACTACCTGAAGGGACATTGTAGCCAGGTGGGGTTGGGCTGTTCTTCCAGGCAACCAGCAACAGAACAAGGGGACACAGTCTCAAGTTGTGCCGGCGAAAGTACAGGCTGGATGTTAGGAGGAAGTTCTTCACAGAGAGAGTGATTGGCATTGGAATGGGCTGCTCAGGGAGGTGGTGGAGGCACTGTCCCTGGAGGTGTTGAAGCAAAGCCTGGATGAGGCACTTAGTGCCATGGTCTGGTTGATTGGCTAGGGCTGGGTGCTAGGTTGGCCTGGATGATCTTGGAGGTCTCTTCCAACCTGGTTGATTCTATGATTCTATGTTTTTACTGAGCTGCCAAACACTAGTAATACAGGCTAACAAACAACAGTGTCACAGGTATTTCAGTCGTAACATCACCTGTCCCTGGGCAAAAGGCCACAATATTTGCTTATGAGGATGTAATATCGTGCATCTCTTCTGCTGCCCTCTTTTATTTAACAGTAGTAGTGTGCTACATATGCCGTGGCTGTAACTTGTCTTCTCTCTCCCCAAACACCTTTTACTAAACAGAAATCTTACGCACAGGTAAACCTCTATGTCACGTTGCATCAGTAATTCACCACTGCACGCTGAAACATGCAAATTAAATCTGCTAGGTCTTGCGTCTCAGTTAAAGCATCACAGCTCATATTCGCAAAGATTTATGCACCTTAGGGCACCACAGCAAGGTACAGTACTGCAGTTGGAAGCAGTCTCCGGGAGCAGGGCATTCATGGACCGCGGTTCGGCCTGGACAACGATTCTGCACAGCAGAAACCAGCAGCCTTCCCACCCTCCCCTATGTATTTCTGTCGCCGAAGCAGAAAACCCTGTTTCAGGTATTCAAAAATACGTACATAATATATACAATATATGATACAAATCGACAATACAAATATATTATCTGATTATACACTCGTACCACTCAATACGATTGCTTTTCACACACACATTTCGGCAGCCGCGGTGAGCGGGCGGTGGCGGCGGCGGCGGCCTGCCCCATCTGCGGAGCTGCAAATGGCATCGCCGTGGCCCACTGCCGGGCCGCTCTTAGGAGAGGCTGCCGGGGCCGCCTCTGCCGCCGAGGCTACAGAGCCCCCGCCAAGCCCGCTCACGGCTCCCAGCGCGGCCTCCGACGGTACCACCGCCAGGCGGCGGCCGGGCCGCGGAGCACCGCCCCCTCGCCTCACCCCGGGGAGGTCAGGGCGACGGTAGCGGAAGTTTCTCCCTCTCGGCGCCGCGTCCCGGAATCACCGCCGCCGCCGCCGCTTCCCGTTCTGTCCGGGCCACCTGCCGCCCGCGGCGGCAGCATGACAGTGTCCGCCGCCGCCTCCCGCAGGTGACACCCCGCGGCCCCTTCCGCCTCTGCCGCCTCCTATATGGGCCACCTGCTCTCGAAGGAGGCAAGCAGCCTGAGCCAGGACCGCCGCTGCCGCCGGGGAAGGAAGGCGCCGCCGCGCAACCGGAGCTGCTTCCTGCGTGGGCCCTGCATGCTGTGCTTCATTGTACACAGCACGAGTCCGCCAAACCAGGAGCAGCACCTGGCCGCCGGGGACCCCGTCCTGCCGCCGCCGCCCTACGCGGCCCTCGCCGCTGCAGATCAGCGCGCCGCCTGCCGCCTCCTCCGCTTGTCGCCTGCTGCCTGGGAGCCGCGGGGCCGCTGCCAGCGCCTGCTCTTCTCGAGTCTTCTGCCGTCGCCAGTGCGGGAGCTCCTGGGGCCGGAGAGGCCGCCCGGCGAGATCGCTTCCGAAATGGTGTGCAAGCGCAAGGGGGCTGGTTTGCCCGCTTGCCCGCCCTGTAAGCAGCCGCGTTCCGCGGCGGAGCCCGAGGCCTCCGCTTGCCAGTGCCCGGGAGAGGCGCAGCTCTGTGCCCTGCCGGCCGCTGCTGGCTGCGCGGCGGGCAGTGGGGGCGTGCCGACCCGGAGCACTGCCGAGGGCAGCGACGACGGGGGTCAGCCCGCCTCGCCACCGCCGGCCCCTGCGCCAGAGGAGAAGGAGAAAGAGAGAGGCAGCGAAACGGGTTGTGAGGAGCCACAGGAGCACCCGGGTGACTGCTGCCGTGAAGTGTTGCCGCCGCCAACCCCGGACATTAACCAGTTGCCACCCTCCATCCTCCTCAAGGTAAGAAGGGTCGGGTCGGGTCTGGACGGGAGGGCACGCCAGCGGACTGGCCTGCTGCTTCCCCGCGGTAGGGGGTGACCGTAGAGGCCCAGGGCTAGGCCTGCCCTTGGGGAGGCCGCGGGGGTGCCAACGGCCCTTGGCGGGATCGCTGGATCATGGAAGCTGGAAGCCGGCCCTGTCCGGAGGGCTCTTACCACCTCTGGCCTGGCCTGAGGCCGCTTGTCGTTTCCCTCACCGCCACCTGTGTCGGCTGCCGGCCCAGAGCGGAGCGAAGCCGCTCGCCGGGAAGTGTGTCCTGGCCACTGCAGGTGTGCGAGTTGTCGGCCCTTGCTCACCTGGCGTTTAAGACATAAATAGGGTTGTGGGTTGGTTGTTGGTTTTGTTTGGTGTTCCCCCCCCCTTTTGGTTTGTCGTTTTATGAATCAGTAACTGTAGCTGAAGGTGAACAGAACTGCTCAAGAAGCTGCCTTGTACATGTTTTGATTCCTGCGGTTGGTGTCCTGCGCAGGTAGCTTTTTGTATCACTGGCAGCTCAGCAAGGGATGCAGTCACCGTATTTAGCGCTTCTGTGTAGGTCAGAACTACGTAGACAAGTTTTCAATATTGATTCCAGGGTAGGGGAGGAAATGTATTCCTGTATATTTTGAGCCTATGTGGGACGTCCTCAGTACAGGCTGGGAGAGGATTTAGTAGAGCAGCCCTGTGGAAAAGGCCTTAAGAGTATTGATGGACAGAAAGTTAGTTATGAGCCAGCAATGTGCACTTGTACCCCTGAAGGTCAGTTGCATCCTGGACTTACCAAAAGAAGAGTGGCCAGCAGGACTAGGGAGGAGGTTCTGCCCCTCTGCTCTGATGAGACCCCCCATCTGGAATACTGTGCCCAGCTCTGAGGCCCCTAACACAAGAAGAACATGGATCTGTTGGAGAGGCTCTAGAGGAGGGCCACAAAGATGATCAGAGGAATGGAGCACCTCTCCTATGAGAACGAGCTAAGGGAGTTGAGTCTGTCCAGCCTGGAGGAGAGAAAGCTTGGGAAACCTTGTACTAGCTTTCCTGTGTCTGAAAGAGACCTAGAAGAAAGCTGGAGAGGGATTATTTGTAAGTGCATGTGGTGATTGAACAAGGGTTCCTTAGTTTTAGAGCAGACATTCCCAAAAGGAGTAAAATAAAAACACTCCTCACAGAATTGGAAATTTAAATTAAAATACTATTTACAAATGTTTACACTATTTACACAAATGCGAAACACCCAAACTCACTATTCGTCCTAACCTCATTAAGCCAAGACTCTTCCAACAGAGCAGGCTTCTGTGCCCTCCATGCCTCCCACGATTCCTCTCTAGCTCCTGAGCTAAGCCAGATGATGGCAGCTACAAAACTGCTTTGCTGGGCCAAAAACCTCCCCCACATCATAAGAGATAAGGGCTGTGTGCTGGGAAGGGAGAGAAAGGCAGAAAAGGGAAAGCAGGACAAACTGACTCTGCAACCCATTTATATAGCAAATGCAGGGCTTATAATAAATAAATAATAACCATAAAATAATTAACAAAATATTACAGTGTCCTGCATTATCTAGACCCTTGGAGGACTTTTCAACTCTGTGTTTGAGACATCTGGTCTTAAACCCACAGTACGTGGCACAATGGTTTTAAACTGGAGCAAGGTAGATTTGGATTACAGTAGAGTGGTTGGAACTAGGTGGTCTTTAAGGTCTCTTCCATTCAAACGATTCTGTGATCATCAAACAGGCCCTACTGATTCTGGAAGTGCATAGTGCCAGTTGATCCTTTTCCTCCGACTAGGTAAGAAGTCTCTACATCAGTATGGGCTTATAAAAGAACCGTGGTTCTGCAGCTCAAATAATGTTGTAGGTTGGTTTGGATTTTGTTTTATCAATGAAATGTATTTAAAAATGTTACATAATTGACAATAGTTCATCTTTTTTCTTTGTAGATAAGGGTCACTGCCTTTGAGTAAGGGGTTACATAAAATCATTCTCTCTAAAATCTGGGGAACTAAGGGGTTAGAGATTGTTTAACTTGACTATAACCTAGGCGGATGTGTGTGTGGTAAAAAAAAGAGGGAGCTGTTTGTAAGAATACAGAAGATTACAAAATCATTTCCTATTATGAAAATGTTAAAAAAATTGTGCTGTACATCACAGATCTGTGCCAGTTGCAATTTCACTGCTATTTATTTATTGAAAGCAGAAAGAAATCTTCCTGTTGTAGCTGTGCCCTCTTTGCAGCACTGCTCTTTAGTCACAGTTACAGATTTATAGAATGGTTTGAATTGAATAGACCTTAAAGATCATCTACTTCTAACCCACCTGCCATAGGCAGGGACACCTCTCACTAGACCAAGTTGCTCAAGGCCCCATCCAGCCTGACCTTGAACACCTCTGGTGGGGGGCATTCATGACCTCCCTGAGCAACCTGTTCCAGTGTCTCATCACCCTCAGTGTAAAGAACTTCTTCCTAATCTCCACTCTAAATCTTCCTACCTCATGCTTAAAGCCACTGTACTGTGTTCTGTCGCTACACACCCTTGTAAAAAGACCCTTCCTGGCTTTCTTGCAGGCCTCTTTGTTATGGAGGGTAATTAATTATGTATGTGAGATAGGATTTTTAAAAAATTAATATAGCTTATTACTTCTGAGTATTCAGAACTATTGCCACCCACCCAGTAATTTTTAGTAATAATAGGTTCTTTGCATGGTTATGAAAACATTATACAAAGGAATAACAGCACCTAGAACACTTAAGGAATAACTAGTAATAATACAAACGTTAAACCATCAGTACTGGAAGGGCGTTCTTGCAGTTGACTATACTGCTTGCCCACTTAGAGGGACTCGAGAAGCTCATTTTTGTTAATGGCAGAAGGCTTAGTTTCAGTTAGAGAATGACACGGTTTTACTAAAGAGGCATTGAGTATTTACTTACAAACTATTACTCTGGATTCCCTGGGACTAACTACAGTTCCCAGACAGTACCCAAACACTTGCAGGGAGTTCTGTCGGTGTCTTGATAGCCGATGAGGCTTCTGATCCTCCCAGGCTCTTAATGGGTGCTGGGAGAGAAGCAGATGATCTCTGAACTGATTCTGGTTCCTCTTGGCTCCAGACTTGGCATGGAGGCTTTCAGGTGTAGGCAGGATGTCTTGCAGATGTGCAGACTTCACACGATGTCATGCTGGCTAAGCAAGCCTATTGTGTGAAGGCATTTAAGGCCTACTTTCTAGTAAACTTGGGACACAGCAGGTTTCCAGATAGACAAACTCAAAGTATCAGGGCTTGTTATTATGCAGCAGGGCTAGCTTATAGCTTAGCAGAACATGGCAGGTACCAGGGCAGAAGGCAATGGCAGAATCACTGCCAGAAGCAGAGAACACATTAAGGCAAAAGCAATGGCAGCAGCATGTTGTCTTTACCTGCTCATTTATTTACAGCTCAGCCAACCAGAATGGCAGTTTGCCAAGCTTAGCTATATTAGATAAAGCTAGGGCTTAACTTTCGCCTTGTAGGGCAGAACATAAGTGTATAAACACAGTATCCTGTAAACAAATTTGGACAGACATGGAGGCACCAGGCCCTTTTGTCTCCCATGGTTGCTTCTCCAATCAGCAGAGAGAGGGAGAGCAGAAAAACATGTCTGGGCGAGCCAGGACATGTTCAGGCTTCTCTTGGCCTTCCACAACACCTTTCCAGTGCTGGAAGGCCCCTATAAAGTCTCCCCAGAGCCTTCTTTTGTCCAGGCTGAACATCCTCAACTCTCTCAGCCTGTTCCCATAGAGAAGGTTCTCCAGCATTCTGATCATCTTCGTGTCCTCCCCTGGATGAGCTGTTGCAATTCAGTGCTGATGCCAGAAAGATGAAAAGTCTGTTCTGCCTGTTGGCACACAGGAAGAGGATCTCCAGATCACATCCAACTGAGAAAATTGAGGCACCACAAGTCTAATCCTATGTGTCACCCCATGTGTGACATACAGGCCTGGGCAGCTACATATGTCAGCTGTGTGCCACAGCCTTCAGCATTAGTTGCATAGAGGTGCTTAGGGGTGATCTTGGCTGATCCTCACTCCAGTTACCCATCCCTGCCTGCAATCCCTGCTGAAGCTCTGGGGCTCACTGCTCACCCACATGATAGTGTAGGAAGTATAGGCATCCCAGATTGAGAACTATGGGATTAAAAAAAAAACTTCTGGGGACTAGAAAATTGTTATTCAGTCTCATAATTCTGCTATCTCTATCAACTCATGGCAAGGCCAGCTCGTTCTCCTGTCCTCCTCCGACTCTGTGTCTGGTGGGAGCCACTTTAAACATGTAAGCAGTAGGCCTGTTGTGGGGCATCCAGAGGCTTGTGTTTAGGCCTCTGGGATGGTGGAGTCATTGAGGGGGGAGGATAGGAGCACTGGGGATTTTAGATTTAGTTTTGGTCTGGGGGAAAATTCAAGGGGGTTGCCATGGCTGTTGTATCTTCTGTAATTTCTTTTCTGTATCTCTCCAAAATACAAGTCTGTGCTTTTTCTCCAGTTTCATTTGAGAGCTTCATTTCTGTTGTCTCTCTTAAAAAAACTTGACAATAGGGCAGTATAGGAAGGGAAGATAAGAGAGAGATTATTTGCAGTTGTAAGTGAAAATTAAATGAAAATATTCTTTATCTTCACATTCTAGAAACAAACTGAACCTGCTGCACAAGAACAATATGGGACTTGTGTTACAAACAAGTCCTCCTGACCAGTACCCTTATAAGGATGCCACAGCTGAAGTAATTTATACTCACAGACCTTTATTTGATTACCATGGTCCATTGATCAGTGCCTGTCTTTATCTCCCTGGCACAGAAATGCCTGTCAAAAAGTAGACAGCACACTAATTTTGCATTGTTGAGCACATTCACCTGTGATTTCTAGCCATGCTCCATTTTACTTCCAGTCACACTGAATTTCATTACCTGATGTTTTTTTCCCCCCATCAGCCAAGATAAAGATACTGTATTCATCAAGTGAGAGACAGCTTCCCAGAAAGAATTCATAGAATTGTCAGGGCTGGGAGGGAACTCAAGGATCATTATTGGTCAGTTTTAAGACTCAGCTTGGCAGAGTGCTGGCCCAGCTCGTTTAAACACCTTTTGAGGTGATAGTGTAACTGATGTAACATGGTTTGAGTGAACTTCTTAATGACAATTCAAAATTTCAGATTTGAGATTTATTAATAGAAACTGTGTATGTAGAACATACATGCATGCAGAAGGGATATTCTCTACTGTTCTTAGTGCTTTCAAAGCCTCTGCTGGAGTACTTTGTACTTTATTAGGTTATAGGCACTGAGGTCTCCTTAAAAGGCTCACAGGTGAAGTGGAGAGGCGTTAAAGGAGAGCTAGAGGGTGCAGGAAATTGACCTGTGACAGTAGTTGGAAGATTCTGTTCAAGTTGATTGACACTTCTGTTCAGAAAGAAGACTTAAATGCACTCTTCTATTTTGAGAAGGTTGATAAAAAGTCTGAGGCTGTTCCTGTCCTTGTTAGATAGAGAGGGGAACATAGTGACAAAGGATGAGGAAAAGGCAGAGGTGCTTAACACCTTCTTTGCCTCAATCTTCACTAGTGGGACAGGTTGTCTCCAGGACAGCTGGACTCCTGAAGTGGTGGATGGAGTCAGGGACCAGTACAGTCCCCCTCTAATCCATGAGGAAGCAGTAAGGGACCTGCTGTGTCATTTGGATCCTCACAAGTCCATGGGACCGGATGGGATCCACCCTAGGGTGCTGAGAGAGCTGGCAGCTGAGCTGGCCAAGCCACTCTCCATCATTTATCAGCAGTCCTGGCTCACTGGAGAGGTCCCTGAAGACTGGAAGCTGGCCAATGTGATTCCCATTCACAAGAAGGGTGGTAAGGAGGAGCCAGAAAACTACAGAGCTGTGAGCCTGACCTCAGTGCCAGGCAAGGTGATGGAACAGGTAATCTTGGGTGCTGTCACAAAGCACCTACAGGATGGCCAAGGGATCAGGCCCAGCCAGCATGGGTTGAGGAAGGGCAGGTCCTGCCTCACCAACCTGATCTCCTTTTATAATCAGGTTACCCACCTGGTGAATGTGGAGCAGGCTGTGGATGTAGTCTACCTGGACTTCAGCAAAGCCTTTGACACTGTCTGCCACAAGAAGCTCCTAGCCAAGCTGTCAGCTCATGGTTTGGACAGATTCACTCTGTGCTGGATCAAGAACTGGCTGGATGGCAGAGCTCAGAGAGTGGTGGTGAATGGTGCCACATCCAGTTGGCAGCCAGTCACTAGTGGTGTTCCCCAGGGATCAGTGCTGGGCCCAGTCCTGTTCAATATCTTTATTGATGATCTGGACGAAGGCATTGAGTCCAGCATCAGTAAGTTTGCAGATGACACCAAGCTAGGAGCAGGTGTGGATCTGTTGGAAGGTAGGAGAGCCCTGCAGAGGGACCTGGGCAGGCTGGATAGGTGGGCAGAGGCCAATGGGATGAGATTGAACAAGGCCAAGTGGAGGGTTCTGCACTTTGGCCACAACAACCCCAAGCAGTGCTATAGGCTGTGGGGACTGAGTGGCTGGAGAGCAGCCAGGAGGAAAGGGACCTGGGGGTACTGATAGATAGTAAGCTGAAGATGAGGCAGCAGTGTGCCCAGGTGGGCAAGAGAGCCAATGGCATCCTGGCCTGCATCAGGAACAGTGTGGCCAGTAGGACAAGGGAGGTTATTCTTCCCCTGTACTCAGCACTGGTCAGGCCACACCTTGAGTACTGTGTCCAGTTCTGGGCCCTTCAATTCAAGAAAGATGTTGAGGTGCTGGAACATGTCCAGAGAAGGGCAACAAAGCTGGTGAGGGGCCTGGAGCACAAATCCTATGAGGAGAGGTTGAGGGAGCTGGGGGCCTGTTTAGCCTGGAGAAGAGGAGGCTCAGGGGTGATCTTATTACTGTCTACAACTACCTGAAGGGGCATTGTAGCCAGGTGGGGGGTGGCCTCTTCTCCCAGGCAACCAGCAATAGAACAAGGGGACACAGTCTCAAGTTGTGCCAGGGTAGGTCTAGGCTGGATATTAGGAAGAAGTTCTTCCCAGAGAGAGTGATTTCCCATTGGAATGGGCTGCCCAGGGAGGTGGTGGAGGCACCATCCCTGGGGGTCTTCAAGAAAAGCCTGGATGAGGCACTTAGTGCCATGGTCTAGTTGACTGGATAGGGCTGGGTGCTAGGTTGGACTGGCTGATCTTGGAGGTCTCTTCCAACCTGGTTGATTCTATGATTCTATGATTCTGTCCTTTGCCAAATAAGAAGAAATAATAAGCTTAATTTGACATGAGGGAAATTTGGGTGACATCTGAGGAAAATGACACAGTGTAAGGCCATTTAAGCCTTGGCAGAGGTAGTTTCTTATTTGAGGTTATATGAAAAGGTAGGATTTTTTAATTCGTTGATTTTTGTAACAGAAAGAAGAATGTCCTTACCAGAAGTGTTTTAGGTGCTTGAACTTGCTTCAAAACAAGAGAAGGCTTTGTATCAGATGACTTTTTTGATGTCTTCTTTCTTGGTTTGCTGATGTTATAGTACGTGAAATACACTCTGTTCTTCCTGCAGCAGAGACCTTGTCATTTATAACTTGGAGCAAAAGCATTTATGTCATAAATATATGACTATGAAAATTAATAATTGAGTGGTAATATGTATTAATTATTAATAGAATAAATATCTGGAACTTACTAACAATATTTACAAGGTTGGATGTTTGGTGGTGGCAGCTATTTACACAAGGGGGTATCTGCAGGCAAACATGAACAGTAATAAATCAAAAATTCACAAACTATTTTAAACTGGAGAGTTTTCTCAGTGTGCTAGTTTGAAGCTAGCTAGAATGTTTTGGTGAGAAGAACTACATTACAGGCTGTGAAAGGAAAACAGTGGTGATGTCTACTTCACTCATAGGCTTACTGAGAGATACAAGAAGAATCAAAACATAGATAAGGCATTACTGCTAGGGAGCTCCGAGCTGCATCTCTCTTTAACCTCACCCTCCGTTTCTCTGCCATTTTTCTGATTAATCCACTTTGCTTCCTAACCCCCTGGCTGAACCTCCATTCTTCCTTGAGACTGATGTAAGGTTGAGAGGGGTAGGGAGAAGGTGAAGGGGCGGTTGGGAGCCCCTCCTGGGGACTCACATTTCTGGCAGAGCTGTTGTGTTCCTGTATTACCTTGTATATTTCTGTCTGTAACTGTATAAACTGTAAATATCTGCTTGTATCTTGTGCTAAGCTATAAATAATGAGCTTCATTCAATTTTCAGAGCCAGCTGAGTCTAGTCTGGGTGATGTCCAAAGTGTGGGGGGGCAGGTAACACCCAAACCATCACACTCAGCAATATGCCACTTACCTTCTAGAGGGACTCAAGAGGCTCTTGCTGCTAAATCAGACAAAATTACAGAGTAAACAGAGAACTTACTACAAAGAGACTTTCTAGAATCCTTTCTGCTAAAGCAGAAGGTACAGAGTAACAGTGGAACTAAAACAAAGAGCTTTAATTACAAAGAGCTTTCTAGAATATTTACTCAAAAATTAGGATCTCCAAAATCTTTCTGCAGCTGCATTATAGTCCAGACAGTACCAAAAACACTGGAGGGGAGCTGTTACTGGTATGGTAACCATCAAAACTTTTAGAGTTTCCCTAGGACTTTTTGTGGGGTCCAGGGTCTGCATTGTCTTCTGATCTGGTCTTGGTCACCTCTTGGGCAGACTGTTACCCTTCCTGGGGGCTCTGGGCTTGGCACAGAGGTTTGCAGGAGTGCAGGCAGACACAATGTCTTGCTGCTGGGCAGGAACCTGCTCTCTTTCACAGTGCTGAGGTGAGGTCTGTGTGAGTGAACGCTCTAGCTAGGAGTGGCTTATTGCTTTGGATAGAAGTAACTGCAAGCTGCACTTTATGCAGCTTGCCTGGGGGCACTTAGCTCTCCCAGTCTTACCCCTTCTGCACGCTGTAGGCTGTTGTTACCTGCCAGCGTGGTTGTTCACACTATGTTTGGCCATGGTTTCAGGCAACTTTTGGCAATGATTGTTGCCTATGGCATGGGCTCTTGTGCCTCCGTCTAATAAACTGAAGCATGGCAAACAAGCTTGAAGCATGAAAGCTTGACATTAAGCAGCAAGGCTGGTACAAAGCAGTGAGGCAAGTGTGCTTAATACCTGAGTTTTAATTGGTCCAGTGGACAACTGAGATAAACCACATCCCTTAACCACTTGGAGTGGCATTTTGCCAGAACTAGCCGTATCAAGTGGAACCATGGGCTCAGTTTACCCAGATTTGGTGAAGGCATGGGCCATGCATAAGGCAGGCATAAGCCAAGTGTGTGTACCTTGTTTACCATGAGAGGTAAACAGAAGCAAACCAAGTCTGAGTAAGTCAGAGTCTTAGACTCAGTGGCTCCAAGTAGTTTTGTCCTCTTTCTTGGGTTTCTCCCCACTCCAGACAGGGAAGGGGGTGCGGGGAACCATGACTGCACGTGCCAGGATGCATATTAAGCCTATTTTTGGCCTACCATCATAATTACGAAGGAAAAACTGTGTGCATTTTATTTAACTTAAGTTTTTTATAAGTATGATGATGATCACAGAATTGCCTAGATTGGAAAAGGCCTTTAAGATCATAGAGTCTAGTCATTAACCTAATATTGACAAGTCCTTGGCTAAACCATGTCATAAGCACTATGTTTATATGACTTTTAAATACTTCGATGCTTGGTAACTTATTCTTGATAACATTTTGAGTAAAGACATTGTACCTAATGCTCAATTTAAACTTCCCTTGGCACATCTAGAAAATACTATTAAGCTTTTATTTTGTGACTGATGAAGGATGTTTCTGTTTCTCATGTGCTTGGAAGGGGTATTAGATTCTATGATTATGCAGAGAGTTGAGGGAGAAAAAGAACTGGACATGCAGCTACACTTACTTGTACAATTTTCAGGAACTAAATGTGCTAACTAGTGAACCCACTGCTGTCAAAGAGTTGTTATAAGCAGGAATTAAATGGGAGTATGAATGGTTTTAGCTTTTAGTTGTAATTATACAGCCTTGGGAACTAGAAAACTTTTTAAAACTCAGGACAATTAAGATACTACAGTGTTGGTATGTATCTAGAAAATAAAACTGAATTAAAAGGTGGTGAAAGTAATTAAGGTGAATCGTAGCATTTAATGCCTTTTAACCAGTGGGTAAGGTGATCTCAAGATGTAAGGATCATGTGCCACCACACTGAAGTACGTATTAGATTTTGTTAAATGTAGTTCAGTCCGTCTTCTTTTAACATCTGCAGGCTCTGAAGATAAACTGATGTTTTGCGTGACATTATGCAGAATGGTTTTATGTTGGAACCATGATAACAACTGTAGACAACAAATCTGACAAAGCCTTGTCTTTAAATATGTATTGCTTGTGTAACACATCTGTGGCTACTCCTGTCTGCCACACAACTTTGGCGATGACTTCTGCACCTGCTTCTCCTTCTAGTGGCTTCAGTCAGATTATTTGTCTAAGAAGCCAGTTAACAACACCTGTACATTCATTACTTGTCTCTGCAGCTAGAGTTACCTGCAGCATGCACTTAAAACATAACCACAGATGTTTTCAGACATTTCTTCTAGAGCAATATTGTCTGTGCGTGTTGTGGTTTTTTTTAAAGAGAGCATGACAGAGATTAAACTCTGAAGTCAAATTGGAGAGAATATACAGAATTCTATTTGGAGAGAGAATACAGAGCAATTACCATGGCAACCCCCCCTTGAAGTTTCCCCCTTCCCCCAAAAAAACTAAATCTACACTCCTCAGTGCTGCAGTCCTCCCCCCTGCCCCAACACCCCCGCCAGCCAAGAGGCCCACCGCTCACATGTTCCCGATAAATTGGCTCCTGCCACACACTCAGGGCAGGGGGAGGAGGAAAGGAGAACGAACTGACCTTGTTGTCAGTCTATAAAGAGATAGCAGAATTATGGGATTGAATAACAATCTTCTAGTCCCAGGAAATTTTTTTTTAACTGTATAGCCTCAACCTGGGACATTGCAGAAATGCCATTTGTGTGAAGTACTGAACTGAAATGGCTTTTTCCCCCCCCCCCCAGTGTCATGCAGTAGCAAAGCAGTAGGTCTTCTGAAATTCTTGAGGGCTTTCAATTTTGGTAGGATGGTAGCTGGAACAAAAATTTATATAAAGGCTTTCATAGTCACAGTGTCATCTGGATTAGCAACAGTCTTCGCTGTTCTGTTTGCTGTGTTCTTGTTCAAAGAACTACAGGCTCTTGTTTCCACATTAACAATATTTATTTCCCACTGCAGCAAAGATTTAAGTATTTTATAATGCCAACTTTGGCATCCCGTCTTAGTATTAACTGGAGTCCGTCTGATGTCTGTCTACACATGACATGCATCATATTGCTGTGTTCTCTGAACTTTTTTGAACTGTTTAAAGGTTCAGTCTTCTCTTTCCTGCTAGTAAAAGGAAACTCAAATTTTCTGTTACTTTTAGTAACTTAAATTGCTGAGAATTATTAGACTGCCAACTTTTTCTGATATTTAGTATTGCATTTTTGCAGTAGGAAGGTCAGATGCCAAATTGCCACTTTTTCCCTTTTTCACCTGAGGGGACAGATGTTTTTTGAGTGCTGATCAGAGCTACCTCTTTGCTGTGTCACCAGTGGAGACAACTGCAGGGAGGAAGCAGGTGTTGACTGTTCATCTGCACTTCTGTCTGCTCATGTTGAACTGATTCTGTGATGGGACATGCCCATTGACTCTCATAATGATCAAGCAAAGTTTTGCACCAAAACTGGGTTCACCCATAAACCCTCAGCTCTGCGAGAAGCCTTACATAGGAGATTGCTATTTTTTTGTAGCTAGATGAAGAAGATGTGATTAATAAATCTTGCAACACTAACAGAAGGTGGTGAGTTTAATTTTTATTGTTTCCCGTCCTTTATTATATTTTGCAGATCTTCTGGAATAGTCAATCAGCTGCTCTTTCCTAAGGGTTGTTATAGGTATATACATATTTAAAACTGCTAAGTTGTTACAGAGGGGAAATCTCAGCCTACGCCTATTTTGGTGGAGGGGAGAAATTAATTGAGGCGAGATAATTTTATATAAAAATATAGATTTATTAATCTCAATATTCTGAACTCTTGCCACTCCCAGCCACTGTATATTAATATTAAATTGTTCTTTACACGGTTATGAAAACATTCTAGGATGAAATATGTACAGGAATTTGTTAATTAACCAGCAAACATTCAAACTATAAACACAGAGAGGAGTTTCCCCTGCGGCTTAATGCCGTTTGGGATCTTTATGCTGTTTGCCCAGCAGAGCAGGCTGAAACTGATTCCACTCTATGGCAGAGGCAACTCATATTACAGAGGTACTAAAGCTTTTACTCACAACTCTTATTAATTATTAATCACCCTCTAGGGCTGTGTCGCAGCCTGTGTCTAATGTCCAGACTTCAGGGGATCTCTACCCGTGGACATTGAGGCTGGAATCTTCCCGGCTTGAGGGGAGAGGATAAATCTTCCCAGCTTCTGGGGAAATAGTGGTCTGACCTTTTTCTCCTGGCGAAGAGGTGATCTCTGCCTTTGGTGCTGCTGGCTTCTTCTGGGTGCTTCTGTCCAGGAATTCTCATCTGTCAGGGTCTCAGGAGCAGGAGGAGAATATTGTGCTGTCTCTGGCATGGTTCTTCACGGCCAGCAGGCCGTGTGTGCAGACAATCCAGAGTCTGTTTCCTGGTTATCTCAGCGTCAACGGCGCTCACCAGGCAATGATAGGCAGCAGGCATGCAAAGTGTGCGCGGCTGCTGGGAGTCTGAGCTCCATAGGTAAAGGCAGGATCTGGTCCTGATAACACCATGGCATGCAGATGTGCACAGCTGGCTGGAGACTATGGGCTCCTCATATATATATTGTAGGCAGGCTTAAATGAGCTCTGCAAGGAAGGTACGCAGGCAGGTGAGCTGCAAATAAGTCAAAGCATGAGGTCTGAGCCTCTGAGCATCAGAGCTATGCAATGGTGTCTGAGTTCGGGGGTCTGAGCGGCTGAGCTATGCAGGGTCTGTGCCTGAGGGTCTGAGCTGAGCACTTTGTTTCCCTGTGCACCCCTATTTATTGAATGTGGGCCAAGATTAATGGCCTCTTTGGCCACTAGAATGACCAATCAGGTTGGCAGTCAGCCAAAACTTACCATAATAGGGCAGAAACTGCTTCCCTGGACTTTCCCAAATATGGGGATCACATGGGTTTACCCCCGGGAGACATGAGCTGGCAATGTGGGGGCTTATACAACCTGTTTACAACCAGGGGTCCTGGCTGAAAAACATGTCCAGACAAGGCATAAATAAGCCTATTTTTGGGCCTACAGGCCCTCCACGACATGTTATCTCCTGGAACCGGAGAACAGTAGTTTTTTAGAACAGTTTGTTCTGAAGACCAGCCAATGATGGAAGTTCTGTAAGCTACTAGATACTGTATTCCAATACTTCATTATCCTTGCTTTAGAAGCCTAACAATTTTTGGGAGTAATTTTCCTGCTTAGAATGAAGAAGATGAAAATGTTGTTCACTCTAATTTGTTTACCCGCCCTGCTGTCCATTTTCCTTGGTTAAACAGTCCTAGTGTTTTCTTTGAATATCTTCATGTTTTGTAGGTCTGAGTGCTTGCCTGTGGATGTACTCCAGTATTTTCAGATTTTGTTGAGTGATGTGATGGTTTGGGTGTTAGCCTCCACACTTAAGAAAATCACCCAGACTAGGCTCAGCAGCTGGAAGTTAAAGAATGAAGCTTTATATTTGCAGCTTAGCACAAGATACAAGCAGGTATTTGCAATCTGTACAGCTATAGACAGAAATAGACAAGTTGAAAAGGTAATATGGAAGCACAACAGCCCTCTGCAAAACCTGAGTCCCCAGGAGGGGCTCCCAACCACCCTTCCACCCCCTTTCCACCTATTTACCTTATCCCAGACTTTGCTTTACATTCAAGGTGAGATTCAATGGCCCAGGAGGGTTAGGAAGCAGACAGATTAGTCACACAGACAGCAGGTTAGAGAGAGAAAGGAGGCAGCCAAAAGCCAGAGAGCAGCTGTGTTATCTATATTTGTGTTCTTGTTTTTGTACATCTCAGCAAGCCTATGAGTGAAGTAGTCATCACCATTGTTTCATTTTCACAGCCTATAATCTAATTCCTCTCACTAAAATATCCCAGCTAGGCTCAAGCTAGCACAAGTGTGTTGCCTGAAACTGGCTACAGCGCTTCTATTTAATACTTGTATGTGTCTGTTGAGTGAGAGGACTGTTTTATGTTTTACAGTTAGAATTCTTGTGCAGTTGTCTTGATGCCATGATTGCCTTATTTTCACTGTAGGACTACATGTTGATTACAGTTAATTTGTGGTTACAGGATGCCTTTGTATGGAACCCTTGATGATCTTTTTAATGTTTATTAATAAATGACAATACTTCTGAGGAAGTGTTGATTATGATGAATATCACAGTAATTTATGATCTCATCACAAAGTTAGTTGTTTTCTTTTTTTGCAGGTTGCTATAGTACTCCAAACTTTGGTGTATGCTGATTTTTCATTAGTTTCCTTGTACAATGCTGATTTGCTTCACCATTTTGTGTTGCCTTCCTACAAAACTTCATTATGCTGTCTTTCAGTTCAGTTAAAAAATAAAAGGAAAGATTGTGGGTTTTTGTTTGTTTGCTTGTTTTTGTTTTGTTTCCTACATGAATCAGAACGGGAATGGAAGCACCTTTTAAATGGCTTGCAAATAACATTGCTGTAGTAACTATATTTGCAACTCTTTAGATGCACCATCTTGGGAATTCACTTGAAATTTGCTGTGCTGTTAAGCAGGATATATTCTGTTGTTGGCCATGCTAATGTGACTTATTTATATTGTCAGTTGTTGTGAGACATAGTTTTTTTGCTCTTGCCTTTGAGTAATCAGATTGGAGGCAAGTTCTAGAACTGTGTTGCAGTGTGTGCTACTACTTTTTTGTCTTTAAAAATACAGGTTAGTAATAAGTTATTCTTGCTTCTAAAATACGACTAGTTCTGACAAATAATATTTTTTCCTTTCTTTATAGATATTTTCCAACTTATCCCTGAATGAACGTTGTCTTGCAGCATCCTTAGTCTGTAAATATTGGCGTGACCTCTGTTTAGACTTTCAGTTTTGGAAGCAGCTGGACCTCAGCAGTCGTCAACAGGTATGAAAGTATCATTGTGGAAAAAAAGAAGCTTTGATAATTTGGAATTTGTTCTCTTGAGCAAAGATAGAATAAATAGAAACCCATAAAATGGTGATGACTATGCTTTCTGGGATTTTTCTGCTGGAGACTGAAAATGTCTAGATGCTTATTAACACTCAGATGTAGCTTCTTTTGTCTGAGGTGGACTGCTAAAACATTGTGAGGACAGGTGTAGTTTGAAATGGATTGCAAGTTACTTGTCTCATATCCACATCAGGTAGCGGTAGTTTCATTCATAACAACTATCAGATCTTGTATTAATTGAAAGACTTAACATGATTTTTTTCTGAGGATGCTCTAGTTTGAAGAGTGTTCACCTAACTGGTGCTTCAGCAAATTTTCTTTCCTTCAGCTGATGTGGTTGTTACTGATCAGATGACAGATTGTGTGCTTCGAGGCCTTTAGCCAATTCTAGAATTTCATATCTCTGGGATTGATGGATTTTATTTAGTGATTTAGATTGTCAAGGGTAGCTTTCCTCCTTGGAAAACGTTTTAAGGATGTCTGTGTTGTGTAGCCACCTCCTTTTGGCTGCTTCTTACCTCATTACTTGCAGATGATTAGAGAACAATTTCTAGAGAGTTTCATGAAAGATATGGTGCAGGGGAGTAAAAATTGGAGGGTTGCAGTTGAAGAATTGGTAACCTGTACTCATCTGTTTTGGATCACAGGATGTTAGGGGTTGGAAGTGATGTCCAGAGATCATTGATACCAACTGCCCCCTGCCAGAGCAGGACCATAGAATCTAGTGCAGGTCCCACAGGAATGCATCCAGATGGGTCTTGAAAGTCTCCAGAGAGGGAGACGCAACAACCTCTCTGGGGAGCCTGTTCCAGTGCTCTGTGACCCTTATAGTAAAGAAATTCTTCCTCATGTTGAGCTGGAACTTCCTATACTGTAGTTTATGCTCGTTACCCCTTGTCCTATCACAGGGTGCAACTGAGAAGAGTCTGCCCCCCACTCTTGATCCCCAGCCCTCATATATTTGCAAATATCTATTAGATGCCCTCTAAGTCTTCTCTTCCTCAGACCAAAAAGCCTCAGATCCCTCAGCCTCTCCTCATGGGACAGTGTTCAAGCCCCTTTATGATCTTCATAACCCTCCATTGGACTCTTCAAGTAGATCCCTGTCCCTCTTGAACTGAGGATCCCAGAACTGGATGTAGTATTCCAGTGAGGTCTCACCAGAGCAGAGTAGAGGTGGGGGAAAAGCTCCCTCGATCTGCTGGACACACTCTTAATGCACCCCAGGATCCCATTGGCCTTCTTGGACACAAGGGCACATTGCTGTCCCATCAATAACTTGGTCCTAATCCACAGAGGTGGTTTTCAGGCCCCATCTCTAGAGATATTCAAAGTGAGGCTTGACAGGGCTATGGTCAACCTGGTCTAGTTGAGAATGTTGCTGCTGACTGGGAGGGTGTTTGGACTAGATGACTTCTGGTCCAGCCTGGACCTCTCTAGCTTCTAGAGTTACTAGTTAATGTATGTAAGAAGCACTACAGAGAAGTTAAGTAGCAGATTGTCTGTTTTTTCCTCAAGTGACTCCAAAACATGCTCAAACCCGAGGTTTGACTTTCCACCGTGTAGATAGCTTGTGTCAAAGGTTTGTTTATCACTCTCTTGAGATGCTGAGGTTGGATTTTTTGGGGGTTAGGAGGAGTGTGGGGGTGTTGTGTTTGTTTCTTTAGGTGCTGTTTGTGTGTTTTGGTATTTTTTTTCTATTTGTCATGTTTTCTAGCTAACGGCTGTCTGATGTAATAGCAAGGGAACAGATTACACCTGTTGCTAATGGAAAACAGATTGAATGCAGCAAAGAAAGTGTTTTTCTCAACTGTGTAAAAACCAAACACCCCCCCCCCCCCAAACATGAAAGAAAACAAGCCTCACTACCAAAAACAAACACCCACCCCCAAACAAAGACAAAAAGAGATTTGTGTTGCTCCATTGCTTAACCCAGGCTTAAAGTTAAATCTTATTGATGCTAAGTGGTGAATAAGTATTCCTGAGTGTGCTTCTATGTTTTTTGTCATATTTAGCCTCAGGTTTTTTTTGAAGCTAAACTTGAAAGTAGAGGAATTCTCTGCATTATATCTTAAATGCTTTTGGTTCGATTGCTTTGTTTTAACTTTGGAGCTTGAGCACGAGAGATATTTTGTTTCTTACCTGCTTTGTGGGACAGTCTTCTTTTAAAATTATTGGCATGTTAGCCAACTATAATTTGTACAGATATAAAATGGGTAGAATCTTTCTTCAAAGGAGCTTTGGGAAAACAGTGCACGTATATGATTTAATGGGCTTTCCTAGACTGACACTTAAAATATGCAAGTGTTTTGTTTTTAAACATCTGGGGGGGTTATTTTTTTTTTCTGTTACATCCCTGCAATTCACTGTTACGTTAGATCACTGTCTTCTGTTGTTAAGAAGCTCAGTGTTACTTGCATCACTGTAATTTTGTCTGCTGGCACCTGGTTTTGGGTGATTACCAAAGCCTGAGTAAAACCCAGTTGCATTTCAGAGATACATAAAATGTCTTCTCTGTAAATGCTACCTTAGGTGTATAAGTAGATCGGTGCTATAGAAGGGCAAGCAAATCCTTTTCTTCCAAGGGTGGAGAATTCTTTGTCTAAAATGTGTGTTGGGCTGTTGACTGTTACCCTCTCAAAGTGTTGGAGCAGACTTCTTTAAAAAGAAGGTATAGCTGATTATACCAGTACACTTTACCTTGGAAAACAAATCTGATTCTCCCAACAGTTATGGATTGTGTCTTACAAACACTAGATTTTGTGCTGAATAAATTAACTTTATTTATAAATATCTTTAATTTTGAATATTTGTGTTTTCTTTACAGGTTACTGATGAGCTGCTGGAAAAGATAGCATCAAGAAGCCAGAATATTACTGAAATCAACATTTCTGATTGTCGCAATATATCTGATACAGGAGTGTGCATATTGGCAATTAAATGTCCTGGGCTCCTGAGGTATACTGCCTACAGGTGTAAACAGCTTTCTGACACCTCTATTATTGCAGTTGCCACTCAGTGTCCTCTTCTTCAGAAAGTGCATGTAGGCAATCAAGACAGACTCACTGACGAAGGCTTAAAGCAGGTAACCATTCATTCCATGAATTTCTTTTGTAAGTTTATCAGTGCCAAAAGGGATAAAAACATAGTAATAAGTGAAATGTAGAAATAAAAACTAGGAAAAAACAAGTGATTCACAATACAGTTTCTCAAGATCTGCTGATCAGTGCTTAGGCAGTCCCCAAGTGACTGTCCTTCCAGCCAACTACTCCTGGTTTATATACTGAGCATGTTTTCCTGAGGAGTGGACTATCCCTTTGGATAGTTCAGGTCAGCAGTTATAGTTGTGTTCCCTCCCAGCTTTTTGTGCACTTGCTCAGTGGCAGAGCAGCATGGGAAACTGAAAAATCCTTTACCTAGGATAAGTATTACTTGGAGAAAACTAAAACATCAGTGTTTAGTTCATAACTAAAACATTGGAGGCATAGAATCGTGTAGCTTTGTTTGGAAAAGTTTTATGATCATGAAGTGCAACCATTACCTGACTCTAGTGAGAGTGGTCTGCTAAACCATGTCCTGCAGCACCACATCTGTTCATCTTTTAAACAGCTGTAGCAATGAGGATTCAGCCACTTCCCTGAGGAGCCTATCCCAGTGTTTGATAACCCTTTCAGTGAGGAATTTTCTTCTAATATTCAATCTAAACCTCCCCTGGTACAATTTGAGGCTACTTCCTCTCATCGTGTCACTTACTACTAGAAGAAGAGACCAACACCCACTTTGCTACAACCTCCTTTCAGGTAGTTGTAGAGTGCAAGAAGATTTCCTTTCAACCTTCCTTTCTCCAGACTAAACAACGTCAGCTCCCTCAGCCGCTTTTCCTATGACCTGGTTTCCAGACCCTTCACCAGCTTTATTGCCCTTGTCTAGACCTGCTCCAGCACCTCAGTGTCCATCTTGTAGTAATCAAAACTGAGCACATTACTCAAGGTGTGGCCTCACCAGTGCTGAGTACAGGGGCACAGTCACCTCCCTGGTCCTGCTTGTCACACTTCATGATACAGACCAGGGTGCTATTTGCCTTCTTAGCCACCTGGGCATGTTACTGTCTCATAGTTGGCTGACTGTTGATCAGCAGCCCCAGGTCTTTTGCTTCTGGGCAGCTTTCCAAGGACTCTGCCCCAAGCCATAGTGTTGCATGGGGGTGTAGTGACCGAGGTACAGGACCTGGCACTTGGCCTTATTGAATTGCATACAGTTTGCCTTGGGCTATTGGTCCAACTTGTTAAGGTCCTTCTGTAGACCCTTCCTACCCCTAAGCAGATGGACACTCCCACACAACTGAGTGTCATCTTCAAATTTAGTGAGGATACAGAGTACTGTACCAACTACTAGGAAGAGGACTCCCAGTTGAAACCAGGATGTGGATGAAAGTTACTTTCTTCTAGGTTTTCATTAAAATCAGATGCCACTGCAAAAACTGTTTTATGGATATGTGGGTTTTTTTTTTCTTTTTCCCTCCCTTATTTAAGTATGTATACATCTTATAGATAATATATATGCAGGGGGAAAATGATCCTTTTTGTAATGCAAACACCAGTTTTACATCCTGTACTTCACCTTGGTCTGATCACACTTTCCTGAGCTTAGCTGCTATTTGTAACCAGTGTTTAAGTAACTCTTCTTTGCATCATGGAAGCCAAAGATGACTGACATCTTTATGTGTTAGGCATGCAGAAAGATTTTCAGGAATGCCCTTACTTGTATAAAGGAGAATGTAGGGTGAGTTGTGAAGTGAGTATGTCAAATCAAAGGTACTGTTAGCAGTCTATCATGCAGGCATCATTAGGTGCTTCAGTGTCCAATAAATAACTTGGTTCTTTTGTGTTCTATTTGATTGACTGTAGTTAGCAACTTCATTTTGTCACGTGTGTAGTTTTTCATGTCTGTGTGAAGTACTTAAGATAATTGATAATCTGTAAAGAAAGACAATTTTTAAGGAAGGGACAGAAGAACAGGAAGACATTTTAATTCAGTCAAATTCTGCCTTGTTTTTTCCTTTGTTCTTAAATACCTGCTTTGATTTCGTTAATAACAGCTGGGTTCAAAATGCAGAGAACTGAAAGACATTCACTTTGGACAATGCTACAAAATCTCAGATGAAGGAATGATCATTATAGCTAAAGGCTGTTTGAAGTTGCAAAGAATATACATGCAAGAAAACAAATTAGTAAGTACATGTCATGATTATTTTTTTCCACTCCATTTTGATTTTCCACTGCATTCTCATTTAAATTTTTCTTCTGAATAGCTACTTTTTGGCATCACATTGCTTAAAAATGCTCTCTAACTGTGACAATTCAGACTCTACAGGGATAGCTCAGAAGATGTGTCAAAAAGCAAGTGGAGATAATGATATTCCAGGTACATACTAACTTTGGTTTTCACATGGCATTCCAAGATTGAGAGATGCCCAATTCGTGTAGGAAAATGCTTAGTCAGTGCAGAGTATTTCTTTTGTTTATAGCAGTATGTTTACATAGAGTAAAAAGTGCAGATTTATCCAAAGTAAAAGAGTTTTGGAGGTTGGACACTTTACTCATAAAAGACTCTGATAGTGATGTATTTCAAGATAAGATATTCTCCTTAGGGTGCAGTAATGTGCTTGTGCCTGTAGAAGGCAGCTCTTGGGGAATAATAAAAGTCTTCTAGTTAGAAGCAGTGCCCAAAATCTTGGTTTCTGATGTTGAAAGGCTGTATCTGCTGAATGATACAGTGGGACACTAACTTGAAATGTTTTTGTTGGTATTTTTACTTTCAAGTCAGTAGAAGAGATTGCTTATACTTGAATTGTTAACTGTCAGCTAATTAAGGGTTATAATCTTCAGTTTGGAAATTGCTGAACTAGAACAAATAAATTGTTTCTAGTAAGAATGGGTGCCTTATACCCATTCAGCTGATATTTGGCTTCAAATAGACAAAAAGATACTGATTTCTAAAATGGTTTATTTGAAAATGGTTTCCATTTTAAAAACAGAAGTGAAGCTGAAAAAAAGTATTATTTGTTTTGGTAAGAACTGTAGGGAATTAAGGAATAGATGATAATGGGTAAAACTGAGGTTTCAGAATGGTTCAAATGCAGAAAAAAGGGTTGTTTCCTTTCCTCCAATATCAAAATAAGATTGGGAGAACTGTCAAGATGTGTCCTTTATCTTTAACTCAAGAAGGTCTTTCAATTAAAAAAGAAAGACATTGAAGTCCCAGGAAACCTTTAAGGAAAACACACAAAATTAACTGGAGGATGGCATGTAAATTTAAAGTTACTTAGTTATGAATGGAAGAAAAAAAAACATGTGCATATTCAAGGTTCACAAAATTGCATGTGAAAGACAACTAAATTGCATGTGAAGATTATTGCCCTTAAAAATACCAACACAATTGTATGCTTGTTGGAAAATACATAAGGTGTTAATCTGACTTTACAGGTATATCTGACAGTTCTTGCCACTGAAGTTTTTATCCTCTTTATAGTCTGAAATATAACCTAAACCACTGACACTACAGTTGTTAGCTTCTTAAAGGTCTGTGCTTTTATTGTCTGAAATGCCTTGGAAGTTCCCAGTTGAAACGTAGGAGCACACAGGAAGTATCTTCTTGTTTTTAAGACATTCAAGAAAGATGTTCTGTATTTTCACTTTATTTGGTTGATTTCATTATTGGACATTAATTGTAACATCAATTTTTCAAGGGAAACAGGACAAAAATACATACTTTGAAACAAATAGGAAACCTTCTAGTTGTTCTGTTGCTTCTGAAAACTTGCAAAGCGAGTTATAACAAAACCCTTTGCACAAGTTTTTGTGAATGTGTTTTGATTTTTTTTTTAGTGTCTAAATTTATTTAAAGCTGCTGAACAGCCTTAGATTTCTGGAAAAAAATGAAGTTGTGGTATGCTTAGTTTAGCCAAATTCAGCTCCTTTAATTTTAGTCTAGAAATGTAAACATTGAATAAGTTATCAAGCTGCTAGGATCAGCAGTGTTGAATCTTTAGAATAAAATAATACTTGAATGATTCCACTATATGAGAAAGTGGCAGAAACTGATATACTTTCCCCTTGCTAGGAGGAAGAGGCATTCGAATCTTGCTGGAAATGTGATTTTGTGTGATCAAACAATGCAGATTGTGAGAAATAGTCATGCAGTTCTAAAATAAACATTTTCACATTCCACACTCTGTGTGTGTGTCAGGATAGGACTTGTTTAATGTCATAAAGTTAGCTTAAAAGGGAGTAATGGGTGCTGACAAATGATAATCCACTTTCTTGTTTATTAAATTCTATACATTACCTTTGTTTTAAGACTACCTTCTAGAATAAAACTGCTGAGTAGTTACTGTGGCACATCTTACTTCCCACTCTTTTGGTGAAGAAGGTGGTTTTGGGGGAGTGTGTGTGCTTTCAAAGCAAGTAGCAAGTATTCATTTTCTGAAATATTCTGTGGCACAAAAAGTGTACTTGATATACAGAGGTGTGGCCTGTGTGTTTAAACATAATAGATTTTCAGTTTGATACAGGAAAAAGACTCATTTTCCCCTCCCTGCCACATGCTTTTAAACACTTTTGTACTTTCTGTGTAAATTCTCTAAGTCAAGTCTGTGTATTTTTTGTTTTCCTGTTTTTCATTTTTGTCAGAGATGCCCAAACTCCTGTGACTCTCGCAGGCAATTTTCATCCATTTCAAAGTAGCTAGTTCATTGTAGGTGCTACATGATGGCTGAGTTTTCACGTAGGCTTGTCTCAGGTTAGTGGATTTTGTGCTTTGAAAATACATCTTTACAGAGACAGCTAAATACTGCTTTTGTGATTGTTACTGTACAGTGAGATTTTACTTTACCACGTGGAGCAGGCAACACAGTTAAGTTGCTTCATCTGTTGCTAAGTAACTTCTTTATCAGACTGCTGAGCATGAACAGTGACAGACGAATTTATATGCTGGTTGTTTAATGTACTAGGCTTTTCACATCACAATGGATCCTTTGTTTGAAATGCTGATTATGTTATGGTAATAAGTGAAAGTTGCAAGTAGTAAATGAGTACAAAGGATACATGACAAAAAGACTTAACATTGCAAGGCTAATTTAACAGAAGATTGTTTTTGTTTGCGTGCTGTTTATGATTTGTATCTCTTCAAAGTACATTTGCTCTTTGACGGAAAGAGTGATTACATGCAAAGGCTCTTTTCTGAGTCATACTGACCTAACTGGGAACGTAGTGGGTAAAAAAAATAATAAATTGTAGCACTGGTACAATCAAAAGAATCTCATCAGTACTTCATGTGAATAGGAGAATAGATTTTAACTCTGTCCAGGCAAAACTAGGAAATTTCCTAGTTAGTTGAGTTTAGTTGGACTTTATGGTCATGCCTGGAATTAAATGCCTGGAATTGAGTTTAGCTTTGATGTTCACTTCGTATAAATGATTAATGAGACTGAAGCTGGTGGAAGATGAATTGGTTCATCTCATTGCTAACATATTACTAACCCCTTTTTTGTCCTTTCACTCCAGAAAAACAAGTGCATACTTTCAGTTACAAAATCTGAGAAGGGTTTCATGCAGTATTCTCACGGAGAGGTGGAGTGAGGCTGTACTTAACCTGATTCGTCAAAGACAATTAACACTTTTCATTGCAGCTATCACTGGAAGAATGGAACCCTAAAAGGTTTATAGATTTTGTGACTTCTTCACAGAGAGATGCAGAACACTTAAAATTGTGGCTGTAGTACACCCAAAGAGAAGGATTATCCCTATAAAGAACTTTGTACAAGCAGCGTGTAAACTCTCCATTACCTTGTTATGAATAGAGTAGACCTTAATTTGGCAGCTTATGTTAGAGCTGGGAAAACCCTTCTTTACTTAACTGTGTTTTACACCATGATTTCTTTCTCACTGCATTTCCTTTAGTGACTTAGCTGCTGAAATTGTTATGCAGTGGTTGCTGAAATGTAGCAGATGGGAGTTACAGCTTTGTGCCTCACTATTCCACCCAGTCACAGAATTACACAGAATCACAGAATGCTAGAGGTTGGGAGGACCCTCCAGAAATTGAGTCCAACCTCTCTGCCAAAGCAGGATCACCTAGGGCAGGTCATGCATAAATGTATCAAGGCTGGTTTTGAAAATTTCCAGAGAAGACTCCACAACCTCTGTGGGCAGCTGTTCTAGTGCTCCATCACCCTCACCATAAAGAAGTGTCTCTTTGTGTCAAGGTGGACCTCCTGTGTTCTGGAGGAGGTCCCTTGTCCTTTCACTGGGCATCACTGAGGAGAGACTGTCACCTTTATCTTGACACCCATCCCTTGGATATATATAGTTGTTGATAAGATCTCCTCTCAACCTTCTCTTCTTAAGACTAAAGAACCTCAGTTCTCTCAAGTCTTTTTTCATAGGAGAGTTGCAGACTCCTCCAATCATCTGTGTCAGTGTGTGTGTTTTTTTTGTGAATTAGAGGCAGATCAGGGATAAGAGCTTCTAAATCTTCTAATTTTAGATGTTGTATAGCAACATGACAATACTCCCACCTCCATCCTTTCCTCTTTTATGTTATATTCTGTTCTTTCCTCTCTGATTTTAAAACTGGTTTAGGGATAGATGGAAAATGCAAACAATCTACTTCAGCTGGAATGCTGGCAGCATTTCTCCATTTCCAGTAAAATGATCTTGTGAAGTAAATGACTTAAATGATTTGTCTAATGGTTCCCAGATACATTCATTAAGATGGTTATAGTCTAACTTGACCACGTTTCTAGCTCATTCTTTCTCTTTTGGCTCTCAGAATGGTGTCTGCTTCCTGTGGATGACATTGCAAAATAACCAAGTTTTGGGCCAATTGGCAGTGTATTTCATAATCTCTTTTCATGCTTGATGTGTGAAAACATTTTTACAGTAATTATTTTACTGACAATTATTGAATGTTGATTTTTAGAGGTAGTTTTCCATTGGTGTTCTGCCAACCTTTGCAGTTCCTAGCAGATAACACGGAGTAGAAGTTGATGCTAACTGTGATGCTGTTTAATAGAAACTGTAAAACCTAAGAGGGTGTGAATAATAGCCTTTTTTTTTTTTTTTTTTTAGTTTTACCAGAAAATAATTAAGATAGACTAAACCAAACATTCCAATTTCATGTCACATAGTTAAATACTTTGCCTTTTAAAGTATACTGGAATCAACCTAGTATAAGCACCTGTACAACAAAAGAAACTTTACTTTTAGATTTTCTGAGTAATTACAGCATAATGTAATGTGATTTGTTTACCCTTGTGTGTTTTACTGGGATTCTCCACTGTCTTGATTGTAGTTTAAATTTCCCAGAGACTCAAATACAGTTAATAGAACCAATAACAATTTGTAAGATGACTTTCCCTTTTCCCCCTTCTTTCCCAAAGTAAAGGAATTAGATGTAGAGAGGAAAAGGTAAAACACACCCAAATAAATAGTCTCACTTCGATTTGGAAGTTAAAAGAAGAAAAATTTAACAATAAATAAAAGGTACCTGAGGTAGGGAAGTTACAAAAGGTACAGGGAAGGGAAAACACGATAACAAAATATGTAAATACAACCATATTTGATGGCAATGGTTTTGTCCACCTCGTGGGTTATGGCTACGTGGTAAAACAAAGAGTAGCAGGAAACAGGATGGTGATGCTGGCAAGCAGGGAGGCAAGGAGAGAGAGAGAGAGAGAAACGGGAAGTTCCTCTGTTTTTATAGGTATTTAGACAGGAAGTGGGAGTGGGCAAACACTACCAGGCAAACACCTGGTAGTGTTTGCACCCACTCCTGGGGTCACGATCAAAGTCAAGACCACTCCACTCCTTTTACATCCACCCTGCTTTTGACTTTGGGAAGCAATTGTTGTGTTTGTATGTCAGCTATGAAACAATCCAGCGGTGTGGGCCTGTGTATGACACAAGCAAATGGGCAGAGAATAGTAGTGCTTTGAGTTTAGTCCAGGCAAATGGTTTGAGGAGGGAAACCAGTAGTATGAAGCATATCAGCATTACCTGATGATGTGAACTACTGAAGTTTAGAATATATAGAAATAATTTTTCATTGGTCATGTGAAATAAACAGACTTTTGGTGAAAAGTGTTCCCAAAGTATGATGTCCTTGCCTTTCACTCTCTCTCCCAGCGTTCCATATACTATTTCAGTTTTTACATATAATTACTTAAAATTGTTCTACTCAGGCATTTCAGCAAAGGGATCATGTTCCTATGATTCTTTGTGAATACTTTCCCAAAATACTTTCTACCTAACTTATTTCATTGTTTTGAGGTATTGAAAAGAACTGAAGTTATTCCAGATGTTTCCTCTGTGTTTATTTATATTGGCACTTGGTGCCATGGTCTAGCCTTGGGCACTGTGGTAAAGGGTTGGACTTGATGATCTGTGAGGTCTCTTCCAACCTTGGTGATACTGGGATACTGTGATACTGTGATATTAAAAACTCATGTTCTCCAGAAGACAACTGCTGGTTTTCTTTGTAGACTCGGAATGCAGAGAGAGGAGTGGTTACTATGCAGACTGTTTTCTCTACTGTGTATCATAGCTTTGGACAAGAATGCTTTTCTGTCAAGTGGTAAAGCTTTGTAAAGCAAAGTCTCCTTAGAGGTGATGTTATTGATAGCGTTCACTAGAATAAAGTCTCTCCTAATTTGTCAAAACACATTATGTATGCACCAAAAAATAGTAATCTGACATAAAAATAGTGTTTGGTGTTTTAAAGAAAGCATTTAGTAGTTGTACTCAAAGTTAAGTTGAGCTACACGAAAACACGCTTTGATGAGAAGTGTTTGGGACGTCAGTACTAAAAGCTGCATTAGAAAGTTACTCTTTCAGTAAAACCTTTTGAAACATTCACTTTGGTCAATTTAGCAGCGAAATAAAATGGTTCAAGCGTTTATTTAGAGTTATAAGTGACACAGTTTTACTTGTCATAGTTTGGTAATTTGCTTTTTATTGTTTAGAACTGTTGCAGTTGACCTGAGCAGTTTCTTTAACGCTTTTGCTAATATAAAACCGGATTTGATGTTAATAGAAGAGGAGTGAAGAGCGTGTGCTCATATGTAAATATGTATCTGTTGTAAAGACATGTGAACCATTTTGCAGGTGTCAGACTTGATTTCTATTGTAAATGTTTCCTGTGCAATCTTGCAGTAAATGCAGTACTTGCCTGTCACCCCTAGGTGGCGCTATTGACTGCATAGTGGTAACAGGTGTTCCGAGTGTTTGCTGTGGTGTGGTGCATTGCCAGTACGGGGCGCATAGCTCCTGGTTGTTGCGCTGGTTCCACGCATCCTGCTTTCTCCTCGATCCAGCTGCCAGGGCCACTGTCTGAGTAATTCTTAAATATCTTAAAACTGTTAGTATAACAAAGTCTACTCAGCTAAATAGCATTTGACTCTTGCAGTGTGTTCCCAAGGAGGCATTTGAAGAGGTTTGCATTATGTAGATCATTAAAGATTAGCAAAGACGAAGGAGAAAACAGAGTTCTGAAACCTTGTGGGCTATTTTGTACTGTTTTAAAGTAGAATGAATTCCAAGAACGTAGAATGTAAATGGGTATGTTCTGAAAGAGATTGCCCAGAGCATTGGTATAGGTTCCATCCCTAACTTGGTCAGACTGGACAGGCATCTGAAACACCTGACCTAGTTGAAGATGTCCCTGTGCATTGTGAGGAGTTTGGACTAGACTTTTGAAGGTCCTTTCCTACCCAGACCATTCTATGATCACTACTAGATATGATTGAGTATAAAGTCAATGAGTTAAAACTATCCCTACTGGAGATCCTGGGTGAAACCTTGTAGAAAAACAACTGTGGTTCCTTGATTTGATTTTCACTCATTCCTACATAAGACCATCTTCTTCAATGAGTGCTGTGTTGAGCCTGTGTGTCTTTAAAATCCAAGGGATGTGTATTTAGGAAAACAGCACAGAAAACTTTGCTTTTTGAATAAACTTCCTTGTGCTGTCTTGTCCAGCAGTGTGGGTTTTCTTGTTTAATACATTAATTTTAAATTTTAGTGATGTAAACCAAAAATACTTGATGTGCCTCACTCTAGTTTTGTTTCAAGGATATACAACAAAGTGGCAATCTGATTTGGGTTAAGCCTCTGCTGTCAGATAATTTGGAAGTAGCAATTTTCAGCTTAATGCTTAACACCGTATTTGAGGTATTAAATACAGTAACTTTAGTTATACTGAAAGTGTTTTTCTGTGTTACATGGTTTTAGAGATATCTCTGCATGAGATGTGTTCAAGAGTTGCAGGATGTGGGCTTGTGTGTTTTTGGGGGTTTTTTTTGTTTATTTTTTGATCTTTGCAAATGCTTTAATCTTTCTGCATGATTTCTGCCCCTCATTTCTACCCTGCAAATACTGATCATCAATGGGGAAAGTCTGAGCAGGTGCAGGAAAATTTCTTTTTACACAGATTCAATGTTTTTGGTGTTCTTTAGGCTGATAGCATTGGAAAATGTTTTTGTCCACTGAACAGGTACAGCATGAGCAGCAGTGAAAGCTTTACTCCGCTGCCGCCAAGCTGCTGTAAACTCTGGCCCTAGAGGGAGACACTATCAAGGGTTAAGAGGCTTGTTCAGTCTTCATGCTCACTCAGTTGCTACAGTGGCTACCACTGGGAAGTACCCATTTGTGGTAGTGGACAGGCATTCACATCACAGAACCACCACAAACTGAATTGTGAAAGCACCAGCCTATTTCATAAAGACTACTGATTATCTGTCAAATGATGGGATACCAGTTACCACAGCCCTGGGCCATTGGTAGAAGTAGATGGCTCCATGTCTTGTTGCCACTGCTCTGAATTCAGTCTCTCTACAGATAATAGTGCATCTTCCTTATACTATATATTTTGCAGTAGCAAAATGCATGTAATTTTCTTGTGAAGCTAGTTGTATACCCCTTTCAAATGCTTAATCCTACGTTTGAACAATCTGACTTGTAATAATAATGTCAGGTGTATGTGGTTTCACTATTGTGCTTTTTTTTCTTTTCTCAACAAGTGACTGCATTTATTGAGCTTTTCAAACAACTATGCAATGTTGTGAGTTGACTTGTTATATACTACGTAAATTGTCACGGAGGGGGATTCTGCCACCTACGCCAATTTTGGTGGAAGGGAGAAACTAATTAATGCGAGAGGATATTTATAAATATATATATATTAACTTCAATGTTTTCAACTCTCGCCACCCCCAACCACTGAACTTTAGTATTAATATTTGTTCTACACAGTTATGAAGACATTATGGGAATATATCAAGCATTAACTATTATAACAACTAGCAAACATTCAAACTATTAACAGAGAGTTTTCCCTGCAGCTTAATGCCGCTTGGGGTCATATACTACTTCCCAGCAATGCTGCTCTGTGGCAGAAGTAACAGAAATTACAGAGGCATTAAATTATTTACTCACAATTCTGATTAATCAATAATCACCCTCCGGGGCTATGTCACAGCCTATGCCCAGTGTCCAATTCTTCAGGGTCTCTGCCTGTGGACTTTGAGGCTGGAATCCTCCGGCTTCAGGTGAAGTGACAGTCTCTAACCTTGTGCTGCTGATTTCTTCTGAATGTTCTCTCCAGGGATATGTAGGCAGGATCTCAGGTGCAGAGGCAGGATGCCATGCAGTCTGAGCACAGGTCTAACGCTGGCTCCTCAGGCCAATCGAATGCAGGCAGGCAGGCAAGCAATGTGGGGGAGCAAGCAAGTAAGTCTGTGTACCCCTATTTATTAACTGTAGGCTGGGAATTAATAACACATTAGCCACTAGAATGAACAATCAGGTTGGCAGTCAGCCAAACCTTGCCATACTAGGCAAAAGCCACAGGCCTGGACTCCAAATACGGGAATCATGTGGGCCCAGCACTAGGCAGGCATGAGCTGGGCGTGTGGGGCTTACACAAATCAGGTGTCCTGGGCAACTGACTTTATGGCACCAGGTCTGTTGTGCCCCTTTGTGCTCCTTTACCCCTGGTGCAGGCAGAGAGACATGTCCAGGCAGGGCAAGGCATAAATAAGCCTGCTTTCAGGCCTACAGGCCCTCCACAACAAAATGTGTGCATGCCATTGTAGTTTTTAAAGGCAACTGAAGGCTGGAGTTGCAATCCAATTGCATTAGTTATGTTTTTCATCTCAGGTTGAGATGAGAACGGTGATGTGGTAAATTAATGGCTCAACTCTGCAGTTTAGAGAACTTGTTTTTTATATTGATAAAAAGTTAGGCATTATACTACAGAGAGTAATTCTTTAGACTGGAACTCATTAACACTTCTGATGAGTATTTTATGGATAAAAATATCTGGTACCTACACTGTAGAGTAACATAATGATAAAGAACTGAGGGACTAGAATAAAATAGATGTGGAAAAATGGCTGATGTGGAACTTTTTTCTGCTCTTTGGTCCACGTTGTATGACGATTGTTCATTCTGTGCTTGCAGATGATGTATTTTTGCATACAATTTTAGAAAAGGCTAAATGTTTATATAGAGCCAAGCAATGCCTGCTAATACCTGTACATTAACAACTGGCATGTTAAGGAACTTATACATCAGAAAGTAGTGTAATGAAGAATGCTACAAATATTGAAGATTTAGGTACTAAAAATCCAAATGGATAGACTAATGTGAAAAAACAAAAAGCAACCTACAAGCAAACTGCAGCAAGATGAAAGTTTTAAATGTGTCAATTTTTATGGTTTCTGTACAGTTACTGAAAGAACTACTGTATATTGTAATTGAAATACATGCTGAAAGAAATAGCAGTAAAGAAATGAATACTGTTTATAAGGTATTTCTGTATTTCCAGAGCATGCAGTATTATGTTTTTATTGAGTGCTCTGTCAAACTGCAAATAGAAAGTAATGTAAATGTAATTAGTAGTCAGCTCAGAAGATGTCTGTACAGTTTCATTGCCGTTGTGGTATTTTGTCTAATTTGACCTGTTAACTTTTTATATTAAAAGAATGAATGTAAGTAAAAGCAAATTAATAGAAAGTTGCAGTAGCACATTTTATTCAAAAGAGGGTTTTAGGGAGGCTACAAAACCTCTATAATATGTAACTACTGTACTGAGAAATACATGTGCAGTGAAATGATGTATTTTTTTCTCTGAATTACAGTAATTAATTTTGTAAGGAAATTTGTGCTTAAGTCTTCTTACTGAATGGATAAATTGTTACCGAACTAAGCAAATTTTTTATTATGGTAGCCCTGTATTAATTTTAATGGACATAATAGGTACTAAGTTAAACTAGAGTGTAGGCACTTGTCTCTTTTTGTGGTTTCGTTTGGTTTGTTTGGGTTTTTTTGTTGTTGTTGAACAAGTTATTAGAGCTTTTAATGGGATTTACAAGTTTGGTGTTCAGGAAGTGGCAGCTTGATATGGAGCCTTCTTGCTTACTAGAAATATTAATATTTAATTGCAGTTGGGGTCCATAGTCTAAGAATTACTGCTCTAGTTTAGTAAAAAAAAAGAATTCTGTGATACTGGAGTGAAAAATCTTTCCATGTATTTTAATAGAATGTGTGTTCATTAGATGTTAAAGTCAACTAAATTAAATTGCTGAAAGAATCTTCAGTTTCTGTAGGGTTTTATTTATGGGGAAGATGTGTTTGTGGTGCTTTCATTTTTTTAACTCTAGTGATATCGCCTTTCAAAAGGAGCACTGGCAAACTGCAGATGAATCGCGTGCAGTTCTTCATTTAAGTTGGTATCTTGACCCATATTGTGCTTCATAAGAACCTTCAGTCATTCACTTAGGGGTAGCTATAAATCAAAACTGATAATGTTGCTCCCAGTGATCTGTGATGCTTCTCTCTGAATGAGATCACAAGTATGGTGCTTTGGAGCATGTCTGCCAGCATCATTATTTCAAAGTGATGGTAATTTGCATCCATCAATGATAATATAAATATGTTTTTATTTGTATAGAACAGAGCTGAGATTGTGTAAAAATAATGAATGACAGACAGGCATCTTTGCTTATGCTATCCCAGCAAATTCCAGTTGAACTTTTTATCTTTGTGGAGCTAGAAAAATGAGCTTGTCATATTTCTGAGGCTGGATGAAAACACTTCGTTTCCTAAAGAAATTGATTGTGACTTGGCATAGCTTAAAGTTTTAAGTATGAGAGATCGGAACTTGTATGCAGCTAAGTGTAAATTCCACAGATGTCTATATTCTTTCCCCTAAGGCTGCTATATATAGTGACCAGTATCTGGGAACAAATATATATGTGTTCTCTCATGGATGTCTTGAGGTGCGCTTCCAGGTAGTTATGTCCACCAGAATACTACATTACTGGCACATACTTTAGAGGGCAAATTGAGTAGGCATGGTGAATGAAGTGATCAAACAATCCTAACTGTGTCTATTTTGTGTCAAGGTTAGATTGTTCTAACTCGTTAACTGCAGTATCAGTGCCTCAGATGCATTAATTTTCAGACTTAAGCTGAAGACTTTTCACTGTGAAGCCATCACCCATATCTAAACCTCGTATTGGTGTTCCACATTTTAAGCACTTTCATCATCCTAGAAATTCCAGCCTTATGTACTGTAGAATTTGCTGAGGTCTTTCAACCATTGTTGTTCTGTTTAGCCAGAATTCTAATGCTTAAGAAACTCTGTGTGCTTTAGACATAGATGTTGTTGTATTTACTGTAAGAAATCCTGAGTACCTTATTCAGTCTTTCAGAGCTATCTGCAACTTTGTCATCTTTCTTTGTCCTAGAGTCCTTAGCTTAGTACTCCTTCTCCTGTTTTGCATCCTAACCTTTAAAAAAAAAATGAGTTCCCACTTGAGAGGTCTGTTGTGTCTGAAGCTTTCCTAAAGGTTGCCTTGCTGGCATGGCTTTCAGAAACCAACTTGTGAATGTCTTCTGGTCTGCTTGCTCCATTGTACCCAAGTGCTTTTTTAAATCTATGTGAGGTTTGTACCTCTCCCAGACATTACATAGGAATTAGGATTTTTTTTTAACGTTTTAAGTCTTTTGAGTGTTGAGGCATATAGATATGTGTGTCTGTGACATGACTGAATGAATGTAACTAAACTAATTGTAGGAATGATACTTGAGTGTACTGGTTTTGTCTGGGATAGAGTTAAATTTCTTGAGACTAGCTCATACAGAGACAGGGTTTTGGAATTCTGACCAAGCAGCATTAGTAACTCAGCAGTACTCACAAAGAGCTAAGGTGTTTTCTGCTTCTCACACCACTTGCCAGTGGGCAGGCTGGGTGTGGACGAGAAGTCAAGAGGACACACTTGGGGTAGCTGACCCCAGCTGACCAAAGGGATATCCTGGATCGTATGGTGTCTTGCTTATTAGTAAAATGAGGGGAAACAGGAGGAAAGAGGAATGCTCAGGGTTCTGAAGTGCCTTCCTGGATTATTGATTGCGTGACAGAACCATGCTTTCCTGGAAGTGCTTTAACACCTGCCTGCTGATGGAAAGGAGAGAATCAATTCCTTGGTTTCCTACAGTTGCATGTGCAGCTGTTGCTTTACCTTTTAAACTGTCTTTACCTATTTGACTCTTATCTCAGCCCGTGAGTTTTCTCACTTCTAGTCTTGAGCTTCTCTCTTCTGTCCAACTGTGGGCAGTAAGTGAGCAACAGCTGTATGGAGTTGAACTGCTAACTGTGGTTAAAGCACGACAGTGGAAAAGATTGTGCTGCTGTTGTGTCTCCTACCAGTTCTAGAAAATTGTAAGAACTCTTTAAGAATATTCTCTGTATAATATACAAAAGTTTAAATAAAAAAACAATCTGTGTTATGAAATTATGGTTAAAAACACTGAATGTGAATGGAAGTGTTTCTTAAAGTATACTTTGTGAAGAGAGTGAAGAGAGAAAATGCTTGAGCTGTGTGTAAGCTGAAATGGAAATCAGCAATAACATTTTGAAAGATGAAAAACAATGGTTGCTACCATTAATATTATCTAAATAGTACTTAAATGCTGTAGGACAGCACTGGTATTTGGAGGGGTGATCTGTAAAAGGAGTAAGTTTCTTACAGACTTCAGAGTGGTTAATTGAGAATGAAGCTAATAAATGCTCTGAAATGAATTTGCCTTAGTGGTAGGGTCTGAAAAATCCCATGAAAGACTAGCTAGCTTGTATAACTTGATACTTGAGCTCTGAATAGATGACTGCTGAAGAATATCTTTGAATTTATTAGAGACTTCTATAGCATTTGTGAAAACTAATCACAAGCTGTGGCAAAATTTTGCAAAGTGGAGTTTGTTGCAAGGAGTTGGTTCCCCTATGTGCATCCATTTTTCCCCATGCACTGTCTTGGCTGTTTTGACCTGGATGATGTAAACCTATGAAGTAGGGGGCATTAAAACTGATTAGTTTCCTGCTGGGTTGATAAGCGAAGCTGACTGTTCAGTGAGCTTGAGAAGGTCATATGTCTATTATAGAATCAGTCAGGGCTGGAAGGGACCACAAGGATCAGCCAGTTCCAACCCCCCTGCCATGGGCAGGGACACCCTGCCGTAGATCAGGCTGGCCACAGCCTCGTCCAGCCTGGCCTTAAACACCTCCAGCCATGGGGCCTCAAACACCTCCCTGGACAACCCATTCCAGCCTCTCACCACTCATGCTGAAGAACTTCCTCCTCATGTCCGGGCTGAACCTAGTCCTGTCACTCCCTGACAGCCTAAAAAGTCCCTGCCCAGCTTTTTTGTAGACCCCCTTCAGATCCTGGAAGGCCACAATGAGGTCATCTGGGAGCCTCCTCTTCTCCAGACTGCACAGCCCAACTCTTTCAGTCTGTGCCCACAGCAGAGCTGCTGCAGCCCTCTGAGCATCCTCCTGGCCGTGCTCTGGACATGTGCCAGCATATCCACATCCCTCTTGTCCCAGGGGCTCCTGAACTGGATGCAGTACTGCAGGTGGAGTCTCACTAGAGCACAGTAGAGGGAGAGAATCACCTCCCTCGCCCTGCTGCCCACACTTCTCCTGCTGCAGCCCAGGCTCTGCTTGGCTTTCTGGGCTGCAGGTTCATACTGCTGGCTCCTGTTGAGCTTCTCCTCCACCAGCACTCTCCTCAGGGCTGCTCTCCAGCCACTCACTGCCAGCAAGCATGGCTGATGAGAGAGCAAGAACATGCTTGGGGGTAACTAGGACCAGACAGCTATGAATTAAGATTACTTTTTCGCTACACAGTACTTTGAATTTTGGGAATATCCCCATATTAAAAAAATTGAACAATATGAAAAAAAAATAGGGTTCTCATAAAGCTGTTTTCTTCTTAAATAAAAAAAAAAAGAATGTTTTTTGTTTAAATGTAAGCCTATGGGCTTGCTTTGGTATGAGTGAGTGTGCAGTGGGAAAGCAGTTGTGCAGAAGGCTTCCCTTGACTGCTTCGGAGGCTTGCATTTTTAGGACAATGATCACACAGTCTTAACAGTGCTGCTCTTAAATATTATAGCTGTGTCTCCGTTGTTTTCTCCCTTACTAACACCAGTGTCATGTGTTGAAAGGATTTGTTTCTAGGCCCTGTGTCTGAAGATGTTACACTTCTGATTCTCTGTGATTGTTGTACCAGAAGCTGCAGTTAGGCTTTGCAACAATCTGGTCGTTACAAAAATGTTTATTTTGCATTGAATGTCAAATTTGCAACTCTTTTCATCTGTGCAGTTCTTCTTTATTGTATTTCCAAATTTGTATATGTTTGGACACATTTGTATAGTTTTAAAAAGACTGTTAAAAAAGCAGATCTGTAGTGGGTTTGTTCTGGTTTGTTTGGAGGTTTGGTTCTTATTTTTGCTCTCTTACTACTCTTTAATATTTCGGTTGGTTTACTACTTCAAATGCCAACATTTTAAGTTTTACTGAAGTCCCTTTTTTGTTTGTTTTTGATGAATGTTAAGCTTGTGCAGCCTCTTGAAAATACTAAGGGCTACCTAAGTATATAGAGAATTACCACGTAACACTAATAAGAGGCTTGTGACTGTATTCTTAGAAAGGAATTGATCAAATAACATGTTACAAAAATCTGTTTAAATGGAGTTACTTAATGAAAATATGACTCTCTAGAATGTGATACAGGTTGAGAATTTCTGTGGGTTTTAAGACATTCCTGAAAATACCTCAGTGGTTAATACATAGGAAATCTAAATTGCAGATTTCAGCACAGCTTCATGTAATACCATTTTAATTTGTTTTCAGTCATGTCCATTACATCTCAGACTATCTTAGAAAATGTCTTCTTCCTGTAAGAGTCATTCTTGTGCTAATGACTTGTTTTTCTTTTCCAGTGCCTCTCAGCACTGTACAGTCTGAAAAGCACTGCATTGCCTTTTTCCTGTTTCTCATAGAGGATAGTTACCCCAGAATTATAAAAGATTTGCAGTGAACTTTCAGTAAGAAATGGGTATTGCAGTGTGCTTTATGGAAGAGAAATAGTATGTTTGATGCAAAGATTTGTACTGCATGTACGTGTTGTTCTCTTTTTTTTTTTTAATTGTGTTCAGCTGTAGAAGCTTTTATTGGGAAAAGGATTGCAAATGAACTCTTATGAAAGAGTTGCTCCAGCTGATTCGTGGTTTTTCCACTTGTGTCACTATTTCTCAGTGAAATGATGCGAAACGTGTGGATCTCTGATGGCTGTTAACTGGTTGATTTTAATTTTTTCTTGCTGGAAGAAAAAGAATCTGGATGAAGGATTTTAAAATTCAATGATACTACTTTGATACTTATGCTATTATGCAAAGTAAAGAACACACAACTTTGAAAATCACCCAGACTAGACTCAGCTTGCTCTGGAAATGTGAATGAAGCTTTTGTTTACAGCTTAGCACAAGATACAAGCAGATAATTACAGTATATGCAGTTATAGACAGAAGTAGACAAGGTAAAAGGTAATACAGAAACACAACTCTCCTCTTAGAAACCTGAGTCCCCAGAAGGAGCTTCCAACTGCCCCTTCACCTTCCCCCTGCCCCTCTCAACCTTACCCCAGTCCCCAGGAAGAATGGAGGCTTGGCCAGGGGGTTAGGAAGCAAAGTGGACTAGTCAAGAAATGGAGGGTGAGATTATAGAGGGAGAGATGAAGCTTGGAGCTTTCCAGTAGAAGTAGTGAGTTATCTGTGTTTTGATTTTTGTTTTTATACATCTCAGCAAGCCTATGAGCAAAGTATACATCACCATTGTTTTCCTTTCACAGCCTGTAATCTAGTTCTTCTCACCAATACATTCTAGCTTGCTTCAAACTAGCACAGTTGTGATAGTGCACAGAGGACTCTACCCTCTTGCTTGCAGTTACATGGAAATTCAAATCTTCTTTGACAGGCTCGGGACAGAGTGGCTGGAAAGCAGCCAGGAAGAAAGGGATCTGAGGGTACTGATAGATTGTAGGCTGAAGATAAGCCAGCAGTGTGCCCAGGTGGCCAAGAGAGCCAATGGCATCCTGGCCTGGATCAGGAACAGTGTGGGCAGCAGGACAAGGGAGGTTATTCTTCCCCTGTACTCAACACTGGTCAGGCCACACCTTGTGTACTGTGTGGTCTAGTTGACTGGATAGGGCTGGAGGATAGTTTGGGCTGGATGATCTTGGAGGTCTCTTCCAACCTGGTTGATTCTGTTCCTCTCCCATGAAATGGTGTCTTCTTGGACTGGATAGAATTATATAAATAAGGGATATATATAAATAGGGATATCCTATATCCCTTAAATTGTGTCATATATATATAACTTGTATATCAGTGAGATACTGCTGTTGTAGTTTCTTCCTGGTTTTACATAGCCATTCATTAAGTGATATCTTGGAGTGTAGGAACAGATATAATATATCTGTGACTCTACACCTTCCTTAAAATAAAGCTTGAGTGAGATAATGTAAAAAGTTGCTATGTTCTGTTCATTTTTAAAAAGCTAATTTAGGATTTGTTAGTGTTCTACTCTAATCCTTTGAAGATGGTCATAGTACATCATGAACACAAGTAGAAGAATGAGAAAATACTTAAGACTCCTGTTCTTGAGCTGCTGTTATTTTTAAGGAAAATTCTGAGTACTTAGAAGTGTTACAACAAGAAATAACTAAATCTGGATGCCTATTGTGACCAATTTTTCAACTTTTATGCTATTTATTCAGTAATGCATTAAAAAGTGATATTTTGTGACACTGATTTCATGATTCATAGGGTGTAGATATTTTGTGTCTGCAGAAAAATTTCTACTTGTCAGTACTAGCTTTCAAGTTTGGACACGAATGAGATGATTGAAGTACTAAAGTGTATTAAGGATACTGAATTTATGGTATAAATAGTTGAAAATACAGTGTGGTGATATAAGCAATTTTGAGCTTAAGACTATCTCACCTTTATTGCAGTTGGTTTATGTTGAGATGCTACGAGCTGTGTAGAAGTTTTTATATTATGCTGTATACATAAATCCTCCACTTCTTTTAACACGTTAATTGAAAACCAAGAATTCAAGTATTTCATTCTATATTTCTACCTGAAGGGAGGTTGTAGCCACGTGGGGGTTGGTCTCTTCTGCCAGACAACCAGCAACAGAAGCAGGGGACACAGTCTCAAGTTGTGCCAGGGCAGGTCTAGACTGGATGTTAGGAGGAAGTTGTTGGCAGAGAGAGTGATTGGCATTGGAATGGGCTGCCCAGGGAGGTGACGGAGTGCCCATCCCTGGAGGTGTTGAAGCCAAGCCTGGCTGGGGCACTTAGTGCCATGGTCTAGTTGATTGGCTAGGGCTGGGTGCTAGATTGGACTGGATGATCTTGGTTGATTCTATGATTATTGTTGTTACATTTGTAAAGATACTTTAGAAGGAAAAATGTATTTTCGTCCAGTACTTAAGAAATGTGCTAGAGAGTTCTTTAATTAAACATGCTGTTTATCCTTCTACAGCCAGTGTTTGTAGGAAATGCTGCTTTGAAAGAAGATAAATTTTGATGCATAATAGATCCAACAGGCAGATCAAAGATTGAGATACTTTGACATGAAAATTTATGTCCATAAAGTTGTTCCTTTTATCTGGTAACTATTAATGATGTAATTCTCTATGTATCAAATCTGTCAAGCTGGAATCTTTTATATACTGTGGCTGTTTATCAGGACAGTTGACTTCTCCAGTAGCTGGTGTTCATCACAAGACAGTGCAGTCCTCTTTCATCTATCTCATTCTGCAAGAATATTCACTGCTACCTTAAACCTAACATTCAGCATTTCAGATATCTAGAAGTTGAAATCTTTATTTATAATTTTTTAGGTAAGTACAGCAAATTATTCATTGAACTACATGGAAAGGGGACATAATCATTACTGTTACTACTGTTTAACCTGGTAGGAGTTGTATTCAGAACACATATGATTTAAGCCTGTCATGCAAAAAGAGTTAGGTTCACAAGTGTAAAAAAAGCAATTGATAATCTCTTGTATACCATAAAATCAACATTTTTGTGGAAGTGGCTTTTGATCCTGAAAATACATCATTGAAGCACTAACAAGTTTTTAGTGTTGCTGTTTTTTATTACCTAAACACAGTGGAACAATTTCCATTTGAATACCTTAAGTTTTTGGTTGCATATAACATTCCCTCCGTGGTTACTATGGATAGTTAGAAAACATATGTGTGAGCAAATGTTTTGTTGCTATGGATAGTTAGAAAGCATATGTGTGAGCAAATGTTTTGCTTACCAAAGTTCTCATTTTCCACAAAAGTAAGATATCTGTATGAATGCCTGCTTATGAATCTTTAAATCTCAATTTTTCAGTACCAGTTAACTGGGAAAGTCAGCACAGTACAAAGGATGCCCTCTGAAAAATACAGGTTGACTATGTTCAAGCTGAGGTTTGAAATGAAACTAACATTACTTTTCTGACTGTACATGCTATCTAAGTTAAAGAGAATTAATTTTGAGATAATTATATAGCTAAATATATACAGGGCAATGTGATGTGACATTACACAGTATGAACATCTGTGTGGAACCTGAAAAAAAAAGGGTAAGCCTACATGAAATTTCTTCTAAATGCTAGGGTAAGTGTAGGATCAACTAAAAGCAGGCAATTAGAGTTTTGTGTTAGTTTATTTTTTCTCATCTTTGTCTTGTCCCTTGGTGGTTTTATGTGAGGAAAAATGAGGAAAGTGGGATGCTCTTGATTCTCACATAGAAAAAGGATGTAACAGTTACACTTTTTGGTGACCAATCAGAGAATATTAGATGTCTGAGAGATTAAAAAGGAGAAGAATTCTGCAGAAGCCTTGCTGGTTAAGTCCTCAAGAACAATACACTACATTGCTTTCCCAGGAATCATATATGTTCTCTGATATTGAAGAGAGACTGTATGAGGGATGGTCTAAAGTCAAAGCTAGCCAGAGGATTTTAGAATCATAGAATGCATTGAATTGGAAGGGGCCTTTAAAAGTCATCTAGTCTGAATTCCCTGCACTACACAGAGACTTCTTTAACTAGATCAGGCTGCTCACAGCCCCATCAGGTCTGACCTTTGAATGTCTCCTGAGGTGGGGCCTCCACCACCTCCCTGAGCAACCTATTTCAGTGTTCTGTCACCCTCATAGTAAAGATTTTCCTGATGTCTAGTCTTAATCTACCCAGCCTTAGCTTAAAACCATTGCCCCTCATCCCTTCTGACCAGTCCCTCCATAGCTTTCCTGTAGGCCCCCTTCAGGGAGGCTGCTATGAATTCTACCAGGAGGCTTCTCTTCTCCAGGCTGAACAACCTCATCTCTCTTAGCCTGTCTTTATGTTCTGTAAGGCCAGTATAGGCCTAAAACATGTCCTGTGTTGTCCAGACACATCCCCTGCTCCCTCTCCCTTCTGCTGTTGGGGGAAACAAGGGCAGGAAGGAAAACAAAGGCTTGGTACCATCATGTCTGTTCCTAGTGATAAACAGGGTACTCACATGTGTTTATGCACTTGTTTGGTGTCTTTCCTAATGAGAGTAACAGCAAGCCCCAGTTTACCTAATATGGTCAAGTTTGGTGAACTGCTGTTCTGGCTGGGTGATTTCTGTGACCAAAGAGCCAGTAGTCTCAGGCTGAGTTGATAAAAGAGATGAGCAGATACGTGGCATGCTCTGCCGTTGTATTTGTGCTCTGCTTTTGTACCCTGCCTTCCTCTTGCATGCTTTTGCCTTATTTTGCTCTGCAGTATTTTGCCTACAAAGCTCCAAGCCAGCTTTGCTGCATAATAACAAGCCCCTGATGCTTTGGGCTTGTGCACCTGGAACTAACTTGCCTCAGTTTACCAGGGAATAGGCATTAAGTGCTTTCATGCGATAGGCTTGCTTAGCCGCCAGTGTGACGTTGTGCCTGTCTGCATGTGTGCAAGCCTTCTGTCAAGACTGGGAGACCTGGAAAAAGACACAGATTTGTCCAAAAGGAACCAGGATCAGATCAGAGATTGTCTGGCACTCCTCCTCCCACCCCCTTCTATCAACACCTTAGTAGCCAAAGGGAAGCTTTGTAAGTCTTTCATGGCTTAACAAGACACTGACAGAACTCCATTCAAGTGTTTGAGTACTGTCTGGAAGCTGTACTTTAGCCCTGGGAATCTGGAGATGCATTTTGTGAGTAAGTATTCAAAAGCCTCTCTGTAAGAAATTCTGTGACTAAATTCTAAGTGCCTTCTGCCTTCAGCAGAAAGAAACCTGTCGAGCCTCTCCTAGTGGCCAAGCGGCATATTGGTTGCAAGAATCTCTTTCAAAGAATCATAGAATCAGCCAGGTTGGAAGAGACCTCCAAGATCACCCAGTCCAACCTAGCACCCAGCCCTAGCCAGTCAACCAGAACATGGCACTAAATGCACCATCCGGCCTTTTCTTCAACATCTCCAGGGACAGAGACTCCACCACCTCCCTGGGCAGCCCATTCCAATGCCAATCACTCTCTCTGCTAACAACTTCCTCCTAACATCCAGCCTATGCTTCCCCTGGCACAACTTAAGACTGTGTTCCCTTGTTCTATTGCTGGTTGCCTGGGAGAAGAGATCAACCCCATCTGGCTACAATGTCCCTTCAGGTAGTTGCAGACAGCAATGAGGTCTGACCTTAGCCTCCTCTTCTGCAGGCTGCACACTCCCAGATCTGTCAGCCTCTCCTCACAGGGCTGTGCTCCAGACCCCTCACCAGCTTCACTGCCCTTTTCTGGACATGTTCCAGTATCTCAACATCTCTCTTGAATTGAGGATCCCAGAACTGGACACATTACTCAAGGTATGGCCTGACCAGTGTTGAGTACCAGGGAAGAATAACCTCCCTTGTCCTACTGGCCACATGTTTGTATTTTTTGCTAGTTATTTCTCAAGTGTTTAAAGTGCCTGTTTCTTCCTGTGTAATATTTTCCACGACTGTGCAAATGAGCCTGTTACAAATAAATTATGGGGTGAGATGACATATTTGTGTTAATATCAAAAATAATAAACGTGATATTAAAGACAGTAATTTTGAATAAAATCTGCCTTACCAGAACAGTTTGTAGGAGAGATGCTCCAGCCTTCTCACCATTTTGTGTCCCTCCTGTCCTGGAGTCCTGTACCCCTAAATTCCTCTCCTGCCCGGACTTTGGGGGAAAGGGGAAAAGCCGCCTGGTGTCCCTCTCCCCTCGCCTGCCCTGCAGCCGTGAAGGGGGGGAGGACTGCCCGATGAAGGGGGCGACTGCCCCGTGAGTTCCCGTGCTGGAGCCAGGCTGGGATTGGCCGTGCGCTTTCGCGCCTAAGGTGTGGTAACTCTGCCCTTTGTCTAGAGAAGGTTATAACTATTGGGGGTCTTCCCGCCTTTGGGGTTCCCGCTTTGGAGTTTGCCTGTGCCTGGACGTATGTGTCTGCCTGAGCTCACACACTCCCCTCGCCTTGACTGCAGAGAGACCTTCAAAGGATTTGCTTTCCCATTGATACCTTTGTGAGCCTAACGACCCTTAACGACCCTTAACGATTCCCCTGCAGCCGCAGAAAGGGAGCGAGAGAAAGACAGACCGCACGAGTCAGCCTGAGTGAGTTATTTGGCTCAGCTTAATTTAGTAAGAAACCGCTATTAATTAATAGCTAAAGCCTTTTCCAACTTCTGACTTCCAAAATAGTCAGATTATTGACAGTATCCTTGTAGGTAATTCTCAAGCGACTGAATCTGCTTATCAAACTAAATTAATCTTTGTATATATAGTGGTGGGGGTGGGTTTTTGGGAAAATAAAAACTATTTTTATATAATTTCCCAACTCGACCACACATTAATTCCTGCCTCCGCAACACCTCCTCTGGACCCTCTCTGTTATGTCTATGTCCATGTCTCAGCATGGCCCTATGCTGAGGGCCCCAGAGCTGGACACAGTATTCCAGGTACTGAGGTCTCACCAGATCAGAGTGGCAGATTCATCTCTTGATGAAGCCTATGCTTTAGATGTAGCCCAGGATGTGATTGGTCTTCTGGGCTGCAAGTGCACACCGTTGGCTCGTATCCAGCTTTTTGTGCAGCAGTATCCCCAAGGCCTTTTCCAGACGTCTGCTCTGCATCTCATCATCCCTCAGCCTCTACTGCTAGTGAAGAGTATCCTGACCTAGGTGCAGGACTTGCACATGGCCTTGTGGAGCATTATGAGGGTAACCCAGGGCCACTTCTCCAGCTTGTTGAGGTCTTTCTGGATGACATCCCATCCCTCTGGCATAACAACTGTACCATTCAGATTGGTGTCATCTACAAACTTGCTGGTGCTGCACTTAGTCCTGTTGTCTATATCATTGCTAAAAATATTAAACAGCAGAGGTCCCAGTACACACTGTTGAGGTACATCCCTTGTCATCCATGTCCATCTGGACATAAAGCTGTTGACCACTTCCCTCTGGATGCAACCATCTAGCAAATTTCCTTATCCATGAAACAGCCCACCCATTGAATCTGTATCTCCAACTTGGTGAGCAGGATCTTGTGTGGGACCTTGTGAAAGGCCTTGCAGAAGTTCAGATAGAGGACATCCATTGCTCTTCCCTTGTCCATGAATGTAGTCACTCCATGGCAGGAAGCCACTAGATTGGTCAGGCAGGACTTGTCATCAGTAAGGCCACGCCGGCTGTCTCAAAATACCTACCTATCCTCCCTGCGCCTTAGTAGGAGGATCTGTTCCGTGGTCTTCCCAGGCATAGAGGTGAGACTCACAGGTTTTTGATTTCCACCTTTTTCAGAAACCGGTGCAGTGTTTTCCTTCCAGTCACCAGGGACTTGACCTGACTGCCAGTACTTTTCAAGTATCATGGGGAATGGCTTGGCAACTGTATTAGCTAATTCCCACATGACACCGGGTTGCATCTTGCCGAGCCTCATTGACTTCAGTGTGTTCAGGTTCCTCACATAGTTGTGAACCTTGTCTTCCCTTACAATGGGAGGGACTTTGTCTCCTGGTCTCTATCTTGTTTTCCTTCAGCTTGGGAGGTGTGAGGACAGAGGCTGCCAATGAAGACCTAGGCAAAAAACATTGTTTTCAACCTCGTCCTCCTCCTCCTGGTCTCTTGTAACTAGCTTGCTATTCTTGCTCATCAGGATATAGGGATATGTTTTATTTTTTGTTTTCTGGTTGATACATCTGTAAGAAGCCCTTCTTGTTATTCTTTGCATCCCTTTGCCAAATTCAGCTCCAGGTCTGCCCTGGTGTTCTACCCAAGACACCTATGTGTCCCTGCCTGAAGTGTATGTGCTGTTCCTTCTTGCCCTTCAGTTTGACCAGCAGGTCAGCTCAGCCATGCTGGTTTCATCCCTTCCTTGCTTGATTTCTTATGCATGGAGATTGAGAATTCTAGCACTCTTTGGAAAGCAACCTTAAATATCTGTTCTGCTCCCTTGTTTCCCACAGAGTCTCACTGACTAACTCTTTGAAGAGCTGGAAGTTTGCTTACCTAAAATTTAGGGTCCTGACTATGCTCCTTAGGTCCCAGCTGTGCTGTCCCTTAGGACTGTGAACTCCACCACGATCACTTTCTGGATTCATCTGAAAAGTGATGTTGCTCACCAAGGGTATTCACTCCTGCAGTCACTTTCTGACCTTCGTTTGGTGGAAAGAAATTGGAAATGAAGGTCAGATTTCCTTAAACTCAGCTTTTATTGGTGGTTCATTTTGGCACTTTCCCCCTTCATTTTTGGGCCATGTTTAAGTTATCAGTGTTAGTAGTATTATTTCTGAGAGTAAAACGAAGCTTTTTTTATCACAGGATTCCTAATTCTTGCTCTTACAGATATTGTCTTAAAAAGAAGATTAAAAACCTTGACAACACATGAGTGTGGCATAAAAGATGTAGATTATGAGCATTAGACTAGCTTGGAAAAAATATTTTTTTAACATATTCCACAGTTTTTGTTTTCTTTTCAAAAGTGTGAAGAAGGGGGAAATCTCTTCTTAGAACAGTGAGTTTGCTGATAGGAAATGCAAAAAATGCTTTTGGATTGGATGAGGCACTTAGTGCCATGGTCTGGTTGATTGGCTAGGGCTCGGTGCTAGGTTGGACTGGATGATCTTGGAGGTCTCTTCCAACCTGGTTGATTCTGTGATTCATCTTGAAAATGCAAATATCAGCCAGCTACATGGCACAATGGGAAAAATTAAATCACTTCTGAGATAGAGTGTTACAAGTCAGATGTGTTAAATAGAATGAATACTAAGAGCTAGTTTGTAGACAAGTACCCATTTGGGATTTTACCCTACTTATTCCTTTGGAACTTTCAACTTAATTTGTATGTACTCTTTTTGATGAGGTCCAATTTATATTGGCATTGATTTTCATCAACTAAACCAAATTTTTTTTTGAGTTGTGTTTTAAACTATTTATGTGTGAATTTATGAGCCTTCAAGTGCCAAAATCAGTTTCTTCAACTTTCTGTATGTTAATGAAGCAGATAGTGAAGTTTGAAATTGCTTACCATGCTGCAGCTGCTGTTTGTACCATTCTTGAATTACTTCTGAATTGAAGGCATTTTATCATGCAGTATTCATATTGTGCTTGTTTTTCTCTCCTTCTAAACACAAAACTGTATAAATAATTTCACTTCCAATTTGTAAAATCTGCTATAGCCAAGAGAGCCAATGGCATCCTGGCCTGGATAGGTTAGACTGTATGATCTTGGAGGTCTCTTCCAACCTGGTTGATTCTATGATTCTGTGATTCTATGATATGTATATATGCATGTTTTGTATATTCATATATTTCTCTGATGGTTTGGATGTTCCCTGCCCCTCCCCCCCCCAGTTAGAAATCACCCAGACTAGACTCAGGCAGCTCTGGAAATATGAATGAAGCTTATATTTACATCTTAGCACAATATACAAGCAGATATTTACAGTATATGCAGTTATAGACAGAAATAGACAAGGTAAAAGGTAATACAGAAACACAGCAGCCCTCCCAGAAACCTGAGTCCCCAGGAGGGGCTCTCAGCTGCCTCTTCATCTTCCCCCTACCCCTCTCAACCTTACCCCAGTCCCAAGGAAGAATGGAGGTTCAGCCAGGGGGTTAGTAAGCAAAGTGAGTTAGCCCAAAACGGAGGGTGAGGTTAGAGAGATGCAGCTCAGGCAGCAACTCCAGCAAGAGTGATGCAGAGTGTGAGAGTTTTTATTTCTTGTTCCTATACATCTCAGCAAGCCTGTGAGTGAAGTAGACATCACCATTGTTTTCTTTTCACAGCCTGTAGTCTAGTTCTTCTCACCAAAAAATCCTAGCCTGCTTCAAACTAGCACAATTTCATATATTTATATATACATATTTCATACATATTTTTTTTTGTTGTGATAATCAAAGATGGACTGTGAAGTGGGTTTAGAGCCTTTTGTGTTTTTCAAATCTCTCTCTGCTCCCCAGCCAAGCAAGCGAAGAATTCCAAACCCTCAGATAAAAGGAAGAGTTGGACTCTTCTATTAACTACTAATTTTGGGTTTACACTGGCAACATTAAATGCTGACCTTAAACTTTTACAAAAGTAAATTTTTATATGATGTATGAGGTTTATTTTTTTCTATTTTGATGTATTTTTCATATCCACTTTTTTTTTCCCTTTATCATTTCTCTTTTGAAAGCTAAATGATTTTGCAGAGGTTTCATCTTTTCTACTGTTATAGAAATGGTGTGTGTGTTAGTAACTTTTTTCTATATAGTGCTAATGGTCTGTGTTGAAATTGTTTGTTGAAAGATTAGTTCATGATTGACTGATCTCTGATTTATTTTTATTTTGTAGTTCTTGTCTTCCATACCTCTTGAAAGAGGCAAAGGCTTCTGTCTTTGCAGCACTTAATTATTTTTCAAATTCAGTTAGTAGATTACAGTTATTATTCAACCCCATATTTTTCACCATATTGCTATTCAGTAGTACTGAGAACCTTTTAAGGACAGGCTGGGACTTGACATTTTGCTGACCTCGTTCAGATGACTTCCATTTAATCTAAAGATTAGCCTGAAATAAATCCTGTATTGATAAAATTCTGTGCTCAGTCATTGTGAATGTACTTCAATGTCCAGCTTGTAGAACCTGTACCCCATTCTTTATCTTGTTTGATGGGAAAAACATGTCTGTTCTATTTGCAATTGGGTCATCTATTCCCATGAAAATTATATTTGCAATCATTTGGGGAGAAGTATCTTCCATCCTCTAAATGTCTACTGTCTTTCTAATTATTGCTTTGATTATGTGTGAAGATCAGTAAACTTAGGCTTTATTCTTTTGTCCATTGTCTGATTTTTGTTTTTAAATTCCAGAAAAGAAGTATTTTCCTTCTGGGCTGTGTTTGATATATCACATTGGTTTCTATGTGAAAATATGTCTTGTCAGTTTGATTCATGTACATTTTGTTGAAATCAAGAAACATCACAGGTAGTTCTTGTTTTCTTTTCCTTGGGTCTTGCCAGTATTTTGTCCTGAATGTTTTCTTTATAAGCCTGTAACTTTGTACTTTAATTAAGGTCAGTAACTTGTTCCACTTTAATTCTTACAGTTGGTGTGTTTGCCCTCTCTGCACTATTCTGTTCTTCTGAAGATCTATTTTGTATCAATTATATTCATCCAGTAACCCCATTTGCCACAAAGATGATGTAGGGATAGACAGCTCCATACAGACTTAAATTGTCAAGCAAAATGTGGTTCTCTTGTTTGAAAAGGCTGAATTTTGTCAGCTGTGGTTGTATAAAATCTCTGAGAATCGTTGTCTGTCTTACTTTTAAGGTAAGCAGTTTCCTTAAAAGCAGCCGTATGCTTGCAGTTGGAGCCTTGCACAAAGTCTGACAAATCCATTCATTGTCATGTCTTCCTCTTACCTGTTACATTCTTTACATCTAAGCTTGCAAGGATGGACTTCAGTAAACTCTGGAGATACTAATGTAACGGTCCAGTGCTTCTTGATGGAAAAGGGCTGAGCAAACATCTCATTTTTCTTTCACTTCGTCTTGGGATTGCTCCAGATTGTCTGTGGGAAAGTCAGCAGGCTATGATGCACTATTTTTGTGCATGATTATCTTGTCACATGAAGTTCAGCAAGCCTCGACGCAGACTGTTCCAGCTTTTCAAACATCAGCATTTAGATTCTAGAATTTGATTATTATTTTTAAGAGGAAATAATTGGAAAAAAATAGTTGAATTTTCAACACAGTTAGAATTTGAATGGTGTTTAGAGATGCTGATTCTGAATCATGTAAGTGCTGATTATATTTACAACACTTTAGTATATCAGATTTTCAGTTCGGGAGGTTGAGCAGTTTACATAATTGGATTCCTAAACTCACACTCAGGTCGTCAGAAAGTTCTTTTCAAAGACTCAGTTCCCTAAAATACATGTGTGCAGCACACTGTGGAAGTCAGGATCCTTTTACTTAGGATATGAAATGTGTAATGTTAAAGAATAAACTCTAACCCATTTCATAGAAATCTATGTTTACATACTAGTGGAAAAGTATCACAGTATCACAGTATCACCAAGGTTGGAAGAGACCTCACAGATCATCAAGTCCAACCCTTTACCACAGAGCTCAAGGCTAGACCATGGCACCAAGTGCCATGTCCAATCCTGCCTTGAACAGCTCCAGGGATGGTGACTCCACCACCTCCCTGGGCAGCCCATTCCACTGTCCAATGACTCTCTCAGGGAAGAACTTTCTCCTCACCTCCAGCCTAAATTTCCCCTGGTGCAGCCTGAGGCTGTGTCCTCTCGTTCTGGTGCTGGCCACCTGAGAGAAGAGAGCAACCTCCTCCTGGCCACAACCTCCCCTCAGGTAGTTGTAGACATCAATAAGGTCACCCCTGAGCCTCCTCTTCTCCAGGCTAACCAATCCCAGCTCCCTCAGCCTCTCCTCGTAGGGCTGTGCTCAAGGCCTCTCCCCAGCCTCGTTGCCCTTCTCTGGACACGCTCAAGCATCTCAGTGTCCTTCCTAAACTGGGGGGCCCAGAGCTGAACACAGTACTCAAGGTGTGGTCTAAGCAGTGCAGAGTACAGGGGCAGAATGACCTCCCTGCTCCTGCTGGCCACACCATTCCTGATGCAGGCCAGGATGCCACTGGCTCTCTTGGCCACCTGGGCACACTGCTGGCTCATGTTCAGGTGGGTATCAATCAGTACCCCCAGATCCCTCTCTGTCTGGCTGCTCTCCAGCCACTCTGACCCCAGCCTGTATCTCTGCATGGGGTTGCTGTGGCCAAAGTGCAGCACCCTGCACTTGGAGCTATTGAATGCCATCCCCTTGGACTCTGCCCATCTGTCCAGGTGGTCAAGGTCCTGCTGCAGAGCCCTTCTGCCCTCCAACCCAGCCACATCTGCCCCCAGCTTGGTGTCATCTGCACACTTGCTGATGACTGACTCCATGCCCTCATCCAGATCATCTATGAAGATGTTAAAGAGGATGGGGCCCAGTGATGCTGTAAACTTTGGGATGTAAGTCTCAGTTCTTCAATTGGACTTTCAGACCAAAAAGTTTTGTCTTTAAATATATTTTAAGCACACTGAAGTTCACGCAGTAGTGCCACTAACATATTTGTAATTAAGGGCTGAAACAAAATCCATTTAATCATATATACTACTGCTGGTGTAGTTTATATTTTTTCTTTAAGTATATATATGTATATGTATTTTTTCTTTGAATATATATGTGTGTGTGTGTATAGGTACACATGCACACACCCCATACACTCCAGGTAACATATCTGATTTAAAATCCTCCTCTGCTTTTCGTCACCTGCTGTTAAAGCACACAGTAGTTTCAAAGCAAATGGGGATGCAGAACTCTAACTCTTAAGCACTCTTTGTCAATAAAACAGAAATCATACCCTTCCTGTCTTGCTTTCTTTGCCCTTTCAGTGCAGCCACCAGCCAGATGGCCTTTAAAGACCTCCTACAACATCAGTGGAAAGCTTTAATAACAGCTGGGGGGGTCGTGGAGGGGAAGAAGTACTTCTTAGTTTAACTAGAGGATGTTCACTGGCTTTTGTCTTCCCGGGAAGGAGGATTTAAACAAACTTTCTATAACATTTGTTGGATGTGTATTTCATAGTCACCCCATGAAGTTCACTGCATTTAAGGAGACGACGAAGCTGAGATGAAAAGATTTAAATTCATGAAGGCTCAGCTTTACAGCTGGTGTATAAATCCTTTCTGTTGTCACTGGTGCCCTGGCCCCAGTACCCAGCAGAACAAAGGAAGCTGAATTGGAAATGGTGGGAGCTGGGGAGCCTTTCGCTGGCAGCACATCTCATGGCCATAGGCCTTGTCAGGGCGCAGTGTGATAGCCTTTATTCTGGGTGACAGATGTGAAGTGGGTTCTGTGAGGGGGAAGTCATTACTAGTGTGAGGGCAGTGTCAGATCAAAAGTAACCAGCGATCAAACAAGGTAAAGTGCTGTGGAAAACAGGCTTTCTATCTCGCCTCAGCACCTGCTGGATCACTGAGGGGAATAGTCCTTGTGTGTCAGGTTGTGTTGATTCCCTTTGATGTACAGTGAATGAGTGAAGATGGAAACTGAGTGGAGAGGTAAGAGTTTTATTTCCTATTTCTTCAGGGCAGCTAAAGGTGCTTGGCTGTGTAATGCTGGCATGTAATTTACAGCCCAAAAAGTCACCAAAAGACCCCTGTTGGAAGTAAAATGTTTCATGGTTCATGATCCTCTTCCTAGCCCTGTTTTTCACTGAAAAAAAAATACCAATGACACTGCATTTTGATGAGTGAGGAAAGCCCCAATGTTGTTATTACTACGGTTTTGTTTAATACAGAAAATGGTAAAATATTATAATTAGATGTCTTTTTCTAAGCTGTTTCATGAATTGCTGCGTACTAGGGGTGGATACCTTGTGGATTTACTCAGAGCTGCAGGATTTAGATTTTTATAGTTGCTCAATTAATTCATTAAGGTGTGTTCTAGGCTCAGTTTCTGCATTCTGTTCAGAATTTCATAGATTTATGAGAATTCATTTCAACAGGAATGGAGCTATAGGAGCACATACTTAATGCATGACGACTATTCCTATACTTCAGAGCATGAATTCTAGCTAACTATAAAGTAGCTATAAGGGGTTACCAATTAGCATTTCCAGTGGGATGATAATATACTGTACTTGGTGTTCCACAAATAGTGTTCCAGTTGTGAAATGTCTATATGTGCACCTGTGAAACCTAAGTAATTTTATAGATTTGATGTTTTTTTTCATAGTGCTACGTGGCATCATTTTATGTATTTTATTAAGCAAGCTTACTGGAATTTATATTCATTCTAGGAACTTCAGATAACTTCTTAATTTCTGTATATTTTTTGTTGTGCTAAAGATATTTTACAGTACTTCTTGTTATGAATGGCTTTTTTCTGTTACAAAAATAACAACAAAGTTTTATTAGGAGGCATCATTGTCACATTTCAATTAGAATTATTTTTCCTCTCAAAATAAATATCTATATAGACCTTACAGAGTTTTGTCTTATTAAAAATAAATTTAAAGCCAATCAGCTACTAGAAATTGTTCTCTACTTCATCTAACACTTGCATTATTCTTTTTGCTGCTAGCTGTAATATAAACTTGCAGTGCTTTCGAAAATGGATTCACAACTGTGGGTGTTTTGTGTGGTGTTTTTTTTTCCCTTAATATATATGTTGTGATGTTTTGACTTTTTAATATGCAGGTGTGACTCTTTGTATATTTCATAAAGTAAACAGTTCGTTGTTACTGCCTTTGATAACTCAGAATGAAAATGAAACTTGCTTAAGAAAATTACAGCAGATTCTATGATTAGTGATAAATGCTTTACATAGTTTAGTATTGGTTAAGCAAAACTGAAATGTCCGTGAAGCTCTGTAAGTAGCATTTATAAAATCGTAATATTTGTTTAAAAAAAACCAAACAAGTCTTTTAATAATAATTTTGTACATTTGTTGCAGGCCTTTTGCTCTTGATTTTGTAGTAGTTCAGCTTCCATGAACCTTTTCAGATTGTTACATTAATTGATCTCCCATTCTTCCATTTCAAGTGGCCATGTGTCAAACTGAAAATAATTTCATTCATACAAAGATGGCAGAATGTGACTGGTATTCTGTGTCTTTTGGAGGAAAATATGTTTAGTTTAGTTTATTCATTTCATCTCTGAGCTACAGAAAAATAACTACAAATCCACCAAAGGAAAAAACCCCACATTTTTGTATTTAAAGAGGAAATCTTATATGTTTTTTCATCTTGATGTCCTCTAGAAAAATGGGAATGAATTTGCTACACGTACGTGATTTTATTTCTGTTATTGTTAATAAAGTGGCACTCAAAATTTTAAACTTTACTGCTCATAGGGAGTTTAATAAAATATAAGCTGTGGTGCTGTCTGAGCCCCTCATAATCATTTTGGCCTGAGTATTTAGAACCTTGTTATGGTAGTTGTTGTTCCTTTAAGAGATTTATCATTTAACATTTAGCTTTAGGTGACATGTTTGGATTCTGAAAATTAATGTTTCAGTTGGCAAAAAAACCAAACAAACGCTAGCCAAATAAGAAATTCTGTGATTTAGCTTACATACTAAATACCATAAACATAGGTATTTTTAATTATTATTTTTTAAAATGTGGTTTTTATGTGTTGGGGGATGTCTGAGCATGCTAAGTGCCAAGTCATGTGTGCCGTCAACTGTGGCTGTTTTGGACATTATGTGCATTTGTCCCGTGTACTTAAGATTATCTTGTGATGATGATTGCAATACGAACTGGGTTTATTGTATGAAACTACAGTTTCATGCATAACGTGGCTCATTTAGTTGTGCTTTTGTACCTGGTGAATAGAATCTAGCCAAAAAAAGAAATTCTTCCCAGATTTATTCTGCATTCCAACCCCTAACATCCTGTGATCCTGTGTAATTTGCAATCAATGGAAGAAAGACTTATTTGAGAGCCTTCTGAAGAATGTGGACTTCCTTTGGTTTGTTGTTGCTTGTTTTTTATTTTTTTAAAATTTTGTTTGGAGGGTGGTTTTAAAGTTTTTTTGTTTGTTTAGTTTCGTTTTGTGCATTTGTGTGTTTTAATTTTTCTTCTTTTTATCTGTGTAGATTCTCCTAGAGGTATTTAATATAATGTACATATTTTGTATATTTCGTAACTTGGATAATCATAGAAATCATAGAATCAACCAGATTATAATGTAAGGTTCAAATCAAACAGACACTGGAAATGGCCCAGCCTTCTGTTTTAGGCAAATTTTATTTACCTTGAGTTACTTCTCATAAATAATTGCATAATTTTAGAGGTATCTTTTGTGCATTTGGGAATTGAGGTTTCTTTTTTATTATTAACCTGTTTTGAATTATTGTTTCACCTCCCTTCACTGCTGGATTTTGATGTTCTTCTTATGTTTTTCCTTTTGATAAGCCTGCCTTTTGAAAGTGATGTGAGCCTGTGCATTTCCTTTTAAATCTATAGTTTTTCATATTTTTTTTCTTGCATGTTTGTCCAATTTATGTCTAAACCCATGACTTTTGATGATAGATGCATGCACGGTTAGTTGCAGGGGATATGGAACTCCCCAAGTTTATGTTCTTTCTGACCCCTTCTACATTTGCTTCAAATTTAGGTATTCCTTTTTTCAAAGCGCTTCTATGTTATTAGAATGTGAAGCTGAAGCTTTCTTCCTTACAAAGCTAAATAACTCTTTAGGCAGAAGTACTGATATCATCTGAGCTTCTCTGGGATGTTACCAGAAAAGAAACTTGAGTAGATGTTGAGAAAAATAGGACTAAACAAAGGGTAGGTGGGTATTTATATTATATAAATATAAATGCCAATCAGCTGTCCTTGTTAGCTGATAGTTCTTAGCAATGTCTAAGTCAAATCTTTCTGCTCACTGAAAATGAATAAATGAACAAAAAGTCCTCCGTGAACATCAAAGTCTCAAAACTGCAGTTCATCATTTTTATTTGTACTTTAATTGGAGAGGAAGATATCATACTAAAACTATTTTTGCTAATGCAGGTAAAGATCTTTGTACTTGGGAAAGAGGAAATTGAAGGGCAAGGCAGAGGTATAGAACACTGAATAAAGATGGCTTCTACATATATAATGTTTTAGAAAAACCACTTAAAGGAGACATGACTAGAGAAATATACACTAACATAAAGGTAGAAATTAACTGTATTCTGGAGTTTGCAATTCTGAATCACAGAGTCATCTAATGGTAATAATCCCACCTAAGCATTTGAGAGTTTCTGAAAGTAGTGGTTGGTTCTTCATCTGGTAGGAGCTTTGTTTATACTTACTGTGCAAGAGCACTCTGTGATTTAGCAACTAGAGTAACAGGAGTCATAGTGGTCGTTCTGTTCTGCGCTAGTTGGCTGCATAGCAAAATAGTTGCCATAATGTAATTTGATTATTGTGTGTGGTCTTAATATGGTATTTATATGTATAGAGTCATCCAACAGTAATATAAGCATGAATTATTTTACTTACTAAACGAATTCAGGATTAGTTTGCATACTGACAAACATTTAATTCTGTAGTCTTTTGGTGCAAAGTGTTTTCTCTCTAGGCTCGTGGTATATATTGGGTTTTTAAGTCTTTTGAGCCATCTGATAAATGTATCAGAGTTTGACAGAGTAAATTAAGGAATTAGTTTGGTATGATTCATTACATTACTTTACATATCTTGAGAAATGTTCTGCTGTGCCCACTGGATTTGTGCCTACTGGATTTTGCCATTTCTCAGAAGCCTTCTCAGTATGTGTAAATTCATCGTCCTGCTGCCAATTTCAGTTCGTATCCCGATAGCAAGAAGAAGAATGTATCTTGTTTAAACTATTGATAAGTTAATGCTGGAAGTACAACTCTGTGTTACATGCTTTGGGTACCTACTTCAATAAGCATTCTATGATAGTGACAGTTTCCTGAAACAAGATTAATTTGTGTCACACAGCTCTGTGGCAGCCTGTTTGTTAACAGAATTAATGCTAATGGTTCATCTTCTATTTTGGAGTATTAAAGAACAAAGGCTGTAACTAAAAACCTGTACAGCAGCTTACTAATTTTCAGTGTTTCATGGCTTGAGTCTGGTTTAGTTTGGTTTTGGTTTTGTTAGTTTGTTGAATTTGTGTAGTTTCTTTTTAGAAAGCCACTATATAGGCACAGTGTACTTTCCTCACGATTGCTGTAATGCATTTATACAAATTGTAGTCTTCTAGTGGATGGAGCTCATTTTTACATATCCCAACGTATATAAAAACACCCATCTAGCATTGAGTGTGGCAAAAAGAACATTATAATTCAGTGCATAAGAAGTGCTGCATATCTTCACCTGAAGATCTCTCTGATTCGCAAACGTCTTTTTGCCGCGTAGGGTATTTATGTACTGACTAATGTTTGAATACCTCTGGTTTACACACATGGCATAGTTGGTGATGAAATAGTGAAATGAACGTTGCAGTAAATTTCCCTTAACTGTCTGCATTAGTAATATTTATAGCCTTTACAGATTTCAAAGGATTCAGTTAAAATTACTGCTCTAACATAATTTCAGTAGATAAAAAGGGGCCTTTCGTTGTTTTGTGAGCAGTGAGTATACCAATAATAACGCTTCTAGCATAAGGAAAGTATTTGCAATTACAAAAAAAGACTGCAAACCAACCTTGCAACTACCCTTAAAATGCTATCTTTAAAATCCTGCTGGAGCATTCAGTCAACGAAACAGCTTTAAAATTCCTAAAAAAAGATTTTTTTAGTATGTTTTGCATATTTTTGAATACTTTTCCACAGTTGATGGGGATATCTGTTTGCAAGAAGATGTTATGTAGGCAGTAAAGGTGAGAGACCCTTGAGGTATGCCAAAATATTGACTGCCACTTCAATTTCTTGTCTGTATGCTAGAATGCAGAGAGCTAGCGGAAGAGGACGGGTGGGAAAAAGGAAAGCCTGGACAGTTTCTAAGGCCCCAGTGTATATGTATGAGGAGTTATAATTACAGGCTGTGTGAGGCTGACATTGATTGGGCAGGCTTTTCTGGGGGGCTTAAATCCCCCTCCATTTCTTCCCAGGTGGTAGCTGGCTTTCATAGCCCGAATTGCTTGACATTCTTAGGCATGGCTAAATGGGACCTCTGCTTCAGGGTTCTCATGCTGCCAGCTGAAAGAAGGTAACAAATGAGAATAGATGACAAAACAGAAGTGCATAGTAAGAGAGGGGAAGAAGAAAAGCAGAAACAAAAGATAGGAATAAGAAAGAAAGGGGAAGTCATAGTGGAGGAAGGGATGGTGAAGACATGAAATGCAGGTAAATAATGAGCTCTAGGAGTTGTATGTGTATGGTGGGCACTCTTTTAAGAAGAAATGCAATAGAATTTGCATTTAATATTTTGAGGATATTTATTGTACAGTTATACGAATGTTTTGTAATCATAGATCAGCTGTAATGCTTATGAAATTTATGGGCTATTTAATGGTATTTTTTGACATTGAAAACCAGATGCAGTTGTTGATTTTCTTCTAATAATTTTTGCATTGCAACTTATTAGACTTTTGGAAGAAGTTTCTTCAAATATTTGCTGTGATCTTTCTCAATTTGTATAAACTGTATTTTGGACATAGGAAAATGCTCTGTAATTTATATATATATATATGTACTCTTAACTTGCAAAACTGATACTAACAGACATTACAATAAGCTTTTGAAAAAGGAAAAGAAATTGAAGTTAAAAAAAAGAGGGCAGTAGGTCGGAAAATTAATTGAAATAAATTCTACACTTGGCATGCCAGCATGAGTTGTATATTTTTTGAGTTTTTACATTATTTTTAAAGTCTTTGAATTTCTGGGGGGGAAGAATGCCTCCATGTTGCAGATTAGATTCTTTTTCATGCAATATAATAATCCTGTGATTGGTTACAAATGCTGCTGCTTATTCTTGGTCTGCCTGAAATGTGTAATACATAAAGTTCTAATAAGTCAGAAATTTGCCACATTTCAAGTTTAAGTATTGATCTTCTTAACTGTGATTCTTAAGATGAATAAGCAGCTGTGATTTATCTTACATACTAAGTACCATAAACACAGGTATTTTTAGTTGTTATTTTTTTAAATGTGAAGCATTTTATGTGTTGGGGGATGTCTGAGTATGCTGAATGCCAAGTCATGTGTGTGCCATCAACTTTGGCTGTTTTGGACATGATGTGCATTTGTCCCTTGTACTTAAGATTATCTTGTGATAGTGGATGCACTATGAACTGGGTTTATTGCGTGAAACTACAGTTTTATGCCTAATGTGGCTCATTTAGTTGTACTTTTATACCTGGTGAATAGAATGTCCACATGCTGTGTCAGCTGTGAGACCATCCACTAGCATCTGGATTTGTACATTCAAACATAAGTCCTTGATGGTTTAAAAAGAATGAAAATAGCTACTGTAGATGTTATGTCTATTCTTGTCATTCATTGTTGTTTTTGTACATTGGGCTCAGTGGCCAATGCAGTCTGGCAACTGCAAAAACACAAATAAAGGAGTCTTAAGAGAAGCGTTAAGAGAAGGGCAGAACACCAAGCTGTAATGTGAAGACAGTTGGGAGTATGGAAGTCAGTAGTGTGATACTGTGATACTTTAAGCCGTGAGTTGAGTTGTATGAGAAATGGAACAGTACTGCTCCAAAGAGAAAAAAAGTACTTGTATGTGGGAGATGTGTGTGATCTGGAAGGTTGTTTCTTTTAAAATGACTTGCTTATCAAACTCTGTGAGGTCTAATACTTCATCCTTGATTTTATTCTTTCCTGAAAGAAATTAATAAGCTTTGCAGCAAAGTGCAATAATAGAACACAAGCCATGCAGCACTTTGCTTCCAGAATGCAAATTGCTACTGCCTTGTGTACAGCTAGCATGTAACCTAAAGCATATATCTAATCACTATTAGAAAATAGTACCAGTATTCTTTGTAGTGTCAGAAAAGCTTTTGTAGAAATCAGTAATGAAAGTATGAGTAAAGCATGTTGTTTTTCTACCTAGCAGCCGGAGAGTTTTGGAGCGGAGTCTTAGCTAACAGTCTTGTTTCATTCACTGTACATTCATTTTCATATTACTGAGATACCATTGTTTCATGTTTTCAGAACACATAAATGAAGTGTTTACCTAATATTAAGCAAACCATGATGTGGTGGTCAAGCCTCCCCTCCCACTGTGATTTTTTTGTGCCTGACAGTGCTGTTCCTTGGACATATTAGTGAGGTATTGCTTTGCATGTTGTTCCCTCAACATTATTTGATCCTTATCCCCAGAGTTTTACTTTCATGATTGTTCTCTAATTTTGATGTTAAACATGAAATTTAACAGAACTATATAATCAGCCATATTAGTTGTCAGGATTTGTTTTTCCCTTGTCTGCTTTCCTGGGACTTAGATCAGCCATGCTTATGCATTTCATGGCTTTTCTTCTGTCACTGTATTCTACTTCAAAACAATTACAGATGTATCTGAGAAGAACCTAGCTCGCCTTTGGGAATTTTGGTAAGTCTAATGAACATAATAAACTAACTTCAAGGAAGAAATATTTCCTTTATTATAACTCACTCTACACAATAGCCACAAAGTAAAAGAAATCATTCAAAGGGGACATATGTTACTGTTTTTTTGTTTACTAGCTCAGAAATGTTAGTTTGAGGCTGAATGCAAAAACTTGTTAACAGAATAGTGAAACAGTAGTGCAGAGAAATGTCTTGTGTCCACTTCTCTCCTGTGCTTTCTGAATTTTGAACTTCTTTCTAATTAGAAAGAAAAAAAATATTTAACATAAGTTCAGTCTTCTAAATTTGAGCTTTTATTAAGGAAATAATGTTCATAGTTCTTTCAGCTTTCAATAGGAATGCTTTCAATTTATCATTCAAGAAAATGTGGTTATAAAGATTTGTTCTTTTGTTACTTGTTTGTTTTTACAGAGACACTAAACTCACTGAAATTTTTGAAATTAAAGTTATTGTAAAATTACTACTTTTTGTTTGAATGTAGTTTTGCTTAACAATGAAAAGCATATTCTAGTTAGTGTCCTATTTTTCCTTTTTAAAACTTTATTTACTTCAGGCAGTAATGCTGTTGGGTTTACTGAGCTTCTCCATGACCGAAAATAATTTGAAGGTTATACAAATCTTACCTGGCATTATAGTTAAATGTTAACAACTTGAGATTGTTTTTCTGCTCTTAATTGGAATGTTGGAAATTAAAGTTAATGAAAGGCTACATCTTCCTCAGTGTGCTTATTGCTATGTCTTCTGAAGCAAGTAAGACAATGTTGTAATCAATGTGCTTTTAATGCTAGCGGGCATTAGCTAGTATTCTAGATATTGGCATGTGCAGCAGCATCTCTTCAGCAGGGCGTTGTTCTGCTTTTCAGTTAAGATGAAAAAATGGCCAAAATCTTACTAGTTTGCTGTTACAGTAGTTCTCTTAAAACAGCTTTTATTATTAGGTATTATTGCAGTTAACAATCTGTGTATAAAACATGCAGTAAAACTACAAATAAAGGCAAAAATGCTTTTAAGTTAATGTAAATGTGTTTTTACAGTAACTATTCAGACACAAATTTACTTTTAAAGTATCATGAAATGTGGTTGGGTTTTTTTTTTTAAGATTGGAAAAAAAAAAAACAAACTTCTGTGTGCAGCTCTGAATGCATTATTGAATTACCATCAACTCTCTGTTCAGTATGTGGGAAAGCACACAAAGAGTGGCCGTTTGTGTGTGTGTGTATACATTATGCTTTGTGCATTTGGCAAATTTTGTCAAAATGGAGAATTTGTAAATTACTGCACAGGTTTGTAATTTATTTTCTTATCAAATACTGCAAAGAAATGGTTTGGGCTAAGTGCAAGTGCAGTTGTTTGGGATAAATGTGTGTGTGCATACCATTTAATAATTGAGAACAAGGGTGTTACTAGCTTTTACATCTCCTGCTGTACAGTATCCTTTCACTGCATAGATTATATGTGTAGAGCAAATATTTTTCAATTAATGGAAATAGTATCTTAAAAAAGGAATTAAAATTACAGCTAATTAATCAGTATATGTACTTCTCAGCTAACATTAAAAGGTATTTAAAAAAAAATGACTCTAACTCTCCTGAACAGTAATAGAAGACAAAAATTACAATAAAAGCTAAATAAATTTGATTTTGTTCCTGACATTTGTATGTGGTTATCCATTATGTGATTGCTTTTTAAAACTGCAATTTACTGTATAGTAAATGCAATCCATTAAAACCAACCAAACAACAAAACAAACTAGTTTAAATACCGATATTTATGAAGTATCAAAATTAATGTAACAGGTACCCAGTTGTAAGAATATCAAAGTATTTAGCGTCTCCTAAATTATAAAACTAATCTTGAGAGGCAGCATGCAAACAGTTTTAGGCTTGGTGCTTGACAATTTTTTATTAAGTCAGCTGTTTCTGCTGAAGTATCTGTTGTAAAATGGTTGTATCTGTAAAACATTTTATATGCTCATTAGTTAGCAATGTAATTGCTACCAAGAATGGTTAAGGTGTGTTAATGAGCGAAACAAAGGATGATACCTTGGGTGGTTTCGTGTTTCTTGGGGTGATTAGCAATGAAAGACTCTTATTTACACAATTCGTTTTTCCTATATGTGTAATAGTTACACAATAGTTTTGTTGCTGTGATAAAACAGGCTGTATGTTCTTCCTACTTTGAATATTAAAGAAGCTTGGTTTTATGTCTTCCTTTCACTTTTGTGCTCTAGTGTAGCTTCTCACTTCAGGGTCGCTATTTTGTGAAGGTTAAATAAAATGCCTTTACTTTGTGGAAAACAAAACTGAACCCAAAAATCCTCAGTGTAGCTGAAAAGAATTGATATCACAGACCAGACAGTACAGTATAAAACATACGCTTTTATTATTTCATACTGGGATTTTAGATGGTGGGGGAGTCTTTGTGTTTGAGCGTGGGCTTGTGGAGGCTTTTTGTTGTTTTCTTTTTCTGCTCTTGACTAGTGTTACACGATGTGAATCATGTAGTTCTGAAAAGGAGTAGCTCAATTTCCTGTATTTATAGCTCAAACAAAACAGAAGAGATTGCCACCTTAGTATTCACCTTTTTATTTCATTATATGGGTAATAATAAATCTAGAGAAAAAGAAAAAAAAAGGTACATAAAAGAAAGTACCTCATCACAAGAAAGGGACTCTTTTTTGAAGAAAGACTAATCAAATTACACTGATGAAAAGAGGTCTTTGAATCTTTATTATCTGATGTAAATGGCTGAGCTCTTGAATTTTATACTTATGAGTCACATTTTTCAATGCAGTTTGTCAAACTCAAATGTGATTAATCTATCATTCTGAATTGATACAGGGAAACCTTGTCAGAGTGTGTACGAAATGATGTATGACTTTGTCGACTTTTGATAGTAATATAATATTTGCAACTAACAAAACTTAAACATGCATCATTTTGACCTTGGATTGAGCTTATTCATTTCCTCTGATTTGTGAAAACACGTGGCTCATGACAAAAACAGAACTTTGCTGGAAAAATATTTTTACCTTTAGCTTTCTGCCCTCACTAAATCTGTTTCTTCTTGTACACAAATTCAGGTGCTAGTAGATTTTCAGAAATTTTACTGTAGTACATTTTTTAAATGCCTTTCCTGTCTGTCTTTATGCTGGTATAACCTGGAAGACAGAATAATTTAGGTGGACTTCATATTTTCAGATACTACCTAACATTATCAAAATACTGTTTATCAAGCAATCCCTGTGCCAAAGACAAGTTTGGTAGTGGTGACAAATGGGATGGAGAAATATACACATATATATATGTGTGTGTGTGCCTGTATATATATATTTATTTTTATATATATATATATATATATATATATATATATATATATATATATATGTATATATGTGTATATATATATATATATACACATATATACATATATATATATATGTAATATATTATTTTCTTGAAAGACAAAGTGATTTTGTTGGGTTTTTTTCATTGTCAGCAGACACTAGTTAGAAGCCCACAAAATGTCAAGGCACGGGATATGTTTGGTTTTCCTCTGGCATAAGCTTTGCTAGATACTGTAGCTTCGGAGTTTGCCAAATAGGGTAAGTCTTCCTTGTTGTATTTACAGTCTTGGTCCTTTGTGCATTAATTTGTCTGTAGGCATGGCATTGCTAGTAGGATCTACCTCAAGTATTTGAAGAACATTTTATGGCTGAGACTTGAGCTTCATGGAAAATAATAAGTGAATTGTTCGACTTTGACCCTTGAAAATATGTTAAAGCTAAAATGTTTGGCAATAATTAATATTATGCATAAAAAGCCTACTCATGGAAGGCCTGACTCTCTATCATAAAATCATGTAGATTTTAAGACAGATTTTAAGGTGGATTTTAAGGTCGATTCTATGCCATAAAATCTTGTAGTTTTTATGTACATTGGAAAGGGCCTCCAGAAGTTTACGGTAGCCTTCTGGTCAACCTAGAGCAGGTTTTTGTGGTCTTGTCCAGGAGAGTCTTAAATGTCTGCAAGGATGAAGATTCACCATCTGTGTAACCTGTTCAAATACCTGATCATCCTCCTGTTTTTCTGCTCTTGCTAGCATAGCCTCTTGCTTACTCCAGTGAGGCAAATATTTTGAATATCCATTCTGCAGCATTAATTTAATTGGTGAAGATGGAGAAGCTACCATCAGACTGTAGTGCTTGCTAAGTTGAGTAATTTTTAAAGCAAAAGGAAGTAATTTTGAAAATTAAACCCATTTTTTTTACTTCTTCAAGAATTTATTAAGTGGACAATAGCTTATACATCACTGATTAAATGATTTGTAAGAATATGAAACTGTACTAAGATTTTTATGTGTCTTATCAAATGCTAACTTATAAAATAAGTGTATTGGGAAATATTTTAAGAAGGGCACATGAAAGATGATTTAGTGATAAAATGGAAGAAGTAGTTGAAAATTGTAAAAATATGATTACCAATTCCTTTATTTTGGTATATTTTAGTCATGGAAATGTCTGTGGAGTTGATGTGGCAGTTTTGGGGAGGAGTGATTAGGATAAAGACAAATGGATGAGAAATACTTAGTATGTTTTAAAGGCTAATGAGCAAAGGATATTGAGCTTGTCTGTGGGTCAGTAAGATGCAGAAATAGAAAGCTTGGTAATATAGACTTATTTGGAAGTCTTTGCTACAAAACACTGAAGAGATGAGGAACTCTTGAGTGTTCTCTTGTAAGGTCTGATAGTGATCGTAGTGTGTTTGTTTTTGGGTTTTGGTGTTCTGCTTTTAAGTAAATTAAGCTTTATTTAAGGGATATCAGCTGGTTTTCTATCATTAAATTTATTGTATTATACTACTATTTGCTGAATGACTTTACAGTGTAATATAATAATGGTATATCTGACGAAGAAAAAGGTTGATACTCTCTGTGTGCTATCTGAGTGTGTGTGTGTATGTGTGTGTATGTATATATATATATATATATGTCAGGTACCAGAAAATAAAGGACAAACTTTTGGGCAGAAATAGCAATATCAAAAAACAAACAACAAACCAACAGAAACCACTTAAAATTTTTGCAATTAGTAGATTGAGAGGCGTTATCTTATACAAAGAAGAAGCATTTTTAGGAACGTCTTCAGAAGTCTTTGAAGAAACATGGGCAGATTTGATATGTGTACAGATTAAACTTTCAATAAAGGTAACAATACTACTGGAGAAATTCAACCTCCTCCTCCTCTCAATTATTTTACTGAACGAACCACTCTGTTCTTTGGTATTTTAAATATGAAATACAAGAAAAAGTGGAGATAATTTAAAGACAGCTGAGTGTTAGAAAGAATGTGGGCTGCAGAATTTGTGGTTGTATTTGTGCTTAACAAGTTGCTTTGTGAGGACTTTGATCCACGGAGAAATTGCAGAGGAATTGGGTGCTGCTAAATATAAATAAATATATATCTATATATATATAATATGTATGTATATACATATGTGTATATATGTACATATATATACACACAGTTTTACATAAAATGCAATTTTATGTAAAGCTTCCATGAAGCTCATACTTGTTTCAGACTGAGACTTGAAAATACTAACCATTCTTCAAACAGGTAGCTCTTAAAGAGGTAGCTCTTACTAGCAGTGCTGTGTCCTGGCTCACCAGAGAGGTCCCAGGAGACTGGAAACTGCCAACGTGGTCCCCATCCACAAGAAGGGTGGGATGGAGGAACCTGGGAACTACAGACCTGTCAGCCTGACCTCAGTGCCAGGGAAACTGATGGAGCAGGTTAGCTTGGGGGTGATAAGAGCGCACCTGAGGGATGGCAAAGGGCTCAGGTCCAGCCAGCATGGGTTTAGGAAGGGCAGATCCTGCCTCTCCAACCTGATCTCCTTCTATGATCAGGTGACTGCTTGGTGGCTGTGGGGAGCCTGTGGATGTGGTCTATCTGGACTTCAGCAAGGCCTTTGACACTGTCCCCCACAGCAAACTGCTGGCTAAGCTGTCAGCCCATGGCTTGGATGGCAACACTCTGTGCTGGGTTAGGAACTGGCTGGAGGGCTGGACCCAGAGAGTGGTGGTGAATGGTGCCACATCCAGCTGGCAGCTGTCACTAGTGGTGTCCCTCAGGGATCAGTGCTGGGCCCCATCCTCTTTAACATCTTCATAGATGATCTGGATGAGGGCATGGAGTCAGTCATCAGCAAGTTTGCAGATGACACTAAGCTGGGGGCAGATGTGGCTGGGTTGGAGGGCAGAAGGGCTCTGCAGTGGGACCTTGACTGCCTGGACAGATGGGCAGAGTCCAAGGGGATGGCATTCAATAGCTCCAAGTGCAGGGTGCTGCACTTTGGCCACAACAACCCCATGCAGAGATACAGGCTGGGGTCAGAGTGGCTGGAGAGCAGCCAGACAGAGAGGGATCTGGGGGTGCTGATTGATACCTGCCTGAACATGAGCCAGCAGTGTGCCCAGGTGGCCAAGAGAGCCAGTGGCATCCTGGCCTGCATCAGGAATGGTGTGGCCAGCAGGAGCAGGGAGGTCATTCTGCCCCTGTACTCTGCACTGCTTAGACCACACCTTGAGTACTGTGTTCAGTTCTGGGCCCCCCAGTTTAGGAGGGACATTGAGATGCTTGAGCGTGTCCAGAGAAGGGCGACGAGGCTGGGGAGAGGCCTTGAGCACAGCCCTACGAGGAGAGGCTGAGGGAGCTGGGATTGGTTAGCCTGGAGAAGAGGAGGCTCAGGGGAGACCTTATTGCTGTCTACAACTACCTGAGGGGTGGTTGTAGCCAGGAGGAGGTTGCTCTCTTCTCTCAGGTGGCCAGCACCAGAACGAGAGGACACAGCCTCAGGCTGCACCAGGGGAGATTTAGGCTGGAGGTGAGGAGAAAGTTCTTCCCTGAGAGAGTCATTGGACACTGGAATGGGCTGCCCGGGGAGGTGGTGGAGTCGCCGTCCCTGGAGCTGTTCAAGGCAGGATTGGACGTGGCACTTGGTGCCATGGTCTGGCCTTGAGCTCTGTGGTAAAGGGTTGGACTTGATGATCTGTGAGGTCTCTTCCAACCTTGGTGATACTGTGATACTGTGTGATACTGTGTCTGTGGGGAAATCAGTACACAAAGAGGCTGGATTATAAATACCACAAGGAAGATTTGCCCTATGTGGAAAACTCCAGTGTGACAGTATCTACAAAAGCTTGTGCCAGAGGAAAACCAACCATACCCTGCATCTTGACATTGTGTGGGCTTTTTTCCTGCTGGCAGTAAAAAAAAACAAGAGTTGGTCTTCCAAGTGAAAAATAGATACATATACATAAAACCCCCAGGACCAGCAATCATTTGTTATTTATTATATTGTATAATTATAGTTTCTTGGAGTTTAGAATTAGAATGAGTTTAATTAGTTTCTTGTTCTTCTGTGTATCTGACAAAAGTGAAAGAAAATTAGTTGAGTAGGTGCTTCTGCTGCAGTTAGAATACATTGCTAAGCTCATTTCTGTCAGTGAGGAGTGTTTGTATTTGTATAATTGCAATAGAAGAGATTTTTTTTTTGCACTAGTGGGATAGATACAAGAAATCTTAGTTTTCATTTCTCCAGTGGTTGACATTTTCACCTTAAAGTGAAATTGTCATACTGTTTATGATAATTTATTTTCTGTCTAGATAAAACTGTCTTTTTTTGGGGTAATGCTCAGTAGCTTTATGAGTGAGATTCGTTTGATGTTGTTCACCCAATGCACTTTGACAAGGGATTCTGAAAAAATTTTAGACAGTTTAGCTTATTCCTATCACCTCAAAGCATATAAAGTGTGTCTCTTTAGATGGGCTGTCATTCTGTGGAAATATTTTATATGATGAAAACCTAATAAAAAACTTTTCCAGGAATTAAAACAAAAAAAAAAGCTTTTTTTTCCCCAGGAATTTCACTCCTGTAATTCAGAAAATGCTCTTTTTAATGCCTTTTTTTTGGTTTGTTTGTTTTGGAAAAGGATTGTATCTTGTTTTAGGCTTCTTGACCAGAATACTTTGACTGATAATATGTATCTTTTCCATATTTCTCTGCATTTCTGAACTACTCTATAAATACGGAGTAGTTAATCCTCTTGAGGTGCATCAATATTAAACAATGAAAAGATGCATGAAACCCGTTCTGATACCTCAGATCCTCAGCCCCACAAAAATTAAAGCTGCTTCTGCCTTCTTGTAGGATATTTTTCTAATCGTATTTTGATAGCAAATGTCTGTAATGAAAGTGATCTGTTACAGAATGTTGTAAACACACTGAAAATCTCTTACAACTGGACAGTTGTCTATTTATTTCCTGTTTTTGTGACCGTAAGACTAACTGCAGCCCTAGGAGATGGGACTTGAATAGTGTCTGCTAAAACATTGTTTTGTATTAAAATTAAGCAGTAGGTTTTGGTCTTTTACATCTCTGAGTAGATCACTGATACATGGAGCTCTGTTAGTGCTCTGCTGTTCATGTTGTGCCAGGGGAGGTCTAGGCTGGATGTCAGGAGGAAGTTGTTGGCAGAGAGAGTGATTGGCACTGGAATGGGCTGCCCCGGGGGGGGGTGGAGTCACTGTCCCTGGAGGTGTTCAAGCAAAGCCTGGATGAGGCACTTAGTGCCATGGTTTAGGTGACTGGCTAGGGCTGGGTGCTAGGTTGGACTGGATGATCTTGGAGGTCTCTTCCAACTTGCTTGGTTCTATGATTCTGTGGTTCTGTTGGCCTTTATGCCCTGGTTACAAAGCTAGGGCAAAGGATGCTGGTTTATGGTTCATGTACTTCGCTATCGTTGAATGCCATGTGACTCTTATGGAAACTACCAAATAAGGTAGCTAGAATCAGATGCAGACCTTTCCTCCAAATCTGGAGAGCTGGCATAGCATGGTGTTTGGCTGTTTCAGGATGAAGGAGGTAGAACACAGTTGTTTCACAACGTGTTTGCATTCAGGACTTTTTCCTGAAGTATGTTTTACAATATTTTGTGCAGTGTAACTTCTGAGGTACTTGCTGCTGTGCCATCTCCTGTAACCTGGCTCTTCCACCTTCGCAACATGAAGTGTGGTGTAGAAACTGGGGAAAAGATGAATCTGTCACAGGAGGAAGAAAGTGTAAATTTTTATACTTTTATATTTTTATACTTGACTAAGTAAAACATCTTTTCTTTTCCAACCTTCAAGCAAAGCCTGGAAGAGGCCCTCAGTGCCATGGTCTAGCTGACTGGGTAGGGCTGTGTGATAGGTTGGACTGGTAGATCTTGGAGGTCTCTTCCATCCTGGTTGATTCTATGATTCTATTCCCAAGACATTTAAAAAATATGCTCAAGAACACCAAAATTAGAAAACAATATTTAGAGGATGTACTTACATTAAAAGCAACAGGGGCAAAAAACCAAACCAACCAAACAAGACAAGTCTGATGGCATAGGTAAACAAATACTCATATTTGAAATCTTATCTATTTAGAATTGCTTGTGTGAAGCTACTGAAAACTGTCACATCTAGTTGTAGAAAACTGTATCTTGGTATTTCTTCTCTCTTTGAGAGCATCTTTATTAATTCAAAGCCTCCAGCAGTATTCTAGCAATATGCATCTCTTTAATAACAGTTTTATTGTCATTCTCAGTAAGACTTGGCGGGTGAAGAGAAACAGAAGTATTGTCTTAAATATAACATTGACAGAGGAAAATCTTAGAATGAAAACATAATTCAGAAAGAGCTTTTCTACCAAGATTGCAAATATTTTCTGTGTCAATGTATTCATTTTGTTGTTTTGCTTAAAATGAAGCTCAAATGTGTGCTTTCTATATTGAAAATCACTGTCTCATGTTTTCCTTATGTTCTGCAGCAAAAGTTGTCATGGTAAAAGTTGCATTGAGTTATGCACATGTTTTTAATGAAATTTAGTACATGTAAGACTATTTAAATCAGAGATGAGAGAAAGTGTTATAATTTGACAATCTACCTACAGTATAAGCATCAGACAGATACAGGAAAAATTAGAAATGGGAAAATGACTAGTGTAAAGTCGTAGGTGATTTCTGTAACAGACTCTGCTTTTCAAACTAGCATGTACATTTAACTTTTTAAAGTGTTTATAGAACAACATATTAGTTTATAGCACTGAGGGTGAAATCTTCAGCTGTCAGTGATGATTTGACAATATGGATGAACAATTCAAAAGAAATGTTGAGGTGCTGGAACGTGTCCAGAGAAGGGCAATGTAGCTGGTGAGAGGCCTGGAGCACAGCCCTGTGAGGAGAGGCTGAGGGAGCTGGGGGTTATTTAGCCTGGAGAAGAGGAGGCTCAGGGGTGACCTCATTGCTGTCTACAACTACGTGAAGAGAGGCTGTAGCCAGGTGGTGTTAGTCTCTTCTGCCAGGCAAGCAGCAACAGAAGAAGGGGACACAGTCTCAAGCTGTGCTGGGGAAGGTCTAGGCTGGATGTTAGGAGGAAGTTGTTGGCAGAGAGAGTGATTGGCATTGGAATGGGCTGCCCAGGGAGGTGGTGGAGTCACTGTCCCTGGAAGTGTTCAGGGATGAGGCACTTAGTGCCATGGTCTGTTTGATTGGCTAGGCCTGGGTGCTAGGTTGGAGTGGATGATCTTGGAGGTCTCTTCCAACCTGGTTGATTCTATGAGTCTATGATCTCTGAAGAATCCTTTTACATTTCATTTGACTGTGCTCTTAGAAAGATCAGGCAGGCATAGCTAGGAGGAGATTTAAAATAGTCTAGGTAAATATATGCAGCTTTTAAGATAAGCTGTTTTTTTTGTGTGTGAAGTAAAGTGGTACTATTTATTTTACTGCTTTACAGTGTACTTACAGTAGTTGACAAATGCAGCATTCTCTGTAGAGTTACAGAGTGCTTAAAGTGAGTGCATGCTTTGGATATGTAGAATGTTTAAGGTTGAATCCTATCTTTTATGACAAAGGTAACTGGTCAAAAAATAGGTAATGCATGTAACCTTCTTAGTGGTCTTGACATGCATACTATGATGTAGTTTTTAATTTAAAAGGTCATATTTTCCTTTTCTTATTTTAGAACTTACTCAAACATGTTGCTTATGGTAGTGGGAATTTACCTAATATTTTTACTTAGTTTCTAAAATTGTGGTGATTGGTCATATTCTGCTGTTTGCTTCTAAGTTCATACCCTGTCCTCAAGGCAGAAATGTGTATCTCTTGTTCTCTCACAAATATAAGTGTCTCATAAATACCATCTGACTAATTTAAGAAAAACCAAAACAAAATCCTGCTGCTGCACTAAGGAGGAAGTAGGAAGAGGGTTAAGTCTAAAGCATCCAGCGTGACCACATTGGGAGCAGTCATCACAATAGTTTCAGCTTCACATCTAGAGAATTTTCCAACCTATTTTGTCCTATCGAGTGAAGTTTTTGTGAATTTAATAATTTTGTGTTCTAAAAGGGAGAGTAATGAAAAGCAGACAAAGCTAAATGTGTCCCATCTTAAGAAAATTTCATTATAATCTGTCTTTCAGATTTTCAGCAAAAGTAGGAAACATTACCATGGTAAAAGCTCCAGCAGCCACCAGATGCATATTGTTAATATGTCATAGGCTGGGATTCTGTGGTTGATAAATACGTCCATGAGGATATCAAGTGTTCCATCCATTTTTTTTCTTCATATTCATACCAAGAGCATTTTGTGAGATCAGATGCTTTGGGAAGGGTTGATAATTGCTGTTGTAAGGGGAAAATACTGTTTTATGTCTGCATTGGTTTAGGAGAAGTAGTTTAAGCGCTTGATGTGTTGTTGTGATGGTTTGGAAGTTACCCCCCACACCCCCCCAGTGAATTCACCCAGACTAGACTCAGTCGTCTGGAAGTTAAGGGGTGAAGATTTATATTCACAGCTTAGCACAATACACAAGCAGATATTTACAATATATGACAAGTATTTTCAGCTATATACAGAAATATACAAGTTAAAAAGTAATACAGAAACACAGTGCCCCTGCCAGAAATCAGAGTGCACAGGAGTGGCTCCCAACCACCCTTCCACCTTATTTCCACCCTACTCCCTTATCTCAGAATCCACCTGACGTGCAAGGTGAGTTGGAAGGATCATCAAGGGGGGTTAGAAACAGAATGATTAGTTGGGTTGCATAGATCCACACAGAAGCAGTTAATACGTCAGAAGGCCAGGGAGAAACACAAGCTCCAACACCTATATCAGTGTTTGTGTCCTTGGTTTTATACATCCCATCAAACCTATAGGTTTTCTTTTCGCAACATGTAACCTAATTCTTCTCATTAAAATATGCCAATTAGCTTCAGACCAGCACAGTTGTTGTGGTGTGTTTTGATCAAGTGTTACAAGGTATATAAAAATATCAGTAGAATCCAACTTTTTTGCCAGACTGGCGATTGTGTTATTGTATAGCACAGATGGATGAAGTAGGTAGTCTATGACAATGGATTGATTGTCCATAACTCCATGTGTTTGCTTAAGGTTATTACTGCATGCAAACAATAGAATATCTGTAATTCATACTAATCTATTTGATGCATAACTGAAAAGATGTGCAGTACTTTTCTCAGACTCTGTAGAAACTAATGATTTGTTGCATGTCACTGTCTTCTGCTGTTTCCTTCTTTTTTGATGGAAAACCTCTTAAATTTCTAAAGTCAGAAAAACATGTCCAAAAAATGAGGTGCCAGTATTTTGGATAGGTAATTTTTCCCTTGAATGAAATTGCTTTAAATAGCAACAGAACAAGGGGACACAGTCTCAAGTTGTGCCGGGGCAAGTATAGGCTGGATGTTAGGAGGAAGTTCTTCACAGAGAGAGTGACTGGCATTGGAATGGGCTGCCCAGGGAGGTGGTGGAGTCACCATCCCTGGAGGTGTTCAAGAGAAGACTGGATGAGGCACTTAGTGCTGTGGTCTAGTTGACTGGCTGGGGCTGGGTGCTAGGTTGGGCTGGATGATGTTGGAGGTCTCTTCCAACCTGGTTGATTCTATGATCCTGTTAACCTTTATAAGCACACCTGTGGTAAGAAAGAGCTTTTTTTCATGTTTAGAAATACTGCAGACTGAGTGGATTTCAGAGAGCACACAGGTGAGTAGCTTAATAGCAGTTCTTCAGTTCTTCCCCCATACTGTTTTTAGCAATGGTATTTCAAATCAACTTAAGTGAATTTAATGGTTGTGGTTCTAAAACATTGCATTAGATGGAAAATGGACCTTCACTTCATAAGCATAAGAAAGAGGGGTGGCATTAATTTGGAACAAGTAGTCAAATTTTGATGGGGCTTCCAGAATGGAAGACATTTCTTTGAGAAGATCTATAGTTGAAGATCAGATAATGATGATGAATTGATAATTATATTTGATGATAAGGTATGTGTCAGTTGTTACTGAGCTACATGTTTAGCATTACCTTTGGCAACAGGTATAATGTTGTATTAGCATGCTCTTGAATCTGTACTGTAATGATTCAAAAGTATGTGTTGTCCTAGCTGGAGTTTCATTTTACTGAAGACTTAACTCCTCAGACCTCCTTGTCATTTGTCAGGCTTTCAGCAAGCAAATTTTGGCACAAACCAGAAAACTCTGACAGTTGAGTGACAAGTTGTCAAAGGTTCCAGATCAATTGTACAGTTTATTGCCTTAAACTCTGCTAGGCAGATTCATACCAGGAAAAATTATGCAATCAGTTATTACAAATAGTGCAGAAATTGAAGTGATTTAACAATAATAGTAATTTAGGATCTTAAGTTATTTCAGGTCTAGAAAGAAAACTTTTTATAGAACTCAAATAACTCTGCATATCTTAGGAATGTTAATTTGTTTATTTTGTAACAGTGGCATAGGAATATGAGTTGAATTTTAGGCTGTAGAACAGAGCATGGAAGCTCAAATGTCAGTAGGCCATTTTCATCTATCTCTTAGAATTTCTCTGTGTGTGTTAATTTGGTCTAATGATCATATACACTTAATGGGAAGGGTGAAATTGATAGCTGACATCTAATGGGTTGCTGCTGCATGCTGCTTTTGGAGCCTAATTGGGATGGAGTTGACTTTTCTTCTTGTAGCCCATGCATTGCTGGGCTTTTCCTTGATAGCTGACTAGTGTGGGTAACACACCAGTGTTCTGGCTGTTGCTGAACGAATGCTTGCACAGCATCGAGACATCATTAAGCTGGGAATGGGTAAGAGGATGGGAGAGGGCAGAGGTGGGACATGGGACAAAACTGACCAAAATGATTTTTCCATACCATATGGCATGATGCTCAGCATCAAGAGCTGAGAGTAAGGCATAGAATTCAGGGCATTTGTCTTCCCAAGCAACTGGTCCACATACCAGTTGCTTTGCAGGAAGTTGCTGGACATTGGTTGCCAATGAGAAACAGCCAACAGTTGCTCTTTTTGCCTTGCTTCCACACATACCTTTTGAGCTTTTATTTTTATTAAACTTTTCTTTATCTTCTTCAATAAGCTTTTTTCTGTCGTCTTTTCTAACTGTCAAGTGGAGGAGGAGGAGGGGGTGGCTTGGTGGTCATCTGGCAGCAGCCAAGGCTAGCCCACTGCACTGTGTAAGATTTTGAAACTATCAGGTCTAAAGAAAAGAAGAGTTACATAATAGACTATGCCAAAGATGGACTTAATGCAGAAAATATTAAGTAGATTTTTGAGGAGCAAAAGGGTGCCTTTGTTTTCAGGGATGGCTGCACATGTTTGATCCTTGTAGACCAGGTCTGTTGTCTTGTGTTGGTAGTCATTCAGCTGAGGATTAGGTTTTGGGTTTGGTTTTATGGTTTGTTTTCTTTTGGTGTAGTGAGAGGTAGGGAAGGAGACCCTGTGTTGTTTTCCTAGACTTTATATTTACCACTACATCCCAACAAACAACCTGGGCTACTGACCCTCTGGTCTGCTTAGTGACAAATGTACTTCCTGCCTTTAATTCTTCCTACAGCTTAAGTGTCTGTGACATCTTACTTGTAGAAACTAATGATTGTTCTGCCTTGTACTATTGTGCTATCGGTTCTTGATTCTGTGGTTGTAAGATAACTAAGTATTGCAAACAAGTAAACAAGGCTAGTTCTGTGCCTGAAAGTTACCTCTGAAACTCAGCAGGGATTGAAGAAAGTAGCTGTTCTGGTGACCATGATAGCTTTAACTGTTTTAATTACAAAACAAAGCTCAAACCCTTTGGCCTATTTGGAAATTAAATCTATAATGATATAATAATAAATTTTATTGTAATATAAATTTATATTTTTCTGTTATTTTAATATTTACAGTAAATATTTCTGCTTTCAAAGAACAGAATTATTACATTTTCGTAGTCCAAATGAAATTGAATTTGGGTGGTCCTACAAAGAAGAAGAAATTTTAAACGTAATTCAGTTAAATTTAGGAGAACAAGTAAACAAATCAGCTAAGTCCTTTCTCAGGGCTTATATTTTCTAGTTTTTCTTAAAGTGGATACTGTCACTATGATACTGATTGTAAATACCTGAGTTTCAATTAAAAGATGGAAAATACGTTTATGGGAAGGACTTAAACCGTCAGATTTACAGGCTGTACAGTGTGTCTCTTTCAGTTTTGTTTTTTCAAATGTATTTCCTAAGGAGTTGCTGTGAAGGGGTTTTGTCTGAATTTAGGCCGAATTTTTGAAAGGTTTTAAGTAATTTAATATTATATACAAAGAGAATTTCCCTCCAAACTTATATACAGTTAACCCACACAAGTTCTTTGTATGCGGTTGTGAAATTATTTTACAGAATGCTTATTAACCTTTATAATCACACCTGTGGTAAGAAAGAGCTTTTTTTCATGTTTATAAATCTGAGAGGTTATCAGCTCATCAGTCCAGCCTGTCCAGATCTCTCTGTAGACTCTACCTACCTTCAGCATTTCCTCCCAGTTTGTTGTAACCTGCAAATTTATTGAGATTGGACTTAATTCCCTCATCCAGATCCTCTATAAAATGTTTAACAAGATGGGCCCCAAAACTGAGCTCTGGGGTCACCTCTTGTGACTGGGCCCCTCAATTCAGGAAAGATGTTGAGGTGCTGGAACATGTCCAGAGAAGGGCAACAAAGCTGGTGAGGGGCCTGGAGCACAAATCCTATGAGGAGAGGTTGAGGGAGCTGGGCCTGTTTAGCCTGGAGAAGAGGAGGCTCAGGGGTGATCTTATTACTGTCTACAACTACCTGAAGGGGCATTGTAGCCAGGTGGGGGGTGGCCTCTTCTCCCAGGCAACCAGCAATAGAACAAGGGGACACAGTCTCAAGTTGTGCCAGGGTAGGTATAGGCTGGATATTAGGAAGAAGTTCTTCAAAGAGAGAGTGATTTCCCATTGGAATGGGCTGCCCAGGGAGGTGGTGGAGGCACCGTCCCTGGGGGTCTTCAAGAAAAGCCTGGATGAGGCACTTAGTGCCATGGTCTGGTTGATTGGCTAGGGCTGGGTGCTAGGTTGTACTGGATGATGTTGGAGGTCTCTTCCAACCTGGTTGATTCTATGATTCTATGATTCTATGATTCTATTTACAGCAGGATTAAGGAATTTGGTGTAGAGGTTTGGAAAAGATTTGGATAGAGAGAGTCTTGTGGCATAAAGTGACACTGGTAAAGTCACTGAAATTCTTTGCTGCTTAATTGAGATTGTTCAGTTACTCGGTAGTTGGAGTCACAGTCTCTGTGGTCCCAGATATGTGTAGCAAAGCCACGTTGTTGATCCTTGTGTTATAAATTGGGAATGACTCAAAATCAAAGCGTCCAGATTACAAATTTATTCATAATATTAAGCAAGTAGAATATGAGCAAAGTTGCAGCGCTGGACGACAGGGGAGTCACCGCTCTGCCACCTGTTGTGTCAAGTTTCTTAATTAGCCTATATTTATACTATGTTGTCTGCTTTGTTCCACCTATAAATCCATCCTTTCTGCGCATGTCCCTTCTTTTGGGTTAGGGTCTTCTTTCCCTTCTGGTGGTCGTTGAGGATGAAATAAGCAGTCCTCCTCAGGTGTCCTCTGGTTAACCCGTCTCCAAATATGGGTTTCCTTTGGCTGGTTAACGTCCCAAATCCCATATGTGGCATGTTTTCTCAAAGTTAAGGACGTACCTAAAGCTTAGTCCTTGAAATATGACTGATCAATGTCCCGAATCCCATATGTGGCATGTTTTCTCAAAATTAAGGACGTACCTAAAGCTTAGTCCTTGAAATTTTTAGCAATTAGCTAGCTTATTCTTTGCACATTACCATATATAGCATGACCTCTGCAGTTAGGCATGTTTCCTGATTTGCAACAGCTGTACCTACACTGCTGTTTGCGGCTAGGCATACTTAATACTCTATTAAAATGTTTCTTTATTAGACAATTACAATTACCTATTACACTTGTGGACCTGAATAGTTCAGTTTGGGTATTATTGGGGCGTGCTGTCTGAGGAGGGTCCACGGGCATGGTCGGGCTGGGCACGACGAGCTGGAGCAGCAGCTGGCCGGGAGCGCCTTGGTCGGTTGTTCCCTGGGCTGGTGCAAAGTACCATGGGCTGGAACCATGCAGCGGTGGTGGCCCCAGGCGTCGAAGAGGCCAGGAGCGGTGGGTGGAGGAGGGTGGCAGGAGCACTGAATTGCCCTATTTATGAGGTGTGGGCTGAGATTGATGGTCCTTTGGCCACAGTACTGTCCAATAAGCATCTGGCAGCAGGCCAAAACATGCCAAATGAGGTAGAGCCCACAGGTCTGGTACCCCCAAATATGGAGAGAGCACAGGTGGGCCACACACTAAGATTACGCAACCTGTTTACATCAACCTTGCAAGCAGGGCAGGCCAGACTCTAAGGCACCAGGCTTATTGTCCCCCCTTTGTCCACTTCATTTGTTTTCCCCTGGTTTGGACAGAAAAACACCTTTTGATGGGGGGGGGGGGGGGGAACATGTCCGGACAAGCATAGGCTTGTACACACGGCCATTTGGGCCCGTGTGGCCCTCCACCACAGGAGTAACTGCTGAAAATTTGTCATTTCAGTCAGTAGAAGAGAATGGCCTATGTAAGCTGGGGTTTTTTTGTTCTGTAGAGATCTAGTAGTTCATAATGGTCGAACTCAGTGTTTTTAAACGTCTTTTCCAACTGGAATGATTCTATGGTTCTTAGAAATGAGAATGTTACAATTAAGTGGTCTGTTGGAAATAAAAACTTGGAATTAGTTTTAAGTTGCAAAAACTGGGATGTCAATAAAATTGCTGTGAAATAGATTTAAAGAGTCATTGTCTGGAAGTTTATATCCAGTTGCAAGACTGTTACACACAATCGGATAGGCAGTGAGAAGTGTTCACCTCTGAAGAAAATATGTTTTTGGAGTGTGTGTGTGTTTGAATTCAAGCAGTTTGAATTTAGAAAGCCAGTTTGTTTTTGTTTGTATATCATAGAATCAGCCAGATTGGAAGAGACCTCCAAGATCATCCAGTCCAACTTATCACCTAGCCCTGTCCACTCAACAAGAATCCACAATATTCACAGGTTAATATTAGCAGAAAAGCGAGTAATTGAGAAAATACTCATAGTATCACAGTATCATCAGGGTTGGAAGAGACCTCACAGATCATCAAGTCCAACCCTTTACCACAGAGCTCAAGGCCAGACCATGGCACCAAGTGCCACATCCAATCCTGCCTTGAACAGCTCCAGGGATGGCGACTCCACCACCTCCCCGGGCAGCCCATTCCTGTGTCCAATGACTCTCTCAGGGAAGAACTTTCTCCTCACCTCCAGCCTAAATTTCCCCTGGCACAGCCTGAGGCTGTGTCCTCTTGTTCTGGTGCTGGTCACCTGAGAGAAGAGAGCAACCTCTTCCTGGCCACAACCACCCCTCAGGTAGTTGTAGACAGCAGGTAGTTGTAGACAGCAAAGTATCAATGCTTTGCAGATAGGTTTTCCTTGATGGTGCTCCCCTGCAAACTAGGGCTATTATTTCTGCATTGTACACTGAGACATGAGGTGAAGAAAAAATTGATTTGCTTATTCCAAAAAACAAAATTGTTGGAAAAATAAGAGTATAACTAGAGTTCTTGATAGTGTATTTGACTTACTATGCATGTTTCCAGTTAGCTATTTATAAAAGATGCCCATTGAGTGCTTCAAAAACGATGAATTTCAATACCATCTTTCTATCCCAGTTTTATCTTATTTATCTTTTGCTAATTCTAATCACTTGCATTGGATCATGAGCTTGAATTTTCTGGGTTAAAAACACTAGAGTACTTAGAAGCATGAGTTCCCTTTGCCTGCTGGTAGTGCTTCTGTTTATCAAACTGACTTCAAGATTGTATTGTTTTGTGTTTAGGAATACTGTCAGTAAGAGATGCAACTGATTAAATTTTTCTAGAACTGCGTCAAAGTCTTAACCTTTGTCACTGGATAATGAATATGTAATGTAGATTTAAAAAAAAAATGTTTATATATATGTAATATATACAATACATATAATTTGTATGTATTATAAATATTATGTATTATATGTACATGTATGCATTATATGTACATATAATACATGCATAGATGTATTATATGTATTATATATGTTTATATAATATATGTAAACATATAATATATATGTTTATATATATTAATACCTCACATAGATCTTTTCAAGAAACATTTTTTTAATTGAAAATTTCGTGTTTGTTAGTAATGGGATGAGATTTAACAAAGCCACAACAACCCCAGGCAGCGCTACAGGCTGGGGACAGAGTGGCTGGAGAGCAGCCAGGAAGAAAGGGACCTGGAGGTACTGGTGGATAGTAGGCTGAAGATGAGGCAGCAGTGTGCCCAGGTGGCCAAGAGAGCCAATGGCATCCTGGCCTGCATCAGCAACAGTGTGGCCAGTAGGACGAGGGAGGTTATTCTGCCCCTGTGCTCAGCACTGGTCAGGCCATACCCTTGAATGCTGTGTCCAGTTCTGGGCTTCTCAATTCTAGAGAGATGTTGAGGTGCTGGAATGTGTCCAGAGAAGGGTGACAAAGCTGGTGAGGGGCCTGGAACACAAATCCTATGAGGAGAGGCTGAGGGAGCTGGGCCTGTTTAGCCTGCAGAAGAAGAGGCTCAGGGGTGACCTCATTGCTGTCTACAACTACCTGAAGGGAGGCTGTAGCCAGGTGGGGTTTGGTCTCTTCTGCCAGACAGCCAGCAACAGGACAAGGGGACACAGTCTCAAGTTGTGCCAAGGGAGGTCTAGGCTGGATGTTAGGAGGAAGTTCCTGCCAGGGAGAGTGACTGGCATTGGAATGGGCTGCCCAGGGAGGTGGTGGAGGCATCGTCCCTGGAGGTGCTGAATAAAAGCGTGGCTGAGGCACTTAGTGCCGTGGTCTGGTTGACTGGAAAGGGCTGGGTGCTAGGTTGGACTGGATGATCTTGGAGGTGTTTTCTAACCTGGTTCATTCTATGATTCTAAGAGTGTGAACAGAATTTCTAACTAGTTTGTAAGGAAGATGGGAGTTTTTTAGTTCTTTAGGCTTTCTGTTCTTTCATGGTACTGTAAATAACTTGTTCCTTGTAAATGAAATATTTCATGTGTTATAAGTAAAAACAGAAATATTCCAGTCATGATGTTGTAGTAGTGTGTGATGGTTTGGGTGTTCCCAGCCCTGCCCCCCCCTCCCTTTGGAAAATCACCCAGACTAGACTCAGTTTATCTGCAAATTGAATGAAGCTTTACATTTACAGCTTAGCACAATATACAAGCAGATATTTACAGTATATACTGAAGTACATAAGTTTAAATGTAAAACAGAAACACAACAGCCCTCCCAGAAACCTGAGTCTCCAGGAGGGGCTCCCAAACACCCTTCCACATTCCTCCCACCCCTCTACCTTACCCTTATGCTCAAGGTAATTTGGAGGGTCAGCCAGGGGATTTAGGAAGCAGATGGTTTAGTCACACAATTGGCAGGTTAGGTTAGAGGGGTTGAGCCCCAGAGAGACAGCGAGTGACTCTGTTATTTATATTTATGTTATATATATATATATATATGTTCTTGTTCTTATACATCTCAGCAAGCCTGTGAATGAGTTAGACATCACCATTGCTTCCTGTTCACAGCCTGTGATCTAATTCTTCTCACCAAAGTGTTCTATCTAGGCTCAAACTAGCACATAGTGTTTAGGGGAAAAAAATCAGTTTAAAAATCCTGTATTAGTGATGAGTATATGGAAGTTTTTTGAAGCATAAATATAACATTAGTAGAAAAAGGTTATTTTTTTTATAATGTGTCTATATCCAAATAAGCTTTTCCAAAAGAGGCAGTTTACATTAATTTAGTGTAAAGCTGTTTCTTTACATTGAATTTGCATTTATATACATTTGAAGGGAAGTTATCTTCAACCTTCATGTCCAGCAATGTCATGTGAGATTAGAAAGTTATATTTTGTTAGCAAGAATTACAGTGGGTGCTATTTGTGTGTACAGTTTGGGTCGAGGAAGGGAAATCTATTTTTAAACTTGAAGTGGAGTTTTGTGAATCTAAACTTCACGTTGTAAATACATCTCATTCATAGTGCATTTAGAACAGCAAGTATTTTTGAATGCTTGGGATATTTTAAGAGAAGTAATATAAGCATAAAATAATGAAAGCCTAGTAAAGACATTTCTTTGGAAAAGCATTAGAATTAGGTGCTTATATTTTAGAACATGTTCCATTTATTAGTGATTTACTTTATATTTCCCTGTATTTATCATGAAGACAGTTTAGATTGCCGTTTCTGGACCTAACATTAGTAGGTAAATGTTTCTATTAGTGTATTAATTAAACTTTTCTTAGAGCATTTAACCAGTAATGGCTTTTAGATTGTATGCTGAGTTCCATCAAATATCCATCCACTGCAGTAAGAAAATTCCCTCTAAGCTTAATTTGGAAAACAACAACAAAATGTCAGCATTTGTTACTGTCATCAGTATTTTTTTAAAATCTGAAGTAGTTGTTATTTGATGCTAAGTTTTTCAGTGTTTACAAATTAAAGGTGAATTCGATTTTTTGCCCTTAGGGAATATTATTTAAAAATGGGAGCCAGTAGTGAAATAGTTTTCACATTACAGAAACAATTCTAATTTTCTAGTTTTTGTAATATAAAGAATGTGTAAATTTGTGGACCCTTTTTTTTTTTTTTTTTTTTTTTTTTTTTTTTTTTACAATCTCTGTTGTGAAAGACTTGACAGAAAAAATTCTTTGAGTTTTTGATTATGTTAGCACCTGGTTAAATGGAAAATTTAGGTGTCACTGGCTGTATTTAATGTACTGAAAGATGCTAAATATCAAGAAATAGAATCATTGTGAAGTACAGTAGTCATGGAAGACAACAGTTAGGGGATAATTTCATACTGAGATATGAAGCTGAAGTGAGATTTATAGAGGGTTAGTGATAAGCAGGAACAAGTTACGGAGCATCTGAGAAGAGATTTAACCAATGGTGTAGTGCTGAGTAGTCTACAGGAGCTGGTGCAAAATCTGGAACTAGGAGCACCTGTTAGTGAAAGCGACCATTACATACTGCAAGTCAACATAAAAAATGAACAGATGAACACCAGAAATCGACAACCTCATCCCCCACGTTGCAGGATTCACAACTTCAAGGAAATAAGTGAAACAGAACAGCTTATTGGGAAAAAGGTAAAATATCAAGTAAAGAAAACTAAGCGTGGGTAGTCGGTGGAAGATATTTAAGGAAAAAAAGAGGAAGCATATAGTGAGAAAAAAAAATTAAATGACAAAAATTTACAAGAAATGGTAAACCTGTTGGTGAGAGGAAGTCATCTGAGGCAAGTATGTATCTATTAAAAGTTGACTTATAGCCACATGAAGGAAGCAGTATCATGAAATTTTGCAGAGTAAGTTTAAGCAACCAGTAAAGTAAGTAAACCAGTAAAACCCACCAAGAACAGGTACCAAAAAATTAAGTTATCAACCTATTGATAGATAACTCAAGCCTGGGAACTTTGTTGGGGGTGTTGCAAGACCAACTTGTACAGATGCTAAATTAATTTCTCACGATGCTCTTCACTGTGGAGGAGATCAAAGTCTAGAGCCTCCCTTCATAGCAAGCTCCTCAGAGGTCATGTTTGAAATGGAAATACCTACAGAAGCATGAAGTATATGCACATGCTGTCATGTTAGAGCAAAGCAAACATGTTCCTAGACTAGCTGCCATTCACAGCAGAGTTCTTGAACTCATGCATACAATGTCTAATTATTAATGGTCTTGTATAACCTCTTTCTTGGGACTGCACTGTCCTCTGGTGACTGCAGGGTGACAAATGCAACATTAACTATTTTCCTGGTTTGTTTTATTTGTCTTAATGTTTATGTCTATAATCCAGACAATTAAGGGACAGTGAGCCATGCAAATGCATTGGACACAGTAGCTGAAATGGTGAGAGAAAGTGGAGCTTGTGGATTTAAAAAAACCGCTTCTTTTTTTTTGCATCCACCCATTAAAACTTCTCAGAAGACTTAAGCATTAGGAGGAGGTGAGGTACTGTCTTTGAATAATTCAAGAAGACTAACCATCAGTGCTGGGCCTAGTCCTGTTCAACTTCGTTATTGGTGATCTGCTTGGGGTTGTTGTCACCAGAGTGCAAAACCCTACAGTTAGCCTTGTTAAATCTCATCCCCAGGTCTAGGCTGGATGTTAGGAGAAGTTGTTGCCAGAGAGAGTGATTGGCATTGGAATGGGCTGCCCAGGGAGGTGGTGGAGTTGCTGTCTCCCTGGAGGTGTTGAACAGAAGCCTGGCTGAGACACTTAGTGCCATGGTCTGGTTGACTGGCTAGGGCTGGGTGCTAGGTTGTACTGGATGATCTTGGAGGTCTCTTCCAACCTGATTGATTCTATGATTCTATGATCCCAGTGGTCCTTTCCAACCACAGTGATTCTTAGTGCTTAGATGTTGTGCTGAGTGATTTGGTTTAGTCAAGGACTTGTCAGTGTGAAACTGGTGATTGGACTCAATGATCTTGAAGGTCTGTGAATGTTACGGATTCTTGTTGACTGGACAGGGCTAGGTGATAAGTTGGACTGGATAATCTTGGAGGTCTCTTCCAACCTGGTTGATTCTATGATTCTATGATAGAAAGTAGGAGGATAGCAATGATGGATAGTCAGTTAAGTTTAAAAAGTAGAGTTACACAACTTACTAAGCTTTATGTAACTTTGAAAACATGTTTTATTTTGCAATAATAATCTCACGTTGTTGTTTTTATCCATGTTAAGTGTAATACAGAGGCCTCAGTAGTTAGAATTATGATCTGTTTGTATTTTATACACTTAAGTTTGTTGATTCACTGCTGTATTTGTCTAAAGAGGAATACTGTCACATTACTGTTATGTAAGAAAAGTAAATGTGCCTTTGCTTTATAGTATTGGTTATAGGTAATTGTGTGTGGAAGAATGGTGATTGGTGATACTGCTATTTAATATGCTGTTGTATATTTAAGGTTTTTTAACATTTATCTTCCTTTTTATGCAGAGATGATATTAAGTCTGTCTGGAATTTAGTTTTATTCAATATTAGTCAATGAAATTGCTCAACATATTTTATATGGCTGTTATGTAACAAAGGAAGTTTAACCAGGGATGTTACTTAGAAGCTATGACTAAAAAGTGCTTTATGATATCTGCAATGCCTTCAGCTTCTGTGTGTCAATCAGAGATTTTTGTCTTCGTTTTTCACGTGTGTTTCTTCTGCTTCATCTTTTTGTTTTTCAAAAGATGTAGTAAAGAGTCTGTATGATGATATTTGTGAATTTATTTAAAGTACAGTAAGTCAGATTAAAAAATACTTCATAATGAATAGGTGGTTAATTTGAGACAATGAATGTTAGGGATTGGAAGGGACCTCAGAAGATCATCTAGGGCAACCCACCTGCCAGAGCAGATCACACAGGAATACATCCAGGCCGATCTTAAATGTCTCTGGAGAGGGAGAGTCCACAACCCCCTTAGGCAGCCTGTCCCAGTGTTCCATCACCCTCACAGGGAAAAAGATTTTCCTCATGTTTACATGGAACTTCCTATGCCTCAGCTTCCATCCATTGCCCCTTGTGCTGTCACTGGGCATCACCGGGAACAGCCTGACTGACTGCATCCTCCTGGCACTCACCCTTTGCATGTTCATAAACACTGATTGAGGTCACCCCTCAGTCTCCTCCTCTCCAAACTAAAGAGCCTCAGCTCCCTCTGTCTCTCCTTGTATGGGAAATATTTTGCTCCCTTAATCATTTTTGTGGCTCTATGCTGGACTCTCTCAAGCAGTTCCCTGTCCTTGAACTGAGGGGCCCAGAACTGGACACAGTATTCCAGATGTGGCCTCACCAGGGCAGAGTAGATGGGGAGGAGAACGTCTCTCAACCTACTAACCACAGCCCTTCTAATATACCCCAGGGTGGCATTGGCCTTCTCAGCCACAAGGGCACATCGCTGGCTCATGGTCAACCTGGCTCACAGGTCTTTTTCCCTTTCACTGCTCTCCAGCATATCAGTCTCCAACTTACACTGCTCCCTGGGGTTGTTCTTTCCCAGGTGCAGGACTCTACACTTGCCCTTGTTGAATTTCATTCCATTTCTCCCTGTCCAACTCTCCAGCCTGTCATAAGCCTCACTGATTGGCAGCACAGCCCTTTAGTGTATCAGCTACTCCATCCAATTTAGTGTCATCAGCAAGCTTGCTGACAGTGATCTCCGTTCATTCACCCAGGTCCTTGAAGGATATATTGAACAGAAATTGTCCAAGTACTAACCACTGAGCGACTCCATTACATACAAGTCTCCAACTAGGCTCCATCCCATTGTCCATAACTCTGCAACTTCTTTCCTTCAAGCAGTTCACACTCTACCTCACTACCTGATCATCCAGACCACACTTCCTCAGTTCAGCTGCAAGGAGGCTGTGGGAGATGGTGTCAGATGCTTAACTGAAATCAAGATAAACCACATCCACTTCTCTACCATCATCAATCCACCTGGTTATGTCCTTGTCAAAGGCCATCAGATTGGTCAAACGTGACTTCCCCTTGGTAAAGCCATGTTGACTGCTCCTAATCACCCTCTTCTCCTTGCTGTGCCTGAAGATGTCACCAAGCATAAGTTGCTCCATTACCTTTTTGGGAATGGAGGTGAGGCTGACAGATCTATAGTTACCTGGGTCGTTCTCCTTACCCTTTTTGACGACTGGAGTGATGTTTGCCTTCCTCCAGTCCCCAGGCACCTCTCCTGTTGTTCTAATTTGAGGTTAACTGCAATTAGATTATAGGCTGTGAAAAGGAAACAGTGGTGATGCCTACTTCACTCAAGGGCCTGCTGAAATGTATACAAACAAGAACACAAATCATAGATAAAACAGTCAGTGTCTCTGGGAGCCTGTGCTTTCTCCCTGGGCTGCTGTCTGTGTAACTAATCCTTCTGCTTTCTAACACCCCTTGCCGACCCTCCAAGCTCACCTTGCACGTAAAGCAAATTCTGGGATAAGGTAGAGGGTTGGAAAGAAGGTGGAAGGGTGGTTGAGAGCCTCTCCTGGGGACTGTGGTTTCTGGGAGGGCTGTTGTGTTTCTGTCTTACTTTTTAACTTGTCTATTTCTGTCTATAGCTGTATATTTACTGTAAATATCTGCTTGTATATTGTGATAAGCTGTAAATATAAAGCTTCATTCCTTCCAGCTTGGCTGGGTCTACTCTGGGTGATTTCATCAGAGTGGGGGGGGCAGGTAATTTCCAAACCATCACACCTATCTGCCATGACTTACCAAAGGTGATGGGGAGTGGTCTGGTGCCATCTTCCACAGCACCTGCAGGTGCATCACATCAGGACCTATGGACTTATGGATGTCCAGATTACTGAACTGTGCCCTAACCCAGTCCTCATCAACCAAGTGGAACTTCTAATAACTCCACCTTCTTTCTGTCCTTTGTCACCAAGGCACCCACTTCTTTCAGCACTGGGCTCACATTGCCTCTAGTGTTAATTTTTCCTGCAGTGTATTTGAAGATGCCCTTTCTGTTGTCCTTGACCTCCTTGCAAGGTTGAAGTCCAAAGAGGCCTTAGCCTTCCTAGTTGCCTCTATACATTATCTGACAGAAGTCATACTCCTCCCAGGTGGCCAGCCCCACTTTCCATGATCTGTAGACTCTCTTCCTCCATTTGAGTTTGATCATCAATTCCCTACTTGACCATGCAGGTCTTCTGGCTCACTTTTCTCAGTTTCCTACGTGTTAGAATACTCTGATCTTGAGCTTGGAAGAAATGGTGCTTGACTATTAACCAACTGTCATGGGCCCCTTTGTCTTTTAGTAGCCTGTCCCATGAGATTTCCCCTAGCAAGTGCTTGAAGAAGCCAAACCTGGCCCCTGCTGAAGTCCAACATTGTGATCTGGCTTGATGTTCTGTTCCTACCATACAAGATCCACCATCTCATGATTGCCACAGGCAAGGCTGCCCTCAGCCTTCCCCACTTCAACCAGGCTGTCCTTTTTAGTGAGTGTCAGGTCCGTTAGTGCTCTCCTAGTTGCCTCATCCACCATTTGCATCAAGAAGTCATCATCAATGCCCTGGAGGAACCTCCTGGGCTGTGTCTGTCTGGCTGAGTAGCCCTTCAAGCAAATATCTGGGTAGTTAAAATCTGCCTTGAGAACCAGGGCCTGTGGTTGCAACTTCAGATGTAGACCTCAAATATACACTGAATTTATTGAGAGCATTTCAGGGGTCATGTGTTTTCCTGATAGTTAATAAGCTTCTCACAGTGTTTGTATCTTTACTAATTAATCTAATGCTTTGTTGGTTTAGGAAGATGCCTGGCATGAGTGTAGCGTTATCTGTTCAAGCACTTTGTGATGAAGAGAGCATAGAGTAGCCTGGATAGGAGGGGTCTAGCCTCACCCCCCTGCAGGGAGCAGAACAGAACACTTTGAAAGTTGCTGCTGATGTTGATGAATAGCAGTAATCTGAAAATGACTGTCAGCTTTCTAGACCATCTAATTGTAAACCTAGCAGGCACAGGACCATATGGTTTTATTCAGGTGCTGTCAGTGCAGTACTAATTCTTTACATTTTCATATCTTTGAGTCTGAAGCTTTTAGCCTTACCAACAACCATTTGAAAGATGTAAGCATGGTGGGAAAGAATGGTAGAAGTTAGTGTAAAGGAATACAACTGCAACAAAGTGCTTGAAGGCTAAGTAACATGATCTTCAGAAGTGCTGAGCATGCCAGCAGTAGTGTATTTACTCCATTTTTTTAATATACCCAAATTAGGTACAGTTTTTAGGGGAACTCTGTTTTTTTTCTAGTCTGCAGGCTCAGTGATTGTTGGGATTTATTTTGTAGCAACATTCTACATGCCATGCATGGAGTCAGCAAGCTGCTCAAAACTGTGGTTCCTGATAGAAAGGAAGGCTTCCGTTGAGGAACTTAGCTTTGGAAAGTTCGTAGAGTGAAACATCCTTCACACTATACAGTGACCCATCTGAAAATGTGTAGTGCATACATTATATATATCTCTGTATCTGTCTCACACAGATATATATACATATATATGATATATTCAGAGGATATTAGGGGTGGAAGGGACCCTGCCAGAGCAGGACCACACAATCTAGCACAGATCACAGAAGAAGGCATCCAGACAGACCTTGAATGTCTCCAGAGAAGGAGACTCCACAACCTCTCTGGGCAGCCTGTGCCAGTGCTCTGTGACACTTACAGTAAAGAAGTTCTCCCTTGTGTTGAGGTGGAACCTCCTGTACTACAACTTACACCCATTTCTCCTTGTCCTATCCCAGGGAGCAGTGAGCAGAGCCTATCCCCCAACTCCTGACCATCCCTCAGGTGTTTATAAACATTTGTTAAATCTTTTTCAGCTTTCTCTTTTCCAGACTAAAAAGTCCAAAGTCCCTCAGCCTCTCCTCATAAGCTATGCCCTCCAGTCCCCTAATCATCCTTGTAGCTCTCTGCTGGACCCTCTCCAGCAGATCCCTGTCCCTCTTAATCAGGGGAGCCCAAAACTGAAGGCAGTATTCAAGATGAGGTCTCAGCAGGGCAGAGTAGAGGGGAAGAAGAACCTCCCTTGATCTGCTGGATACACTCTTCTTAATACACCCCAGGATACCATTGGCCTTCTTGGCCAGCAGGGCACATTGCTGTGCCATGGATGTTCTCCACCAGCACTCTCAGGTCCCTGTCCACAGGGCTGCTTTCCAGCAGATCACCTCCCAGCCTGTACTGGTGCAGTTTATTATTCCTCCCCAGGTGCAGGACTCTGCACTTGCCGTTGTTGAACCTCATTTAGTTCCTCTGTGCCCAGCTCTGTCTGTCCAGGTCTCACTGGATGGCCTCACAGCCTTCAGCTGTATCAGTCAAGCCTCCCAGTTTGGTGTCATCAGCAAACTTACTGAGCAGACTCTGTCTGTCTGTCCCCTCATCAGTGTCATTGATGAAGATGTTGAACAGGACTGGGCCCAGCACTGATCCCTGGGGGCCTCCACAGGTTACAGCTCTCCAGCTGGACTTGGCACCATTGATCACCAGTCTTTGAAGTCTGTCTTGTAACCAGTTCCTAACCCACCTCACTGCCTGCTCTTCCATCCCACACTTCCTGAGCTTGCTCCCTAAAATGTCATGGGAGATGGTGTCAAAAGCCTTGCTAAGGTCAAGGTAGACTACATCCACTGGTCTCCATGAATCTATATTCAATAATGTGATTGTAAGTTATGTTTCTCCCCCTGCTTTTTTCTGTCCATTGGAGCAACTGGTGGCATTTATGATCTGTAGGATGGTGTGGCTGTTTTTGGTGCTGGATATGTGCAAACAAGGTTTTGCATTATTATTTTCCTGTTAACTTTGAAACTGTGTTCTCCGCTAGTGCTCTGTCACAGCACTCCATAAGCAGAAAGATTAAAAATACTCTTTGTTAAAATGCAGTATTGAATTCTTGCATGTTATTGATCCATAAAGGCATTCTCTCTGTTAGGAGATTGCTGCTGAGAGACTGAGAAAAAAAAAATTAAGAAACTGCACTTAGAGACGTCATCATTACAAAGACAGGCGATGTAATTTGAGTTAGCTGGAGCAGTGAAGAATGCCATCACTCTTATCACCAAATATCTTTGCTGATTTTATTAGTCTCTGACAAATGTTACACAGATCATCAGGGTCATTTTGTAGTGAAGCTAGTATATTGTTTTCATATTCTTATAGCAGCAGGAGTACTCTGAATAAAGTGCATGTCTAGTTCCCTGGGGTTCTTGCAGTGCACTAAGGCAACGAGACAGGAAATAAAAGCTGCTGCAAAATGAGACTTTTGCATTTTCCTATTTATGTAGGGCAGAATTTTAGGTTAACAGCTCTAACTTTGGAGGACAGTCACTGTCAGGTGTTAAGCCTTCTTGTCTTTCCAGTCCATGTTAAGAGACCTTATTGCAGTCAGGCACATTCCATGGGCCTTGGGTTATGTGTGTTTGCACAGGGCACTTAGCAGAAAGAAAATTGCTATCAAATGTTGTGGAATCATAGAATCAACCAGGCTGGAAGCGACCTCCAAGATCATCCAGTCCAACCTATCACCCAGCCCTATCCAGTCAACAAGACCATGGCACTAAGTGCCTCATCCAGGCTTTTCTTGAACACCTCCAGGGACGGTGCCTCCACCACCTCCCTGGGCAGCCCATTCCAATGCCAATCACTCTCTCTGTGAAGAACTTCTTCCTAACATCCAGCCTACACTTGCCCCAGCACAACTTGAGACTGTGTCCCCTTGTTCTATTGCTGGTTGCCTGGCAGAAGAGACCAACCCCACCTGGCTACAACCTCCCTTCAAGTAGTTGTAGACACTAATGAGGTCACCCCTGAGCCTCCTCTTCTCCAGGCTAAACACCCCCAGCTCCCTCAGCCTCTCCTCATAGGATTTGTGTTCCAGGCCCCTCACCAGCCTTGTTGCCCTTCTCTGGACACCTTCCAGCACCTCAACATCTCTCTTGAACTGAGGAGTCCAGAACTGGACACAGCACTCAAGGTGTGGCCTGACCAGTGCTGAGTACAGGGGCAGAATAACCTCCCTTGTCCAACTGGCCACACTGTTCCTGATGCAGGCCAGGATGCCATTGGCTCTCTTGGCCACCTGGGCACACTACACCTGGAATCAAGTAGGTAACCTGTAGGAAAAAAATCTCATGATGTTAAAACCAACAGCTGACAAAACGAATGGTTTATCGGTACAGATGAAATTCTAACTTTTCAATACATGGCAACAGTATTTTCCCCTTTCTTCAAAAAACAAAGTCTTTTCTAATTGCACTGCCTTGGGAACATTTACCTAATTAGCTTTTAATGTCACATATACATTTTGGGGACATAACCAAATTTGGTACTCCCCAGCTATACATTTTTGGGGGTGAAACAGTTACTTACTAATACGTATGCCTGTAGTCATTCTGATTGTTGGATGAGAGTCCTAACTGGTGGGTAAGGTTAATTTTTGGTATTGTGAGAGGCTTTTCCACTTCTAGTTTTTATTTGTACTTTTTAAATGATTTGTCATTGTGAAATGGAGAACAATTTGGCATTTTAAGTAACTGAGATGAGTAAAGAAGACTAAAAAATCCAAGCACATCTGCTGGCAGCCATGACTATAGTTGTTACACATTTATGCTCAGACTGTGTTACAGTCGAGGTGGAGTTTTATTCCAATTAATATAGTTTATTATTTTTTATATCAACAGTAATGTTAATCTCACTGCATAACTTAGTTTTCAGTAGGTTCCTCACACAGTCGTGGGAAGTATTACACAGAGGGAAAACAGGCAATCTAGAACACTTAAGATGTAGATAGCAATACAACAAACATTAATTAACTGAAATTGGAAAGAGAACCTTGCAGTTGGTATGCTGCTTACCAACAGAAGGATTGGAGAGGCTCCTTTCTGCTTAAGGCAGAAGGCACATTCATTTAATGACAGAGAGGCTTTTGAATATTTACTCACAAAAATGTATCTCCAGATTCCCTGGGGCTAATTATAATTTCAGACAGTACCTGGATGCTTAAGGGGAGTTCTGTTGGTGTCTTGTTAGCCGTTGAAGACTTCTGGAACTTCCCCCTGGCTAGCAGGATGCTGAGGAGGAGTGTCAGGAATCTCTGACCTGATCCTGGTTCCTCTTGGATGAATCTGCCCTTTCCAGGGCTCCTAGTCTCATCAGAAGACTTCCAGATGTGCAGGCTGACATGATATCTCACAGATGTGCAGATGGACACAATGTCATGCTGCTGGCTAAGCAAACCTGTTGCACGGAGGCACTTATTGCCTATCTCTGGTAAACTGAGGCATGGCAGTTCCAGGTAGCTCAAGCCCAAGGCATCAGGGCTTATTATTGTGTAGCTAAGCTGACTTGGATCTTAGGAGGGAGAGCAATGCAATGGCAGAAAGCATGTTGTGCTTACCTGCTCATCTCCTTTATCAATTCAGTCTGAGACTGATGGATCTTTGGCCACAGAGCTTACCCAATCAAAACGGCAGTTTGCCAAACTTGACTATATTGCTTGTACCCTTTTAGAGCAGAGCACAAGTGTATAAACACATGTGGGTACCCTGTTTACCACTTTGGAAAGAGACATAATGGCACCAAGCCTTTGTCTTCCTTTCCTGTCCTTGCTTCCCCCATCAGCAGAAGGGAGGAAGAACAGGAGACATCTCTGGACAAGCCAAGACATGTTTTAGGTCTGTTTGCCTTCCACAACAGACTACCATGTTGCTATTTCAGCAGGGTGACTGAAGCATGGTTAAAACAGGACTCCAAAATTTTCCTGTCTAAAAATAAGAATATAAGATTATGTAATATGTCTTAGAAGATTTCTGGTAGTAATTGTCCTCAGGTAAGATAATTTTCTGTTGTGTGCTTACCTCCTCTGGTGAAAGATCATAACGTGGCTTTAGTTCTGATAAACTTAGTGTTCTTTTGAAGTCTCTCCTTTGCCTACATTCCATGATTTTGGTTCCTCTTTTCTACATTTGTCTGGTGTATCAGTGAACAGAGTTGAAAAGAACTTTTTAAATATAGCCTTAGTAGATGTGTTGCAGAATTGTGTTCCTTCTCTCTTCTAGGAAAACCTTCTCTCAGAAAATTACAGAGCAGTTTGTCTTTTGCATGATTGCATGTGATTGATGTTTGTGTGTTTTGGTTTAACCTCAGCTGGCAACTAAGTGCTACTCATCTGCTTGTTGATCCTCCCAGTGGGACTGGGAGGAGAATAAAAAATTGGAGTAAAATACAATAATAATAGCAAAATACAATAATAACAGTAATAAAAAGAAATATTAAGAAACAAAGAAAAAGGAAGGAAGGAAGGAAGGAAGGAAGGAAGGAAGGAAGGAAGGAAGGAAGGAAGGAAGGAAGGAAGGAAGAAAGAAAGAAAGAAAGAAAGAAAGAAAGAAAGAAAGAAAGAAAGAAAGAAAGAAAGAAAGAAAGAAAGAAAGAAAGAAAGAAAGAAAGAAAGAAAGAAAGAAAGAAAGAAAGAAAGAAAGAAAGAAAGAAAGAAAGAAAGAAAGAAAAGAAAGAAAGAAAGACATAGAATCAACCAGGTTGGAAGACACCTCCAAGATCATTGAGTCTGAAGGAAATGAAGAGAGGAAGAAGGAAAAGGAAAGGAAAAGGAGAGGAGAGGAGAGGAGAGGAGAGGAGAGGAGAGGAGAGGAGAGGAGAGGAGAGGAGAGGAGAGGAGAGGAGAGGAGAGGAGAGGAGAGGAGAGGAGAGGAGAGGAGAGGAGAGGAGAGGAGAGGAGAGGAGAGGAGAGGAGAGGAGAGGAGAGGAGAGGAGAGGAGAGGAGAGGAGAGGAGAGGAGAGGAGAGGAGAGGAGAGGAGAGGAGAGGAGAGGAGAGGAGAGGAGAGGAGAGGAGAGGAGAGGAGAGGAGAGGAGAGGAGAGGAGAGGAGAGGAGAGGAGAGGAGAGGAGAGGAGAGGAGAGGAGAGGAGAGGAGAGGAGAGGAGAGGAGAGGAGAGGAGAGGAGAGGAGAGGAGAGGAGAGGAGAGGAGGAAAGAAAGAAGGAGAAAACTCTAGAAAAGGCAAATTGAAAATACAGCATTGCACCGTCTATACAATTGTTTGGGTTGGATTAGACCATGAAAGATCATCTAGTTCCAAACTCCCCACACTTCCAGGGGCAGGGACACCTTCCACTGGACAAGGTTGCTTAAGGCTGTGTCGAGCCAGGCCTTTTACACCTCAAGGGAGGAGGCATCCCTGTGGAAACTATTCCGGTATCTCACCACCCTTACTGCAAAGAATTTCTTCTAGTGTCCAGTCTAAATCTGCCCTCCTCAAGCTTCAAGCTATTCGCTATTGTCCTATCATTGCAAGCCCTTGTGAAAAAACCCTTCCTCAGATTTCTTGTAGACTGCCTTCAGGTACTGGAATGCTGCTGTAAGGTCTCCCTTAGCCTTCTCTTCTCCAGGCTGAAAAGGCTCATCTCTTGCAGCCTGTCCCCATAGGAGAGGAGCTTCAGCCCACTGATTATCTCTGTGGCCTTCCTCTGGGCCCTCTCTATCAGATCCATGTCCCTTTTATGCTGCGACCCCCAGAAGTGGGCACATACACCAGGTGGGATCTCATGAGAGCAGAGTAGGGGAGTAAAACCACCTGGGTTGTCCTGCTGTGATGCAGCCCAGGCTACATTTGGTCTTCTGGGCTGGCAGGGCACATCAGCTGCTCCTGTTGAGTTTTTCATCAGCTGGCACGGCCAAGTTCTTCTCCTGCAAGCTGGTTTTGAGGCACTCCTTGCACAGCCTGTCTTAGTGCTTGGGATTGCACTTGGCCTTGTTGAACTTCATGGGGTTGTCATGAGGCCACATCTGAAGCCTGTCTTGGGTCCCTGTGGATGGCATCGCTCCCCTGCAGCGTGTCGGCTGCGCCGCAGAAGTTGGTGTCATGCACAGTCACAGAGGGTGCACTCAGTGCCACTGTGGATATGGCTGACCAAGGTAGCAGCTGCTGAGGGACACCCCTCGCCTCATGTCTGCATTTGGGCATTGAGCTGCTGATGGCAACTCTGAGTGTGGCCATCCAGTCGGTTCCTTACCCAGCGAGCAGCCCCTGCCTTACGTCCATCCTTTTCCGACTGAGAGACCAGGATGTCATTTGGGACAGTGTCAGATGCTTTACACAAGTCAATCGTAAAAGGTCACAGGTTTCATCAGGCATCATTTGCCCTTGGGGAAGCTATATGAATTACTACCAGTCACCTCCATTTTGTTTTTTTCATGTGCTGTAGCAGAGCCTTCAGGAGGATCTGCTCCATGATCTTGCTAGGCAGAGGTGAGGCTGACTCTCCTATAGTTTATGAAGTCTTCTTTTTTTCCCCTTTTGAGGGTGGAGTTACGTTTCCCACATTCCATTCAGCAGTGACTTATCATGTATGGTGGGTCACAGGGGAAGCCAGAACATTTTAGTACTAACCTGCAACCCTGTGTTTTCTCCTCTGGTGTATTTCTATTTGATAACATCTGAGTTAGTAACACAAAGTCTATTGAGTTCATGCATAATGCTGTTCAGTTTCATCCTGCTTTCTTTAGTCTTGCAAATCACCCAGTTCTTCATGAGCAGGTGTTTTAGTCTCATCTGTGCTGTGATACTTCCAACCCCACTAGTGAGATTCATTGCATTCTGCTTTTTGGGGATCACATATTCTTCTTACTAAAATTACTGAATACTTTTCAAGACTTACTTTACAAACTGTGCTTGTAACTGATCACCCTACTCAGCTCAATTATTCTCCTTTCAATCTGGTTCGTTGCTGCCTTTCTGTTAGCCATTTTCTTTTGCCTTTTTCTAATTCTTATATTGATCTGTGCCTTCCTCAGTTTAATAACTTATTTTGTGGTATTCTCTGAGGGCCATTACTCATACAAACTGTTGTTGCAATGCTTTCTTCATCCAAGCAAACTCCCTAGGCAGTTGTAAAACACAGAGATGGTAACTCTGAGACCTCACTGTTCTCTACAACTACCTGAAAGGCAGTGGTAGTAGGGTAGGGGTCAGTCTCTTCTCCTTAGTACCAGCTGATAGGATGAGAAGAAATGTCCTGAATCTATGCCAGGGAAGGTTTAAATTGGATATTATGAAAAAACATGTTAAGGACACTCTGACAGGCATTGGAATAAGTTGTCCAGGGAGGTGGTGGAATTGCTGTCTCTGGAGGTGTTAAAAATCATGTAGACAAGGCTCTTCAGGACAGGCTCTTACTGGCCGCCCTGGTCTTACTTTGAAGATTGGACTTGATGATTTTAAAGGTCTCTTGCAACTGAAACAGTTCTGTGATTTTGTGACAGCAGCCAACCTGAGGCAAACGTGTGGTTCAGGTTTTTCATTTAACTCTGCATCCTTTTTTCTCTCCTTAAGATATATTCTGGTAGTTGGATAATTTATATTAGGTTGGTCAGTAGAAGTGAAATTGAGTTAATGAGCTTGCAGGGCCAAACTGTGGTTCTGAAAGTTTTGTTTCAAGGTAATGAGACTTAAGACAGATAAAGATCCAACTACTGCATGATAAAGGAACAAGCTAGGAGATGACCTTTATGATTATCCAACTGCTCATTCTTTTTATTTTGCCTGAAGAAGGAGGTTGCTAAGGAGAGGCTGAAGATGCCTTAAACCCTCATTCATTTTCTTCTTGTTCTGCAGATCTACAGGGATGTGCGATAGAGTTTGAGGATGGGGAAAGAGAAGAAACAAAAACAATTGCTGGCATCTTTTCAGATAGTACATTCAGAATATAAATAACACCCTTTTTTGTTGTTTTTTTGGTGGTGTTGAGAGAGAACTGTCTCTGTCTTGCCCACCACCCTTGGAAAAGATTACAAAAAGAAAGGAATTGCTGATGGAATACAACTGGAGTTCATTAAAGAGTGTATTTGGACATTATTGACAACTTTGAAGCTGACCTAATGGATTGCTTTGCCAGAAGCTGGAGATGTTGAAGATGCATTGATTATGCAGAGCACTTGATATTGTAGAGTTTGCTGTTTTCAGCAACACTGCAGCCGATTTGTGAGGGAATTCATCAAAAGATGTAGGAGGCTGGTGATAGTTTGTGTGTTTTTCAGTAAAGGTAGTGGCTCATCTTCCCTTATCAACTTGTATAGCTTGCTTTACACATCTGGCATTAAGAACAAAACCCCAAAATTACTTCTAAACAAAAATTGCTTCTAATTGTTGTAGTTCCCTGTAGGGAAGGGTGGGGTAAAAAGGTGGAGTGGCTTATGTTACCAAATATTAGAAAGATCAGGGGGGAGAAAAGAAATCTTGACTAAAATGCATAGAACTATCAAAACTTTTTACTATTTTTGAATGTGTCTATTCAGGATTTGAGGTATTGGTTTGAAGTGTTCTTCTGGGTTTTCCTTTAGATTCTTGCTGTCTAAACCCTTTGACTCTCTTCAACAGAAGTGTTTGTGATAATACCATGCACTGGTTTATCTGGAATAGAGTTACCTTTCTTCATAGGAGTTTGTACTGAGCTATTTTGGATTTCTTTGTTGGAAACTGTTAATAGCAAAGAAATCTTTCAGTTCTTGCTGAGCTAAGAGCTTTTCTGTTCCTCACATCAACCCACCAGTGGGCAGGCTGGGGTTACAAAGGAAGGTGGAAAGGGACACAGCTGGGACAGCTGATCCCAAGGAGATTATTCCATGGAGTGATTTGGATCAATCATCCAAAGGGATATTCCATACCATATGGATACCTCCTTGTGGTCCCCTCCAACCCTGGCTGATTCTATGATTGTGTGAAATGTACAGAGATATGCTTTTCAAAGTTTCAGTTGTTCTCTTGGGCATCTTCACACATTGATTTGTAAATTGTATAAGTACATTCTCTTGTTGCTAGGATTAGATGTGGTTTTAGACATAAAGAATAGTGTGAAGGATTTGACTGGGAAGGTCACTTCTGGTTTCAGTACCTGAGAGGCAAATATTTGGAATTTCCTCACTATTGGATAGCAGCTTATTGGATAATGAGTTTTTCAGATGCTTATTTGAGGTGTTAACCTTTTCAAGGCCTTTCTGTAGCACTTAACCACTGCCCCAGCCCTTTTCCTTTAAACACTGTTCAATGTCCTGGTAAGATCTGACACTAAGAAGCAACCACTACTGGCTTTTCCACTTTGCCTTGACTCTCCCAAAAATGCAAGGTGCTTATTTGCATACAATTATTTATGAACAGTTTTCTGTGATGGTTTGGGCTCTTACCCACCCCCCCACACTTTTGGAATTGCCCCAGCTAACTCAGAAGGCCTCCAGGAATATAAATGAAGCTATTTATTTTACAGCAGCAAATATACAAGCAGCTATTTACAATATATACAGTTATATACAGGAATAGACAAGTTAAAAGTAATGCAGAAACACAACTCCTCTCCCAGAAACCTGAGTCCACAGGAGGGGCTCTCAAACCACCCCAATACCTCCCCTTGCCCTCTCAACCTTACCTCAAATCCTGAGAAAGGAATAAAGGTGCAGCCGAGAGTTTAAGAAGGAAGGTTAGTGGCAGTGAGGTTAAGGAGATGTGGCTTGGTCTGAAGCTCAAGGCAGAGTGCAAGACAAAATGGAGAATGTTATCTAATGTTTTCCTTCTTCTTCCCAGAACTCTCAGCGAGACTGATGAGGGAAGGAGACACAACCATGTTTACCTTCTCACAGCCTGTTATCTAGTTCTCTTCACCAAAACATTCTAGCCTGCTTCAAACTATCACATTTTCTTAAAAGATTATTTACACAAATTTTCAAGAAACAGCAATGTCTACCTGTAGAATGAAGCTAGACTTTCCCACTGAGGAGTGGCTGAAGGAGCTGGGGTTGTTTAGCCTGGAGAAGATGAGGCTCAAGGGTGACCTCATTGCTGTCTACAACTCCCTCCTGGGAGGCTGTAGCCAGGTGGGGTTGGTCTCTTCTGACAGGCAACCAGCAACAGAAGAAGGAGACACAGTCTCAAGTTGTGCCAGGGGAGGTCTAGGCTGGATGTTAGGAGGAAGTTGTTGGCAGAGAGAGTGATTGGCATTGGAATGGGCTGCCCAGGGAGGTGGTGGAGTTGCCATTCCTGGAGGTGTTGAAAAGCCTGGATGAGGCACTTAGTGCCATGGTCTGGTTGATTGGCCAGGGCTGGGTGCTAGGTTGGGCTGGATGATCTTGGAAGTCTCTTCCAACCTGCTTGATTCTGTGATTCTTTTCTATGGTTCTATGTGGTATCACACTTGACACAAAACTGGTAGGGGAAAAGGAGAATGGCCAAGTTGCCATTGCTTGAGCACTGTCTGGGCATTGGGAGTTTGCTGGTGAGCAGTTAGGGGTTTTTTTACATCACTCTTTCCTGACTTGTGTTTCTTTTTATTCTTGTCTTCTTGCCTCCTACATGAATTACTAAAATTGTTTTTAATCTTAGCCCATGCATTTTCTCAGATATACCCTTCTGACTTTATCTTACTGAGTGAGAGGGGGGAGTGAGTGTGTGGCTGTGTGATGCTTAGTTACCTGCTGAGGTTAAACGAAGGCAAACTGACAATGACTTAAGCAAAGTTGAAGAACTTGCAGACTTTTTCCCCTATTTATTGCTTCCTTGTTTCTTGCTTTTGTTCTGTTTTTTTTTTCCCTTCCCTACTTTGTGATGGCCTGGTAAGCATTGTGCTCTTTATTTTCTGAATGTGCTGAGCTCTGGAAAGAGTAAACAGGTACTTCTCTTTCATATCTTTCCTCTCTGTAAAATCAAATTACTTGAGCACCTTCTTGTTCTGCTTCTGCCATTATCAAGCTGTATGCAGGGCCTGTGAGCTATCAGGTTGTGGATCTTTCTGGTTCTCATGTTTCAGCCTCTCTGCATGTAGATTTGGTTCTTCTCTAGGCTTAATGAGGACTGCAGTATGCCTCCAACCGTAACAAATATAGCAGACCCACTTACATTTCTCGTCAGTGAGATGCTGTTCTTGAATGCATGTATGCAGTGACAGTTTGGAATGATCTGAAACAGGTCTGTTGTATGCTTTTACACTCCTAAGCATAAAAAAAAATCAAGTCTAACTCATTACATTTACATCTTATCACCTATTTGCTTTTAATACCTTTTGTTATGTCTTACTCATAATTTTCTGGGCCTTGATATGGGAGAGAAAAAGATATTTGATTTTTAGTTGCTGTATATCTGTGCGCTTCTCTCGGAGCTTTAGGTTCCCACTGCTTCAATTTCTGGTGTGCCAGTGAGGGCCATTATGAGGTGAATGGTGCCACATCCAGCTGGAGGCCAGTTACTAGTGGTGTCCCTCAGGGATCAGTGCTGGGCCCCATCCTCTTTAACATCTTCATAGATGACCTGGATGAGGGCATGGAGTCAGTCATCAGCAAGTGTGCAGATGACACCAAGCTGGGGGCAGATGTGGCTGGGTTGGAGGGCAGAAGGGCTCTGCAGCAGGACCTTGACCGCCTGGACAGATGGGCAGAGTCCAATGGGATGGGGTTCAATAGCTCCAAGTGCAGGGTGCTGCACTTTGGCCACAGCAACCCCATGCAGAGATACAGGCTGGGGTCGGAGTGGCTGAGAGCAGTAGTAGCTGGCCAATGTGATTCCCATACACAAGAAGGGTCGTAAGGAGGAGCCAGAAAACTACAGACCTGTGAGCCTGACCTCAGTGCCAGGCAAGGTCATGGAACAGGTCATCTTGGGTGCCATCACAAAGCACCTACAGGATAGCCAAGGGATCAGGCCCAGCCAGCATGGGTTTAGGAAGGGCAGGTCCTGTCTTACCAACCTGATCTCCTTTTATGATCAGGTTACCTGCCTGGTGAATGTGGGGAAGGCTGTGGATGTAGTCTGCCTGGACTTCAGCAAAGCCTTTGACACTGTCTGCCACAAGAAGCTCCTAGCCAAGCTGGCAGCTCATGGCTTGGACAGATTCACTCTGTGTTGGATCAAGAACTGGCTGGATGGCAGAGCCCAGAGAGTGGTGGTGAATGGTGCCACATCCAGTTGGCAGCCAGTCACAAGTGGTGTTCCCCAAGGATCAGTGCTGGGCCCAGTCCTGTTCAATATCTTTATTGATGATCTGGACGAGGGCATTGAGTCCAGCATCAGTAAGTTTGCAGATGACACCAAGCTAGGAGCAGGTGTGGAGCTGTTGGAAGGTAGGAGAGCTCTGCAGAGGGACCTGGGCAGGCTGGGTGGGTGGGCAGAGGCCAATGGGATGAGATTGAACAAGGCCAAGTGCAGGGTTCTGCACTTTGGCCACAATAACCCCAAGCAGCACTACAGGCTGGGGACTGAGTGGCTGGAGAGCAGCCAGGAGGAAAGGGACCTGGGGGTACTGATAGATAGTAGCTGAAGATGAGCCAGCAGTGTGCCCAGGGGGCCAGGAGAGCCAATGGCATCCTGGCCTGCGTCAGGAACAGTGTGGCCAGTAGGACAAGGGAGGTTATTCTGCCCCTGTACTCAGCACTGGTCAGGCCACACCTTGAGTGCTGTGTCCAGTTCTGGGCCCCTCAATTCAAGAAAGATGTTGAGGTGCTGGAACATGTCCAGAGAAGGGCAACAAAGCTGGTGAGGGGCCTGGAGCACAAATCCTATGAGGAGAGGTTGAGGGAGCTGGGGGCCTGTTTAGCCTGGAGAAGAGGAGGCTCAGGGGTGATCTTATTACTGTCTACAACTACCTGAAGGGGCATTGTAGCCAGGTGGGGGGTGGCCTCTTCTCCCAGGCAACCAGCAATAGAACAAGGGGACACAGTCTCAAGTTGTGCCAGGGTAGGTATAGGCTGGATTTTAGGAAGAAGTTCTTCACAGAGAGAGTGATTTCCCATTGGGATGGGCTGCCCAGGGAGGTGGTGGAGGCACCGTCCCTGGGGGTGTTCAAGAAAAGCCTGGATGAGGCACTTAGTGCCATGGTCTGGTTGACTGGCTGGGGCTGGGTGATCGGTTGGACTCGGTGATCTTGGAGGTCTCTTCCAACCTGGTTGATTCTATGATTCTATGATTCTAGCAGCCAGCACCAGAACAAGAGGACACAGCCTCAGGCTGCGCCAGGGGAGATTTAGGCTGGAGGTGAGGAGAAAGTTCTTCCCTGAGAGAGTCATTGGACACTGGAATGGGCTGCCCGGGGAGGTGGTGGAGTCGCCGTCCCTGGAGCTGTTCAAGGCAGGACTGGACGTGGCACTTGGTGCCATGGTCTGGCCTTGAGCTCTGTGGTAAAGGGTTGGACTTGATGATCTGTGAGGTCTCTTCCAACCTTGATGATACTGTGATACTGTGATACTGTGATTTCCTATTTCAGTCTCTGGCTATGTAAATGTAAAATTATTTGATCCAGATAGCAGAAAGGGCAGTGGCTATCATTAATATATTCAAGTGCATCTCTATTTCATTTGTGCTTATTGCAGTATATTCTCAGGTTCTTTTGCCGATTGCATCCAGAGGACCTCTTCAGACATGACTCTGATAGATCAGTATTTGTGATCTAAATGGTACAAACCAAGTAGACTACAGTACAGATGGTTTTCTATCCTAGTAGCAATAACCCACGTTTCAAAATGGAAAATACCAAGTCTGGTTTAAATAGTATGAGAACAAATAAAAAAAAATCAGTTCTGTTTCCACAGGCTAATTTGTGCAAAGATCTGTTAAAAAGTAATAATAAAACAACCCAAAGAAACAAGTTTCTGATTAAGAACTTGGGTAGATTATGTGTTGCCAGGTGTAAGTATCTTTTCTTTAAAGCTCTTTAGAAGTTATTAGTTTTCCTTCCTCTTGTTGTTATGGTAAAGTAAAAGGTTTGGGATTTTTGTTGAGTTTGGTGTTCAACTTGAGTTTTTTAGGGCAAGTATTAAAAAGAAGTGTGGCTTGGTTTCTATTTTGGCATTATCAACTTTTTGTCACAGGATTTAATAGTGTACTATTTGTAGATAAACAAATTAAAATGTATAAGGAATAAAGCATGGCATTTGCTGAACTTCCATCTGAGAGTCTTCTGGGCTAGAGGTGATTGCTAAGATCTATATAGCAGGTTTGTGCTGAAGTGCATGGAATAATGTGTGTATGTATCCTATGTGATACCTATTTCTTATTTTAACTTTTCCTGAACCCAGCTCTGTTATTTGAGCCTGGATCGTTGCATAAATGGATATTAAAACTCTGTTTCTGCTGGGTTTATTTTTTTCATCATTGCAGTGTTTGAAGGCTTTTCCTACTAGTTACTGCTGATATCAAACTGTGATTGTAATGAAGTAGTCAATCACAGTAGTGAATGCTGAAGATTGCCATTTTAATGATGAGTTTTCCTGCAGCTTTTCATTGTAGGCCAGTACCATTTGTGTAATAACTCTCACAGGATGTCGCATGTTTACTTCTTACCATTGCATTTCTTTAGAACTCTGTACAAATTTGTAAATGTAAGGACAGGACTGCTGTGAAGACAATCATGATGTCCAGCCTCTGATGGTAGCATCTTTGCTGAACAGCCACATGTTAGCTTATTGTAGTGCTGAGTATTTCAGAAAGCAGGAAAACAAATGTATTTCTTGCAAAACATAGAGGATGTGATTTAATACAGATCTCTGTATGTCTTTTCCTTGTATCTGGTGCATGGCAGAGTTTAACTACTTCATGATATTGCTTTAGATTGATAGAGTGTGTTGGTTGGTGTGCTAGTTGATCAGATTGCTGTAACTGGTTTATTTTAAATTAACCAGTGCATGCAGTTCACTAGGGAAACAGTTACAAAGTTAAACATTTCTTCTTGTTGTTTGTAATCACCAAGTGTTTCTTTTAACAGTAGTCCTGTTGTGTAAAGAGTGTTTATAAATTAAACTAAACTTGCTTAAATTTCTGTGTAGCATCTTTCACACTTGGGACTCGTAAGCTCATGCTGCACTTCATAAGTTCATCTGAACTTGTAGTTCTGAATACAAGTGCTTTGAAAAAGATGTCTGCTCCACTTAGGACTTGGATTCTGGCTTTACCTGAGTTTTGTAGGTTAGAATAGTGTGATGGATACCCCCTCTGCCTTTCCCCCCTCTCCCTCTTATGAAATCACCCAGACTAGACTCAGTCATGCTGGAAATTAGAATGAAGCTTTATATTTACAGCTTAGCACAATATACAAGCAGGTATTTACAATATCTACAGCTATAGACAGAAATATACAAGTTAAAGAGGTAATACAGAAACCAGAGTCCCCAGGAGGGGCTCCCAACCACCCTTCCACCTCCTTTCCACCCTTCTACCTTATCCCAGACTTTGCCTTGCTTTCAAGGTGGATTTGGAGAATTTTCCCAGGGGTTTAGGAAGGAGAAGTATTAGTTACACAGACAGCAGGTTAGAGAGAGAAGGAAGGCAGCCAGAGCCAGAGAGGGCAACTCTGTTATCTGTGTTTATGTTCTTGTTTTTATACATCTCATCAAGCCTATGAGTGCAGTAGACATCACCATTGTTTCCTTCTTGTAGCCTATAATCTAATTCTTCTCACTAAAATATCCCAGCTAGGCTCAAAATAGCACAAATAGTATGTAATATTAGACTGAGCATAACTACTGAGTACCTAATATCCTTTGCTGTTAGCTAGCAATAAAAATACAGTACCTTGTCCATTAATCTGTATCACAAGAGTGAGTTTTTTTCCTCCACATACATATAATTTATCTTTGTTGCTTTTAAAAAGGACATATCACAGGGAGAGTGTAGTTTCTTTTCAACATCTTACAATATTGGAAGAAAATCTGTGAGGCTGATTAACATTTTCACTGTCCTTCCTAAGGGGTGCATTAAAATAAATTCAACCAGTAATCTTTTTTGTACCCGAAATTTGAGTGACATTCTGTGTGCTGTATTCCTGTTTGTTTTACACGTAATGGCATATATTGCATAATAAGTGTGTTGCCTAAGAAGACCAAAATGTAAATTTGTTTGAGAAAAACAAATTCTCAAAGTGAAGAACTTCATTTGTAACGAAGTTCTTCTGGTGTTGATGACTGATTATTTAAAAGTTAGGCTGACATTCCTCAGGAAAAGGATTTGACAGAATTATGCTAATACTGCCTACCTTAAGATAAGAATGCACTACAATAACTGGTTCCAGGGGTACCTTGTCAAGGATGAAAGGTTGGAGATTCCTAAAACACCAGCCCTCCATCCTTGCAGATTTACATTGGTAAGGTCAGCAAAGTCCTCCAGAATTGGTGTCCTAATGCTGAACTTGCCTTACTATAGTAGCATTGTAATATGAGAACAACACTGCCTAGCTAGAGAAACCCCCTAACCAAATAATCTTATCTCCTGAGTGTGTGTAGTGAATTTAAAGATAGCTGTATCTTTAAGATGAAGATAGTTAGTAGGTGTTGACACGAGACATAGCTATTACAATTTACTGTATAAATACCTGTCACAAGTTTCAGCTGGTATGCTAGCTTTGTGGAATTATCACTGTGCTATGCACACAACTGGGATATGCCAAATAACTCTCTGCATTGTCCTTTCACACACTTAGAGCTGTAATGTCCCAGTGATTTGGGTTTTTTTGTTGGAGTTTTGCTGTACAGTGATGTGTTTATGTACTAGATACAAAGTCACATAATATTTTTCAGTAACATACCTTCTTCCTTTTCTCCTTGTGAAGTAAAGATGTTGCAGTATAGAAGAGGAAGCTCACATCATGACCTGTGCAGTTGTGATTGTAGTTCTTCTGCTGTCTTCATGTTAACTTGTATTTATTGCAATATGTATGAATTTCTCTCATTTTATTTCTTCTGTTTCCTATGTGACATGCGACTCCTTTAGTCAGTTAAGGAGCCTGTGCTTCATGTTGAAGAGCATAATTTGCAGCTTAAGGCTTTTTGCTCTCCCTGTGCAATGCACATATTTATTCCATTATTTATGATGTAAGGTGACCACATGCTTCAAACAGAATCCACATCATTGAAATCAGTCACCTGCATGAAATTATTTTAGTGGCTTAGACAGATAAAGTTTTTGCACCTGTGACCCATACTGGGAAAATAGAGGAAATCTTGTTTTTCTGCTTTTGTGAAAGAGGAGGAGGAGGTGATGGAAATGTGGACTGGATGATCAGGTGTGACCTCATCGCTGTCTACGGCTACCTGAAGGGAGGCTGTAGCCAGGTGGGGGTTGGTCTCTTTTGCCAGGTAACCAGCAAAAGAACAAGGGGACACAGTCTCAAGTTGTGCTGGGGGAGGTCTAGGCTGGATGTTAGGAGGAAGTTGTTGCTAGAGAGTGAGTGATTGGCATTGGAATGGGCTGCCCAGGGAGGTGGTGGAGGCACTGTCCCTGGAGGTGTTCAGGCAAAGCCTGGATGAGGCACTTGGTGCCATGGTCTAGTTGACTGGCTAGGGCTGGGTGCTAGGTTGTACTGGATGATGTTGGAGGTCTATTCCAACCTGGTTGATTCTATGATTCTGTGATTCTATGATCCCGGTGGTCCTTTCCAACCACAGTGATTCCTAGTGCTTAGATGTTGTGCTGAGTGATTTGGTTTAGTCAAGGACTCGTCAGTGTGAAACTAGTGATTGGACTCAATAATCTTGAAGGTCTCTTCCAATCTAAAAAATTCTGTGATTCTGTAAGCAGTGTGTATGGAGTGCCACAGGGTGGAATTGTCTTGATGGTGGGTTGCAAGAAAGGTTTTGATATTTCTGCCCACTTTTAGTTTCTGCAACAGCAAGAAGTATTTGCTGGTGGTATCAGCTTCATAATGTCATACTGTATATCAGTTGTGCAATTTTACATGTAGTAGGTGCATGCACATATTTTAGTATCTTTACTGCTTTTGTGGTATTGAAAGTACTGAATGGATAAGTCACATTAACTTTTCAACTGCTGTAAGAGTTTTTCTGCTTGTTAAGATTAGATGGTACCTCAGAAACTTTAAGAAAATACTTGAACAGGAATTACTTAGTACAAGTAGAAAGTTAATGTTTAGGGTCTGATTTTTTAAGAGAAAATGTTCACGTTATTCTAAAAGATAACCTTTACAGTCACATTTACAGACTCTTAAAATATGATGACAAGGGATATATCCTATTTTTCTTACTACTATTTCTGGATAATTTTATAAACATGTGTAAATACTAGATACTTGCTGTCTTTGTGTACTTATAAACCTTCTAGGTTATGATGCCTGTGTTAGCACTGTTGTGTGTATTGATGCAATGTAAGTCTTGAAAGCAAGTACTGCTGGTTGTGTTGCATACTAGGACTGTGCTTACATGTTGGCAAGATGAAGGGATTTAATTGATTAGATGCAACACTTCTTTATCAGTGTTTTGTCTTGCTTCAGTTTATCAGTTTATTTCATTGAGGAAAATTCTTTAGACACAGAGTAGCTGGAGAATAGCCAGGGAGAAAGGGACCTGGGGGTACTGCTGGATAGTAGGCTGAAGATAAGCCAGCAGTGTGCCCAGGTGGCCAAGAGAGCCAATGGCATCCTGGCCTGCATCAGGAACAGTGTGGCCAGTAGGACAAGGGAGGTTATTCTGCCCCTATACTCAGCACTGGTCAGGCCACACCTTGAGTGCTGTGTCCAGTTCTGGGCTCCTCAGTTCAAGAGAGATGTCGAGGTGCTGGAAGGTGTCCAGAGAAGGGCAACAAAGCTGGTGAGGGGCCTGGAACACAAACCCTATGGGGAGAGGCTGAGGGAGCTGGGGTTGTTTATTCTGGAGAAGAGGAGGCTCAGGGCACAGCTCATTGTTATCTACAACTACCTGAAGGGAGGTTGTAGCCAGGTGGGGTTGGTCTCTTCTCCCAGACAACCACCAGTAGAAGAAGGGGACACAGTCTCAAGCTGTGCTGGGGGAGGTCTAGGCTGGATGTTAGGAGGAAGTTGTCAGAGAGAGTGATTGGCATTGGAATGGGCTGCCCAGGGAGGTGGTGGAGTCACCATCCCTGGAGGTGTTCAAGAGAAGACTGGATAGTGATATGGTCTGGTTGACTGGATAGAGCTGGGTGCTAGGTTGGAGTGGATGATGTTGGAGGTTTCTTCCAACCTGGTTGATTCTATGATTCTATGATTCTATTATGTGAAGAATCTGGCAAACATTGGTCCCTATCGCACATTACACTGACACACATCCTAAGTTTTGGTAGGTGAGTTAACAGTACATCCATACTGCTCTGTTGCTTTGTTAACATTCAACAGCTTTAATATGTGATGTGTCAGAAACAAGTATTTCTGAGTTGGCATGTCCTTTCTAATTGGTAATACAAAGAGAAGTGCCATTGTGTGTCTGCAAATAACTGTGTGTGTGTTTATATGTATATAAGTATAATTTTTCTGAAGTTTTAATCAGTATCAAGTTACATATACCTGTTGTTCGATAAAAGATGCAGAGTTTTGTTCTGGAATCAGTGTTCTGGCAATGCAGAATAAATATCTTTTCACAGAATCACAGAATTAACCAGGCTGGAAAAAAACTCTGAAGATCATCAAGTCCAACCTATCACCTAACCCTTCTAATTAATTAAACCATGGAACTAAGTGCTTCATTCAGTCTCCTTTTAAACACCTGCAGGGATGGTGACTCCACCACCTCCCTGGGCAGCCCATTCCAGTGGCAAATCACTCTTTCTGTGAAGAACTTCCTCCTAATATCCAGCCTAAGGGCAATGTTTTATAAGCTGAAGAATTGTTCTGTGATTCTGTTTGAGTTTTCCAACAAATTAGGGTGTGCTTATAGCCTTGATCAGTATAAGTACCTTCATTCTGCACTTTATCAAATTGTAAGTTAATGGAGTCAGATATAATTTATATTGAGATTTGTTTTCTAATCAAGACATTTACACCAATTTGAAGGTAGCAGTTGTTTATAGTTATTATTTCAGACTTAGAGTATTCCAGATTTGCTGTTTTGTTTACTATTAGTTAATGCAGTGCATAAGTCAGATCAAAATAAGAAGGTGGTTTTGTCATCCATCAGTAATGATAATAGAATAAGACCAATCAGTGCTACTCTCTGCTACAAAAACGGAAGGAGTACTTTGTACTGCCCTTAGTTGAGCTATTTGGAGTTCTGTATCCAAAAATTATTAGGTGAATTATGAAGATTTTTGTACAAACTTGCGCTATCACCAAGAAAAAAAAAGGAAAACTGCTCTTTAGAGCTGGTTCTTCAATCCTCTTAAAAATGAGGGAGAAACATTAAACCCAAATGCATTTTAAAAATATTCCTCCTTTAAGCTGGATATTCAACTTAGTATATTGCAAAGGTTTTTGATTTTTTTTCTTTATACTTAACAGTATTTTAAAGTAATTGATGAGACCAGCTGGTCAAATGCTCCTTTCAAATCTTTACCTTACTCTTTACACTCTTACCTATCTTTTCTCTGATATTGTGGGCATACTGCTAACTCTTGAACTATGTGTTAAATATGAATGGAGAAAAACAGTAATGCAATCCTCTTCATTCTTTTCCTCCTCTCAAATGGGAGGGTGAAGTAGCGCTGTATTGTACAGAGCCTCATCAAGAAAGTTCGTTCTTAAGAGGTCTGTGGTACCCAGGGGTGCAGAAGGCAGAAACTCCAGGCAGATGTCATGTTCTTATCTCAAAAAGAGTCAACCACAGAGTTAGTGCACACAGACAGAAAAGGAAGTGAGTGCATGAGGAGTACAGCCAGACCCAGTTCTGTATTATAGTGCATTAGAGGCAGCTAAGCCCTTCTCTGAAGACCTGCTTGAATTACTGTTGTATAGTCATGTGCTGTGAATTGTTGATTCTGAAGGTCATATTGTAAGGTCCACCTTACCATACAGGCTGTGTTTCTGTGTTCCATGGTTACATTTCCTCTTAAATGGTGAGACATAATTCAAGAAACAGGTTTATGAAATAAATGAACATTTTAAAGTAAAAGTAGATCTTAAAATGCTGTGGAAGAATTTTTTGTTTCATTTCCTTGCTTGTAAAAAAAGTCAGTTAAATTGGTGGACTAATTCGTGCCATTCAATTAGTGACATAATGTTTGCTGCTGTTACTAAGAGTCAGTGTTCTGCTTTAAGAGTGTGCAGGGGATTTTTTTGTATAAATACCTTTAAAAAAAATGAACAGAAGCCAATCAAAGCTTATTAAATCCATACTGTAAAAAGATAGGTCTAGTCTAAACTTAAAAAAAAAAAAAGTATTAAAAACGGGAGATCAGGATGAGACATTTAGTGCCATGGTGTGGTTGACTGGCTAGGGCTGGGTGCTAGGTTAGAGTGGATGATCTTGGAGGTCTCTTCCAACCTGGTTGATTCTATGATTCTATGAGGCACTTAGTGCCATGGTGTGGTTGACTGGCTAGGGCTGGGTGCTAGGTTAGAGTGGATGATCTTGGAGGTCTCTTCCAACCTGGTTGATTCTATGATTCTATGAGGCACTTAGTGCCATGGTGTGGTTGACTGGCTAGGGCTGGGTGCTAGGTTGGAGTGGATGATGTTGGAGGTCTCTTCCAACCTGGTTGATTCTATGATTCTATGAGGCACTTATTGCCATGGTGTGGTTGACTGGCTAGGGCTGGGTGCTAGGTTGGACTGGTTGATCTTGGAGGTCTCTTCCAACCTAGTTGATTGTGTGATTCTATCATTCTATGATTTCCTTTTTGTTATTGTTTCCTTCAAAGATGAAAGAATATAATTAAGCTTTTCTATTTTGAGTGCTTATAGTAGCTACTGTACAACTTAAATCTCTGCTTACTACAGGAAGTTAAATATGACAACTGTTGAATTTATTTTATGGTTAAGAAAATAGTTAAATTTATCCATATATGTGAATGAATATGAAAAATTGTAGCTTATCCAGTGACTGTTAAGACAAGCCTTTGCTTTCTGCTGTTCACTGGTGTGATTTGGATGTCATGAAAAATCGAACATGGTGACAGATTATCCATCTCTTATTTTTGTTCTTGTTCTGTAATTACTATGTGAAGTTGTGAATTAAGTGCATCCTTGCCAGTAACAATTAATGTGTCTTAGCTTCTGTGATAAATATAATTCAACCTGATGCTTGTGGAAAACAGAGAATGTGTCAGTTACTGAATGGGAAAGTATTTCCCAGATTGTGTTTAAATAACCTTTCAGATAGAAACTTCATCTTTTCACCTATCCTGCACTTCTGTTTTCTCAGAATGGGAGAGCAAAAGAGCTCTTCATCAGAATTTTTGTGTGATTATAAGATATATTTGTGCTACATTCTCATTTAGTATAAAGAGTTGATTCTATGTTCATGGTAAAGTATATTTCTAATAAGTGATATTACTAAAACAAGGGCAATTAGGATGCTAATGTGTGCTCTGGCATGTTTGGTGCAACCTTAGGATTAAAATTGTACTTTGAATATTACAACCTCCTATAGAAATGATTTTAAAACTGACCTTTGTATTTGAATTCAGAAGTGCTTAAATTGAAACAATTTGATTGTGATTCCTTACTTGTTGGACTGAGGAGATACCGGTCATCTTAAATATTTCTAAGTGTATGTTTTAGTTTGATAGTGGAACACTTTTTAGTTTCATAGTGGAAAATTTACTAGTTTTTAACATCTAGTTTAATATCATGATCTCTGTTTGACTCACTTAAAAAGTAATCAAAAAGGTGTTTGTCAAAACAAGAGACAATGTCATTTTCCACTGTGTGGCAGCAAGGGATTATCTGACCATAATTTTCTGCAACGACTAGCCTTTAGTTCCTTCTTCACCCTTTGAGGAAGGATGCAAAAACACAACAACTTCTATGTTGTACCACAGCAAACGTTTGCTACATTTCAGTACAGTATTAGCAATGCAAATTTAGCTAAGGAGGAAGAACCTGTGTAGATAAACCCTTCTAGTCAGACAGTTTCTCTCAAAGCTATTTAGTTGTTGTGTTGATATATTTTGTTAATTTTATTTAATCACATTTAATGTCTGTCTTTCTGGTAGAACAGTGGTACCTTGGCTGCTTTAGTTTAGAGTAGATAAGAGATTTCTCTGTATGATTTCTCTATGTTTGACATTGTTTTATTTCTTTGTGTATTACATCAAATTGAGCTTACCTTTGAACTGATATGTATTTTATGTGGAAAAACATTACACATTAAGCTAATTTACATTGCAGCGTACCAGTTTAAGTAAGAGAACATGTGTTAGTTCTGGGCCATTGGAATGGGCTGCCCAGGGAGATGGTGGAGTTACCGTCCCTGGAGGCGTTCAAGCAAAGCCTGGATGAGGCACTTAGGTGCTGGAAGGTGTCCAGAGAAGGGCAGCAAGGCTGGTGAAGGGCCTGGAACACAAACCCTATGAGGAGAGGCTGAGGGAGCTGGGGGTGTGCAGCCTGCAGAAGAGGAGGCTCAGGGGTGACCTCATTGCTGTCTACAGCTACCTGAAGGGAGGCTGTAGCCAGGTGGGGTTGGTCTCTTCTGCCAGGCAACCAGCAATAGAACAAGGGGACACAGTTTCAAGTTGTGCTTGGGGAGGTCTAGGCTGGATGTTAGGAGGAAGTTGTTGTCAGAGAGAGTGATTGGCATTGGAATGGGCTGCCCAGGGAGGTGGTGGAGTCACTGTCCCTGGAGGTGTTCAAGAAATGACTGGATGAGGCACTTGGTGCCATAGTCTGGTTGATTGGATAGGGCTGGGTGCTAGGTTGGGCTGGATGATCTTGGAGGTCTCTTTCAACCTGGTTGATTCTATGATTCTTTGATTCTATGGTCCTGTTGATTGGACAGGGCTGGGTGCTAGGTCGGACTGGATGATCTTGGAGGTCTCTTCCAACCTGGTTGATTCTATGATTTGTATTCCTATCTATTTTTCAGCTATTTTTGTTTCAGCTTCTGTAAATTTTTATTAACTTGCTTTTTTTTTTTCTTTTAGTTGGAATTTGTCTGTAAGATTTATTAATTGTGAAGCTTTTTAATTGGAATGTAGGTGACTCACATTGTGTACTCAGATTTTCTTTTTGCATCATCCTCTTTGCTCCAGAGCTTTGGTTACTGAATAGAAGGTAAAATAAACTAATACTTAGAGAATCTAATTGAGAATAGTCAAAATACTGAATTTCTGTAAAAATCTGGAATATGCTGCAATACATAAAAAGAAAATGATTAAAATACGTATCACTTATCATAGATTGCTTTAACAGGAGTAAAATCTATGCCATTAGTTCCAGACCAGTGTATTTCCCATCCAAAGTGCTTTAGTGCATAACTTACAAATCTGTCCTCATCATGCTATATTACTTTTTCAAAGCAAGACTAACATCAACCAAAGCAGGATGAATGGAAGTCAATGAATTTCGACTACATAATCCAATTTTTAAAGATTCTTGGAAGAACAATGCTGTGGTCTGCTAGAGAACTGGGTGTGAATTTCTGTGTCTTTACCAGCAAGTCATTTCTGTAGAACTGTAGTGTATTTTCTCTGGTCATCTGTTTTAAGATGGTTCTAGTCTAATCTGGTTGCCTGGGAGAAGAGAGCAACCCCACCTGGCTACAACCTCCCTTCAGGTAGTTGTAGACAGCAATGAGCTCTGCCCTGAGCCTTCTCTTCTCCAGGCTAAACAAACTTAAACAAACTAAACTTCTTCCTCATACAACACTAAACTACCATCACAACTACCAGTTGTGATCACTGCCACTAACCTTCACATCTCTGACTGGAGCTTTCATTGTTGCCTCTTCAACAGTGTGTCAGGAAGTTATCATCAATGCAGTGCAAGTGCCTTCTGGGCTGTGTGTGCCTTGCTGTGTGGCCTTTGCAGCAAGTATTGGGGTGATTGAGGCATGCGTTCTTGAGGTTACTTTCAGTTGTCTACATCTTCAAAACAGTTTAGCCAATATTTGCAATAATCATTGCCTGCATGACACTGCTGATTTCCCATGCATTTTTGAATCTGTTGTTCTTCAGTCTCACATTCACTTTATGAGACACCAGTACTGTGAAATTGTTAAGTGTATGTGTGTATATGTATGTGTATATATATATAAACTTAGGCATATGTTTCTCTTCCCTGCTGATACAATCACAGGGGAGTGTGATCCTGTGTTAGGAGTTACTAACCAAGCAGAATATCAAGTGGCCTTCATTATGGGCTGTGTGGGGATTGCACTATCAAAGTGTCAATTGCTATAAATGACATCATGTGTGAAAAAGAAGTAATGTATTCCTAGACACTGGTACAGTAAAAAATAGTAACTGAGAGGTTACAGGGGTAAATGAGAAGATTTTTGTAATGCTTTCTAGTAAACTGTGAGATCAGCTTCTGCAGGTGGTAGGGTGTTGTTGGCTGGCAAGAAGGGACAGGATCTGTTATTGAACTGAATTTAAAGACAGCAACATATTCAATGCACTGCTATTTTCTTGTAAGTCAAGATTAAGAACAGAAATTGCTGTTTCCACTTGCCTCACATGTTAATATACACCACAGTAATTGCAAAGCACATTCAGGTGATGTTACACTACTTATGTCAAACTCTAAGTAATTTTTCTAAACTTGGAAAATGGTGAAGCTTAGAGGAGTGATGAAGAATCTCTTTTTGAGTAGATAAATGCCTGTCTTAACAAGCACTACATAAGCTCGCTCCTAACCTGAAACCTATTTTTTTATATATTGCCACAATCCCGTGCTATTAACTTCTACCCAAACTATTTTTTCACAAGTTTTGTGGGAAATGAAAATTTAAAAAAAAAAAAAAAAATCCATCTTATGGAGAGAAGGTATTTTAAGAAAGAGTAACTCCATTATTTGCATTCATAGAATCACAGAATCGTAGAATCAAGCAGGTTGGAAGAGACCTCCAAGCTCATCCAGTCCAACCTATCCCCCAGCCCTGTCCAATCAACCAGACCATGGCACTGAGTGCCTCATTCAGTGTTTGCTTGAACACCTCCAGGGTGCACCTGCATGGGCAGCCCATTCCAATGCCAATCACTCTGTGAAGAACTTCTTAACATCACTTTAAAAAAGTTTGCTTGAAGGCAAATGTCAGCTATGAATAAGAAATTGTTAGGATTTTTACTCTTTAATGATAATGAATATTTATGCTGTTGATTTTGCATTACTACATTTTCTTTCTAGATAGGACAAACCTGTCTGAAACAGAGAATAACACTTTTAATTCTCTGTAGAGAGAGGAGGGTAAGATTGTAACAGGGTCTTTCTCTTACAATGTTAGGTGAAACACAGGGTTTAGTTTATCTTCTACAGAGAAGCTTCTCTTTTCTACTACTGTAGTGCTGGTAAAATGTTAAAGAGTAAGTCTTTGACTTCCAATAGTGTTTCTCAAAGGTTTTAGAAGTCAGTGTGTTAAATCCCCAATAGGGGCTCTACTCAGCTAAATGGAGTCTACAAATATCACATGAAGATCAAAAAGGAATTTCTTGTAGTCAGACCATAGACATGGATCTATTTAGATGCAACGTGATCAGTGCCCAAATTGGGCTGAATCTGTTTAACTCACCCTTCCCCCTTCTTTGTGGCTTGTTTTTGGTTTCATTGGCTTCTAGATACACAGTCCCTAAATGGTTGCCTTTTGCTTTCGTTTTGCACATATGCAACTCTTTCTCACTAAGAGAAAGTACCTTGAGTCCTGTGTCCAGTTCTGGTCTCCTCAATTTAAGAGAGATGTTGAGATGCTGGAACATGTCTAGAGAAGGGCAACAAAGCTGATGAGAGACCTGGAGCACAGCCCTGTGAGGAGAGGCTGAGGGAGCTGGGGGTGTGCAGCCTGCAGAAGAGGAGGCTTAGGGCAGAGCTCATTGCTGTCTACAACTACCAGAAGGAAGATGAAGGTCAGTCTCTTCTGCCAGGCAACCAGCAACAGAGCAAGGGCACACAGTCTCCAGTTGTGCCAGGGAAGGTCTAGGTTGGATGTTAGGAGGTGATTCCTCATAGAGAGAGTGATCAGCATTGGAATAGGCTGCCCAGGGAGGTGGTGGAGTCTCCATTCCTGGAATTGTTCAAGAAAAACCTGGATGAGGCACTTAGTGCCATGGTGTAGCTGACTGGACAGGACTGGGTGCTAGGTTGGATTGGAGTCTCTTCCAACCTGGTTGATTCTAAGAAATAGAAAGCTGCATTAATCATATTCAGTAACCTGAAGTGAGTACAGCTTATGTGTGTTGTACCTATCATCTTGTTGGACTCACTTTTCTCTGGACTACTCTTTCAGAAATTATTTTGTCAGTCTTCATCAAGGTCACCTCTTGCTGCCAGTCTACACTTAAGTGACATGTTAATCTGGCTAGTTGAAACTCTGGATAGAGGTGGTGCATAGCAGAGCAGGAATAATGTTTCTATGTATGTATTCATCTGAGGCTAGGTTCTGGACTAAATACTTCAAAACTTGCCTCGTTTCTGTGGTCTAGGCTAACAAGATGATATCCTTAGAAACACAGAAAGTCCTCAGCATTCAGGATTTATGGTTTCAGACATAGTGTGACATTCTTTGACTGGAAAATACAGGTTTTGTCCCAGAGTCAATATAGAGGTTTGCATTTCTGTCATTTACACTAGGACAAAAAGGA